>NC_080171.1:87348577-88548577 GCF_950295315.1 Erinaceus europaeus | reverse complement strand
AGGCAACCCCAACAGCTGGGGCCCTAGTCAGGGAGTCCTGAGATTCCCAAACAGACACGATGGGCCTAGACCTCCAATAAATCAATATCTCCACGGTTACCAGTCATCCCTTATCAGGAACAATACAACAGACCCCTTTGTGAGCCCCCATAGGAGCTTGCCCTCAACTTGGATCAACAATGGTACAGAATGTCCCTTCCTCTAAAAGGAGGCTGGACAGTATACTCTATGCTACACCTAAGGAAGATGGGTCCTGATACTGGGACAGCTTGGAATATCCCTACTCAAGACCACAGAATGTGAGCTCAGATCTACAGGGATGCAGAGGTCACACAGGCTCCTAAGCTGAATATGGCCCCAGATCACATCAAATCAATGGGTTTCCAGTCAACAATATTTATAAACCTTTCCCATATTGGGAGCTACACTCTTCCCTGCACTATTCCAGCATTTAGTCAAAAATTTGTTTAATTTTATATGTTAACTCTCTCTTCAGCCACGAGGTTCCAGATGCTAGCATGATGTCAACCATATTTCCCTGGATAGACATCCCCACCAATTTGTCCTGGAGCCATACTTCCCCAGAACCCCACCCCACTAGGGAAAGAGAGAGGCAGACTGGGAGTATGGATCAATCTGTCAACACCCATGTTCAGCCGGGAAGCAATTACAGAAGCCACATCTTCTACCTTCTGCACCTCACAATGACCTTGGATCCATACTCCCAGAGGGTTAAAGGGCTATCAAGGGAAGGGATGGGATATGGGATTCTGGTGGTACGAATTGTGTGGAGTTGTACCCCTCTTATTCTATGGTTTTGTGTTTCCTTTTTATAAATAAAAAAAAAATTCTCGGATAGGAATAGATAGCATAATGGTTATGCAAACAGACTCTCATGCCTGAGGCTTCCTCAAGTTCCAGGTTCAATCCCCCGCACCACCATAAGCCAGAGCTGAGTAGTGCTCTGGTTAAAAAAAAAAAAATCTCTCTGTCTCTATCCAATAATAAATAAATAATAATAATAAACGTTGTTATTATTATTTGCCTCTAGGGTTATTGCTGGGGCTTGATGCCTGCACTACGAATCCATTGCTCCTGGAGGCCATTTTTGTTTCCCTTGTTTTTATTATTGTTATTTTTGTTGTTGGATAAGACAGAGAGAAATGGAGAAAGGAGGTAAAGACAGAGAGGGGGAGATAAAGACCTGTTGACCTGTTTCACCGCTTGTGAAGTGAGCCCCCCCTCCCTGCAGGTGGGGAGCCAGGGTCTCAAACCCAGATCCCTACGCTGGTCACTGAGCTTCATGCCATGTGTGCTTAACCAGCTGCACTGACACCCTGCCCCCAATTAAATATATATATTTTTTAAATGCTTAATATAAGCACCCAAAGAGCAAAGGTTGTAATGCTCTGCTTCCATCCTCCAACGAAGACCCCTTCCTGCCCTCTTCTTAAGAAGGTCAGTTATTTGTGCTCTGCTTCAATAACACCTGTATGTAGTTGTGTCTCAAACATAAGTCCACAGGACAGTAAAATAAAACCACCTGCGGGGAGTTGGGCGCTAGCGCAGCAGGTTAAGCGCACGTGGCGCAAAGCGCAAGGACCGGTTTAAGGATCCCGGTTCCAGCCCCGGGTTCCCCACCTGCAAGGGAGCCCCTTCACAGGCGGTGAAGGCAGGTCTGCAGGTGTCTATCTTTCTCGCCCCCTCTCTGTCTTCCTCTCCTCTCTCCATTTCTCTCTGTCCTAACAACGACGACATCAACAACAACAACAATAATAACTACTACAACAATGAAAAACAAGGGCAACAAAAAGGGAAAATAAATAAATTATTCTGTATCTCTCAGTCTGGGCCTTACTGAGGTGAAAATGTCAATCTGGGGGCCAGGTGGTATCACACCAGGGTAAACACACAAAGTACTAAGGCACAAATATCTGTATTTATGCCAGTTCTAGCTCTTGGCTCCCTACTTGCAAGGAGGGGGAGGATGCCACTGCTTGTGTGATGAAACTAAAAATTGAATTTATTTCATCTTCACAAATCACAAGGACTGGTGCAAGGATCCCAGTCTGAGCCTCTAGCTCCCCACCTGCAGGAGTGTCGCTTCACAGGTGGTGAAGCAGGTCTGCAGATGCCTATCTTTCTCTCCCCCTCTCCGTCTCCCCTCCTCTTTCCATTTCTCTCTGTTCTATCCAACAACAACTGTAACAACAATAACAACCACAACAAGGGCAACAAAATAGGGAAAATAGCCTCCAGGAACAGCGGATTCTTAGTGCTGGCACGTAGCCCCAGTGATAACCCTGGAGTCAAAAAAAAAAAAAAATACATACCAAGGCAGTCTTAGCATCCCTTTCAGCCTGTGTAAATCTGGACAGATTTCTTCCTGACTATAGGTCCCTAACCTCCCTTTTCTTAGAGCATTTACTTTGGAAAACTTAACATTATAAATTATTCCTAAACCCTTAGTCTCTTGCCAAGTTTATAACCCAGGAATATTTTACTCAAGGACCTGGGAATAATTCTCTTAAAATGTGAACATCAGGAAAATAATGCCTTTATTTACTTTATCTACTCACAGGTTAGGGACTTCACTTCAACACAGAGCAAACAAGCATCATACAGTGATGACCTGATCATCATGACCAGTACTACAGAGGAATGGATAAAATCTGTATTACTATTTTTAACAAATATCTGGTGCAATTTTACTATAACACTATACAATACAGAACAGAGTTGTTCAAATTTCTATTTTGTTTGAGAAAGCAAGTTAATTGGAAGAAGCTCAAATATTAAGGATTCATTTGCATATTAAATTGCTCAAATGGCATCTGGTAAGAGCTATTTGATGTTTAAGAAGGCACTGGGGGCTTTTAAATTTCCAAATAGAAGGTCAGAATTGATCAGCAGGAAAAGAACCTCAGGGCTAAGTGGTCAAGTAGAGTCCCAAGTTTCTGACTTCATTTAGCTGGCTTCCTTTTGAAGCCTAGAGGATAGAAATTGAGGACTTACCCCAAGAAGATGTCAAAAGATGGACTAAGAATCTTAATTTCTAGGATCTTAAGGTAGACCCTCCTGCTCCTTAGTATGTGTTGTAAAAATAACAGGGGACATAATAACAAGATTCTATAACTCTTCTAGAATATTTTGTATGTATGCCTGTTTTTTTGTAACAAATAGAAACTCATTTTTAATGTATGAATGTAACTAATAATTAAGGTTGCTTTATGTAGATAGTACTTTTCCTATACCAAAGATGATAATAATAATGGAATGCTAAAGATTATCTGAACATTTTCTATATGCTTACTCTGACATTTTTGAAGAACAGAGTCTAGGACAGAGGTAAAGGATTGCCTTAGTTCAGCTTTCTCTTTTCTTTACAATGCTATAATATAAATCTCACTATTCCCATTTAGAAGAAAATTAATTATTAAGTAAAAAACTGAAGTACAGTATGGTTAAGTAACTTGTCAAATGTTATAGTTAGTAATAGATAAATCACACACTGGATCCTCAAATTTCATACTTTATGTCAACTATTAAGGTAATTAATATTGTTTATAAGAGAAACTAAATATTGATAATTATATTATCACAAATAATAGTAAATCCCAACAGTATCTTAATAAAACTTTGGCCTTGAAAGGACAGGGCTGTCAGACAGGACCCAAAAGGGAAGCAGTAACTCCATACTGACAACTTGGGTTGAAGTAAGATGGTAACATGGTGTTTTTATAGAGAATATGCTAAAATATAATTTGGAAACCAAAAAGACAATTATCAGGAACTCACATCCCTTATCTTGTTTCTGTTCTCTGCCCTTTACAAACAGTGAAGTTACTTTTTTACTCATTATAAATTTTGCTTAGCCCCTTAGGCCAACTCCTGTCTGACTCTCTTCTAATTGTCTAGATGCTACCTGAAAGTTACGAGGGTAGGGTGGGATGGGCTGGCTCCTGCCTTCATAATGGATTTGAACACCAATAAATAAACATGCCCCCCCCACACATTTTAAAAGTCGGTGTGATAGAGTTTGTCTTTTTCTGGAGCTTGGCAGCAGGCTCATATTTGGTTTCACTATCACCACTGACATTTCTCACCAGACTTACCATAAATCCATTTGCTGCATTACAACAGGACTCTCCTATTCTTCTTCTCCTTACAACTACCCCAGTGAAATTCTATACTTCAGTAAGTCTTCTTTACAGTCACGAATTTGACCCCAACCACTCGACTCAAAACATGTCTCCTTTGCTGATAAACTATTAAAACAAAGAAAAAAAGAAGCAATTAGAATGAGAAATCTGCAAAATGGTGGATAAAAGGTATGAATTCTCACAGTAAGGCAGATGACCATGCTATTCTATTAGGTCATGAAGGCAAGACACTCTGGCATTTTGATAAAAGAAAAGTTAGGGCCTCAGGTTAAGCGCAGCAAGTTAAGTGCATGTGTGTGAAGTGCAGGGACCCTCTCAAAGATACCAGTTCAAGCTTCCTGCTTCCTACCTGCAGGTGGGTCACTTCACAGGCAGTGAAGCAGGTCTCCAGGTGTCTATCTTCTTCTTTCCCTCTTTACCTTCCCCTCACTCTCGACTTCTCTTTATCCTATTCAACAATAGCAGCAGCAATAACAATAATAAAAACAAGGGCAACGAAAATGGTAAAAAAAAAAATGGCCTCCAGAAGCAGTGAATTTGTGGTACAGGTGGGAGCCCCGGTGATAACCCTGGAGGCCAAAAAAAAAAAGAAAGAAAGAAAAAAAAACTTAGAAAATGGAATGTAAGATACATACATTATTAAAATTTTAAGTATTGGATTGTTGGCAAAGTCATGATCCATTTTTACATAGAAAAAAGCATTTACAAATAAAGGACTCATTTAGAAACTGTAATGGGAGAGAAAATGTGAGAAATAAAGGTTTTCCTCCAGTTTCTTCAGTACACTGGCAATGAATGATATTTTCTAGAAAAACTGTATCAATGGTACAAACAACATAGAACAACAACAACAAATTATTGGAACTGATGCTGCAGTTAACTATAAAAGATCCTACAATCTCATGCCTCCTTAAGAAAGCGCTTAACTATTAAAAATCCCACAATCTTATGCCTCCTTAAGAAAGTGCTTAAGCACCTGATTCACCTGCTATCAAGCCTACCACAAACTATATGACATAATTCCTGGCTTTCTGTTATAAGAAACAAAAGCTTTGCCTGGATCATAAAAAAAAAACAACAACAACAAACAAAAAAAAAAGAGGAACATAGAAGCTGTAAGAACAATGGTTGCAGCACTGACTCTGGAAATACAGACTGTGGAAATATCTTTAAGCAGAGACAGAGGCTTTGTAAAATGCAGAGATGGGTAAAGCATCCTCTAGGTTTTCTTTAAAGAACAGATTAATAGAAACCAGATGGTGGTGCACCTGGTTAAGAGCATAAATTATAGTGTTCAAGTACCCAGGTTCAAGCCCCTGGTCCCCACCTGCAGGGAGGAAAACTTCATGGGTAGAGCTGCAGGTCTCTCTGTCTTTTTCCCTCTCTGTTTTCTCCTTCCTTCGCAATTTCTCTCTGTCTTTATGCAATAATAAATAACTAAATAAAATTTTTAAAAAGAACAGATTGATAACAATAATAATCTTAATATAATATGTATTCTATTAATTACTATTATGATGACAATAAATCTGTACCGTCAGAGACTGTGTATAATAAAGTAATTGTAGGAGAACACAAATCTTCTGCTCCCAAAATATGTCTTTGGCAAAAGGTTAGTTTCATTGGTGGGACTCGGAAGGTAGAATGAAGACTCCTAGGGAGGACCTTGTCTATGAAGAAAAGTAAACTTAATTCTTCATACTTCTAACTTTTCACACACATCCACACTGACCATTCTTTTTGGGGGGGAGGGACAGGGGAGAACTTTTTCTTTCTTTTCATCTGACCTTATTTTATCTTCCTAGAGAAAGTTGACCTTGACATTATGCCATATCTTACTGTAACTAACTCCTCTTTCTTTTTTCTAAAGTACTCTTCACTAGACATATATTAAAGATTAAATCTCACGGAGTCGGGTTGTAGCACAGTAGGTTAAGTGTACGTGGTGCAAAACTCAAGGGCAGGCCTAAGAATCCCTGTTGGAGCCCCTGATCCCCACTTGCAGGGGAGTAGCTTTACAAGTGGTGAAGCAGGCCTGCAGGTGTCTTTCTCTCTCCTGTCTTCCCCTCCTCTGTCTTCCCCTCCTCTCTCCATTTCTCTCTGTCTTATACAACAACGATGAGATCAATAATAACTACAACAATAAAAAATAAAATAAAATAGTACTTTATTAAAAAAAAAAGATTAAATCTCAGACCACAAAGAAAAATCACTCAGATTTTCTTTCCTGTGTACAGGAGGTATACACATTATTAATAAATTTCTCTTGAGAAGATCCTTAGCTATGTGTCTCGCATTTACTTGATCATTTGATATTCTCTGAAGAACTCAGAGAAGCATCCAATGGCTACTTTTCACTTCCACAGAATGAAGCCAAAAACTGAGTATTTATGTATGAAAATCAAATCATGGAAATGATGATACAAAAAAAAACCTGAGTTCCGGATATCAAAGGTGATTTTTTAAATTTTATATTAATGAATTTTCTTTAAAAAAAAACACTCTGTAAAAAATAAATAAAAAATAAACTAAACCCAGAATCTTTACCTTGTATCAAAGGGATTATCTGCATGAATTATTTTCATGTGAAATCCCAACCAGGTACTCATATCATAATTTGGGTAAAGAAAGCAAATTGATTGAAACAATAGTGAGTAAAAGGTATGAATACATATTTTAGGGTATGTTGTCTACATTTTATATACGGAGGAAAGGAGACCCTGAGAAGTGCTAAGTAACTCCCCCCAAATCTTATAACTAGTATCTCAAAAAGTAGAGTCAAGATCTATACCTATAAAACCCAAATACATTTAATGGCATGGCTACCACCAGGTATTAAGTTATCTACTTTTGTTTCTATTTGGTTTGTCTTGAAAAAATTCCCTCTGCCTGAAGTCCACTTTCTACTCCACATTATAATTATTCAACTAGGTCCAAATGAGATTTAGTTGGAAGTCCACTTTCTCTGCAGAACTTTACCAATATGTCCTGATAAGGGATCTCCTCTACCTCTGAATCCTCATACATTTTTACATCTATCAGCACAATTGTCTCATTTTCTACTCAGAACCATAGCTAATCATACAAATTTAAAAATAAGAATGAAAGGTCTTATTTTGTTGTGTTTGAACTGCAGTTTGCACAACACAGAGATTATACAGCATAGGAAGATTTTTTATCTTAGTGTCAGAGATATTTTACATTTCAGCTCTAAGATTTTGCCTAACTGCATGCAAGTCAGCTGACAACTATAAGCCTATTTTCCTAACTCAGATAGCAAAGACAGTAGGCAACACATATGTTCCTCTCAATATTCATATGAGAAAGTGAGAACAGTTGAGCTGGTGAACACAATGTGTTTCTTACCAGGTTAGACCGATTATACTAGTGAAGATACACATTTGACAACTGCAAAAAAGAAATTTCAAAATAAAGTGGTATGAGGAACATACAACTTCTCTAGTAACATAGTCAAATATGCATTTCAGTTTGTGACTGTCTCTATTTCATGGAGTTCTGCAGATATCCAGAGCCCTCCACTTTCTTATTATCCCTTTGTTACTGCAGTCTTCATGTGTCCATTTTGAGCTAAGTTAAAAGTTTGTTCATATTCCAAAAACAAGATGAAAAATAAACCAAGATAAACATTTTTTTCTTTTGAGTCAAGTGATGCAGAAATCAAATTGTTATTAGGATATGTTAATATCCTAAATTGTTATTAGGATATGTTAATATGTAATATCCTAAATTGTTATTAGGATATGTTAATATGTATCCATAAACTGATCTTAGTTAATAAACCATTGAGGAAATTCATTTTTAAAAGATAAGCGTTTTACTCCTCTGAGTAGCTTCAAGAGATTTGCTGGACCTTTCCATTTACACTATCACCTCATCTGTAGCAAACATCTATATTTCACTTGTCTGATATATAACAAGATTTTAAAATAGCTATGGAAATGTGAGGCTAATATGACAAATGTGTGCATCTTTTCCAGTAAATCTTAGAAACACAATGTGGTTGACAGAAAAAATGAGAACATCTTTGTACTCCATGATAACAGCAATTACTCATTAGTAAGCCTTGCTTATTTCCATCTAAGATTTTTTTTCTTTTAAAATCTGGTTGGTAAATTTTAATTATTAGCAAAAGTAGTAAAAAAAATATTTATAACAAAACAACTATAAAGTAAATGAAAAAGCGCATCAACACATTAGCGTTTAATTACTAAGCATTGCAAGAAGCAGTTAAACACAGTGCTGCTGGAAGAGGCTAGTGGAGCCAGAGCTGAGTGTGAACTCTTCTAAAAATGAATGTTTGCCACCTGGGACTATCTTACTATCTTACAGTGTGTTCTCACAAATTATAAAAGGTCACATTTTTTTATCTTAATATATAAGAAAATAAATTTTATTTTTGCAGTTCAGTGCAAAAACTGTACTAAAAGTAATTTACCAACTAGAACTATGTTTATCTCATGGAAATTTCTTTCAAGATTCATTTTTTAATATTGCTGTTAATACTTCATTATAATGTTTATTCTTGGGAAATATATCTTGCCATAAATAAGTCAACCAATTTTAAGCACTTGCAACTGAATGTGGCATGATTATAT
This sequence comes from Erinaceus europaeus, assembly GCF_950295315.1. Classification (NCBI taxonomy): domain Eukaryota; kingdom Metazoa; phylum Chordata; class Mammalia; order Eulipotyphla; family Erinaceidae; genus Erinaceus; species Erinaceus europaeus. The sequence goes on along the minus strand of NC_080171.1, from coordinate 88,539,798 downwards.
GGATCAGGAAGGGAGAAATTTTGTCCTGTAGGGGGTCACAGACAGGACCCTTAACGGACTTAGACTGGAACATTTCCTCATATAAAGAGAAAAGGGGATGCTATAGTTATATGGGCATAGTGTATTTTGGGGTGCTTTTTCTTTTCTTTTCTTTTCTTTTCTTTTTTTTTTTTGCTGTACTAGCAGAGAACCACTTGGTCTCATTTCAGTGAAATAAATTCTGAACAATTATGCAGAAATCATAAATTCTGTTTGATTCAAATAAATTAGTAAAGTTTAGTGATATATAAATGATATTGACTGAACTTTGGGCAAGAACACTATTGTGCTCTGGTGTATTATGGTAATTGAAGACTTAACCTGGGACTTCAGAGCCTCAGGCATGAGAGTTTTTGCATAACCATTAAGCTATCTTCCCCCACCCCTAAAAGTCCATTTTGTAAAACTAAAATGTGTTCCCTTTTCACTTCAGGATATGCAAGTAAAATTTGTTTCTTTTCTTTCTTTCTCTCTTTCTCTCTCTTTTTTCTCTCTCTTTCTTTCTTTCTTTTTACCAGAGCATTGTTCAGCTCTGGTTTATGGTTCTGAGAGGGTGTGAAGCTGGGACTTTGGAGCCTCAGGCATGACAGTCTGTTGGCATAACCATTACGCTATCTACCCAATTCCCTAAAGACTGGTACATAGGGAGTCAGGCAGTAGCACTGTGGGTTAAGTAAAGGTGGAACAAAGCACAAGGACTGGCATAAGGAGCAGGGTTCGAGCCCCTGCCTCCCCACATACAGGGAAATCACTTTACAAGCAGTGAAGCAGGTCTGCAGGTGTCTTTCTCTCCCCATCTCTGTCTTCCCCCTCCTCTCTCCACTTCTCTTTGTCCTATCCAACAACAATGACATCAATAAAACAACAAAGGCAACAAAAGGAAATAAATACATAAAAACAGGTATATAAAGGTCCAATTTAAACTTATTTATTTATTTATTATTTATTATTACCTCTTGGCCCCAAAACTCCCTTTTTTATACTAATAGATATAAACTTAAGTTATTTTCTTCACACTGAAGTATGTATCTTATAATAGTAGATATTAACTAGAATTTCTTTTTGTATTCTGTTGTATTTCTTCATTTTTCTTTTTTCATTTGTAATTAATAGTTGGAAGATTGCAAAATTAGAGTGTATAGTTCCATACCACACCCACCACCAGAGTTCATTATCCCTACCCTCCCACAATTCTCACAAGACTTAGAATCTGTTTGCTTGCTTCTTGTTTTAAATAGAATGAGTTTTAAATATGTCATATTTTAGTCCCATATAGTATTTCACTTTCTATTACCTTCATTTTGATTATGGATTTTTATGGTTTATTTTCAATTGTAGGAATCTTAAATAATAATATAACTGTAAAGAGCCATTTTGTTTATTACTAATAAAAGAGAGAACTTCAAGCAACAGATACAGAGAGATAAGACTGAGCATCACCTTGGTGCATGTTATACTGTACTGGGCACCTCAAGCATGGAAGTCCAGCTCTACCTGTTAAGCTATTTTCCTAATCACTCTCATGGAAATAATTTACTAAGGGTAAAAATGTTTTGACTTTGAGTCTGGTAGTCGCTCAGCAGGTTAAGTGCACATGGTGCAAAGCATTAATGGACCGGTATAAGTATCCCAATTGGAGCCCCTATGGGGAGCCACTTCACAGGTTGTGAAGCAGGTCTGCAGGTGTCTATCTTTCTCTCCCCCTTTCTGTCTTCCCCTCCTCTCTCCATTTCTCTCTGTCCTATCTAACAATGATGGCATCAATAACAACAACAATAACTACAGCAAAAAAACAAGGGCAACAAAAGGGAATAAATAAAATAAGTATTAAAAAATGTTTTGACTTAATTCAAAAATTTCCTACTCCAAAATTGTGGATTAAATACTTACCTTTAATGCGCCATTGATTCTTCATTCTGTACAATAGTTATAGAGGAGGTGGAGTAGGTAGTGAAGATGGGCATTAGCCCAGCTACTTCCAAATTTATCAAGGTCAAAGTTGTGATTAATTGTGGGAACGACCCCTACGGGACCCTGAGGCCTTGAGGAGGGTGAACCCCGGGTACCCTCTACGTGAGGATGGTAAGTGTGCCCCACCTCGGTAGACAAGAAACCTAATGGGTCATGATCATTGTCCCCGAAAAATGGTACCTCGAAATTAACTAGGACAAGAATACACCGGTCTCTGCCAGGGAGACGGAGAGCAGAGGAGTACCCACAGTTAATATCTTTTCAACCTTGAATATTTCAAATTGAGTATATTAATTGGTTGTTAGATATGGGTTCACAGGTTTGATCTCACACAGTTTGGAAGTTCTTATCTGGGTTTTCATGAAGAAAAAGGAACTCAACTCAATTTTGATGAAACTCTCATGGTGAGGACAATAATTTCTGTAGTACTAAAAGTAGTCAACAATTTCAGCACAAGTATTAATTATCCTTCTTCAAAATTTAGTACTGCTATTTTTTTTACATGAAGGTCTTTAGCCCGAATTTAATCTCTCTATAACTCAGTTTATTCATCCATAAACTGGAGATAATAATGTGTCTTCACTGGAGTCTTGTGAGTATTTAAATCAATAGCTACTTAAAATATTTAGTACCTTGCCTTTTCTTGTATAAGCACTGAGGAAATGTTTATTGTGATCATTTCACTTTTCATTGATGGTGACACTATTCTAGAGATATGCAATTATCCCAATGATGATGTCTCAGCTTTTAGCAAGGGTATTTAATAAACAAATAACTAAATAAATAAACAAATAAATAAACATACATTTCACTACTCTTTTCCCAGTTCACAGAAATCCTACTTTCTCTGGAAAAGGGTCTCTCTATTTCATGGAGCTAGACACCTATTATCTACATCTGAACACTACCTATTAATCTAAAATATGTATCTATCAAATATTTATTTGTTACTATAGAGTAACAAAAATGCATGAGGGTTAATCAACTTTGTGTCCCGTAATGTGGAATTGTAATTTGGGAATTTTATTGTCATTTTTTCACTATATGGGCCAGGAAGCTGAAAAGACTTCTGTCTGGACAGAGAAAAGAAATCAAGTGGAAATTGGGGATGAAATAAGAAAATAGAATACTGAAGGCTTTTTAATTTTTGCTTCTAATTCAGTGGATTCTAAATTATTCTGCTCACTAGGATCAGATGGAGATTATTTTAAAACTACCACACCATAATCCAATTAAATCACAATCTATGTAGATGAGGCATGATTTTCAGTATTGTCAAATTTTAGTAATTCCTGTATTCATGTATGTTTAGAACCATTGTTCCCATCCTTCCTGAGTTGCTATGTATAGAATTAACCACAGATTACATAAGTCATACCTATAACCTTATATACTACTGGAGTTTTGCTTGTTTTATTTTAATTAGCATCTTTTACTTAAAATCAAATCAATAAATGACTTGTTTAAGTTGAGCTTTGGGAGTTATCTACATTGCCAACAATGACAGATATACAAGGATTCAATTAAACAAATTAGTATATGAGATGTGATTAATATACATTTATGTTTGGCTACACTATCCCACTACAAAAGAAAAATCTTAAACATATAACTCATTCCAATGTGGGACGTATCATTGGAAATTGGAATACATACTAGATCCTAGAAAACAGGTGTCCATTGTTTAGAACTTTTTGTTTAACTCTCTGGTAGTTAAATAGAAAAAAAATATGAAATTAGTCAAGTAATTGAATTTATATGTAGCAACAATTTACTTCCTCCTGGCACTGCCTCACAATGTCACCCTAGATTTAATTTTATCTTGAACCCTGTGTTTCTTTAGAAGTATACCTCACGGGATTTGGGTGGTAGCACAGCGGGTTAAGTGTACATGGCGCAAAGCACAAGGGATCCAGGTTCAAGCCCCTGGCTCCCGACCTACAGGAAGTCACTTCACAAGCAGTGAAGCAGGTCTGCAGATGTCTATTTTTGTCTCCTCCTCTTTCTCTTACCATCCTCTCTCCATTTATTTCTGTCTTATCCAACAACAACAACACCTATTGTTGTAGCAGTCAGGTGTTGGGCTGCACCGCAGAGAAGAGAGTGGATGTCCGGAGCAAAGGGGTACACAAATATTTATTATAGGGTGGGGGGGTGGCTCAGGCCACGTGGAGTCAGCCAACAATGGCCGTCCCTACTACCTGACCACGGGTGAGAGAAGGGGGCGAGATCTGAGAGAAGGGGGAGCTGAGAGCCCAGAGAACGAGAGTGGGGGGTGAGGGGGCTTTTTATTGGGCGACAACCAGGGGTGACGTGTGGGGCCAGGATTTGTTGAAGGGAGCACTGCTAGGATTTCACGGGGCATGGTAAAACCTGGGGGCAGAGACTGCATCAGAATAATTCCTCAGCATCATCTCCTTTCCCTTTATATCTAAATGGACACAGTAAAGAAAAATGGAATGGAGCAGGCTTAAATGTTTTTAAGGAATGCCGTGCTCAGGTGGTAAGATGTAGCACTTTCTGTGGAGGAGGGAAGGCTTAAATTTTAGGCTGCCAACCTTGTGAGATTTATGCGTCCTCCTGTGCTCAACCCCTCTTTAGAGAGAGAGACTTACCTGGAGAGACTCATCTCATAGGTTTAAGTGCAGCCTGCTCAACCATCTCTTCACAATATCTCTACATCTTTTTTATCTTTCTATCTAGTAATAGCATAAGATGGTTCAAAGTCTGTAAAAGACTATCATGGAGCAGAAACCTTCTGGGCATAAACCTAAATGATATAACAAAACAGGAAGGGACAAGTAGGGGAGTAGTAAAAGCCAGTGTGAAGTGAAGGGAAGGATTGGTGTGTAAAGGAACATTCCCTGCTTGGGGGGGGAGGGCAAGGGTACATAATGAGGGGGAGGCAGGAGAGCATGACCCACCAAACAGAGGGGCTATTTGGCATTGTATAGTCCTCAAGGCAACAGTCTGTAGAGCCTATGAATTACTCAGGATCAGTCTATAAAAAACCAGCAGCGTGAAGGGAAATAAGCTGCTTTAAAATTGTGTAAAATGTATATAGGGTATGTCAGAAAGTCTGATACAAGTCTCAGTCCAAAGTAGATGGCTAAGGGAAGAATTGGCAGGGGATGCGACGCTGCATGAGGGAGGTCAGCCGCTGGAATTCTGCTTTTCTGTAGATAGCCAGCTGGAATCGCCAACACGTGACAGGCAGGTCAGAAGCAGGAACAGCAAGCAGGCATTAAGAAAGTTCTGTCCTTGGAGTCTTGTGTATCAGGTTCTACAGATCGTAATAAGTGACATCTAGGGTTTCGGGAGGTGCGCCACTGTAGTCGTGCTATCTAGTGGGTGACGTCAGGGTGTGCAGGGGTTCAGATGGTTTTTCTGTGATTCCTGTGAAAGAAACACAAACAATCTGCTTCTCGTGGTTAATTTGAACTTGTAACAAGTTATAGGTTTGTTATAGTTGATACCTCGATGATTATAATTGGTTTAAAATCTCTTTATGATTTTATTTAAAGGTCATCTAATGTGACCTCCTGTAGCAGTCTCTACAGCAGGATCTTGAGACCAATTTTAGCTAAAATATGTATTTTAAACAGACTCAAATTGCTTAGACAGTTAACGCATTTTAGTGACAATGATTTTAACATTTACAGTGCCAAATTGATGCCATATCTGTTGTGGATTAATTTCCACAAGATAGTTTACAGGGCACCTTTGGGGGCCCTTCAAAGGTGTCCTGTATATAAAATTTATATATTTTAGTTTTGGGAATGAATAGTCACGTTAAACATTTAGATTTTACCTAAATAGTTAGTTACCTTAACACATTAATTTTTACCTTGTCTGGTAATAGTGTAGTTGTAGGGTTACACTTTTGACCATTAAGTTAGTGTTACCAAACTTGAGAAATACCCATAAACTTTTAGTTATAACAAACTGGAGGAAAAAGAACTATTGTTATAAAAACATAATATTTTAAAAACAAATTTATATCCATCATTAGTCACACAGTTTAAGACTAAACACTTACATATATACCAAAACTATATATAAAAATCAAAAGAGGGAGAAAAACAAAGATTTTGGAATGTTTCTGGACATCTCCAGAAACTTTGGCTGCGTCCAGCATTTTTATATAAAGTCAATTACCTTTTAGAGTACTCCGAGCAGATGGGTCATGAAAAAAAAATATTTTTGTCATTCAACACACTCACTCACAAAAACAGCTGGCCAGTTATAACATAAGACATTCAGGGAAAGGGTAGGAGAGAGGTCTCTGTGAGCCAGATTTTGTAGGTTCTGCCATGTCGTATTATGGGTCCTGGGATGTATCCTGCATCTGGTCCTCTTGTAGTATTTCTTGTTCTTCAGGAATAACAGCGCCATCCTGCGGGTATTGTCGGACATGGTGGGCAGGAACCCAGACAGGTTTAGAGAAATTTTGAGGGAAAACGCATGCGAAACCCCTTCCCATGGTCAATAATGGGTCAGGCCCTTTCCAAATTTTATCGAGTGGGTCTCTCCATTTGACCTTAATAGATGGGAGGGTAGATGCTGTTTGCAAGAATAATAGGGGGTAAGTCCGAGTTATTGTAAATATTAAAGAGATTTAACGTAGTTAAGGCTTTTGCTAGCTGGATATTGGGGGGATATGTTCCTCCTTTATCTTTATTTAGTTGAGCCTTCAGAGTTTGATGGGCCCTCTTGACAATGCCTTGTCCCTGTGGATTGTAGGGAATGCCCGTGGTATGAGTAATATTCCAGAGGGAACAAAAATCTTTAAATTGTTTGCTTGTAAACATACCTGCATTGTCTGTTTTCAAAAATAATGGGACCCCCATAACGGCAAAACAAGAGATCATATGGCTTACAAGCTTTTTAGTGCTTTCTCCTGTCTGAGCTGTAGCCCACATAAATTTAGAAAAGGTATCAATTGAGACAAACACATATTTTTGTTTGCCAAAGTTTGGTATGTGGGTGACATCAATTTGCCAAATAGCATTAGCTTTTAAAACTCGGGGGTTAACTGTTGTATGCTTTACATTGGGTTCTAGTTCTCCCCCACCGAGAGAATTAGATAAGTCGAGTTAATTTAGCGGGCCCACTTGGCCCCACCCCAGGAAACCCGCCAGAGTTCCAGAGTTGCAGAGGAAGAGAGAGAGGGTTCCTGGGTTCCGGAGTTAGAGAGAGTGCTTGCGCCGCCGCAAAGAGACAGCAGAGTTCTGTTTGGTGATTAGTTTGTCTTAGTTTATGAATCGTTGTCCCTGAATAAAGAAATACAGCTTCCCTGCCCAGCTGTTGTCTCCGCATCTCTGTTACCCGCCCCGGAAGCTAGCCCGCCCAGCCAGAGCCCGCCGAATATTAACAACAGTTAACCCCAAGGGTCTGGATAGCAGGTGTCTTAATGAGACTTGCACAAGAAGAGCATGTAGTGAGGATATGTTTTAACTGTGGTACAGGAACATCAGGAAATTGAGCTCGAAGGCCTTTAAGATTAACATGGGTTAAAGAATGAAAATTAGCAGGATCAGAGACAGACTGGGAAAGTTCCTGTGGAGGCAAGGCGGTCAACTGCGGCATTCCCTTTGGACAGGGAACCAGGAAGAGGGCTGTGGGAACGAAGGTGTTGAATATACAGTGGTTGGGTTCGAGAACAGAGCATAGAGGCAATTTGAATCAATAGAGGGGAAAGTGGGTTGTCATCAATTTTCACATAAGAATGAGAAAGCCATGGAAGTAAGTTAACGGTGTACACACTGTCAGAAAAAAGGTTGAAGGATTCTGGTACAGCTTTTAGTGCAAGGAAAACAGCATAAAGTTATTTGTACTGAGGGGAATTCTCAGGAAGCTCAGTAAAGAGAGGTTTAGGAGATTGTCTGGGTAATATATAAGGACAGCAGCTCCCTTTTTTCCACCATCAGTAAAGATTGTAGGAGCAGAGGGAATGGGTTCCTGAGAGAAAAGTTTAGGTGCTAGTAGAGGCAGAAGAGGTAAAGAAGCTATCAATTTATTAGAAGGAAAATGGTTATCTATTTGTCCTGGAAACCCCACGAAGCTTATGTCAAAGCGGAAATGATGGTGTATAAGCCACTCTGTATCTGTGAGAGAAAAGGGCAGAATAATTAAATCCGGTTCTTTCCCTAAGACCTGCACAGACCTATTTATCCCTTGGCGAACCATTAATGCCAACGTGTCTATCTCAGTGAGGAGTCTTGGAGCTCCTCCTACTGGCGTGTGAAGCCACTCGAGAACCCCATGATCTTGCCACAATGCCCCTACTACTGTGGGGGTGGAGTTGAAGATTAGAAGGTTTACCGGAGAGGAGGGGGAGAATCGAACATGGTGCATGTCCTGGAGGGCCTGATTAACCCTTTCCATTGCCGAGGAGGCCTTGGGAGTTAACTTACATTTTGAGGAGGGCTGTTTGTTTCCTTTCGACAGGTCAAACAGTGGTTGGAGGCAGCTTGTAGGCAGATAGAGATACTGCCTAAGCCAATTTAAATTCCCTAGAAAACTTTGTAAGGAAGCAAGAGTAAGGTTAGAAGGAAAGGTGACATTAGGTTTTAAGGGACGAATTTGCGTTAGAGAAATCTCTGAACCTAGGAAGGATATTGAAGGGATTAGCTGTATCTTCTCAGGGGCTACATTAAGGCCACTTTTCTTTAATGCAGGAATGAGAAAATCACGTAAGGCATAGAGATATGTATCTGATTTTCCCCATATTAAAATATCATCTGTATAATGAAAAATATTAAGGCCCTTATGAATATATGGGACAAGGGAAGATTTAACAGCCTCCTTACAAATAGTAGGACTATTGGCCATACCCTGGGGCAGCACCACCCATTCATATCTATCAGTAGGGTTGGCATTATTAATAGACAGAACAGAGAAGGCAAAACATTTACAATCTTGCGGATGCAAGGGAATAGAGAAAAAACAATCTTGTATATCAATAGCTATGATTGGAATTCCCGTGGGAATTGCAGAAGCATGAGGCAAACCCCTTTGGGGGGATCCCCAGACCTGCATGGTTTTATTTACAGCACGGAGATCTTGAAGGAGGCACCATTTTCCCGAGAACTTTTTAATCACAAAGACAGGAGTATTCCATGGGCTTCGAGAATGATGAATGTGTCCCAAGGACAACTGCTCTCGGACGAGCTCTTTCAAAATTTCTAGCTTATCCCTAGGTAGAGGCCACTGTTCCACCCAGACAGGCTCATTAGAAAGCCAGCTTAAGTGGGGTGTTTGGCTAAGAACAGTGGCATTTAGTATTGGGGGTGCTGATTAGACCTGGTCTCACGGGAACGAGTGTTACGCTCTGCAGAGGCGTCTGTGGATATCCTAACATCAAGACATTCCAGAAGATCCCTGCCCAGTAGGTTGGTGCTAATATTAGCTACCAAAGGGTGGAAGTGTGTGGTAGAGCCTTCCGGGTCTTCCCACATGAGCAAATCTCGTGTGCAAAATGATGGGGTCATCCCTCCTATTCCATGTATACTGGGTCCAGGAAGGAGTTCCCAATCTTGGGGAACCTCTTCTTGCCTTAAAATTGTCTTTTCTGCCCCTGTGTCAATCAAAAATTTAAAAGGAATATTGCCAATCTTTACTGTTATAGAAGGGTGACCCCGTTCTAAAACAGGAGTGGTCCACAAAATCTCAGGCCCCGAATTTGTACTATTCAGGGGCGAACCATTTTTATGAAATTGGGACCAACAATCTCTCTTCCAATGAAACCCCTTATGACATTTTGGACAAACAGTACGTGGCCTCTGGCTCCCTGACTGAAAGCAGGGTTGCTCTGACTGGAGGCATGGTTTCCCTGACTGGAGGCGTGGTCGCAACTTATCAGGACATTGGTTACGCCAATGTCCTTTTGCGACCACACTGAAAGCAGATCCCATTTTGCTTATGTGGGGTAACTGCATAAACCTGTGTCATAGCGGGTGCTCCATAATTGCCTGATGTAAGTTCCTGTTTCACTAAAATCCAATTATCTGGGTGTAGGTGTTTAAGATTAAGGCATGCCTGATGGAATTGTGGTGTCATGCCTTCCCAGACAATTGAGCACAGGAGTAGTGAGCAGATGTCAGGATTATAAACCTTTCTTTCTAAGCTTGTCTTCACCCTTGAGATGAAGCTCGCCAATGATTCATCAGTGCCTTGGCGAAGAGAGTTAATGGGAACTGACAAATCTACATCAGGTGGGGTCACCCTTTCCCATGCTTGTGTTGCACAGATGCGTACCTGTTCAAAATAACCGGTTGGAAACCTGGCTTCTGCCTGCTGAGCTCCAGATTCATAAGCTCCTGCTCCAAACAAAGCATCAGAATTCCATTCTACCTGTTTGTTACTATTTTCCTGCGACTGTCTAGAGCACTCATCGTGGAAGCATGCCTGCCACTGAAGATAGAATGGGTCTGGGAGTGCAGCACGAGCCAGGTCCTTCCAGTCCTGCGGTGTGTTAAGATGCTGGTAAAAACTCCTTAAAACGGACTTGTTCCATGGAGCATGAATATCGTCCTCCCTGACCGCTTGCCTGAGTGTTCCAATATCTTTAGAGGAGTATGGCTGCCACGGCTGAGGGTTTTGTTTAGAAAGGGCCACGTTTACCGGGAAGGTGTGGATTTGGTCCAATGGTGCAGGATAGGGAGCTACATAAGTGGAAGGTGCTGTGGAAACTGCTGTAGTGGCCACAGGGGAAACTGAATGCATATCTATGGGGACAGAGCTCTCAGGGTGGACTGCACATGGTTTAAAGTCCTTAAATGCTGAAAAAATATTCTTTAACTCTCGTATCTAAGCCACCAGGTCCCTTAATGATGACGTATCAGCAGGGTCGGGGTCAGGGATGCGGAAGGCTCAGGTGGAGGTTGGTGACTGCTTTTGTCATAAAGACATTTAGTATAGTGTAGCTTGTACTCAAAACACAACAACTGAAGACCAACAGAACATAAAAATAAAAACAAGTCAATAAAACAATGGTTAAACCAAGAGCAAATAAAACTGCTACTACAATGAATGATGACAGGAGCCCAGAAGAAACTACAAATCAGTCAGAAGTAACCACAGATAAGAAAAATATGCAAGGGGGTTCCAGGAAGATGGCGGACTGAGAAGCTGCTAGTGGCTTGAGCTCTGACCACATCTTCTGGAAACGGTAAGATTTTCTGCCTTTAGTAGGCCAGTCAATAAGGGGTCCTAGTGGTGACACCAAGGAAGTGACTATAACTTAATTTGGGTTAAAATATAGAGTAGTAAAAAAGTGAAAAAATTTTTTTCTTTCTTTTAAATTATTAAGCACACCTCCTCCCCCATCATCCCCCCCATAACCAGTCCCTGGGGACCAGCTCCTAGCAGGCTCCCCTGCTGAGCCCCTTTCTTTACCAAAAATTCCTGTCCCATCAGGGAGTATCATTCATTCTAAGTCTATACCCTTCTGAAACCTCTGGCCGTTTTTCTTTCTAAGTAGCCAAACCCCCCCACCTCACCCTGCATAGCTAATTAAATAATTTTTAAAAATAAATAAATAAATAACTCTTTCCTTTCACCGCTCTTTTATAAATGTTCTTTTTCTAATCTTTTTTTTCTCTCTCTCTTTTTTTTCATTCTTACCATCCTTTACTCCTTAATCCTACAGCTTCCAAAGCAGCAGGCCCCAGCCCCCAGAATGCTTTTTGAATTCACTGATATACATTTGGGAATTATTTTGGGGAAGGATTCTGACTCAGACTTGGACTCTCACTGCGAGTATCTCTGCTCAACATCCCTTCCTCCTTTAGGAACCCCTAGAATATACAGTGGATAGTAGATCTACATAACTGTATTTCAGCTATCCTTGTCTAGTCCTGAGGTTTTTTTTTAAATTTTTTTCTCTTTCTTAACAATCAGCTGCCTCTGATCACAAGGTTTGAGGTAATCTGGGACAGGGTTTTTGTTTTTTTACCAGCCCTGCTTTATTTCATTATTAATATTATATAAAGGCATATATCTTCCCCCATTTAGGTTGATCAGAATTAACTCTTAGGGTATCTTTCATTGCTAGGGTAGTGGGCATCTTATCTATTGTGGGAGGAACTTGTCTCCTTACTCCTACCTCCTCTACAGACTCTCCCCTCCCTCCTCCTCCTAGCTAATTAAAAAAATTAAATTAAATTAAATTAAGAATAATAAAAAAAACCTTTCCTTTCACTGCATTTAATTACAGCTCTTTTTCTTATCTTTTCTCTCTCTTGTCTCTTTTTTCTTTTTTTTAATCTTGACATACACTTTTTCCTTCCTTATTCTTTACCTTTCTGAAATTGTGAAATATTTTGGGGAAGAAATCTGACTCAGGGTGGACTCTCTATGTGCGTATCTCTGCTCTACTTCCTTTTTCCCTCTTGTTACCCCTAGAATATACAGTGGATAGTAGATTTGCATAACTGTCTATTCTTGCTATCCCTTCTTACTTTTCTCTTTCTTCTTCACTGGGATTTGGTTACTATTTTTTCACGGACTGGAGAAATTGTTCGGCTAACGGGTAGTGATTAAACTGCTTCAATACTTGCTTCAGGTGCTACTGTAATTCCTGAGGTTGGTGAGTGCAATTGTCATAAAGGTATTTAGTACAGTGTTGCTTGTACTCAAGACACAACAGCTGAGGAACAACAGAGCATAAAAAAGAAACACATAAATCAAAAAATGGGTAGATCAAAAACAAATAAATCTGCTACTCCAATGAATGAAGACAAGAGCCCAGAAGAAACTACAAATCAGCCAGAAGTAACCATAGATAAGAAAAGTATGCAAGCAATAATAAACTTACTAATCACAGAAATGAAAACAACATTGGAGGAAAGGAATGGCAGTATTAGGGAAACAGCAGTTGAGACCCCCAAGGAAAATACTGATTATCTTGAGGCAATTAGAGAACTGAAAGCTGAAATAACTGTAATGAAGAAAGAAGCTGAGGCAAGGGAAAGCAGACTAACAGAAGCAGAAAACAGAATTAATCAGACAGAGGATGAGTTATAGAAAACTAAGAAAGTGATGAAAGAGCTTAAAAAGAGACTGAGACACACTGAAAACAACAACAGAGTCATATGGGATGATCTCAAAAGAAGTAACATTCACATAATTGGCCTGCCAGAGGAAGAAAGAAAGGAAGGGGAAGCAAACATTCTAGAGGAAATAATAGAAGAAAAATTCCCAGACCAGAATAACAAAAAGGACATCAAGATTCAAGAGGCCCAGAGAGTACTAAACAGAATCAACCCATACCTGAAGACACCAAGACAAATCATAGTCACAATGAGAAGAAGTAAGTATAAAGAAAGGATCCTAAAGGCAACAAGAGAGAAACAAAAAGTCAAATTCAAGGGAAAACCCATAAGATTATCTGCAGATTTCTCCACTCAAATTCTAAAAGCCAGAAGGGAATGGCAAGATATCTATCGAGCCCTGAATGAAAAAGGGTTTCAACCAAGGATAATATATCCTGCTAGGCTTTCATTCAAACTAGATGGAGGGATCAAAACCTTCTTAGACAAACAACAGTTAAAGGAGGCAACCATCACCAAACTGGCACTGAAAGAGGTTCTAAAAGACCTCTAATAAACAAGACCATCACTACAATACTGGCAATATATCAGAGCAAACAAAAAAATTTTTTTTGAACAATGGCACTACAATACATTAAATCCATAATATCAATAAACGTCAATGGCTTAAATTCACACATCAAAAGGCACAGAGTTGGGGGATGGATCAGAAAACATAATCCAACCTTATGCTGCTCGCAAGAATCCCATCTGTCACAACAAGATAAACACAGACTTAAAGTGAAAGGATGGAAAACTATCATACAGGCTAATGGACCACAAAAAAGGGCAGAAACAGCCATTGTCATCTAAGACACGATAGATTTTAAATTAAATAAATAAAAGATAGGCATGGACATTTCATAATGATTAGAGGATAAAACAGCCAAGAAGACTTAACAATTATTAACATCTATGCACCCAATGAGGGACCATCTAAATACGTCAAGCACTTACTGAATGAATTTCAAAAATACATCAATAGTAATACAATAATAGTGGGAGACTTCAATACCCCACTCTCAAACTTAGACAGATCAAAAAAGCAGAGAACCAACAAAGATACAAGAGAATTGAATGAAGAGATTGACAGACTAGACCTTTTGGACATTTTCAGAGTTCTTCACCCCCCAAAATGGAATACACCTTCTTTTCAAATCCACATAACACATTCTCAAGGATAGAACACATGTTAGGCCACAAAGACAGCAACAATAAATTCAAGAACATTGAAATCATCCCAAGTATCTTCTCAGACCACAGTGGAGTAAAACTGACATTTAACAACAAACAGACAATTATTAAAAGTCACAGAATTTGGAAACTAAACAACATACTCCTTAAGAAACACTGGGTCAGAGACTCACTCAAGCAGGAAATTCAAATGTTCTTGGAAACAAATGAAAATGAAGACACAACCTATCAAAATATATGGGACACAGCTTAAGCAGTACTGAGAGGGTAACTTATAGCCATACAATCACATATTAAACACCAAGAAGCAGCTCAATTGAACGACCTTACTACACACATCAAGGACTTAGAGGAAGGGGAACAAAGGAACCCTAAAGCATCCAGAAGGATAGAAATCACTAAAGTTAGAGCAGAAATAAACAACATCGAAAATAAAAGAACCATACAAAAGATCAATGAAGCCAAATGTTGGTCTTTGAAAGATTAAACAAAATTGACAAACCCCTAGCCAGACTCACCAAACAAAAAAGAGAGAAGACACAAATTAATAGAATTGTAAACGATGGAGGAGATATGACACCAGAGAAATCCAAAGAATCCTGCGAAACATCTATAAAGAACTATACGCCACCAAGCTAGAGAATCTGGAAGAAATGGAACAATTCCTAGAAGCATATACCCTTCCAAAACTGAACCAAGAAGAGTTACAAAACCTAAATGCACCAGTCACAGACAAAGAAATTGAAACCGTTATTAAGAATCTCCCCAACAACAAAAGTCCTGGACCAGATGGCTTCAAAAATGAATACTACACAAGTTTCAGGAAACAGTTAGTACCCATACTTCTTAAGCTTTTCCAATACATTGAAGAAACAGGAATACTCCCTTCCACCTTCTATGAAGCCAACAACACCCTGATACCAAAAGCTGATAGGGACAGAACAAAAAAGGAAAACTACAGACCAATATCTCTGATGAACATACATGCCAAAATATTAAACAAGATCTTGGCCAACCGGATACAGCAACATATCAAAAAGATTGTTCATCACGACCAAGTGGGATTCATCTCAGGAATGCAAGGCTGGTTCAACATCCATAAGTCAATCAATGTCATTCACCACATCAATAAAAGCAAAGCCAAAAACCACATGATTATCTCAATAGATGTAGAGAAAGCCATTGACAAAATCCAACACCATTCTTGCTCAAAACTCTACAAGTGGGAATAGATAGGATATTCCTCAAAATAGTGGAGTCTATATATAGCAAACCTACAGCCACATCATACTCAATGGACAGAAGCTGAAAGCATTCCCCCTCAGATCGGGGACTAGACAGGGCTGTCCACTGTCACCATTACTCTTCACATAGTATTGGAAGTTCTTGCCATAGCAATCAGGCAAGAGAAAGAAATCAAAGGAATACAGATTGGAAGGGAAGAAGTCAAGGTCTCACTATTTGCAGATGATATGATAGTATACATAGAAAAGCCTAAAGAATCCAGCAGAAAAGTACTGGAAGTTATTAGGCAATATAGCAAGGTATCAGGCTACAAAATCAATGTACAAATATCAGTGGCATTTCTTTATGCAAACACTAAATCTGAAGAAGAAGAAGACATCCAGAAATCACTCACATTTACTGTTTCAGCAAAATCAACCAAATACCTAGGAATAAAGTTCACCAAAGAAGTGAAAGATTTGTATCCTGAAAACTATGTGTCGCTACTCAAGGAAATAGAAACTGATACCAAGTAATGGAAAGATATCCCATGCTCATGGATCGGAAGAATAAATATCATCAAAATGAATATTCTCCCCAAAACCATATACAAATTTAATTCAATACTCATCAAAGTTCCACCAAGCTTCTTTAAGAGAATAGAATAAACATTACAATCATTTATCTGGAACATGAAACACCTAGAATTGCCAAAACCATCTTAAGAAAAAGAAACAAAAATGGATGCATCACACTCCCAGACTTAAACTACATTATAAAGCCATCATCATCAAAAAAGCATGGTACTGGAACAAAAATAGGCACACAGTCCATTGGAACAGAATTGAAAGCTCAGAAATAAATCCCCACACCTATGGATATCTAATCTTTGATAAGGGAGCCCAAAGGATTAAATGGAAAAAGGAGGCTCTCTTCAATAAATGGTGCTGGGAAAACTAGGTTGTAACATGCAGAAGAATGAAATTGGACCACTTTTGTCACCAGAAACAAAATCAATTCCAAATGGATCAAAGACCAGATGTCATACCAGATGCAATCAAATACTTAGAGGAAAACATTGGTAAAACAGTTTCCCACCTACACCTCAAGGACATCTTTGATGAATCAAACCCAATTGCAAGGAAGACTAAAGCGGAAACAAACCAATGGGACTACATCAAATTGAAAAGCTTCTTCACATCCAAAGAAACTATTAAACAAACAAAGAGACCCCTCACTGAATGGAAGAAGATCTTCACATGCTATACATCTGACAAGAAACTAATCACCAAAATATATAAAGAGCCCAGCAAACTTAGCACCAAAAAAGCAAATGACCCCATCCAAAAATGGGCAGAGGATATGAACAAAACATTCACCTCAGAGGAGATCCAAAGGCTATCAAACATATGAAAAACTGTTCTAGGTCACTGATTGTCAGAGAAATGCAAATTAAGACAACATTAAGATACCACCTCACTCCTGTAAGAATGCCATACATCAAAAAGGACAGCAGCAACAAATGCTGGAGAGGTTGTGGGGACAGAGGAACCCTTTTACATTGCTGGTGGAAATGTAAATTGGTCCAGCCTCTGTGGAGAGCAGTCTGGAAAACTCTCAGAAGGCTAGACATGGACCTTCCATATGATCCAGTAATTCCTCTCCTGGGGTTATACCCCAAGGACTCCATAACACCCAACCAAAAAGATTCATGTACTCCTATGTTCATAGCAACACAATTCATAATAGCTAAAACCTGGAAATCCAGGTACCCAACAAAAGATGAGTGGCTGAGAAAGCTGTGGTATATATACACAATGGAATACTATGCAGCTGTCAAGAACAATGAACACACCCTCACTGACCCATCTTGTTCAGAGCTAGGAGGAATTATGTTATGTGAGCTAATTCAGAAAGATAAAGATGAGTATGGGATGATCCCACTCATCAACAGAAGTTGAGTATAAGGATCTGAAAGGGAAACTAAAAACAGGACCTGTGGTGAGTGGTAGACATGCAGCTTCCTGGGCCAGTAGGGGGTAAGAGTGTGTGGGAAGTATGGGTCACAGTCTTTTGGTGGTGGGAATAGTGTTTATGTACACTTCTAGTAAAATGTAGTCATATAAATCACTAGTTAATTAATACGAGAGGGGGGAAATTAATTGTATGTCTCAAAATTTTTCATAACACAAACTGAATATTTTTAATATATAGGCTGTGTTACTGATATGCAGACTCTTACAAATGCCTAGAACAAGTAGATCAGAAGCAACCAACAGCACAGCTATATAAAAGATACTGGGTACTGTACAGCAAACCCTAACAAAAGGACTTTTGAAAGTTAATCCAATTACCAAATAATGTGATGATAACATTAACTATTGATTGTCTTTTGGAACCCTAAGACAGCAGGAACCTCACATCTCCACTATAGAGCCTCTACTTCCCCCAGTCCTAGACCATTGTATAGGGCCCACTTTCTAGTATGTCTCTCCCAATCCATATCAAATAATATTGCATCTGCCAATCACAACCTAACCAACACAACGATTGCCACCTCATCATCCTTCACTTCAGACTGTGTCCAGAGACTTCACGTGTGGAATGACAACCCTTCAGCTTCATTAATCAGATAAGACCTTTCCTTTCATAGTATATTCTAATTCCATCTCAGGTGGTTTACTTTCTAACAAAGTCCCAAAACCTAGATATACACCAGTTTCTGTGAGAGAGAGCATATGTTCATACATATCTGTAAACTACTGCAAAAATATATACCTGAAAGCAGAAGTACACTAGAGTTTGCAGTGAGTATTCCCCTAACACTTCCTCTCCACTATTCCAAGCTTTGAGTCCATGATTGCTCAACAATTTGTTTGGTTTCGTACGTTAACTCTCTTTTCAGTCACCAGGTTCCAGATGTCATCAGGATGCCGGCCAGGCTTCCCTGGATTGAAGACCCTACCAATGTGTCCTGGAGCTCTGCTTCCCCAGAGACCCATCCTACTAGGGAAAGAGAGAGGCAGACTGGGAGTATGGACCAACCTGTCAATGCCCATGTTCAGCGGGGAAGCAATTACAGAAGCCAGACCTTCTACCTTCTGCAACCCACTATGACCCTGGGTCCATGCTCCCAGAGGGATAGAGAATGGGAAAACTATCAGGGGAGGGGGTGTGATATGGAGATTGGGTGGTGGGAATTGTGTGGAATTGTACCCCTCTTACCCTATGGTTTTGTTAATTAATCCTTTCTTAAATAAAAAAAACGTATGCAAGCAATAGTAAACTTAATAATCACAGAACTGAAGACAACTATGGAGGAAAGAGCTAGCAGAATTAGGGAAACAACAGATGAGACCCTCAAGGAAAATAATAGCTACCTCAAGGCAATTAGAGAACTGAAAGCTAAAATAGCTGAACTGAAGAAAGAAGCTGAACAAAGGGAAATCAGACTAACAGAAGCAGAAAATAGAATTAGCCTGACAGAGGATGATCTAGAGAAAACTAAGCAAGCGGTAAAAGAGCTCAAAAAGGGATTGAGAGACACTGAAAACAACAACTGAGACATATGGGATGATCTCAAATAAGTAACATTCTTATAATTGGCCTACCAGAGGTAGGGGAAATAAACATTCTAGAGTAAATTATAGAAGAAAACTTCCTAGACCTGAACAGCAGAAAGGACATTAAGATTCAAGAGGCCCAGAGAGTCCCAAACAGAATCACCTAGACCTGAAGACACCAATACACATCACAGTTACAATGAAAAGAAGTAAGGATAAAGAAAGGATCCTAAAGGCTGCAAGAGAAAGACAAAGTCACATACAGGGGAAAACCCATAAGACTATCAGTAGACTTCTCCTCTCAGATTCTAAAAGCCAGAAGAGAATGGCAAGATATCTATGGAGCTCTGTATAAAACAAGGGCTTCCCAAGGATAATACAGCCTGCTAGATTTTCATTCAAACTAGATGGAGGGATCTGAACCTTCTCAGACAGGCAACAGTTAAAGGAGGCAAATATCACCAATCCCACCTTGAAAGAGGTTCTAAAAGACCTCTTATAAACAAGAACATCACTATAATACTTGCAATATATCAGAGCAAATAAGAAATTGTTGAATAATGACACTACAATACGTTAAGTCCATAATATCAATAGCTGTCAATGGCTTAAGCTCACCCAACAAAAGACACAGAGTGGGAGGATAGATCAGAAAACATAACCCAACCATATACTGCTTGCAAGAATCCCATCTGACCCAACAAGATAAACACAAACTTAATGTGAAAGGATAAAAAAATATCATACAGGCTAATGGACCACAAAAAATTGGGATGCATTGGATCGACCTTCTCATGGTGCATCCCGTGAGTACCCATTTATTGGGGAAACTGACGATCCTTCCTAGCCGACTGAATCCACATGGATCCCAGTCACTTTCAAAGCCAGCAACAAGCAGCTCCTGGCAGCTTTCAACCTGACCTGTTGACTGGCTACGGAAGAAGGGCAAACGCTAGAAGAAGAATGGACCACAAAAAAAAGCTGGAACAGCCATTCTCATCTCTGACACAATATATTTTAAATTAAATAAAGTAATAACATATAGGCAAGGCCATTACATAATGATTAGAGGATCAATCAGCCAAGAAGACTTAACCATTATTAATATCGATGCACCCAATGAAGGACCATTTAAATATATAAAACACCTACTTTAAGAACTATAAAGATACATCAATAGTAATACAGTAATAGTGGGAGACTTTTACACCCCAGTGTCATACTTAGATCAACAAAGCAGAGAATCAAAAAAGAAACAAGAAAATTAAATGAAGAGATGGACCGACTAAGGGGGCCCTAAGTATTAAGTGGAGGAAGGAGGCTCTCTTCAGTAAATGGTGCTGGGAAAACTGGGTTGAAACATGCAGAAGAATGAAACTGAACCACCTTATCTCACCAGAAACAAAAATAAACTCCAGATGGATTGAAGACCTGGATATTAGACCAGAAACTATCAAATAGTTAGAGGAAAACATTGGTGGAACACTTTCCCACCTAAACTTCAAGGACGTTTTTGATGAAACAAACCCAATTACAAGCAAGACTAAAGCAGAAACAAACCAATGGGGCTACATCAAATTGAAAAGATTTTTCACAGCCAAAGAAACTATCACACAGACAAAGAGACTCCTCACAGAATGGGAGAAGATCTTAACATGCCATACATCAGACAAGAGACTAATAGCCAAAATACACCAAAAGCTCAGCAAACTTAGCAACACAAAAGCAAATGACCCCATCCAAAAATGGGCAGAGCATATGAACAGAACATTCACAACAGAAGAGATCCAAAAGGCGAACAAACATATGAAAAATTTCTCCATGTTGCTGATTGTCAGAGAAATGCAAATAAAGACAACACTGAGATACCACCTCACCCCTGTGAGAATGGCATACATCAAAAAGGACAGCAGCAACAGATGCTGGAGAGGCTGTGGAGACAGAGGAACCCTTTTGCACTGCTGGTGGGAATGTAAATTGGTCCAGCCTCTGTGGAGAGCAGTCTGTAGAACTCTCACAAGGCTAGACATGGACACAGCAATTCCTGTCCTGGGGATATATATATACCCCAAGGATTCCATAATGCCCAATCAAAAAGATATGTGTACACCTATGTTCACAGCAGCACAATTCGTAATAGCTAAAACCTGGAAGCAAGCCAGGTTTCCAACAACAGATGAGTGGCTGAGAAAGCTGTGATATATATACACAATAGAATACTCTGAAGCTATTAAGAACAATTAACCCACATTCTCTGACCCATCTTGGATGGAGCTAGAAGGAATTATGTTAAGTGAGCTAAGTCAGAAAGATAAAGATGAGTATGGGATGATCCCACTCATCAATAGAATTTGAGAAAGAAGAACAGAAAGGGAAACTAAAATCAGGATTTACTAAATCTAGAGTAGGGCACCAATGTAAAAACCCTGTGGGGAAGGGGAGGCTGCACATTCAGCTTCCCAGGGCAATGAGCGGGGGTGGAGATGGGGGGGTAGGATGGGATACAGTCCCATGGTGCTGGGAATGGTGTTTACGTACACTCCTAATAAATTGTAGTCATATAAATTACTATGTAATGAATGTTAGAGCAGAAATATTGATTGTATGTCTCAAACTTTTTAAAGTACAGACTGAGTATTTTTAATACATAGGCTGAGTCTCTGATATGTTGACTCTCTCAAAGCCTAGACCAGGGAGAACAGAAGCAATCAGTGGTAGAGCTATATACAAGATGTTTGGTATTATACAGCAAACCCTAACAAAGGGACTTTTCAAAGTTAACCCAATTACCAAATAATGTGGTGATAACAATAACTATCCATTGTCTTCTTGAACCCTAAGACAGCAGGAACCTCACATTCCTACTATTGAGCCTATATTTCTCCCAGTCCTGGAACCTTAGGGTGGGCCCCACTTTCCTGCATGCGTCTCTCAATTCATATAAAATAATATAGTATCCACGGATGACAACCTGATCGACGCAACAAGTGCCAACTCAGCATGCTTGATTTCAGACTGTGTCCAGAGACTTCAGATGTGGAATGACAACCCTTCAGCTTCATTACTCGGGTAAGACCTCTCCTTTCATAGTATTCTCTAATTCCATTCCAGGTGGTTCACTTCCTAACAAAGTCCCAAAACCTAGATACAGACCAGGTTCCAGGAGATAGAGCATATGTTCACAGGTATCCATAAACTAGGGCAAATATATACCTGAAAGCAGTAGTACCTGAAAAGTATATACCTGAAAGCAGAGTTTGCAGTTAGTACCCCCCAACACTTCATCTCCACTATTCCAACCTTTGGGTCCACGATTCTTCAACAATTTGTTTGTCTTTGTATGTTAACTCTCTTTTCAGACACCAGATTCCAAATGCCATCAGGATGCCTTCCAGGCTTCCCGGGACTGAAGACCCCACCAATGTGTCCTGGAGCTCAGCTTCCCCAGAGACTCACCCTTCTAGGGAAAGAGAGAGGCAGACTGGGAGTATGGATCGACCAGTCAACGCCCATGTTCAGCGGGGAAGCAATTACAGAAGCCAGACCTTACACCTTCTGCAACCCACAATGACCTTGGGTCCATGCTCCCAGAGGGATAAAAAATAGGAAAGCTATCAGGGGAGGGGATGTGATATAGAGATCAGGTGGTAGGAATTGTGTGGAGTTGTGCTCCTCCTACCCTATGGTTTTGTTAATGTCTCCTTTTTAAAATAAATAAATAAATAAAATTAGATTAAAAAATTAAAATACTTGTTTCAAGTTCACAAAAATGTATGAAAATAATTTTGTAAAAGGGGGGCAGATTTACCACTTTAGAAAAAACTAGTAAGGTAGTACCCAGCTGTGGCTTATGGTGGTGCTGAGGATTGAACCTAGGATATATTTGGTGCCTCAGGCATGAAAGTCTGTTTTAGAAACCACTGTGCTATTTTCCCCTGACCACTGACTGGAATTTTTGTCTGTAAGATTCTACTTCTTCTAAAATATTCTACTTCTTCTCCCTTTCAACCATAAATAGAAGCAAAGAGGGAGAAGAGTGAAAGAAAGAAAGAAAGAAAGAAAGAAAGAAAGAAAGAAAGAAAGAAAAAAAGAAAGAAAGAAAGGGAGGGAGGAAGGAAGAAGGAAAGAAAGAAAGAAAGAAAGAAAGAAAGAAAGAAAGAAAGAAAGAAAAAAAGAAAGAAAGAAAGAAAGAAAGAAAGAAAGAGGAAGGAAGAAATAAAGAGAGAAAATGAAAGAAAGGTGGGTAGAAAGAAAGATATAAAGAGATAAAAGAGAATCACTAGACAGCTTTGGAATTTTCCCTTATGCTTGGTGTTCCCTCATGATGCTGTAGGCTGGACCCAGTACCTCACACAGTAAATGCATACTCTGTTGCATGAGTTACTTTTGAGTTCTTTTTTTTTCTTCTTTAAGGAGGAACAGATGAGACTTAGTTGTGTATGAATTTTAGGAGCACAGGCATGTAAGTAAAACTAAACTAGGTTTATCAATAGTTCATGCCTCAGTTTCTCCATTTTCAAATTCGATATGATACTGACTCTAAATAAAGTTAGAAAGTTTTAGGGGAAACATCATTTCCAGGTGCAAAATACAATTGCCATGACAAGAAGCATAACAAATTGATCAAACTGCTGGTTAGATACCCAGAGTTCTTACAAAATATAATCTTGCTGCACTAAATACCAATCAATGAGGATTAAATGGATTGAAGTTTCCTTGGAGAAATGTGAGTTTTTAAAAGGAAAGAAAAAGAGCCTTGGATTAATAGCTACCATGGGTTTTTCAGACACAATAGTAAAGTAATCATTCATTTGAGAAACTTCCCATTAGAAGGGAACATGCTTATTTTAGAATCATGGAAAATTGAGTAGAGAATCTAGAAAGAATTTATATATGAGATGTCATGATTTGCTGAAGTAAAATATACACATATCCTATATACATGAAGAATATTAATCAAATATTTCTTGAAATTTTGATTTTATGAGTATATGCCTCAGGAAAGCATAAAAAATAGTATACTACAGTTATCTATATTTACCTTTGTTGTTGTAGATAAAAGCTCTGTAATTTGATGTTGGTAGGAATTGAACTTGGAACTTCTGATGACTTAATGTGAAAATCTACTGTATATCTACTTTGCTATCTCTATGGCCCCTTAAACATCTATATGTATATTTATGGTACATAATTTTTACAACTATATCTATAGTATTCCTCTTTTTATTAAGATTTTATTTTATTTAATAATGTGAAAGATAGGAGGAGAGAAAGAACTAGACATCACTATAATAACATGTGCTGGCGGGGATTGAACTAAGGACCTCATACTTGAGAGTCCAGTTCCTTATCCACTGAACTACATCCTTGACCACTGTACTATATTCTCTATGTCTCCATATCATAAATGCAAATGTAATAATCTGATTAATGATTAAGTTTAAACTGATAATAATTTCAAAATTTATTTCAAATTCAAAGCAATCGTTGGTATTAATTTGGTGAGCCCTAGACTTCTAGCATAAGAAGAGAAATAACCAACTTTTTACTATTTAAAAGTAGCACATTGTACTATTAAATTTAGAAAGGCAGCCATCATTGGGCTTAGACTGCATTAATATAACCCTTGATTTATCTCTATTACAAAGTCTCTGAAGAAGGACCTGAAATTTATCAGGTACCCAAGGAACCTTAAATCCATCTTGAAAAATAAGTTGCACGTACTAATAAAAAGTAAGTCCAGGGGGAGTCGGGCGGTAGCACAGTGGATTAAGCGCATGTGGCTCGAAGCGTAGGGACCAGAGTAAGGATCCCGGTTCCAGCCCTCGGCTCTCCACCTGCAAGGAAGTCACTTCACAAGCGGTGAAGCAGGTCTGAAGGTGTCTGTCTTTCTCTCCCCCTCTCTGTCTTCCCCTCCTCTCTCTATTCCTCTCTGTCCTATCCAACAACGATGACATCAATAACAACAATAATAGCTACAACAATAAAACAACAAGGGCAACAAAAGGGAATAAATAAATATTTTTTTAAAAGTAAGTCCAGGTAACAAAAATATAGTATGGGAAAATTTCCCATATATTTTGCTTAGACTTTCTACTAAATATCAATTAGTTTACTATAGAAAATATACATATTGACCAATTCTTTTTTTCTTGGGAGAACTCTCTCTAGAGATGCCACCTAAGTAAGATTATATTACCTCAAGGAACTTAGAGTCTTATAGGAAAGACAGAAATTGAGGTAAGCCATTTGGAAAGGGTACAAAGGAGATAGCTTTGCCATAAGTTAATGGAATCTGACCTGAACTCTGGGGAAAGCACAACTGATAATCGGACAAGAAAAAAATATTAATATTCAGAATTCATTGGTAAAGGGAACCTGTATATTAAAGGTTGAAAAGGAAACTACATCCTTGACCACTACATCCTTGACCACTACATCTACATCCTTGACCACTACAACTACATCCTTGACCACTGTAAAAGGTTCAGGTGGTTCATGGAAGCGCTAGAC
The DNA here is from genome assembly GCF_950295315.1 of Erinaceus europaeus. Taxonomy (NCBI): domain Eukaryota; kingdom Metazoa; phylum Chordata; class Mammalia; order Eulipotyphla; family Erinaceidae; genus Erinaceus; species Erinaceus europaeus. The sequence goes on along the minus strand of NC_080171.1, from coordinate 88,514,201 downwards.
TAGGAAATTCACTGAAATGGAGTCGAAAGTGGTATACAGAGACTAACTCTGGAAATACCTTTAAATCCAGTCAAAATAGCTCACTTGAATAGTAAGCTATTTTGTCATGTGTGTGACCCAGGTTTGAGCCTGGCCCTTATCACACTGAAGGAAGCTTCATTGTTGTGGTGGCTTTCTCTAACATAAGCTCTTCTGAAATTGATAACAAAAAAAAAATTAAAGGGTTTTTAGAAGGGTCAGTTAAGAACGTGGGGGAGATAATGTGAAAACTCATCTGTGGTCTATCAGAACAAAAGTTCATTTGAGAAGCTTTCCATTAGAAGAAAACAAACATATTTTAGAATCATGGACAAATTGAGTAGAGAATCATTTTTCCCATCCTGTAACTAGCAATAGTGAAACAGATTAAAGCAAATACTGTTGTTGAAAGGGATCATCTCCACTGAAGGTTAAACCATATAGTTTTATCCTTGGGTACAGTGAATCTTGATCCAATACAACTTTCCAGTCACTATTAAAATGGCAAGATAGGGAAGACCAAATAAGTGGTATCTCTCTGAACAGTAATAATCCCCAAGTGAGATACACTGTCTCTTACATAAACATAAAGAAACTTAGACAGAAACCAAAAAATGAGACTTTTTTTTTATTATGCAATGACTGCTGAGGGTAAGTAAAAATGTCATCCATCTTCTATGTAGGCAATTGTCTGTTTTGACAGCTTATGCAGGGACCAAGAACATATTGCTGACTTTTTTTTTCTTGGTGTGTGTGAGTTGGAGGATGAGAGAAAGAATTAACATTATGAGCCTTCTGTCTATAAAGGTGAGATTTAGAGTGGGGACATCTTTCAATTTTTCTTCTGGAAGGATCTGTTAATTTTAGATGCATGCAAAGATTTTCTTAACTCATTTGTGCTTATAATTTGCAGTGAACTAATGTGAAGTTTATATGAATTAATCCAGTAGACATCAATCCATGATGTTTAGACCTGAGGCTTTAGGAAATATGTTTTAATTCCAGAGCCCCAAGACCTGCTTCAATGAGCACAGTTTCATTATTTCAGTTTTCATATCGGGGTTCTGTAGATAGATAATTTTATTAAAGAAACACTTGATCTGTATTAGAGGAAAAAAAAACATAGAATCAGTACAGTGAGAAAAGTACCTGGGAATTTTAACTAATTAGCTATTTCAACCTTAACAAATCCCTTCTCATCTTTAAGTTACTCCATCTACAAATGAACATTGAAGAACCCCTAAGTAAAATGTAGTGTTCCTTTCTGATTAAAATTTCTTATATCTTGATATCACAGGAATGCAAAATAAAAGTATATATTAGCTATTCTATAGACTATCCCTCCTTAGGAAACTCTTTTATTTCTTACTTCAAAAGGAACTTTTGTATTGTGTTTATTTTAATCACACAGAATCTGCCTTTACATCATGTTAATATCCTTTAATTCCAAAATATAGAAAAACATACATTTTTAGTTATTTGTTTTTAATATCTGATGTTAGCCTGATCCCCAAGACTATTTTATCTATATCTATATCTGTATCTGTATCTGTATCTGTATCTGTATCTGTATCTATATCTATCTATAATAAATCTCTCTATGATATTCTATCATCTATCTCTCCATCACATATGTATCATCTATCAATTTTCTGTCTATCCAGATTTGCTTGCAATGTCAGACTCCAGTAAGCCCATTTATGCATCTTTCTTTAACTCTGACTACATTTATTTGTCTATTAGGTAGACATATCAAATATAGATATACTATTGAATATTCATGTGCTAACTAAAATAAGCATAATATTCCTGAATCTACGGTGTTCAAGTAAACAGACATAATTTTTATTGAGGAGATTAATGGGTACAGTAGATACAACTGTTGGTACACATATACTGTTTCTTAATATTCTGTAAAATACTGTACCCTGATCCTAGGTCCTTCATCATGCATCAGTACCTGAAAATCAATCATACCCTTGCCCTCGCCAAATCCTTTAATTTGGTGCAATAAACCAAACGGAGTTCAAGTTCTACTTTATGTCAGACATAATTTTTATATTGGGTTGCCTTTTACTTTTGTTGTAACTCAAAATCAAGAAGCAAAAGACAAATCTGCACAAGTCAAGAGTCAATCAGAGCAGTGACAATTATGTTATAGAGGCCAGAGTAATGAAAGGATATACCCAGAGTCACACAGCTAAGTTGCAGAATCATGACATCAAGTCTGTTGACTTTTTGTTCAATATATATTTTTTCTTTCACCTAAAGAGTATAAAAGCTGCTAACATCTGAGTTCTTCTTTCTCACTGAAGGACATCAGACATTTAGAAGGCATTTGATGGTCCTTCATTAGTGGCATTAAGACACTAAATTACACTGACATGGTTCATAAATCACCAAATGAGTGAGCATCAAACAGTGAACAAGTGTGAATAGGAAGCATAAAGAATGACAGCCAGCCAGATCAGGTTGGAAATTTTCAGGCTTCATGTGTGAGTACAACAAATCATGTGCAAGACTTTCTCCAAGTTTGCATATTGCCCATAATAAAACAGGGAGATGAGGGGCCAGGTGGTGGCACACCTGGTTTAGCTCACATGCTACAGTCCACAAGGGCCAAGTTTCAAGCCCCCGGTCCCCACCTACAAGAAGAAAACTTCACGAGTGGTGAAGGAAGGCTGCAAATGTCTCTCTGTATCTTTCCCCCTCTGTCACCCACTTCCCTCTCCATTTCTGTCTGTAAAAAAAAGGGGGGGAATGAATTTTTTTTCTTTTGCTAAATTGTGATAAGGACTATTAGAAACTACTTTGGCTCTGGAGTTGGACTCCCTGACTTTAAATGCACATATTACTGTGTTCTTTGTGACCTTGGGTTCCTTGGTTCCACATTTTAAGCCTACTTTATAGGGTGAGTCTATGGATCGAATTAGACAATTTGTAAAGTGCTTAGCTTAGCACTTAATCGAGTGTTCAGTAGATGTGAAGAGCATATAATTATAACACATTTTTTAATCTCATTTTGATTTGGCTCATTTTAGTTTGCTATATCATGCTGAAAGTGGGTGGGATAAATGCACCTCTAGCATATTTCATCACTGACATTGTGAAGGTGACCCAATATTACTTAGTTATAGCATTTTCTCTAAATGTTCCATCAAGAACACACACGATATCCCTTGTATTTGGCTCAGATCTATTCAACCACCATGTATGGCACACCATGAAAATGTTTTTTCTCCAACAGGAATATACTTGTTGTATATACTTGATGTGTTGTATACACATCAACCTTTCCTACTAGGTTTTCCTAGTTCATAAATCTTGAAACTGAGGTGTCAGAAGATAAAGTCATATAGTAATATTGTCAATGATAATGTTGATGATAACACTCATCATTCAGTAATGTTTACTATATGTTTAGTATGGTACAATCTGCTTGACATGCATTTTACAGTACATTGTAACACCAATGAACATACTACTGGAGCAGAATAGAGGTTACTGCTTGAACTGTTATGCTGTTATGATGAAAAGAAGAAGTGGGTGCCAGGGATTTTTCAAGACTACCTTATTTACTCCTGTCATGTCTGGCCAATAAGAACTTCATGATTCAGGTACAACTAAACAGAGAAACAAAGACTTTGGAAGCTGAATGAAAAATTAGGAGGGATATTCCAGAGAGAAAGTATACAAATCTGATAAGTCTAATCATTTTCCCTTTGACAGAAGGAACAGAAATACTCTGCGATCAGTCCCTTCATTGATAATAAACTGGAATTTAGTTGCAAGTTCTAATTTCCCAGTCCTAAAAAATTTTTCACTCAGTAACCTAATGGCAATGCATGCTTTGAATCCTGGCTTCCCAACTCTGCTTAGACACACCAGGGATTTCAGGATATATTTGATTGTTGTGGTTGCCTTAAAATAATCTGATGTCAACAAGGGCAACAAAAGGGAAAATAAATAAATATAAAGAATAAAAAAATAATCTGGTGTCTTAAACAACTGACACTAATTTTTGCACCAGTCTGGAGGCTGGAATTTCAAAATCAATTTGTTCTAGGAATTAAGTATTTTGAGTCCTTTCCCCTTGACTTAAAATTGTTGTTTTCTCTATGTATTTGTGCTCTTGTATCTTCTTTTTATATTCATTGGTCATAGTGGATTAAGAACCATTTTATTTAAAAAGAAAAAAAAAACTGTTCCTAGCTGTGACCACAGAATGCGAGCTCAAACCTACAGGGATGCAGAAATTACATAGGTCCCTGTGCTGACCATGGATCCCAGATTAAATGGATGGGGTTTACAGTTAACATTATTTATACATATTTCTTATATTTGGGAGCGACTCTCTTTCCTGATGCTTCTTTCTATTTCTTTGAATATTTACACACTATCTCCCCAGACAGTAACTTGGGTCCACCTGTATATTACACATCAGGCTCAGGCAAAAACTAGTAAAATCATGGGCCCCTTGGAATATACCTAAAATAGACTTACTAGCTTTTTCCAAAATAGATATCCCAAATCTTCATCCAAAAATATTCTTGCCTTTAGGTTCATTATTAGTCAACAATTTGTTCTGCTTTATATTTTAACTCTTTTTCAGCCACCAGGTTCTAGATGCTACCATGATGCCAAACTGACTTTCCTGGGCAGAGGACCACACCAATGTGTCCTGGAATCCTGCCTTCCCAGATCCCTGCCCCACTAGGGAAAGAGAGATACAAGCTGGGAGTATGGATTATCCTTCCAATGCCCATGTTCAGCAGGGAAGCAATTACAGAAGCCAGACTTTCCACCTTCAGCAGCCCATAATGACCCTGGGTCCATACTCCCAGAGGGTTAAAGAATCAGAAAGCTATCAGGGGAGGAAATGTGATACAAAGTTCTGGTATTGGGAATTGTGTGGAATTGCAACCCTCTTGTTCTATGGTCTTGTCAATATTTCCATTTCATATATAAATATTACATAACAAAGAACCATCTTATTAATTTTATTTAGCTTAAATTACCACTTATAAAACTATCTGGAAATGATCAAGTTTGAAAAACTAGGATAAGATTCCAAAATTTGAATGGCTCACAAAGGTGGAAACATTAACATTTATCAGTCACACTCTTTCTACCAACACGCTTTTTCTGTCAACCAAAAGTTTTCATTTCACAAATATCTCAATATTTTAGAAAATTCATCAGCTATGATATAAGAATAAAGGACAATGACAAAATCAACAGAGAAACAGTAGTCTTAAGTAGAGAAGCTTATAAAAATAATTTTTGAAGAAAAATAATCTGGAACTTGTAACTTTAAGCAATTTTATTATTATAGCCAGCATATTCAATAATGCCATGAACTAACTGCTATTATAATATAGTGAAAGAAGTTGAACATTGCTATAGCCCTTCACTGAAATATTTGGTAGAAGTTATGTCTTGATGGATCAAAGATTTACAGAGTATACTTGAGGTATATACTAGGTGCAAAGGCACCTGTGAAATACTTCAAGAGAAATTATAAGTAAGAATGAGTGTATATATAAAGAACTATATGCCACCAAACTAGAGAATTTGGAAGAAATGGAACAATTTCTAGAAACATATGCCCTTCCAAAACTGAACCAAGAAGAACTACAAAATCTAAATGCACCAATCACAGACAAAGAAATTGAAACAGTTATTAAGAATCTTCTCAACAACAAAAGTCCTGGACCAGATGGCTTCACAAACGAATTCTACAAAACTTTCAGGAAACAGTACCCATACTTCTTAAGCTTTTCCATAAGATTGAAGAAACAGGACTACTCCCTTCCACTACTATGAAGCCAACATCACCCTGATACCAAAAGCTGATAGGGACAGAACAAAAAAGGAAAACTACAGACCAATATCTCTGATGAACATACATACCAAAATATTAAACAAGATCTTGGCCAACCGGATACAGCAACATATCAAAAAGATTGTTCATCACGACCAAGTGGGATTCATCCCAGGAATGCAAGGCTGGTTCAACATCTATAAGTCAATCAATGTCAATCACCACATCAATAAAAGCAAAGACAAAAACCACATGATTATCTCAATAGATGTAGAGAAAGCCTTTGACAAAATCCAACACCATTCATGCTCAAAACTCTACAAAAAATGGGAATAGATGGGAAATTCCTCAAGATAGTGGAGTCTATATATAGCAAACCTACAGCCAACATCATACTCAATGGACAGAAGCTGAAAGCATTCCCCCTCAGATAGGGGACTAGACAGGGCTGTCCACTGTCACCGTTACTCTTCAACGTAGTATTGGAAGTTCTTGCCATAGCTATCAGGAAAGAGAAAGAAATCAAAGGAATACAGATTGGAAGGGAGGAAGTCAAGCTCTCACTATTTGCAGATGATAAGATAGTATACATAGAAAGACCTAAAGAATCCAGTAGAAAATTACTGGAAGTTATTAGGCAATATAGCAAGGTATCAGGCTACAAAATCAATGTACAAAAATCAGTGGCATTTCTTTATGCATACACTAAATCAGAAGAAGAAGATATCCAGAAATCACTCCCATCTACTGTTTCAGCAAAATCAATCAAATACATAGGAATAAACTTGACCAAAGAAGTGAAAGACTTGTATGCTGAAAACTATGAGTCGCTACTCAAGGAAATAGAAACTGATACCAAGAAATCAAAGATATCCCATGCTCATGGATTAGAAGAATAAATATCATCAAAATGAATACTCTCCCCAGAGCCATATACAAATTTAATGCAATACCCATCAAAGTTCCACCAAGCTTCTTTAAGAGAATAGAACAAACAGTACAATCATTTATCTGGAACCGGAAAATACCTAGAATTGCCAAAACCATCTTGAGGAAAAAAAACAGAAATGGAGGCATCACACTCCCAGACCTTAAACTATATTATAAAGCCATCATCATCAAAAAAGCATGGTACTGGAACAAAAATAGGCACACAGACCAGTGGAACAGAATTGAAAGCCCAGAAATAAATCCCCACACCTATGGACATCTAATCTTTGATAAGGGAGCCCAAAGGATTAATTGGAAAAAGGAGGCTCTCTTCAATAAATGGTGCTGGGAAAACTGGGTTGTAACATGCAGAAGAATTAAATTGAACCACCTTATCTCACCAGAAACAAAAATCAACTCCAAATGGATCAAAGACCTAGATGTCAGACCAGAAACAATCAAATACTTAGAGGAAAACATTGGTAAAACACTTTCCCACCTACACCTCAAGGACATCTTTGATGAATCAAACCCAATTGCAAGGATGACTAAAGCAGAAACAAACCAATGGGACTACATCAAATTGAAAGGCTTCTGCACATCCAAAGAAACTATTAAACAAACAAAGAGACCCCTCACAGAATGGGAGAAGATCTTCAAATGCCATACATCAGACAAGAAACTAGTCACCAAAATATATAAAGAGCTCAGCAAACTTAGCACCAGAAAAGCAAATGACCCCATCCAAAAATGGGCAGAGGATATGAACAAAACATTCACCTCAGAGGAGATCCAAAAGGCTAACAAACATATGAAAAACTGCTCCAGGTCACTGATTGTCAGAGAAATGCAAATTTTGACAACACTAAGATACCACCTCACTCCTGTAAGAATGGCATATATCAAAAAGGACAGCAGCAACAAATGCTGGAGAGGTTGTGGGGACAGAGGAACACTTTTACATTGCTGGTGGGAATGTAAATTGGTCCAGCCTCTGTGGAGAGCAGTCTGGAAAACTCTCAGAAGGCTAGACATGGATCTTCCATATGATCCAGTAATTCCTGGGGTTATACCCCAAGGACTCCATAATACCCAACCAAAAAGAGGTGTGTACTCCTATGTTCATAGCAGCACAATTCATAATAGCTAAAACCTAGAAGCACCCAGGTGCCCAACAACAGATGAGTGGCTGAGAAAGCTGTGTTATATATACACAATGGAATACTATGCAGCTATTAAGAACAATGAACCCACCTTCTCTTCTTTGGTCAACTTTATTACTAGGTATTTGATTGATTTTGCTGAAACAGTAGATGGGAGTGATTTCTGGATGTCTTCTTCAGATTTAGTGTTTGCATAAAGAAATGGCACTGATATTTGTACATTGATAAAGACAGTGGAGGGAGAGATAAAGAGACCCTAAAATACTGCACCATGCTCTCCTACAATGTTTACAGGTATTGTGGTACTCCATGTGCTAGAGTTCTATCCCAGGATTTTATGCATGATAAAGTGTATAACCTATGAAGTGAGCTATTTAACAACCCCTTTTTGTTATTTTTTTCTTCAAAATTCTACTATGAGTCAAAACAACTGAATTTTGAACATTTCCATTGGCATTTGTTAAAAAAAATTAACAGGAATAATCGACACCTAATCTATATCTCTTCATATCACCCTGTATTAAGTTATGGCCTTGTCTATTTTCTACACCAAAGTCCATTTTTAATGAGATTGATTAGTTACTTAGAGATGATAGAAAGGTTAGGACAAGGGCAGTTGAATAATGTGGTTTTGAGAAATTACAGATTTATGCAGGTGATGGAATTTTGTCATGGAGTTCAATTTAGATAGAAGGAAACAGGCAGTGTCCATATGGTGAAGTTCAGAGAGTCAATGAGATGAGAAGACTAAATAGTTTTTTGAATTTTTCAGTCTTTAAACAAAACAATTCCCTCAATGGGTAATTTGAGTATCTTGTTAAAAACTGAAATCCCTCAAATTTATAAATTACATGAATAAACTATTTATGAATTAGATCCATTTCTTAATATATGAAATAAGTGTTGAATTTGACAGGTATTAACTTCTATACTGACCTGCAAACACACTTATAGTGTGTTTAAATCCATGGCACAAATTCTGCCTCTTTATCTATTAAATGTTGTGATATATACTTAGATTATTGATTTCTCTCTGCTAAAGTTTTGCTTTGTGGGCTGAATCAACTAGCATAGAATTCTGGAGTTTCGCAGATCAGTTGGTATGAAATACTATTCTGTTTTCCTCATCATAAACTGTTTTCATATGAGAACAAATTTGTTTTTCAAATTGGGCAAGGTTGCTGAGATTTTAATGTCTTCCCAAGATTATGCTAGTGGTAGTCATTTCCTACATTCATTGTTTCAATTAATTCCTATTTTTTTCTTTTTTAAATTTTTACTTATAAAAAGGAAACATTGACTAAACCATAGGATAAGAGGGATACAACTCCACACAATTCCCACAACCAGAACCCTGTATCCCATCCCCTCCCCTGATAGCTTTCTTATTATATAACCCTCTGGGAGTATGGACCCAAGGTCATTGTGGATGTAGAAGGTGGAAGGTCTGGCTTCTTTAATTGCTTCCCCACTGAACATGGGTGTTGACAGGTAGATCCATACTCCCAGGCTATCTCTCTTTCCCTAGTGGGGAAGGGCTCTGGGGAAGCTGAGCTTCAGATCACATTGATGGGGTTGTCTGTCCAGGGAAGTCTGGTCAGCATCATACTAGCTTCTTGAACCTGGTGGTTGAAAAAAGAGTTAACATACAAAGCCAAATAAATCATTGACCAGTCATGGACCTAAAGGCTGGAATAGTGTAGATGAAGAGTTGGGGGAGTGTCTTTGTTTTACAGAAAGCTACTAGGCATATTTTAGTTATATTCCAAAGGAACTGTGGCTATACTAGATTTTTTTTTTTTTCTTTTTTCCCCTGAGCCTGAAATCTGATATGCAGGTGGATCCAAGGTATTGTCTGAGGAGATAATGTTATGGCTGTAAAAAGGACCAGAAAGTTGAATCAGGGAAGAAGGTTGCTCCCAAATATGGGAAAGGTGCATAAATATTGTTGACTGTAAACCCCATTGATTTGATGTGATCTGGGGCCCATATTCAGCCTAGGAGCCTAAGTGACCTCTGCATCCCTGTAGATTTGAGCTCACATTCTGTGGTCATGAGTAGAAACATTCCAAGCTGCCCCAATTTCAGGACACATCTTCTTCAGGTGGAACATAGAGTATGTTATCCATCCTCCCTCCGGAGGATGGACCATTCTCTACCATTGTTGATCCAAGTTGAGAGTACGGTCCTATGGGGGCCACAAAGGGATCTATTGTGTTGTTCCTGATAGAAATGACAGTTACCAATGGAGAGAGGGATTTATTAGAGGTCTACGTCCATCATGTCTGTTTGGGAATTTCAGGACTTCCCAATTAGGATCCAGCTGATAGGGTGGCCTGATAGTGACTAGAGTATGGCAGTCTCTTTCCCTTATTCAGCTTTTGCAGTCCTTGATTTGCTAAGGCTAGCTTTCAAGTGAGTGAGAGAACTGTACTAGGAAGTACGTGAGGAGAATATCTAATTCTAAGTAGACATTATTTCATTATGAACTTTATACTGACTCACTACAGACTATTGTGTATTTTTGCTTTCAGATATGTATTTTGCCTAATTTATGGATACATGTGAGCATATGGTCTATCTTATGGGGCTTGGTCTATATCTAGGTTTTGGGATTTTTTTTTTTTTTTTGGTGGTTTAGTTTTTATTGTTTTTCAGGCTAAGAAATCCAAGATCAAGAATTTTTTTCTTTTTTTTTTTTCTTTAAAAAAGGAAACATTAACAAAACCATAGGACAAGAGGGGTATGACTCCACACAAGTCCCCCCACCAGATCCCTGTATCCCCTCCCCTCCCCTGATAGCTTTCATATTCTTTATTTCTCTGGGAGTATGGACCCAAGGTCATTGTGGGATGCAGAAGGTAGAAGGTCTGGCTTCTGTAATTGCTTCTGACTGAACATGGGCATTGACTGGTCGATCCATACTCCCATCCTGCCTCTCTCTTTCCTAGTAGGGTGGTTCTCTGGGGTAGTGGAGCTCCAGGACACATTGGTGAGGTCCTCTGTCCAGGGAAGTCTGGTTGGCATCATGCTGGCATCTGGTGTCTGAAAAGAGAGTTAACATACAAAGCTAAACGAACTGTTGAACAATCATGGACCTAAAGTCTGGAATAGTGCAGATGAAGTGTTGGGGGGTACTCACTTCAGACTATTGTGTACTTTTGCTTTCAGGTATATATTTTGCCCTAGTTTATGGATATGTGTGAACATATATATGCTCTATCTCAAGGGAATGGTCTGTATCCAGGTTTTGGGACTTTTTTTAGGATGTGAACCTCCTGGAATGGGATTAGAGAATCCTATGAAAGGAAAGGTCTCACTGAGTAATAAGGGTGAAGGGTTGACATTCCATGCCTGAGGTCTCTGGACACAGATTGAAGAGAAGCATGCTGAGGTGGCACTAGTTGTGTTGATAAGGTTGGGATCGGTGGATGAAATATCATTTGGTATGAATTGAGAGAAACATGCAGAAAAGTGAGCCCCACCTTAGAGTTATTAATGCCTTATTTGAATATATATGTATATCAGGCAAGTATCATTTGGAATAGGATGAATAGATTCTTGCTGAGAAGGTAAGTCACTCCTCTGGGAAAGAGACATTTATGATCTGGCATATGGTAAACATTCTCTTCAGTATGGGTAATAGTAGGTACTTGTTGGGAGTAATTCACCATTAATTTTGCCCAACAGTTCAATAATAATTCACATGGAAACAGAAATGTAAAAGGATCCTTAATTCATAAGGATGTATTCTTGGCAACAAGTAGTCAGAAACTAGGTTGTGCTTTTGGGAACTGTGCTGAATATGTTTCCTCTTTCTTGGTACCTGTTCCCCCATCCTCCTCCCTTGTTGCTTAATATTCTTTCTCACCTTATTTTCCCATTTTTCAGTCAGTTTTCCCTCAGCTTCTCAGTCACCATTTTCATCTTACAGGCTAGTGAACTTTCCCTTGCTGAAGATTTCTCAATCTGAAACTACAAACCTAATCTGTATAGTTACAGCATGCCTCAGTTTGTGATGACTGAATTGGGAATAATGAGATTATTTTCTGCCTGCATCAACATGAAATGTAAACACATATAACTATATACATAATATTTTCCATATATTATTTTTGTATTAAAGTACAGAGTGAGAGATTTGGGAGTAGCTGAGAGAAAGTGTGTGGGGGGGCTTACCCATATCTCTGAATGTGTGATAGACAATGAACAGACATTTTTTACTCTTTCTACAATCTGCTGAATGTAGAAGAGCCAATTCAGCAGTTTTTGCAAAATTACCAACACAGCAAGACAAGCAGGCAAACAGATTGCTCATATGGACTGACTCTTAATAACTAGATCTATCAAGTTCCAGACTTCTTGTTTGCTGGGAGACTTCAAGGTGGGTCTATTTTTTTAAATATTTGATTTCTCCAAATTAGGAAAACCCACCTAAAATATTTAGCAATGTGGGTCACACTTTAAAGGGTCAAAGGAAAGTCACTTTGATGTCTTCAGTGCATTTATAATTTCTTCAAAGAATAATGTCATCATCTATCTCCAATGCTACCTACGAAATGATCTAGTTGCCAAATTGCCAACTTGTCAACTTTTAGTATCACAGACACAGTTCCTACCTTACTCTACCCTGCTCTGTGCCTCGGTAGACATACTGGCATTTACTATTAATGAGCTCTTTTGTTCTATCATTTCTGATGGGTCCAGCCAAAGGACATTAGATATGGATAACAAAGCCTGTTTATTGAACAATTTGCTTTATATCATACTACCTTTCAGCCACTGAGTTGCAGATACTACCATGATGCCTTCTTGACCTCCCTGGACAGAGGTACTCACTAATGTGCCATGGAACCTCACCTTTCCAGAGCCCTATCCCATTAAGGAAAGATAGAAACATACTGGGGGTATCGATAGACCTGTAAACATCTATCTTCACCAGAGAAGCAATTACAGAAGCCAGACCACCCACCTCTGCACCCCATAAATATATTTGGTCCATACTCACATAGAGATAATTAACAGGTAAGCTTCCAATGGAGAGGATGGGACACAGATATCTGATGCTGGGAACTGTGAGAAATTGTACCTCTATAATCTTATAACCTTGTTATAAGATTAATAATTATTAAATCACAAATGAAAAAATTTAAAATGCTTTTAGAAAAAAAATTGTCACTGGGTTTCTTCCTTCTGGAACATTGTGGTTGAGGCACATTCTTTTTAAAAAACATTTTTCATTTATTTATAAAATGGAAATATTGACAAGACCATAGGATAAGAAGGGCATAATCCCACACAATTCCTACCACCAGAGTTCCGCATCCCATCCCCTTCCTTGAAAGTTTTCCTATTCTTTATCCCTTTGGGAGTATGGACCCAGGATCTTTATGGAGTGCATAAGGTAGAAGGTCTGGCTTCTGTAATTGCTCCCCTGCTGAACATGGGAGTTGGAAGGGTAATCCATACTCCTAGCCTATCTCTCTCTTTCCCTAGTGGGGCAGGGATCTGGAGAGGCAGGGTTCCAGGATATATTGGTGGGGTCCTCTACCCAGGGAAGTCAGTTTGGCATCATGGTAGCATTTGGAACCTGGTGGCTGAAAAAGAGTTAAGATATAAAACAGAACAAATTGCTGACTAAAAATGAACCTAAAGTCAAGAATATTGCAGATGAAGATTTGGGGGGGTCTCCATTTTATAAAAAAATAGTAGGTCTATTTTAGATATATTCCAAGGGGCACATGTACTTACTAGTTTTGCCTGAGTCTGACAGTTAACATGCAAGTGGATCCAAGGTACTGTCAGGGGAGATGATGTCATAGTTGGAAAAAAAAAAAAACTAGAAAGCTGGGTGAGGGAAGAGAGTAACTCCCAAATGTATATGGATATTGTTAAATGTAAAGCCCATCAGTTTGATCTAGGACTCATATTCAGCACAGGAGCCTATGTAACCTCTGCATCCCTGTAGGTCTGAGCTTGCATTCTGTGGCCACGGCTAGGAACATTCTTTTAAAGAAGCTACTGCTCTTCTAAGGTTAACTTCTATTACTAATAACTAATCTCTCCAGATTTTGATAACTACTTAGTGCCTCACCTCTCCAGACAAAGATGCATTGACCATATCCTTATCTTGTAGTCTAGAATACATTCTCAACCTTCTTTCCTATCTTTAGAACCTGTCCACTCTATAGTTAGTAGTGCCTACAATGAATTATTCTTAGTTTTTTTGAGTTTGTCACTTATTTTCCATCAGTGTCTAGGCCTGTACAGATAAGGGTAAGTGTCATTTATACTGCCCAATTAATACAGTAGAGGTATGGATATCTTACAAAAGTGGATTTGAATTTTCATAAGTAGTATAGAGACTTATGAAGCCCAAATATTTTATTCAAGATCAGAAACAGAGTGATGAGTGGAACTAGAATTAAAATTAATCTTCTTCTGGTTTTATGTTTTATATAATTCCCAAGTGTGTTTCAAAGTTCTGTATCTCTTTGGTTTTGCCATGGTCAATGTGTGTGTGTGTGTGTGTGTGTGTGTGTGAGAGAGTTTGTGTTTGTGTTTCTTTGTTTTGATACTTTCATTCTGCAACAATAAATTTAGAGCATACCAATACCATATTTTTTCTAAAACTAGACAAATCTTGACCCTCTTATAGATATTTAATTATCTCTCAACAATACATACTGTACACACACACACACACACACACACACACACACACACACACACACACACAGAGCATTCTGCTCAGTACCCTTTAGATAATGCTCTCTATTTCCTCATGGTCAATATTGCCTTAAAATAGCCTTACTTAATGTGGCTTCTGCTTTAGTCACCATGATTCAAGGGTGATAGGAAAAGGAACCATGCACTATATGTCAGTATATACCAACTCCTTAATATCTCATACAACTCATTTATTTCTGGATTCTTCAAATGAGTAAAATGTCCTTTGCACACTTAAGTTGCTTGGCCAAGGTTTTAATGCTACCCAAGATTCAATCTTCTATCTCACCGGCATTCATTTCCTTACACTTGTATTCTGTTACTTCCATGCATTGTTGGAGACACTGACAGCATTGATTATTTTTCTGATAAATTCAACAGAGATACAATAATCAAGGAACATTTATGGTAAGGCAGCCATGAAAATGCTGGTAGCCAATTCAATAGTAAAGAAGTAAATGTTGGAGTTTGTAAAGCGGAACGTTTAATGATCAAATATCGGGGGGAAAAGAAAAAGAAAAAAAAAAACTAGTATAGTCACAGGCCCTTTGGAATATAACTAAAATATGCCTACTAGCTATCTACAAAACGGAGGACCCCCCCCCCCCAACTCTGCATCAGCACGATTCCAGCCTTTAGGTCCATGATTGGTCAACAATTTGTTTGGCTTTGTATGTTAACTCTCTTTTCAACCACCAGGTGCCAGATGCTAGCATGATGCCAACCAGACTTCCCTGAACAGAAGAGCTTACCAGTGTGTCCTAGAGCTTGCTTCCCCAAAGCCCCACCCTACTAGGGAAAGAGAGACAGGCTGGGAGTATGGATCAACTAGTCAACGTCCGTATTCAGCAGGGAAACAGTTATAGAAGCCAGACCTTCCACCTTCTGCATCCCACAATAACCTTGGGTCCATACTCCCAGAGGGTTAAATAATAAGAAAGCTATCAGGGGAGGAGATGGGATACAGAGTTCTGGTGGTGGGAATTGTGTGGAGTTGTACCCCTCTTATCCTGTGGTTTAGTTAATGTTACCTTTTTATAAATAAAAGAAATTATAAAAAAAAGATAAGGCATTCTAGGCAGAGAAAAACAACATGTACAAAGACAAGTTTTTGACTTGGAATTCTTGGTAAATAATCATTTATTTGAGTTGGCTGGAATATAAAGTTGAAAAAAAAGCATGAACTCATTGTTACACACAGGGTTCTGTTTATGGAAAGGGCTATATAATATTTAATATAAATGAGGCATCACAGAAGAACCAAATACATGATCACTATGAAAACATATAAAGTTCATAAAATAAACAACATTCTGAGTATGATATGATGTCAAAAATTAAACAGGTAAAGGAATGGAGATATTAGCATTTCTAGCTTTAGTTGCTTAGGCACAATTTTTAGATAAAATAATTAACATAGGAGGGCAAATTGCATTATATTTTCTCTTAAAATAACTAAATTTTATTGGCTTTAAAGAAAGCATGCAGTGTGAACTTGGAAAGAATGTACAGCCTATATGGAATTTCAAATGAGTGATAGTTTTAATAGTACTCAATGTATTGTTCCTCTCCCCCCACACCCCAAATTATGCTCATTTCAAAATGAGTTTACAGGGAAATAAAATTGGTTCACTTTTGGACCACTAATAAGAAGTTAATTTTCTTTGCTCAGAAGGGTTGTAAACTTGGATGGTTAGCATTCTTCCCGCCTATGGGCTAGAGAGCTCTCCTAGGACCTCTTATCCAGGGACTACTTCTGCAGTTCTACTTTTGTATACTAATTGATAATACTTATTTTTCAGTAATGCTTATTTTTGCATGCTATGTGTCTTTGTTACACTGTAAATTAGGATGAGGAAGAAAGCAATGCTGAATATTTGTATCAGAATGCATCCCTCAATAGCAAGACACATTGTAAAGAAGTTTTTAAACACTGAAAAATTTCAAACTTTAACTTGAAGTTTCCCTACTGAAACTCAAAGAAAGGCTCATATTATGAAAATTAATTTTTTTTCTAAATGTGAGAAAAATGGACTTTTGTGTGAGGACAGAGAGTGAGAGAGAATAAATCCAAATCATAATTTGCTACTTGTTCCTATGATTCACATACTGGAGAATCCATTCACCCTCAAATAGTGGCATGGGGGTGGGTAGTAGCACAACAGGTTAAGTGCACATGACAAACAAGCATAAAGACAGGAGCAGGGATCCTAGTGCTAGCCTCAGGCTCCCCACCTGCTGGGGGGGGGGGCTCTCACTTCATGGGCAGTGAAGCAAATCTGCTGGTATCTGTCTTTCTCTCCCCCTCTCTGTCTCCCCTCCTCTCTCTGTCCTATCCAACATCAATAAAACAATAATAACAACAAGGGTAACAGCAAGGGCAACAAAATGGGAAAAATAGCCTCCAGGAGCAGTGGATTCATAGTGCAGGCACTGAGCCCCAGCAATAACCCTGGAGGCAAATTATATATATATATGCATAAATGCATACACACACCCTTACCCTGCAACTTCTCCAGCATTTACAGGGGTAAGGGAACACTTCTACATTGATAGTAGGAATGTAAATTGGTCCTGTCATTGTGGAGAGCAGTTTGGGGAACTCTCAGAAGGTTAAACATGGACCTACTCTATAACCATGTGATTCATCTCCTGGGGATATATACTAAGGAATTAAACACACTCGTTGAAAAATGTCTGTGTACACCTATGTTCATAGTAGCACAATTTTTTTCTTTTTAAAATTTTTTAAATTATTAAAATATTGTATTTATTTATGAGAAAGATAGAGGGAGAGAGAAAGAACCAGACATCACTCTGGCACATTTGCTGCCGGGGATCGAACTCGGCACCTCATGCTTGAGAGTCCAAAGCTTTACCACTGCGCCACCTGCCGGACCACTTCTTTTTTAAATTTTTTAAATATTTATTTATTTTCCCTTTTGTTGCCCTTGTTTTTTTATTTTTGTTGTAGTTATTATTGTTGTTATTGAAGTTGTTGTTGTTAGCACAGAGACAAATGGAGAGAGGAGGGGAAGACAGGGATGTGGGAGAAAGATAGACACCTACAGACCTGCTGCACTGCCCTTGAAGCTACTCCAATGTAGGTGGGGAACCAGTGACTTGAACCGGGATCCTTCCTCTGGTCCTTGCACTTAGCATCACATGCACTTGACCCATTGCAGCTACTGCCTGACTCCACATAGTAGCACAATTTGTAATTGTCAAAACTTGGTAGCAAACTACAACAGCAGAAGTATGGCTAAGAAAGTTTATCTATGCATGATAAAGTACTACTCAGCTTTTAAGAATGATGAATTCACCTTTTTCAGCTCATCTTGGATGTAGCTTAAAGGAATCATGTTACATGAAATAAACCAGAATGACAAGGATGAATATGAGGTGACTCACTCACTCATGGACAGAAGTTGAGATACAAAAACAAAAAAGGGAAACATGAAGAACTTTGGGCTTGCTATAATGCACCAAAGTAAGAGTCAGAAGATGGGGCTTTGTGTTTCATGGTGGTGGAGGAGGACCTAGGCTGAAGTGTTTTGTATAAAACTGAGAATTTTTATTTATTTTTATTTTTTTATTTTTTATTTAAGAAAGTATTAATTAACAAAACCATAGGGTAGGAGGGGTACAATTCCACACAATTCCCACCACCCATTCTCCATATCACAGCCCCTCCCCTGATAGCGTTCCCATTCTCTATCCCTCTGGGAGCATGGACCCAGGGTCAATGTGGGTTGCAGAAGGTAGAAGGTCTGGCTTCTGTAATTGCTTCCCCACTGAACATGGGCGTTGACTGGTCGGTCCATACTCCCAGTCTGCCTCTCTCGAAAGGGAAACCTAGTAGGGTGGGTCTCTGGGGAAGCGGAGCTTCAGGACACATTGTTGGGGTCTTCAGTCTAGGGAAGCCTGGCCGGCATCCTGATGACATCTGGAACCTGGTGACTGAAAAGAGAGTTAACATACAAAGTAAAAACCCTGTGGTGAGGGGTAGACATGCAGCTTCCTGGGACAGTGGGGGGTGGGAGTGGTTGGGAGGGATGGGTCACAGTCTTTTGGTGGTGGGAATGGTGTTCATGTACACTTCTAGTAAAATGTAGTCATATAAATCACAAGTTAATTAATACGAGAGGGGGAAAATTAATTGTGTGTCTCGAAGTTTTTCAAAACACAAACTGAATCTATTCTTAATATATGCAGTGTAATTGATATGCAGACTCTCTCAAAAGTCTAGAACAAGTAGATCAGAAGCAACCACACAGCTATATACAAGATACTGGGTACTGTACAGCAAACCATAACAAAAGGACTTTTCAAAGTTAACCCAGTTACCAAATAATGTGATGATAACATTAACTATCGATTGTCTTTTGGAACCCTAAGACAGCAGGAACCTCACATCTCCACTATAGAGTCCCTACTTCCCCCAGTCCTGGAACCCTTGGATAGGGCCCACTTTACTGTATGCCTCTCCCAATCCATATCAAATAATATTGCATCTGCCGATCACAACCTAACCAACACAATGATTGCCACCTCAACATGCTTCACTTCAGACTGTCCAGAGACTTCACATGTGGAATGACAACCCTTCAGCTTCATTACTCGGATGAGACCTTTCCTTTCGTAGTATACTCTAATTCCATCTCAGGTGGTTCACTTTCTAACAAAGTCCCAAAACCTAGATATACACCAGTTTCTGTGAGAGAGAGCATATGTTCACACGTATCAGTAAACTTCTTCTTCTTCTAGCGTTTGCCCTTCTTCCGTAGCCAGTCCACAGCGTCAGGTTGAGCCTGATGTAAAGTTTCGAGACCTCCTTTGAATCTGGAGAGGTGGCAGTCATTGACTATGTGGGTCGTAGTCTGTCTGTATCCGTAAACTACTGCAAAATATATACCTGAAAGCAGAAGTACATTAGAGTTTGCAGTGAGTACTCCCCTAACACTTCCTCTCCACTATTCCAAGCTTTGGGTCCATGATTGCTCAACAATTTGTTTGGCTTCCAGTAATTTCTCTCCTGGGGTTATTACCCCAAGGACTCCATAATGCCCAACCAAAAAGAGGTGTGTACTCCTATGTTCATAGCAGCACAATTCATAATAGCTAAAACCTGGAAGCAACCCAGGTGCCCAACAACAGATGAGTGGCTGAGAAAGCTGTGGTATATATACACAATGGAATACTAAGCAGCTATCAAGAACAATGAACCCACCTTCTCTGACCCATCTTGGACAGAGCTAGAAGGAATTATGTTAAGTGAGCTAAGTCAGAAAGATAAAGATGAGTATGGGATGATCCAACTCATCAACAGAGGTTGAGTAAGAAGATCTGAAAGGGAAACTAAAAGTAGGACCTGACCAAATTGTAAGTAGGGCACAAAAAACTGAGAAATTTTACACATGTATCAACAACTTTATTTACTGTAAGCCATTAATCCCCCTCCAAAGGAAAGATAGACAAACAAACACCATCAAGAATTGTTCCACCAGTGCCTTGAGAGGTGCTGCAATTTCACGTGTTGGACTTATAAGCGTGAAAGCCTGAGTTTGATTCCTGGAATTACATGTATCTAAACAGTGTTCTTGATATTCTCTCCCTCTCCCTCTGCTTCTCCCTCTCCCTCTTCTTATTCCTCTGCCTCTTTCAGTGATTTTTATTTTCATTGATTCTTATTGACTCATTTTATTCTGTGTTGTCTCAATTTATTTTGTCAGTTATAAACACAAATATTTTTTAAAGAATTTTCCTCAGACTGAAACTATTTGTCCATAATTAGGATCATGTCTAGTACATAACAGATAATGAGAATTTATGTGAGATTTGATGACCTTGCTTTGGGGGACCCACATGGCCACTCACGGAGGTCCCTCCTCAGGATCATAACCATTCTGATGAAAATAATTTTTCACAGGACCTGTATTCATAGGTGCAACATCTGGATCCTTTATTTAGTTGTGCATTAAAAGGAAGGGACTTCAGAAAAGTAAGTCCTGAGGGACTATGGACCCAAAAATAGAGTGGAGAAACTGAGAACCAAAGACTACTTTTCATCCCTCCTTCTCCCAGTTACACCCCCTTTTGAAGTCACCCCAGGACTAGCTTTTCATTCGCTCAATGAGGTAAATCCTCCCTCTCCCTATAGTGCAAAAATAGACCTCTACCAATTAAAAATATGCTTCTCATGGTCATATAGGCTCCTAAGCTGAATATGGGCCCCAGACCAAATCAAATAGATGGGGTTTACAGTCAACAATATTCATACCTCTTTCCCATATTAGGGAGTTACTCTCTTCCCTGATCCAGCTTTCTGGTTGTTTTCCAGCCATGACTTCATCTCCCCAGGCAATAACTTGGATCCACCTGCATATCAGATTTCAGACTCAGGGAGAAAAAAAGAAAAAGAAACAAACAAACTAGTATAGCCATAGGCCCTTTGGAATATAACTAGAATATGCCTACTAACTATAAAACAAAGTACCCCCCAACTCTTCATCTGCACTATTCCAGCCTTTAAGTTCATGACTGATAAACACTTTGTTTGGCTTTGTATGTTAACTCTCTTTCAGCCACCAGGTTCCAGATGCTAGTATGATGCTGACCAGACTTACCTGGGCAGACAGCCCCACCAATGTGTCCTGGAGCTCCAGTTACCCAGAGCCCCATCCTACTTGGGAAAGAGACAGGATGGGAATATGGATGTATCTGTCAATGCCCATGTTCAGTGGGGAAACAATTACAGAAGCCAGACCTTCAACCTTCTGCATCCATAATGACCTTGGGTCCATACTCCCAGAGTGTTAAAGAATAGGAAAGCTATC
This sequence comes from Erinaceus europaeus, assembly GCF_950295315.1. Taxonomy (NCBI): domain Eukaryota; kingdom Metazoa; phylum Chordata; class Mammalia; order Eulipotyphla; family Erinaceidae; genus Erinaceus; species Erinaceus europaeus. The sequence continues at coordinate 88,492,701 of NC_080171.1, read as the reverse complement.
AGGGGAGGGGATGTGATGCGGAGTTCTGGTGGTGGGAATTGTGTGGAGTTGTTCCCCTCTTATCCTATGGTTTTGTCAATGTTTCCTTTTTATAAATAAATAAATAAATTGAATAGAAACTAGAAAAAATAAAAAATAAAAATCTGCTTCTCATGTGCAAATCTCTATGCTGTAATCATGTATCCCTGTTCCAAATGTGTGAACTTAGAAAGAAAAAGTCATCCTCTTACGCTCCTTTGCTTGAGTTCTCCCTCAACAACCTTACCATTTATTTTTATTTTGGTGGGGAAAGAAACTAAAATGGTTCAAGCCCCTGGTCCCCACCTGCAGGGGGAAAGCTTTGTGAGTAGTGAAGCAGTGTTGCAGGTATTTCTCTGTCTCTCTCCCTCTGTTGCTCCCCCTTCCCTCTCAATTTCTGACTGTCTCTTTCCAATAAATAGAGATAATTAAAAAAGTAAAAAAAAATAAATAACTTTTAATAAAAAATAAAGAAGTCTAAAGTGGTAGACATGCCCCAGGTTTTTAGGTCCATAATAAATATAATAAATATACTTGCCACAGCACTTGCATGAAAATAGTTTGTGCTGGAGAGGGCAAGGCTGTTGATAAGCACACTATCATTTTTCTCAAATAGCAAGAACTACTGTAAATTAATATTTGGGACTTATAGTGGCTCTGTCTAAAGATAAACCAAAGTGTGATTTGTGCTTCAGGCACTGGGTACTTTAACTCCTTCATTTTGATGGCCTTTGATGGCCTTCAAACTTTATCCTTCAGGCAAAAGAGAACTATCTCACACAAAGAAACCAAGAGAAATAAGCAACATAGTAGAACTACTGGTGAGGCAACAGTGTTATAGCTCTATCAGGAATGCTATTGTACTGGTAGCTACATGTGTCTATGAAAACTGAAATCACTACTGCATGCAGTTTCCTCTCCATCTCTCTCCATAAATGTTCAACTCCCTGAAACATGACTGTCTTTTTTGGGATTCTTCAAAGTGATAGACAGTCTAATGCTCTCAGAATGAAGCTTAGAGGGAATCTTCCTTATTCCTGTTCATTCCTATTCAATATTTTTCTTTATTAAAAGTCTCTGTGAAATCATGGCAAACAAAGAAAATAAGGAGAAAGTATCACACTAGAATTATATGTTTATGCAAAGGAATGTTTAACACTTTAATGTGCCATCAGGATTTTTGTGGAGGGAGGGAGAGAGAGAGAGAGAGAGAGAGAAGAGAGAAGGGACACTCTGGGAGCTAAAAGCCTCAGGCAAGAAAGCCTTTTGCATAACTATTATGCTATCTACCCAGTCTGTTAAAGTTTATTTTAGAATAGATCAACTTTCCTCAGTAAAATGGGGTTGTAAACTTTTGTTTTTCTGCTTTCTGTAATTGCTTCCCTGCTGAACATGGGTGTTGGCAGGTCTATCCATACTCCCAGCCTGTCTTGGTCTTTCCCTAGTGTATCCCATAATGATCCTCAGTCCATACTCCCAGAGGGATAAAGAATAGGGAAGCTATCAAGGGAGGGGATTGAATATGGAGCTCTGGGGGTAGGCACTGTGTAGAAATGTACCCCTCTAATCCTATAGTGTTGTCAATATTTCCATTTTAGAAATACAAATTTTTAAAAAATTGGTTTTGTTGTTTTGTTGTAAATAAACAGCAGATGAGCTAATGTCAATATTTTGGTGTCACATCAATAATACTTAGTGTAGGAATTATCTTGCTAGTATTTTAACTTGAAATATATATGCATGTCTGTATGCCTATACCTATGACTATATCTACCTTTTTAAAATTTGTTTTTTTAATTGCTTAAGAAAATGAGGCACCAAGCTCTTAGATAAAATTATCTACCTCCTCTTACCTCACAATGAACCAAGGCATCCTGGAGATTAGAACCCTATTCCATGGAAGATGCACAGGCCTGGCTGTTATTCTGTCATCAGATAGCATTTTGGTTTGCAAGATGCCTCACAATAAATACATTATGCTTAATGATGCATGAAAAAACTTATCCTAACTTGTGTTCTCAGAAAAATGTGAAAGTTCATATTTTTCACACAGTTGGTGAATGAAATAGAAGTCATTTATGTGGAGCTTTCAAGCAAATCTCATTTCAAGAATATTAAAATGCCATACACTGGAACTGTAATTGCACTAAAAAAAAATGTTGCAAATTGGATACATCTCTAAATCAACAAATATCAATGGAGTTTCTTTCCAAAGTTTGAATTTAATCAAAACATGGAAAATAATGGTGATTTAAAAAAATAAATAGATCAGTGCAACTTTCTTTGAATAAAAAGCTTCCCTAGTTCATTATATTGGCGACATTACAGTGCTAAGGGGAAATATGATCTTGCCAACAAAGGGGAGGTCAGTTTGATATCATAATAGAAAAAAATTCTTGAGCTCTTACATTAAATCTTATCCAAAATTAAAGTCAGTAAGGATTGCTGATGAAAAATGAAATGCTAGCAACTTCCAAGCAAATCATAGGATGTTATACTCATTGAAATAGAAAATATATTTGAGTTGAAAGATGGCATAGTGATGAAAGAAAAACTATTCATTGACATATCAAAATTAAAAGAAAATATTTTGTTCATCAAGACAAAAACAATAAAAAATATCAGTTCAACCCTAGTATGAGAGAAGATATTCTGAATGCACATATACTACAATTTTCTTTTTTTTTTAATTTTTTAAATTTTTTATTCAAGAAAGGATTAATTAACAAAACCATAGGGTAGGAGGGGTACAATTCCACACAATTCCCACCACCCAATCTCTATATCCCACCCCCTCCCCTGATAGCTTTCCCATTCTCTCTCTTTTTTTTTTTTCTTTCCCATTCTCTATCCCTCTGGGAACATGGACCCAGGGTCATTGTGGGTTGCAGAAGGTAGAAGGTCTGGCTTCTGTAATTGCTTCCCCGCTGAACATGGGTGTTGACTGGTTGGTCCATACTCCCAGTCTGCCTCTCTCTTTATCTAGTAGGGTGGGTCTCTGGGGAAGTGGAGCTCCAGGACACATTGTTGGGGTCTTCAATCTAGGGAAGCCTGGTCGGCATCCTGATGACATCTGGAACCTGGTGACTGAAAAGAGAGTTAACATGCTAAGCCAAACAAATTGTTGAGCAATCATGGACCCAAAGCTTGGAATAGTGGAGAGGAAGTGTTAGGGGGGTACTCACTGCAAACTCCAGTGTACTTCCACTTTTAGGTATATATTTTGCAGTAGTTTATGGATATGTGTGAACATATGCTCTCTCTCACAGAAACTGGTGTATATCTAGGTTTTGGGACTTTGTTAGAAAGTGAACCACCTGAGATGGAATTAGAGTATACTATGAAAGGAAAGGTCTCACCCGAGTAATGAAGCTGAAGGGTTGTCATTCCACACGTGTAGTCTCTGGACAGTCTGAAGTGAAGCATGTTGAGGTGGCAATCGTTGTGTTGGTTAGGTTGTGATCGGCAGATGCAATATTATTTGATATGGATTGGGAGAGGCATACGGGAAAGTGGGCCCTATCCAATGGTTCCAGGACTGGGGGAAGTAGAGGCTCTATAGTGGAGATGTGAGGTTCCTGCTGTCTTAGGGTTCCAAAAGACAATCAATAGTTAATGTTATCATCACATTGTTTGGTAATTGGGTTAATTTTGAAAAGTCCTTTTGTTATGGTTTGCTGTACAGTACCCAGTATCTTGTATATAGCTGTGCTATTGGTTGCTTCTGATCTACTTGTTCTAGGCTTTTGAGAGAGTCTGCATATCAATTACACAGCCTATATATTGAAAAGATTCAGTTTTTGTTTTGAAAAACTTCGAGAAATACAATTAATTTTCCCCCTCTCGTATTAATTAACTAGTGATTTATATGACTACATTTTACTAGGAGTGTACATAAACACCATTCCCACCACCAAAAGACTGTGACCCATCCCTCCCACCCACTCCCACCCCCCCGTCCCAGGAAGCTGCATGTCTACCCCTCACCACAGGGTTTTTACTTTGATGCCCTACTTACAATTTGGTCAGGTCCTGCTTTTAATTTCCTTTTCAGATCTTCTTACTCAACTTCTGTTGATGAGTGGGATCATCCCATATGGTATCCTACAAATTTACTAAGAAAATACTTATAAATAAATAAGAGAAATGAGATAGATCAAGCAATGTAGCAATGTGCAAAAACTGGAATGGGTACATGATAAAGGAACATTATCTATCTTATGCAGTTAATAAACAGTAATCATGAAATAACTCACCTGGTAGAGCACAGTTTATCATGACAGGACCCAGGTTTGAGCCCCATGTTACTATATGGGAACACCTTAAAGGTAAAGTTTCAGGAATAATATTGCAATTCTCCTCCTCCTCCTCCTCCTCCTTATTCTTATTCTTATTCTTATTCTTTTTCACCTTGTCTCTCCCTCTCTTTTTTTCACCTGATATCTAAAAAAAAGAAGTGGTAGTGGTTCAACTCCCCTCTCCACATGAAGAAGGAAACTTTCCTTTCTCTCTTTTTCCTTGCTTTTCTCTTAATATATGGAATGACAGAATGAGAAAGAACATATGAGCAAAGCCATCCAATAGTTGTCTCTTATCCCTTCCTTGCTTCACCAAACATTATCTCCTTAATTTCCATCTATTTATTTTAAACAACACAATGTCATATTGTTTCACAGTTGAGTAATCCTCCATTGAATGAACACTTCCTTCATGAACAATTGATATGCACAAAGAATCTAATAAGTCACAAAGAACATATTCAGATTTAAAAGAAAGTTATTCCAATAAATATGGAACGTTAAATGCATAACAATATATATGTTTGATTTGATATATAATGCAATTTGATTTATGTAATATTTTAACTGGAGAACAGAATAGTGGTTAGTGGGGTAAGGTACTGCTTATCATTACTTATAAAGGAAGTGGGCTGTATGTGACTATAAAAAATAAGCATGGGATAGGCTACAGAGCAGCAGCAGCTGTGTTTCTCTCCTCACAGATCAACTAGGAATACCAAAGTAGACCACCTGGGACCACAATAAGACAAGAATAGAATGATTTTGGGAACCCACCAAATTACTGGTGAGTGCAAACATGTGTGGTTCATGGACAGAGAGGAGCCTAGGGAGAGATTAAGTGGCTGCTAACAGCCCTACAGTTTACTAGTTGAGACACCACCTACCATCTGTTTCACCAACAAAAAGATGGCTGACTGGAGGAGAGGACTTCCCTAAGACTCACCTAATGAAGTGTGAGTCTCCATTGCTAGTGCCCTCAGAATCTGGAACAGCAGCAGGGAGGCCCTGTGGTGACACCAGGGGACAGAAAGCTGACAAGGAAATTCAGGAGATCTATACCTTGGTGGCCTAGCAGTGGGGCTGTGAGAATCTCTTTGTGTAACCACTGGTTTATCTCTGCCCAACCCTGCTTTACCTACAGGGAAGAAAAAGAACCCTTTAATTACCTTTCTTAGACACAACTGAATCCATGCAAGAATGACCGGTAATTTGATAAGTACTGAGAGAGGGATCTCATAACATACTATATAAAATGGTTAAACCAACAAGAAGAAATATTGGAGAAATGAACCAGGACAAGAGTCCAGCTAAAAGCCTCCCAAAGACTGAAGCACAAAATAATGAGGTCAACATCCAAACACTAGTTAAGAAAATAATCACAGGAGTGAGTAAAGAGTTTGAAAGAATTTCCATCAGAAATGCAGAAACAGCCAATGAGACTCTGGAAGAAAACGCCAATTATTTGAAGGTTATTAGAGAGCTGAAAGCTGAAATAGCTGACCTAAGAACTGGTTCTTAGCTTGTTCAACTGGCTGAACAAGCTAAAACAGTATTACCATTTTTAGCTGATCTTGGACGGACCCTGAAAAATGCATGTTAAGTGAAATAAGTCAGAAACAGAAAAATGGTTATGGGATGATCTCACTCTCAGGCAGAAGTTGAAAAACAAGATCAGAAGAAAAAACACAAGTGGAACCTGAACTGGAATTGGCATGTTGCACCAAAGTAAAAGACTTGAGTTGGTAGGAGGGAGAATACAAGTCCAAAAAGGATGACAGAGGACCTAGTGGAGGTTGTATTGTTATATGGATAACTAGGAAATGTTATCCATGTATAAACTATTGTATTTACTGTGGAATATATAACATTAATTTCCCAGTAAAGAAATAAAAAAAAATAAGCATCAAGGACTCTTGTAATGATGGACTATCCCATGTCTTAGAGTGATGGTGAATACATGACTTCACATGTGTGATGAAATTACATAGAAATAGAGACATGTGTATAAATAAAATTGAAAAAATAAAACTAGGATGGTTGCAGTTTATCGCTATCAGTATCCCAGTTGATACATTCTACTATGGATTTGTCAGACCTTATTGTGGGGGAGACTTTGGTAAAAGGTATATCAGGTAATATTATATTTTATTTAAAATTAGCTAAAAATTAAACTATAGTAAAGATGGGGAAGTGGTAGTTGGGTGGTGGCATATTTGGTTAAGCAAACATTACAATGCTCCAGTACCTAGGCTCAAGCCCCCAGTCCCTATCTGCAGAAGGAAAGCTTAACAAGTGGGGAAGCAGTGCTGCAGGTATCTCTGTCTCTCTCTTTACCTATCTTTCCATCACCCTCTTGATTTATTTTTTTCTTGATCCATATAAATATAAAAATAAATTTAAAAAGTAAAGAAATAAGGATGTAAGGGGACAGACATCACATACATGTTATGCAAAAAGGTTTTCATACCTCATGATTCCAAGTCCCAGGTTCAAGCCGAGCAGTACTCTGGTTTTCCTCTGTATCTCTCTTTCTCATGAAAACAAAATAAATTAAATGCATATAAAAAGCAATGTGAATTATACAGAATTAGACTTCATAAGATGCAATGGTAGAAGGTTTTTTGTTTGTTTGTTTCTTTGCTTGCTTGCTTTTTTTTTTTTTTTTTTTGTAGCTTGAGATAACCAGTAATAAACTTTTCTGATGAGAAGAAATTCGATCCGAGGTCTAAAGGACCGTGTGTGTGTGTGTGTGTGTGTGTGTGTGTGTGTGTGTGTGTGTGTGCGCGCGCGCGCAACATCTTGGCAAATTCTTTGGTGGAATCTAAGAGCTGAAAGAATAGCACATAACAAGTGAAAGTGTAAGCAAAAGTATTACTTATTGTTTAAGCTACTTGATATAATTTTAAAGTTTCATTCTTTATTTTGTAAAGTCCTAATATTAGCTATTATATTAAGAATTTTATTAATTCCTCTGGGTGACTCTAGGCAATAGGACTTTCTTCCATGGAAATACAATGGGATGATTTTCAGTACAACTATCTAAAAACTAAAAATTTTCACAGCTGTTTTTATACATGTCAGTATTATGAAATAGTTTCCCTTATTGGGAACTATTCAATCAGAATGATTAATTATTGAAATTTTGGACATATGTAATGATTAGGAATAAAGTTGAAACAGAAATGATTTATAATTTCCCTTTCCTTTTCTGCTAGTTTATGTCTTTGTGCTCATTTTGCACAAGAAATAAAAAAGGGAACACAAAGTTTGAGAAAATATTTGGAAGCCAATCATAACATCATGAATTGATATATGGTTTTTTTCTAATTAGTAGTTATAGCATTCAGGTTGGAAAGCCCTGAAGTGTAATGAGTAATAATAAACATGACATCACAAAGAGTTTCACATAGGTCCTGAGCCCTGGTCCCTGGGGTCAGTTTTCTTGTCTGTATAGATGAGCCCTTTCTTAATGGTTTGCATTGCAGGCTACTCATTCTATATATTCTAGATTGGGTTATAAACGCAAGCACTTCTATTAATTTCAAATGATGCATTTCTATCTCTGGCTATGAATAAAACAGATCAATGCCACACACATGTTTTATTGGACCTCCTGTAAAATGAATCTGTAGGGAGACAGCCAGCAGGATGAAGTTGACATGCAGATGAGATTTGTAAGTGAAGACATATTGATTATTTCCATCTCAGCTCAGGCAGTAATTCCACCCAACGCTGCTTTCCCTGTTTGAACTCATTATTTATGCCGTAAAAACACTATCTCAATGATAATAACAGGCTTCATTTACAAGTCAGAACATAAAATATCAGCACTTAAAATTTCAAGAGGTAGGAGATAAAAGAGAGAAAACTTTAACAAGTCCTAGAGAGACACAGAACTGCCAAAGCTCATTTCACAGTTTTTATTCCTGCAAAATGGAAGAATAGAGTAGGGACTAAATTAGTGAGTGTTTTATTATCAACTACATGTGTTAGATTGATGAAACACTCAGAACTTTTTCCATAGTGAACCACTCCTTACTGATATTTGATTTTTACCCTTTCAAGAAATGAAATGTCTTTCTGGATCACTACTTGCTCTTGTGTTTGACAAACCTCAAATATCCATCCAAGCATCCATTTAAAAGTAGCCCCATTCAACACGTACTAAATGATTTTTCAAAGTGAAGGATTTGAAGGATTTTTTTTCCCATTGGGTGAGTTAATTCAGTAATTTACATTTTAAGGTAAACCCTATATGGCAATTTTCACTCAAGTCCATAAGCACTTATTGGGTATGTGCCATTCTTGAGCAGTATTGGAAGTTCCTAATTGGATAAAACATTTAGTATAAATGTTACATGCAGAGAATAAGGGTGTAAACACATTAGAAAAAGAGTTTAGGGTGGCAAAATGATTGCAAGAAGACTTGGTGTAGTGGATTTTTCTTTTTAGAGGAGGCTTGAAAAGACAAATTGTATGCTGAAGTTATCTGAGATAGTGTGACAGTTTAGAAAAAGAACAAGGGCTGTCTGGTTGCATAGTCATTTGCGCGCACACATATTACCATGTGGAAGGACCCAGGTTCAAGTCCCTACTCTCCACCTACAGGGGGAATGCTTCAGCATCTGTGAAGGAAGTTTGCAAGTGTCACTCTGTCTCTGTCTCTCCTCCCCCTCTCAATTTCTCTATGTTCTGTCAAATAAAATAAAAAGAAAAAAAAGGAAATGAAAAATGGTGAAAACTAGGCTATTATCTCATCATAATAGAAAGATTTCCTATGGATAGCTTTGTGTGTGCATGTTCTATATCTTTTAGTGTCTACTATGTTTATTAGTTAAAATGAGTTGTGAACATCTTCTTAGATAATGAAGTATTCTATATCATTCTAAAAGCTACAGTATTGTGTGTGTGTGTGTGTGTGTGTGTGTGTGTGCAGGGATACTTTATAATTTTTGATTATTATATTCATTTATTTATTAATAGAAACAGAAATCTAGAGGGAGATAGAGAGGAAGAGAGACACCTGCAGACCTGCTTCACCACTCATGGAGCTTCTTCCCTGCAGGTGGAGAATGGGGCTCAAACCTGAGTCCTTGCGATTGTAATATGTGTGCCACCACCCAGCCCCTATTTATTTATTATTGGATAATGATAGAGAGAAATTGAAAAGGAAAGGGAAAATAGAGAGGGAAAGAAAAGAGAGATACCTGCAGTCCTACTTCACTATGTTTGAAGCTTTCCTCTTATAGGCATGAACCAGGGACTTGAACCCCGGTCCTTGTGCACTATAACATGTGAGCTTAACTAGGTTGGCCACAGCCTGTTCTGCCACCTCGTATCTTATTTAGTACATTTTTTCCCTAAATCTTAAGTGAAAATTTGTATTAAATATATAAAATCACATTGGTTTGAACTATTATAATAAAAATGTAATGTTTTCTTAAATATGTTCACTTACTCTTTTCAATACTATACAAGTAGTTAATCAATTTTCTAACATTTTCATTTTAATTTATGGAGAAATCATTAAAGTTTAAATAATATCTCAATTAATATCCCAGAGACAACACCTTTACTAACATCCATGATGAGCATTTTAGAGTAAAATTTTTTAAATGGAATGTCAAGGCTAAAGGTATTTTAAAAGTTATTGATAGATAAAGCTTTGTCACTTGATAAATAATCTATCAATCTTCTTGTCCAAAAGTAGAATAGAAGTACGACTTCTTAGACAGTTTTTCAAAAATTTTTGACAGGCATATTTGATGGAGAGTGTTTTGTCAACTCATCAAATAATCTTGGCAGGAGTAATACAAATATTTGGTAGTATCCCACATCTAGGTGTCTGCTGGATACAAGGCTGGAAAGAAGTTTAATAAGCAAATGATTCAAAATGAATCTGTTTTTCTTTGTTCAGTTGTAATAATGAAGCACTGACAAAGAACTTAAAATTTTTTTCTTATTATTATAAATAACAATACAAGCACAATAAAAACAAAGAATACAGAGAATATAAAACTAACAATAATTGTCCCAATTCCTTGATTAAACTGCCTTCCACAAACAGAACAAGTGTAGTTGCTCATTTTTCCATAAAAATTTTTGTAACTCAAGTATGTTTTGCAATTTTATTTATTTTTAACAAAAATATGAATACCTTATCTATGGTGTCCTTGAAAGAATGAATTGCAGCTTTTCCCATTTTTCTCTCTAGAGATTAGAGAGCAATGCCTCAGGAAGCAGCTATTGGAAGAGAGTTATGCCCAATGGGAACCTATGTAATAGTCTAGGACTACCATGGTTGTTCTGGGGAGCCAGTTTGACTGTAAAGGTAAGACAGCTTTTATTGTTTATTTTCAGATGATATTTTTGTCTCTACATAAGCTATTTCTGGCATAGTTTCTACATTGACTCCAAACTCAGCAGGATAAAGGTGTACTTTTTTTTTTTGGACTTTCTCTCAAAGAACCCAATGCACATTAATGTAGAAAATATATTGAACCAATCATTTGATAACAGATAGTTATATTGTCTATAGAATTTTTAAAAATTTATATATAATACTGTAGCATGGTTTAAGAAACAAAATGTGAGGATATCTGTAAGGTGTAATCTAATAAATGGAAATATTCTAAAATGTTATGTATTTCTCCCAAATTACCCTTTTTTCATATTACAGTTTTCATAAAAATTAATAAGTATTTATTTCAATATACAGAATTATCAAACTTTAAACCATTTTGTTAAATGGTTATCTCATTAAAATGTTAGTGTGTTTTTCATTAATTGTGTGTAGGAGACTGCTATTTTTTGTTTATTAACCATTCCTATGGTTCTTTATGTGAACTGGTTGTTCATATATTTTCTTTTCCTGCTTTTCTGTTAAGTCATTTATCTTTTCCTTATTGATTTTAAAGAACTCTCTGAATATTAATAATGTTGACCAATTTTCTTTACTATGTGCTGTGAATAATTTCCCCATTTAATATTAATTTTTCATTCTGTGTGGAAATTTTTATCTTTGTGTCAAGTATTATGTAGTTGAATTTCCAGTGGCTTTTATAACTTAAAGCCATTGACTTCTTTTTTTTAAATTTTTATTAATAGAAAGGAAACACTGATAAAGACCATAGGATAAGAGGGGTAGAACTCCACACAGTTCCTGCCACTAGAACTACATGTACTGTCTCTTCCCCTGATAGCTTTCCTATACTTTATCCCTCTGGGAGTATGAACCCAGGGTCATAATGCGGTGCAGAAGGTGGCAGGTCTGGCTTCTGTGCTTCCCAGCTGAACATGGGCATTGGCAGGTAGATCCACATTTCCAGCCTGTCTCTCTCTTTCCCTAGTGGAGCAGGGTTCTGGGGAAGTGGGGCATTGATCTCTTATTAGCCAAATGGTCCCTAATAAATTTGATTTAGATTGTGGAAGATGCTAGAAATACAGAAAATGGACTAGAGAAATATACAGTGACTTTAATATATAGTTAAGAATATAGCAGTAATGTAGACATGGAAAAGGACATGAATGTGACAACAACATATAATAGGTACTTAATGACACCTTATATATAATGGCTAGTAGCTTCCATTTATGTATTATTTCATAATTTTGAAAAAGGCTGGTACTAATAAAATATAGCCACATATTGATTTTACTTGGATGTTGAATGTCAGAATAATACTTGGGTTAGCTATTATCTCCATTTTATTGTAGAGAAAATTTAGTCTTAGGCATGTGACATGACATTTTTAAGATCACACACAGAGCGAAATAATTACATCAAGTCACAACCTCACCCAGAGCTTTCTCCACAATGTCATGTTTCAACTTTAGAGTCATATAAATGTCAATATGGAAAGGTTAAAAACATTCTAAATGCTGTCATGTTGGTAGTTCATAAAAATATATGTTTGCTGTGTACAAATAATGAAATGATAATACATTTTCATTAGGTGGTTCATTTAATCACTACAATGACTTTGATGTGCAAAGTCAGGGCTATTACTAACAGTCAGTTGTAGAGGATACTCAGTGAGTGTATTATTGAGATTTTTCTTATGCAGTCAACATGGAAAGAATATGACCTTATGTTGGAGAGATTTAGGCTAGAAAGATGATGATCATAACTAACAAGTTATGATCAGTGATGGCTATGTGGAGTTGTGACTCTTAAGTTGACAAGATATATCAAGAAATGTAAAGGAAGTTGATTTATTGAGAGAGAGTCATTAAAAAAGAGGCTAGAGTACTACTGTTTCAGCATATGGAGAGTCTTGCAATTGCTATTCCTATGCTGTACTACTGAATCAATTTTCCATACTAAGAATGAACATTTTCTTATATTTCTTTTAAAATATTTTATTTATTTTTAGTGAAAGAGATATAGATAGATGGTTTAGACCACTAGTCAGCTCTAGCTTATAGTGGTGCTGTTCACAGTTTCTTATGATACTGCAAACTGAGCAAGAACCATCTTCAATTTTAAGAGTTTGATCAACAGAAAAATGCAACACTAAGTAATTTACTCAAAGAAACCAGGTGGTGGGGGGAGGAAGATGGCGGACTGAGAAGCTGCTACCAGCGTGTGCTCTGATCACATCTGGAAACGGTAGGATTTTCTGCCTTTAGAAGGCCAGTAAATAATTATAGTCACCAAAGAGGTGACTATAAATTAGTCTGGGTTAAGAATTAGAGTAAAGGTTGCACGGACTAGCGGACGGGCTGCTCCAGACGTCCCATTGTCCCCCGCCCAGGAAGACGGCTCCTCTGCCGGTTGCAGAGCGCTGCTGGGCGGCTGGCAGAGGACCCGGAGGGAGCAATATAGCTCGGGGGCTTTCTCTTGGGAGTCTCCAGGGACCACCGCGACCCTGAAGGCGGATCCAAAGACTTCTTAAGTATAGCTTTCATTGGATCAAAGGACTTGGAGCTAGTTTTCATTTTCGAAAAATCTTTAAAAAAGTCTGGAGGGGGGGGTTTCCTGGAAGATGGCGGACTGAGAAGCTGCTAGCCACTGAGCTCCGAACACATCCCCTGGAAACAATAGGATTTTCTGCCTTTAGCAGGCCAGCCAATAAGGTGTCATAGCGGTGACAAGGAGATGACTATAACTTAATTTGGGTTAAGAATTAGAGTAGGGGAACAAATTCTTTTTTCTTCCTTTTAATTTTCAAGCATACCTCCTCCCCCCCCCACCATAAGCAGTCCCTGGGGACCAGCTCCTAGCAGGATACCCCACACCGCCAAACAGGGTGCTTTTTTGAATTCACTGATACACATTTGGGAAGTTCCTTGCACTGCTCTTTAATTACAACTCTTTTTCTTATCTTCTCCCTTTTCGCTCTCTTGTCTCTCTCTCTTTTTTTAATCTTGTCATACACTTCTTCCTTCTTCTTTGTCTTTCTGAATTTGTGAATTAGTTTGCGGAAGAAATCTGACTCAGAGCGGACTCTCTATGTGTGTATCTCCGCTCTAGTTCCCTTTCCCCTCTTGTTAGCCCTAGAATATACGGTGGATAGTAGATTTGCATAACTGTCTATTCTTGCTATGCTCTCTTTCTTTTTTCTTTCTTCACTGGGATTTGGTTACTATTTTTTCATGGACTGGAGAAATTGTTTGGCTAACTGGTAATGATTAAACTACTTCAATAGTTACTTCAGTTGCTACTGTAATTCCGGAGGTTGGTGAGTGCAATTGTCATAAAGGTATTTAGTACAGTGTTACTTGTACTCAAGACACAACAACTGAGGAACAACAGAGCATAAAAAAAAGAAGAGAGAAACACATAAATAAAAAAATGGGTAGATCAAAAACAAATAAAACTGCTACTCCAATGAATGAAGACAAGAGCCCAGAAGAAACTACAAATCAGTCAGAAGTGACCATAGATGAGAAAAGTATGCAAGCAATAATAAACTTACTACTCACAGAAATGAAAACAACATTGGAGGAAAGGAATGGCAATATTAGGGAAACAACAGTTGAGACGAACAAGGAAAATACTGATTATCTTGAGGCAATTAGAGAACTGAAAGCTGAAATAGCTGTAATGAAGAAAGAAGCTGAGGGAAGGGAAAGCAGACTAACAGAAGCACAAAACAGAATTAGTCAGACAGAGGATGAGTTAGAGAAAACAAAGAGGTGAAAGAGCTTAAAAAGAGATTGAGAGACACTGAAAACAACTACAGAGACATATGGGATGATCTCAAAAGAAGTAACATTCATATAATTGGCCTGCCAGAGGAAGAAAGAGAGAAAGGGGAAGCAAAGATTCTAGAGGAAGTAATAGAAGAAAACTTCCCAGACCTGAATAAAAGAAAAGATATCAAGGTTCAAGAGGACCAGAAAGTACCAAACAGAATCAACCCAGACCTGAAGACACCAAGGCACATCATAGTCACAATGAGAAGAAGTAAGGATAAAGAAAGGATCCTAAAGGCTGCAAGAGAGAAACAAAAAGTCACATACAAGGGAAAACCCATAAGATTATCTGCAGACTTCTCCACTCAAACTCTAAAAGCCAGAAGGGAGTGGCAAGATATCTATCGAGCCCTGAATGAAAAAGGGTTTCAACCAAGGATAATATATCCTGCTAGACTTTCATTCAAACTAGATGGAGGGATCAAAACCTTCTTAGATAAACAACAGTTAAAGGAGGCAACCATCACCAAACAGGCCCTGAGAAAGGTACTAAAAGACCTCTTATAAACAAGAACATCACTATAATACTTGCAATATATCAGAGCAAACAATTTTTTTTAGAACAATGGCACTACAATACATTAAATTCATAATATCGATAAATGTCAATGGCTTAAACTCACCCATCAAAAGGCACAGGGTGGGGGGATGGATCAGAAAACATAACCCAACCATATGCTGCTTACAAGAATCCCATCTGTCACAACAAGATAAACACAGACTTAAAGTGAAAGGATGGAAAACTATCATACAGGCTACCGGACCACAAAAAAGTGCAGGAACAGCCATTCTCATCTCAGATACGATAGATTTTAAATTAAATAAAGTAATAAAAGATAGGCAAGGACATTACATAATGATTAGAGGATCAATCAGCCAAGAAGACTTAACAATTATTAACATCTATGCACCCAATGAGGGACCATCTAAATACATTAAGCATCTACTGAAAGAATTTCAAAAATACATCAATAGTAATACAATAATAGTGGGAGACTTCAATACCCCACTCTCACACTTAGACAGATCAACAAAGCAGAGAACCAATAAAGATACAAGAGAATTGAATGAAGAGATCGACACACTAAACCTCTTGGACATTTTCAGACTCCTCCACCCCAAAAAACTGAATACACCTTCTTTTCAAATCCACATAACACATACTCAAGGATAGACCACATGTTAGGCCACAAAGACAAATTAAATAAATTCAAGAGCATTGAAATCATCCCAAGTATCTTCTCAGACCACAGTGGAGTAAAACTAACATTTAACAACAAACGGAAAATTATTAAAAGACACAGAATTTGGAAACTAAACAACATGCTCCTTAAGAACCACTGGGTCAGAGACTCACTCAAACAGGAAATTCAAATGTTCCTGGAAACTAATGAAAATGAAGACACAACCTATTAAAATATTTGGGACACAGCTAAAGCAGTACTGAGAGGGAAATTTATATCCATACAATCACATATTAAACACCAAGAAGAAGCTCAAATGAACGACCTTACTGCACACCTCAAGGACTTAGAGGAAGAGGAACAAAGGAACCCTAAAGCAACCAGAAGGTCAGAAATCACTAAAGTTAGAGCAGAAATAAGCAACATCGAAAATAACAGAACCATACAAAAGATCAATGAAGCCAAATGTTGGTTCTTTGAAAGATTAAACAAAATTGACAAACCCCTAGCCAGACTCACCAAACAAAAAAAAGAGAAGACTCAAATTAATATAATTGTAAAGGATGGAGAATATATCACAACTGACACCACAGAAATCCAGAGAATCCTGCGAAACTTTTATAAAGAACTATATGCCACCAAGCTAGAGAATCTGGAAGAAATGGAACAATTCCTAGAAACCTATGCACTTCCAAAACTGAACCAAGAAGAACTACAAAATCTAATTCACCAATCACAGACAAAGAAATTGAAACCGTTATTAAGAATCTCCCCAACAACAAAAGTCCTGGACCAGAGGGCTTCATAAACTAATTCTACAAAACTTTCAAGAAACATACTTAATACTTAATACCCATACTTCTTAAGCTATTCCATAAGATTGAAGAAACAGGAATACTCCCTTCAACCTTTTATGAAGCCAACATCACTCTGATACCAAAAGCTGATAGGGACAGAACAAAAAAGGAAAACTACAGACAATATCTCTGAAGAACATACATACCAAAATATTAAACAAGATCTTGGCCAACCAGATACAGCAACATATCATAAAGATTGTTCATCACGACCAAGTGGGATTCATCCCAGGAATGCAAGGCTGTTTCAACTTCCGTAAGTCAATCAATGTCATTCACCACATCAATAAAAGCAAAGCCAAAAACCACATGATTATCTCAATAGATGTAGAGAAAGCCTTTGACAAAATCCAACACCATTCATGCTCAAAACTCTACAAAAAATGGGAATAGATGGAAAATTCCTCAAGATAGTGGAGTCTATATATAGCAAACCTACAGCCAACATCATACTCAATGGACAGAATCTGAAAGCATTCCCCATCAGATCGGGGACTAGACAGGGCTGTCCACTGTCACCATTACACTTCAACATAGTATTGGAAGTTCTTGCCATAGCAATCAGGCAAGAGAAAGAAATCAAAGGAATACAGATTGGAAGGGAAGAAGTCAAGCTCTCACTATTTGTAGATGATATGATAGTATACATAGAAAGACCTAAAGAATCCAGTAGAAAATTACTGGAAGTTATTAGGCAATATAGCAAGGTATCAGGCTACAAAATCAATGTACAAAAATCAGTGGCATTTCATTATGCAAACACTAAATCTGAAGAAGAAGACATCCATAAACCACTCCCATTTACTGTTTCAGCAAAATCAATCAAATACCTAGGAATAAAGTTGACCAAAGAAGTGAAAGACTTGTATGCTGAAAACTATGAGTCGCTACTCAAGGAAATAGAAACTGATACCAAGAAATGGAAAGATATCCCATGCTCATGGATTGGAAGAATAAACATCATCAAAATGAATATTATCCCCAGAGCCATATACAAATTTAATGCAATATCCATCAAAATTCCACCAAGCTTCTTTAAGAGAATAGAACAAACACTACAATCATTTATCTGGAACCTGAAAACACCCAGAATTGCCAAAACCATCTTGAGGAAAAGAAACAGAAATGGAGGCATCACACTCCCAGACCTTAAACTATATTATAAAGCCATCATCATCAAAACAGCATGGTACTGGAACAAAAATAGGCACACAGACCAGTGGAACAGAATTGAAAGCCCAGAAGTAAATCCCAACACCTATGGGCATCTAATCTTTGATAAGGGGGCCCAAAGGATTAAATAGAAAAAGGAGGCTCTCTTTAATAAATGGTGCTGGGAAAACTGGGTTGAAACATGCAGAAGAATGAAATTGAACCACTTTATCTCACCAGAAACAAAAATCAACTCCAAATGGATCAAAGACCTAGATGTAAGACCAGAAACAATCAAATACTTAGAGGAAAACATTGGTAAAACACTTTCCCACATACAACTCAAGGACATCTTTGATTAATCAGACCCAATTGCAAGGAAGACTAAAGGAGAAACAAACCAATGGGACTACATCAAATTGAAAAGCTTCTGCATATCCAAAGAAACTATTAAACAAACAAAGAGACCCCACACAGAATGGGAGAAGATCTTCACATGCCAGACATCAGACAAGAAACTAATCACCAAAATATATAAAGAGCTCAGCAAACTTAGCACCAAAAAAGCAAATGACCCCATCCAAAAATGGGCAGAGGAAATGAACAAAACATTCACCTCAGAGGAGATCCAAAAGGCTATCAAACATATGAAAAACTGCTCTAGGTCACTGATTGTCAGAGAAATGCAAATTAAGACAACACTAAGATACCACCTCACTCCTGTAAGAATGGCATACATCAAAAAGGACAGCAGCAACAAATGCTGGAGAGGATGTTGGGACAGAGGAACCCTTTTACATTGCTGGTGGGAATGTAAATTGGTACAACCTCTGTGGAGAGCAGTCTGGAAAACTCTCAGAGGCTAGACGTGGACCTTCCATATGATCCAGTAATTCCTCTCCTGGGGTTATACCCCAAGGACTCCATAACACCCAACCAAAAAGAGGTGTGTACTCCTATGTTCATAGCTGGACAATTCATAATAGCTAAAACCCGGAAGCAAGCCAGGTGCCCAACAACAGATGAGTGGCTGAGAAAGCTGTGGTATATATACACAATGGAATACTATGCAGCTATCAAAAACAATGAACCCACCTTCTCTGACCCATCTTGGACAGAGCTAGAAGGAATTATGTTAAGTGAACTAAGTCAGAAAGATAAAGATGAGTATGGGATGATCCCACTCATCAACAGAAGTTGAGTAAGAAGATCTGAAAGGGAAACTAAAAGCAGGACCTGATCAAATTGCAATTAGGGCACAAAAGTAAAAACCCAGTGGTGAAGGGTAGACATGCAGCTTCCTGGGCCAGTGGGCGGTGGGAGTGGGCGGGAAGGATGGGTCACAGTCCTTTGGTGGTGGGAATGGTGTTTATGTACACTCCTAGAAAAATGTAGACATATAAATAAGTAGTTAATTAATATGAGGGGAAAATCAATTGTATGTCTCAAAGTTTCTCAAAACACAAACTGAATCTTTTTAATATATAGGCTGTGTATTTTATATGCGGACTCTTTCAAAAGCCTAGACCAAGTAGATTAGAAGCATCCAATAGCACAGCTATATACAAGATACTGGATACTGTACGGCAAACCATAACAAAAGGACTTTTCAAAGTTAACCCAATTAACAAATAATGTGATGATAACATTAACTATCGATTGTCTTTTTGAACCCTAAGACAGCAGGAACCTCACATCTTCACTATAGAGCCCCTACTTCCCCCAGTCCTGGAACCCTTGGATAGGGCCCACTTTCCCAGATGTGTCTCCCAATCCAAACCAAATAATATTGCATCCGCCGATCACAACCTAACCAACGCAACGATTGCCACCTCAACATGCTTCACCTCAGACTGTGTCCAGAGACTTCACGTGTGGAATGACAACCCTTCAGCTTAATTACTCGGGTGAGACCTTTCCTTTTATAGTACACTCTAATTTCATCTCAGGTGGTTCACTTTCTAAAAAAGTCCCATAACCTAGATATACACCAGTTTCTTTGAGAGAGAGCTTATGTGCACACACATCCATAAACTACTGCAAAATATATACCTGAAAGCAGTAGTACACTAGAGTTTGCAGTGAGTACCTCCCTAACACTTCCTCTCCACTATTCCAAGCTTGGGATCCATGATTGCTCAACAAATTGTTTGGGTTCGTATGTTAAGTCTCTTTTCAATCACCAGGTTCCAGATGCCACCAGGATGCTGGCCAGGCTTCCCTGGATTGAATACCCCACCAATGTGTCCTGGAGCTCAGCTTCCCCAGAGACACACCTTACTAGGGAAAGAGAGAGACACTGGGAGTATGGACTGACCAGTCAACGCCCATGTTCAGCGGGGAAGCAATTACAGAAGCCAGACCTTCTACCTTCTGCAACCCACAATGACCCTGGGTCCATGCTCCCAGAGGGCTAGAGAATGGGAAAGCTATCATGGGAGGGGGTGGGTTATGGAGATTTGGTGGTGGGAATTGTGTGGAGTTGTACCCCTCCTACCTTATGTTTTTGTTCATTAATCCTTTCTTAAATAAAAAAATTTTAAAAAAAGAAAAGAAAACTGGTGGTGGAACACCCCGTAGAGTATGCACATTAATTAGCATGCCCAAGAATCTGGGTTCAAAGCCCTGGTCCACTACTGCATGGGAGAAGCTTCATAAGCAAGCAGTGAAGCTATTTTTTGTATGATGTATATGTTAATGATATATATGATGATATATTACAGTTATATATATATATACATCCTTATATTTGGGAGCTACTCTCTGCCACAGTCCAGTATTTTAGCCCTATTCTCAACTCTGACACCATCTTCCCAGATAATATTTTGTTATTATTTTTTATTTGTTTCCTTTTGTTGCCCTTGTTATTTGATTGTTGTAGTTATTGTTGTTGTTACTGATGTCATCATTGTTGGATAGAACAGAGAGAAATGGAAAAAGGAGGGGTAGACAGAGGGGCAGAAACAGATAAACACCTGCAGACTTGCTTCACCACTTGTGCTCTTAACCCGACTCCACCAGACAGGCTGGGGGAATGGGATGATCTGTCAATTCCCATTATCCAGTGGAGAAGAAATTTCAGAAGCCAGACCTCCCACTTTCTGCACCCTATAAAGATTCTTGGTCCATACTCCCAGAGAGATAAAGAATAGGGAAGCTTCCTAATGGGTAGTATGGGAAACAGAACTCTGATGGAGAGAATTGTATGGAATTGTATACCTGTTATCCTACATTCTTGTTAATCATTATTAAATCACAAATAAAATAAAAATAAACAAATATAGGGGTTGGGTGCATCACATCTGACTGAGTGCAAATGTTATCATGTGCAAAGAACTGGAACTCGTTTTAAGCCACCAGTCCCTACCTGTAGGGGTTGAGCAGGGCTGTGTGTGTTTCTCTTTTTTCTCCCTATCTCCTTTTTCCCTCTCAATTTCTCTCTGTTTCTGTCAAATAAATTTATATATAAATATATAAAAGCAAATCTTTATTGGTTAGGAAAGTATTTTACAAGAAGTTTATGGGTAACTAGACTTAGCCTTAAGATTGAGCTGGCGGGGCAGGCATGGGTAGTGGAGTACCTGGTTGATAGCTCATGTTACAATGTGCAAGGACTTGTAGGAAGAAAGCTTTGTGACTGGTGAAGTAGGGCTGCAGGTGTTTGTCTCTGTCTCTCTCTTTTGTTTTTATGTTTCTGAGCACTGGTCAGCTCTGACTTATGGTGGTGTGGGTGACTGAACCTGAGACTTCTGAGCCTCTGGCATGAGTCTCTTTGCATAACCATTATGTTATCTACCCCCAACCTCTCCCTATCTCCCCCTTCCACTCCATTTCTGGTTATCTCTATCCAATAAATAAAGATAATAAAATAAAAAAGATATTGAGCTAGGGAATATGTTGTAATATGTTAATATATATGTGTATATATGGGGGAGAATTATATATATATATATATATATATATATATACAGTCAGAGGCAGATGAAATGAATGCGTTAAAGTCCAGAAGCAGAAATTATTATGCTAAAAATACAGAAAGCTAATATTTTTTGCAGTATTGTGGCATTATATACATAGATCTCAAGCGTGAATCATTGAAAATATCAGATGTGTATGTTGATTTATATCTCCCAGATAGTTAAACTTCCTATAAATTTGTCTAGTAGTTCAGAAAGTTATCATGATTTTATTTAGTTAATATACTGGTTTGTTTTCTCTATATATCACATATGAGTGAAATCATACATTCATACATTTTCTCATTTAACTTATTTTATTTAGCACAATACCTTCATGGTCCACCGATACTATTGAAAATTTAGATTTTATCTGCCTTTATGGATGTATAGCATCTTATTGTGTTACAAATGCAAGATCTACTTTATCTAGTCATCAGAAGATGAGAATCTGGGTTATCTTCAGTTTTTGCTATTTTAAATGATGTCACAAAAATGGTAGTGCATAAAGCTTTCAGAATTAATATATTTTAGTTATTTGGATGATACATTTTTAGAAATATCTAAACTGGATCACGTGGAATTTCTATGTTCATTTTTTTAAGAATCTCCATTCTGCTTCAGAAAGGAGATTTAGAATGGATGTTTTGAAGTTAGAGAACAAGTATAATGTGAGATGTGGCAGTTTAATAAAGGCAACAGGACAAGTTGCAGAAAAACAAAAGTATGGTAAGAAGTCCATTTTTTCCCCTTTATTAGAAGAGTAACCATTGAAAACCTTTAGATAGAATCATATAATCATCTCTTAATCTATGATGATTGAGCTTGAAAGCATGATTATCCTATAAGAAAGATGGTGTTACAATAGCTTGATAAAATTTTTGCTCTGAAGAAAGCATAAAAGTTGAACTTGTAATCAACAAATTTAGAACAAGACCATAATTTAGAAGGGAGAGAGTACTGTAAACTCACACTTAAGAGTTTAACCAGGAGTAAATGTTGCTGATAGCAAACTCTTGGAAACACAAGTGCTTTTCGGAAGGTCTTCTGGTATCTTGTCTCTAAAATTGATCACAGCAAAGCTTAACCACTAACCCAGGAGAGGTCTGAAAATTACAAATGGAGAACTGAATGGTTTCATTGCAGCTTGTTTTTTACTCAGATCAATGAGTGAATGGATGATCATAAAACAAAAAAGCAAATAAAACCACCTTTAGGGTTTCAGATGAAGATGAGATGTGGATTAAAGCAGTACTTTTAAATATTAGCTTTATCATTAGAGTCATTTGGGAAACTGTTCAACTATTAAAATTTCTAGCTCCCACTTGTGCAGATTCTAACCTATTGATCTTTATGCCTAGGGCTTTATGCCCAGGAACCCTCCTTTTTTTTTTTTTTTTTTTTTTAATATTTATTTTATTTATTTATTCCCTTTTGCTGCCCTTGTTGTTTTATTGTTGTACTTATTATTGTTGTTGTTGTTGTTGGATAGGACAGAGAGAAATGGAGAGAGGAGGGGAAGACAGAGAGGGGGAGAGAAAGATAGACACCTGCAGACCTGCTTCACCGCCTGTGAAGCGACTCCCCTGCAGGTGGGGAGCCGGGGTTCGAACCGGGATCCTTATGCCGGTCCTTGTGCTTTGCGCCACCTGCGCTTAACCCGCTGCGCTACAGCCCGACTCCCGAACCCTCCTTTTTTTAAGGTTCTATTAAATTTTGGTGTAAAGCCAGGCTTCGGAACCATTGAATTAGATAAGCTTGCCAAGTTCCTTTCAACCCAATGAGTCTGTAAATTATCAAGCTTCAGTGGAACCATGGGACTATTGCTAGATGGTGCTAATGTGGATTGCCAAACTGTTTCATTTTAAATTTCATTTGAGCAGAATGCCAAATGATATTAGTAAATGAAAAAAAGTTATTGGCACCAAGTTTTCCCAGCTGCTATGCATTGAAGGCACACATTATTTATATCTATATTTATATCTATCATCTATATCTAATCTATATAAGATAGATTATAAATTGATACATGTTAGATATATATTACATAATGATACATATTTTTCTTTCTGTAAATATATCTTTCAGAGAGACATGACTTTTGATGAAGTATTCAGATACAAGAAGACACTTAATATAATCGCATATCATTTTTATAAAACAACCTGTATTGTCACTTTAGACGAAAATGTTGCTTATTTGCTGCTATGTCTTCTGGCTGTATATTGTATTATGTGATGAGATGTATGTTTATTCCCCAAATATCTATCTATAGGGTACCTATTATGTGAAATAGGCACTAAGGGCTCTGGGGTCCTGGTGTACGATAATTGGAAAGGACTTAAATTGGGATGAGTGTTTTGCAGGGAGTCGGGCGGTAACGCAGCGGGTTTAGCGCAGGTGGCGCAAAGCGCAAGGACCAGCATAAGGATCCTGGTTCAAGCCCCCGGCTCCCCACCTGCAGGGGAATCCCTTCAAAGGCGGTGAAGCAGGTCTGCAGGTGTCTATCTTTCTCTCCCCTCTCTCTGTCTTCCCCTCTTCTCTCAATTTCTCTCTGTCCTATCTAACAACAACAACATCAATAACAACAATAATAACTGTAACAATAATAAAATTAAAAAAAACAAGGGCAACAAAAGAGAAACTAAATTAAAAAAATAATTAAAAAAACTCAAAAAAGAGTGTTTTGCCGACACCTACCACAGGGAGATGAAAATGTGTAGCCATCTGTTAAAAACTGTACTGCTATTAACCACCCAATAAAGTAAACAGAAAAAAGCAATGGCTACTGAAACATAAATCTTGCTCTCAGTAAAAATTCTAACAACTATGGTAGTCTGGCCCTGTGCTGACATAAATATGCTTAATTAGGTAGTATATATCTATTCAGGTTCTACATCCTAGTTAAAGAAAAAAAATACCCTCCTAGAGTAATACTATAATAATTTAATCCTTTTTAGAAATGTTATTAATGAATTAATATTGATTCACAAAATTATAAAATAACAAGAATATAATTATGCACCATTCCCACTACCAGAGTTCTGTGTCCCCATTCCCTCCATTGGAAGATACAGTAGTTCTCCCAAGGTTACAGATATGGGTTAAATATTATTTCTATAACCATCTGTCTATATTTACATATATTTGCCCATTTCCCCCATGGTTCTTCACTCTTTCCTTCCAAGTGACACCCACAACTATTACTACCCAAATGTTATTCCTCTTTTCCTCTTCTCCATATTTAATTCCTCAAAATGACCAAAAAAAAAAAAATCCTAACTCACAAGGTCTTCCTTCGGAAGCTCTCTTTTGGAATAGTTCCTTGGAAATCAGCTGCAATTCTCTGAATATCCCAAGTCATGTACTGATGTACATACCCCACATTCACAATTCAAAATGAGCCATGACTTGGAGGCATCATTTTTCAGAGATATAAGAAAGGAAGTTTCAATGTACTTTTAGCTCCCAATTGTTTAAGTCTACAAATAAAAGACCCTAAAACTTGGAGGGAGCTAAGTTAATCCCACTATTTTAGGAGTGATATTTCTTTATTTATTTATTTAGGCCCCTGGAATGTGGCTACATTGCTCTTGGAGTTTTCATTAAAAAATTCAAATAGAGAGAGGCATAGGTAGAAGAAAAGATATGACTGTTCTACCATCTGTACTGTTTGCCCTGGTGACTTGATGCACCCACATACTGCAATGCTTTAAGACTGGAAATTTGTGCATGGTAAGTTTTGGGCCCTATCTGGTGCCAGCTCCTGGCCACCCATTGTAAGCTTACTATTTGTCTTACTAGTGGAATCATTCTGCTATGCTAAGTGATTTACAAAATTGCCTGAGTACCTGAGTTAATGCTTAACATGGCTATGCAAAATTGGTTAGTCCTGGTGCTATTAAACAAATGATCAAACAGAGGTTTGTTACGGATGTGATTTGGCTAACCTGACATAACTGAAACTCAGATATGACTGTCTGTTTCCAGACAGACATTCTAATTAATTTTAGCCAGCAATCAACTTTTCTAATCAATCTGTATGGACATCTGACTGAATTATTGACCTATGAAATCTATCACATAACAAAATGGTTAGCCTGTTTTATTTTATACAACAGTGTTTGTGGTGTCTTGTTATAAAGTAACTAGAATAAATCTTTCCCAACCCTACTGTATATTATAACAAATTCCATATAACTCAAATTGTTAATTTATTAACAATTACCACAGGGAGGAGACAGTAACATTTATACAACACCTAGAGTTTGTTAGAGAGTACAATGTTCTTTGCCTCAGCAACAGAAAAGTTTGCCATCATGGTTCTCACTTTATAAGTGACCATATTTGGGACCTGGCACTAGTGAACCTGACTGAGTTAAAATGCTACAATTTTACAAGGGCCAGGATTCAAGCCCCTACTTCCCAGCTGTAGGGGGAAGCTTCACAAACAATGAAGTAGTATTACAGGTGTCCCTCATTTTTTCTCCCTTTCTATCTCCCCCTTTCCTCTCAACTCCTCTGTCTCTAGCCAATAAATAATACATAGAATATAAAAATAAAAAAATAAAAGTCATCAAAGTAATGTGTGACCATATTCATTTTGAGAATGGAGAAATATTTAGTCACATTACCTTTAGAGTCCACCTTTACTGAATCAATGTCCAAGTGTCCTCTTTATGTTACCTCTCCCATGCTCACCCTTCAGGTATTCAACTTTGTTTTTTATTGCAAAGCTTTTTATGTATTCAGTAGTTTCATTAGACATGTAGTTCTAAATGTACAAGCACTGAAAGTGTTTTTGAAATTGTAAGCATTTTTACTTCCTCAACTAAACTATAAGATCTTTGAAAACAAAATTACCTATTTGCATACTAAATCCACCCCGGTACTTTATCCCCATGTCATGAAGATGGTAAGTACTTGTTAGAATTAACAAC
The DNA here is from genome assembly GCF_950295315.1 of Erinaceus europaeus. NCBI lineage: Eukaryota > Metazoa > Chordata > Mammalia > Eulipotyphla > Erinaceidae > Erinaceus > Erinaceus europaeus. Next base: position 88,466,093 of record NC_080171.1, on the reverse strand, counting down.
CAGATATCCAGGATCATGTCTCAAACATCTTACATAAACATTCCACTCCTCTTCTGATCAATGATGATCTCCAATATTTTCTTTTTTAAAATATTTATTTATTTATTTATTTATTCCCTTTTGTTGCCCTTGTTTTATTGTTGTTGTTATTGGACAGAGAGAAACAAAAAGAAGGGGGAAAGAGAAAGAGGGGGAGAGAAATATAGACACCTGCAGACCTGCTTCATTGCCTGTGAAGCGACTCCCCTGCAGGTGGGGAGCCGGGGGCTTGAACCAGGATCTTTATGCTGGTCCTTGTGCTTTGTGCCTTGTGCGCTTAACCCGCTGCACTACCACTGGACTTCTGATCTCTAATATTTTCTATTATCATCTTTTCAATCCAAACCCATTCAGATTATAGGACTGATATAATGAGTCACATATAGTTATTTAGTAAGGGAAGGCATCTCTGGAGAGGAAAGAAGAACATTGAGAAGCCAACTGGAGTCCTAGAGTCGAACTATCTTGGTCCAAATAATCTCTTTATTACCTCTTTTCCTATCATTTTAATAATTTTTATTAATCTTATCTAGCTTAATTTTCTTTCCTTATTTTGTACTGGAATTATTTGGGATTGTTGAATAAACGTGAAATAATGTAATCTGGGGATAGGAGTATCATAGGATTTGGGGGGTAAGTGTGTGGTTTATACACAGCATGTAATGTTGTGAAACTATACCCCTGCAATTTTATAATCCTTAAAACAATTTTCAATAACACAAAATGAAAATATAGTAAGGCATGCACATCAAAATGTAGTAAGACATGCACATTTTATGAAACATAGACATATAAACCAGTAGGATAGGAGCTGCAAAGGAATAAGAACAATTGAAAAGGAAGGTTTTAAGTAGCCTTTTTCACCCTTAAAGAAATGCTACCTAGTGAAGTAAAAGTATCTCTGAAAAACAACATCTAGACTATCATTAATTAGAAATAGAATCCATAGAGATGGAGAGGAACTATTATCCTACTTCTCCCTGGAGTCTGGGCTGGGATGATTCCTCAGAGGGTCATTTCTAGTTCTGTGTGAGTTAATGATTCCAGAGTAATAAAACCCAGTCAAAGACAATGAAACATAAAGAATAAACAAAAGAAAATTGTTGGGATTACACATAAACTCTCACTGGGCATATGCAGGCTTACAAAGTTAATGAGATCCCCACTCAGACTCTCCTAACAGTCTATTATAATAGCCCTAAACATTCTGAGAAAAGTGCTACTGAAGCCAGGGAGGAGGTAGCTATTATGACTGAATACTGAAGAAGGCAGTTTGAGAAACGCAGAAGGTCTTTCTTCTGCTATTTTTTTTTTATTTTCTGCTATGTCTTTTGAAGAAAGGAAAAATGAGAGGCTCCAGGACTAAGAAGACAAGCTTGATGTTTAACAAGACATACATTTGCTCCTATAAAATCACAAAGGAGATGAGGAAAGGAAAAGAGGAGGTTTTAGGGTAGACACCCTGTTTTGCCACATAAGAACTGAGGCCTCCTTTAAGACTTAGCCACATACTTGTGGTGGTGGGGGGAAACACTGCATTTAAATAAGGGCAGAAAATAAACAAAACTCATCACACAGAGCAAATAGAAATAGCAATAAGAAAGGAGATGAATCTGTCAATTACAAACTCTATAGTTTGTAAGAGGGATGGAGAGTTATTTTGGACATATTAAGCATTCTTCTATCTCCATGTAGCAAAACAGGCTAATGCAGTTCAAGGATTTTCACATTTTATAAAATATTTAAAACCAGTTATCTGTGAAAGCTTATGTGGAAGTCTAAAACATAAAACATCTACAAGCAGAACTATTACATTAAAAAGGAAAAGGGGAGGCTCAGATTTAGGGCCCTTCCCTTACTCTCTGGTCTACACAGTTACTTTTGGGGTCCTGACTCCCCATAAATCCTAAGAGATTAGGAAACAACACCAGAAAATCTCACAACTGCAGGGCTGGGTGGTAGCACATCAAATAGAATGCATATAATTACCACACATAATGACCGTGGATTCAAGACCTGGGTTCAAGCCACCAGCACTAACCTACAGGAGAAAACACAAAAGTAAAAAGTAATGCTATAGGTCTCTCTATTCCTTTGTTTTACTGGCTTCCTTTTCTCTTTCAATTTCTACTTGCCGCTGTCCTGTAAAATATATATTAAATATATACTTTAATTCTAGACTGACTTTTCTACTTATTACCTAGGAAATATTAGGCAAACTGTTCAAACTTTCTGAACCTCAATTTCTTTATTGTCAAAATATCAATAATGGAGACCTGTCAGGAATATAAGAAATTTAAAGTGCTAAGAACTTGCAACATAGAAAATTCCAACAGGTGCTTGCTTCGGCAACTTATATACTAAAATTGGAACGATACAGAGAAGATTAGCATGGCCCCTGCACAAGGATGACAGGCAAATTCGTGAAGCATTCCATATTAAAAAAAAAAAAAACAATGGGACTACATCAAATTGAAAAGCTTCTGCACATCCAAAGAAACTATTAAACAAACAAAGAGACCCCACACAGAATGGGAGAAGATCTTCACATGCCAGACATCAGACAAGAAAATAATCACCAAAATATATACAGAGCTCAGCAAACTTAGCACCAAAAAAGCAAATGACCCCATCCAAAAATGGGCAGAGGATATGAATAAAACATTCACCTCAGAGGAGATCCAAAAGGCTAACAAACATATGAAAAACTGCTCCAGGTCACTGATTGTCAGAGAAATGCAAATTAAGACAACACTAAGATACCACCTCACTCCTGTAAGAATGGCATACATCAAAAAGGACAGCAGCAACAAATGCTGGAGAGGTTGTGGGGACAGAGGAACCCTTTTACATTGCTGGTGGGAATGTACATTGGTACAGCCTCTGTGGAGAGCAGTCTGGAAAACTCTCAGAAGGCTAGACATGGACCTTCCATATGACCCAGTAATTCCTCTCCTGGGGTTATACCCCAAGGACTCCATAACACCCAACCAAAAAGAGGTGTGTACTCCTATGTTCACAGCAGCACAATTCATAATAGCTAAAACCTGGAAGCCACCCAGGTGCCCAACAACAGATGAGTGGCTGAGAAAGCTGTGGTATATATACACAATGGAATACTATGCTGCTATCAAGAACAATGAACCCACCTTCTCTGACCCATCTTGGACGGAGCTAGAAGGTATTATGTTAAGTGAGCTAAGTCAGAAAGATAAAGATGAGTATGGGATGATCCCACTCATCAACAGAAGTTGATTAAGAAGATCTGAAAGGGAAACTAAAAGCAGGACCTGACCAAATTGTAAGTAGGGCACCAAAGTAATAACCCTGAGGTGAGGGGTAGATATGCAGCTTCCTGGGCCAGTGGAGGGTGGGGGTGGGTGGGAGGCAAGGGTCACAGTCTTTTGGTCTTGGGAATGGTGTTTATGTACACTCCTAATAAAATGTGGTCATATACATCACTAGTTAATTAATACGAGAGGGGAAAATTGATTGTATGTCTCGAAGTTTTTCAAAACACAAACTGAATCTATTCTTAATATATGCAGTGTAATTGATATGCAGACTCTCTCAAAAGCCTAGACCAAGTAGATCAGAAGCAACCAATAGCACAGCTATATACAAGATACTGGGTACTGTACAGCAAACCATAACAAAAGGACTTTTCAAAATTAACCCAATTACCAAATAATGTGATGATAACATTAACTATCGATTGTCTTTTGGAACCCTAAGACAGCAGGAACCTCACATCTCCACTATAGAGCCCCTACTTCCCCCAGTCCTGGAACCCTTGGATAGGGCCCACTTTCCAGGATGTGTCTCCCAATCCATATCAAATAATATTGCATCTGCCGATCACAACCTAACCAACACAACAACTGCCACCTCAACATGCTTCACTTCAGACTGTGTCCAGAGACTACACGTGTGGAATGACAACCCTTCAGCTTCATTACTCGGGTGAGACCTTTCCTTTCATAGTATACTCTAATTCCATCTCAGGTGGTTCACTTTCTAACAAAGTCCCAAAACCTAGATATACACCAGTTTCTGTGAGAGAGAGCATATGTTCACACGTATCCATAAATTACTGCAAAATATATACCTGAAAGCAGAAGTACACTAGAGTTTGCAGTGAGTACCTCCCTAACACTTCCTCTCCACTATTCTAAGCTTTGGGTCCATGATTGCTCAACAATTTGGCTTCGTATGTTAACTCTCTTTTCAGTCACCAGGTTCCAGATGTCATCAGGATGCCGGCCAGGCTTCCCTGGACTGAAGACCCCACCAATGTGTCCTGGAGGTCCACTTCCCCAGAGACACACCCTACTAGGGAAAGAGAGAGGCAGACTGGGAGTATGGAACGACCAGTCAACGCCCATGTTCAGCGGGGAAGTGATTACAGAAGCCAGACCTTCTACCTTCTGCAACCCACAATGACCCTGGGTCCATGCTCCCAGAGGGGTAGAGAATGGGAAAGCTATCAGGGGAGGGGGTGGGATATGAAGAATGGGTGTGTGGAATTGTACCCCTCCTACCCTATGGTTTTGTTAATTAATACTTCCTTAGATAAAAAAAAAAAAAGAAAATTTCAAGAGACACACTTCTTCCTTTACCAGTAAATTCAGCACATATTTTGTATTTTCTGAAATTATTCCTTGGCACTTTGGAATTACAAATTTATCTCTTCTTTAAATTATTGGAATTAGTGAAAAACACCTCAATTAGTAAATCATTTTACTATTTAGTAGTCTGTTGTAATAATAAGTACTATTTAACCAAAACTAATTACAGAAGTTACTGCCTTGTCTATGATGCACTATATACATAGCTTAAGAGGATTTATATTAATTCTCATTAACTTCTTGAAAAATCCATTGGAATAGTTGGTTTCTCAGTTCACTTATTACAAAATGAAATAAAAGTAAGATATATAAATTACTTTATCAAGGCCCTGCATATAGTAATTTGCAGAAAAACATAATTTATATATGACTTAAAATTTTAATTCAGATTGGCACATATGTTATAATTTCAGTGATACTTGCTTTCTGCAGGACATTTATTCAGTCACTCATTCCATATATATATTTTGTTGAACACTTACTATATATAGATACTATGCTTTTGTAGGTACATGAATAAACAAAAAATAGAATTCATGTTCTTATTAAGAAAACAATAATAGCATCAACATCAAAGAAATACAGAATTAAAACCTACATGAGATAGGATCACACACTTACTGGGGTGTGGCAAAATTAAAGAATACAGAATTCTGGCAATGATTCAGAGTGACTGGACCTGGTGATAAGAATGTAAAATATCCATAGGTATACATAGATCTTTTAAGATAGGTATTTTTGTTCTTTGTGTGTGACTATGTTAACAGCAACACAATTTGTATTACTCCAAACCTGGAAGCAACATAGGTGTCTAATAACAAATGAGCTACTAGAAAAATTGTGGTACACAATTCACTACTCAGTTATAAAAATGATGAAGTCATTGTTTTCACCTCATCTTGCATGTAGCTTGAAGGAATCATGTAAATGATAAACCAGAAAGAGAAGGATGAATATGGGGTAATCTCACTCGTGGGGGCAAATTAAGAAACAAGAAAAGAAAAAGGAAAACAGTGAAATCTGTACTAGTTTAGTAAACTATACAAATACAAAGGACTCTGAGGAAAGAGGGCAGGGAGAGGGATTAGGTGGAGGCTTTTAGGTACTGCTACATGATGATGGACAAGATCCTAATTTATGAATGAAAGTGTTTTTACGGCACCTATGTTGGTAAGATGAGAAATTATATATGAGTGTCAACAACTACTATAAATCATTAACCTCCCAATAATAATAAAATTAATATAAAATGTCTCACTTTGAAAAAAAAGAAAGACTGAGTTAAACATTCATTTATTCTATGACCCATTACAATATTCTCATGCAAGAAAAATGCAAACAGGATTATATAAAGACCTGTTTTTAGCACTTCTATTATAATAAGCCAAAACAGAAAGCAATCCAAATTCCTGTCAACTGATAAATGAATAAACAAAATTGATAGATCTATTTAACAAAATGGATTAGGGTAAATAATGGAGGGACATAGAATAGTTTAGATGAATTTCAAAAGCATGATGCCAAGTAGGAAGTGCTAAATACAATATACTATAAAACTTCATTTTCATCATCTCTAAGGGCAAAAGAAAGCATACAAATTCAATGAAAATAAAGACACATGAGGAAACTTTTGGGTGACGACTGGATTAACCAATCTAGTTGGAATGGAAGACATAAGAAAAGAAAAGTAAAATAAAGGATGACAGAGGACCTACTAGGGGTTGTATTGTTATGTGGAAAACTGAGAAATGTTATATATGTACAAACTATTGTATTCACTGTCAAATGTAAAACACCAATCCCCCAATTAAAAGAAAAACCTTATGACACAAAATGCGGTCTAAAAAGTATTTGGAGACTTGTAAAATGCAGTTTCATAGGCCTTACTTTAAACTTTTATAAAGAAAATGGGAATGTCCCATTTCTAGTCCCAGTCCTTTGGGCCTCCTAAAACCTGAATAGAGAGAGACCAACTCTAACAGAGCTAGCCCAATTATGTGCTCTTGCTTTTGTAGTGAGGAGGAGGATGATTTATAATTCAATAAAAACTCAATGTAGCAAGACAGGGTAGATCTTATGTCATTCTTGATTTGCTGTGATCCATTGAATAACTTCATTGCATTGTGTGTGGTGTGTCCTAAAGAACAGGAGCAGCACAGAATTACAACTGAGGGCCATAATAGTCTTTCTAAGACTTCCTGTTATACAGTCTTTTGTAACATGTCATGAAAATTATTTTAATAGTTATTTACCAACATATATACCATTTGCCAACATATGTACAACTAATGGTACATAAATATGGCATTCTGGTGGCATAGGAAGAAAATTTCTTGTTATAAATAGGGGTACTTAGGGGCATAAGGACATTATTTTCTTTCAGAACCTTTGAAAAAAAAAAACTAGAGAAGAAAGACTTCCTATGCTGCACCACCCAAGAGTCATTAGAAAAGGCACTAAGTTTTCTGCTAGAGGATCAGAAAGGAGTAAAGATATCAGCAATTTCCAAGTTGCAGGGTCAGAAAATGGGTAAAGCATGCAGAAAATTCTACCTCCCCTATAACACATACACCAGAGCACCTGCTTTTAAGATAGTAGTTTTCAAGAATCACTTTGTTTCCTTGAATCAGTTACACTGTGCACTTGTTCTAAACAATTTATTTGGTACATACACAATATATGCATGCATGATTTATATATGTGTGAATAAATATTTAGGTTCTCACTAACTCATTTCCAATCTCTGCATTGACCTGAACTTGGTCAAAAGGAACTGGGAGTCTGCTCAGATTAGGCAGTGGGAATAAGATACTTGGGCACAAATTTTCAACACTAGTTACTAACCCACAGGATTGAGCCTAACTCTCTGAAACTATTGCCTATTTGGAGGACTCTGCAATCCACATATATTGTGAAGGAAAGGGTATGTTTAATCAGTAGTTAGGTATACGCACTGACAGCTCGAATGTTAAGCCTGTAGTTCTTTAGCAGAGACCCCAGATGCATCCTTATAGTAATGTTGCTTATAAAGTGACTTGGAGATTTCCTATGGTTTCTGGCCCTAATGAACTATTTACTTCTCATTTAAGTAAGAAATCAGCATGATATTTTGGAAAGAGCTCTCTTCTAAGAAGGGAAAGATCTGGCCTCTTTCCATCCCCTACAGATACCTGTGAGGTGCCAGGTACATAATATTTAATACATATTTAATTGGATTAAACTCAACTGACTGTGAATTCTAAATGCTCTATTAATAATAATATTATAATTTCTATTAAATTATATACTTATTTGCTTATCTAACCTTAATTTGTGTACTCTGAGTTTTGGGTCCTTGACAAGTTTTATTTACTAGAATATTTGCAATGTTTAGAACAGTTCTTGGTCACCAGTAGGTGATTAATAAGTATTTGTTAGATAAGTGCATAACAATTCATTGAGATTTTTTAAAAAATAATTTATCTATTGAACAGGGACAAAGATAAATCTAGAGAGAAGAGGAGATAGAAAGAAGACAATTGCAGCACTGCTTCATTGCTCATGAAGCTTCTACCATGAAGGTAGGGACCAGGGGCTTGATCCTAGGCACTCAAGCAAGTGTGTCATCCCACAGCCTCCTAGGTGTTCTTTCTTTTTTTGTTATTTATTTATCTCTCTCTTTCTTTGCTTTTTATATGCCTGTCACAACACTGAGCCACTTAATAAACATTATACGATTAGGTCAAATATATTTCAAACTATGATGTACAAATGCTTCTCCTGAGCGCTTTTAAAATGCTCATTCTGCTCAGACTTGAAGTATGTTCTCAAATTTTATATTTTAAACATACTTTCTTCAAGTGATGCTTCAGCTTCAAGTTCATGTATTACACATACAAACAAGGATCAAATTCTTATACCAGAAAACTAGCTACTTTTCTCTCTGTTTCTAAGAGAAGAATACAGAGACTTCTAAATGCTTGTTAATATATCCAAGGTCATGCAGTTAATAACTAAGAAATTCTGATAATAAGTGAAAACGTCCTATATATCTAAGGTGAAATTCCTTTAAAAAATGCATGACCATGTACCTGGGTTTCAGGTATGCTTAGAACTATATTTAAGGTAAGTCATTTTATTCCTTCATTTAATCAAGTGCCTATTAAAGGTAAACTTTAAGTAATTCTCTAGCTATATGAATGTCTTATTTTGTTTCAGAGAAGTATCTCTATCTCTCCTCATCTCTCTCTCTCTCTATTTAATCTATCTAGCTATCATCTGTCCATTCAACCATACATCAATCTTTAGTCATCTATCTATATTCCCTATATGTCTGGCAGTAAAAATAAACACACTTGTTCTATAACATTCCTCACTGACAAATATTTTATAGCTGGCCTGAAAACTTCAACAGATTTTCTGAATTCATTAATATTAGATAAAATTCCTAAAGTCATATTATATTTTCTACAAAAACTTGTATCAGATTTTGGTCCAATAAGTGCAATCTTACTTTTAATAGTGTTAGAATGCATATTAAATGATTTACTATTTTAACTGCTTTAAAGTGCATGATCTATTGGACTAAGTACATTAACAATGTTATACCATCATCACTATTGTTTCCAGAATATTTTTCTCGTATCGCTCTCTCCATTGTTAGTGGTCATTGCTTTTTTTCTTTCTTTCTTTTCCCTTTTGTTGACTTCTTATATTTTTTTTAATTTTTTTTATTTAAGAAACGATTAATTAACAAAACCATAGGGTAGAAGGGGTACAATTCCACACAATTCCCACCACCCATTCTCCATATCCCCCCCCCTCCCCTGATAGCTTTCCCATTCTCTATCCCTCTGGGAGCATGGACCCAGGGTCATAGTGGGTTGCAGAAGGTAGAAGGTCTGGCTTCTGTAATTGCGTCCCCGCTGAACATGGGCTTTGACTGGTCGATCCATACTCCCAGTCTGCCTCTCTCTTTCCCTAGTAGGGTGTGTCTCTGGGGAAGCTGAGCTCCAGGACACATTGGTGGGGTCTTCAGTCCAGGGAAGACTGGCCGGCATCCTGATGACATCTGGAACCTGGTGACTGAAAAGAGAGTTAACATACGAAGCCAAATTGTTGAGCAATCATGGACCCAAAGCTTGGAATAGTGGAGAGGAAGTATTAGGGGGATACTCACTGCAAACTCTAGTGTACTTCTGCTTTCAGGTATATATTTGGCAGTACTTTACAAATACGTGTGAACATATGCTCTCTCACAGAAACTGGTGTATATCTAGGTTTTGGGACTTTGTTAGAAAGTGAACCACCTGAGATGGAATTAGAGTATACTATGAAAGGAAAGGTCTCACCTGAGTAATGAAGCTGAAGGGTTGTCATTCCACACGTGTAGTCTCTGGACAGTCTGAAGTGAAGCATGTTGAGGTGGCAATTGTTGTGTTGGTTAGGTTGTGATCGGCAGATGCAATATTATTTGATATGGATTGGGAGAGGCATACGGGAAAGTGGGCCCTATCCAATGGTTCCAAGACTGGGGGAAGTAGGGGCTCTATAGTGGAGATGTGAGGTTCCTGCTGTCTTAGGGTTCCAAAAGACAATCGATATTTAATGTTATCATCACATTATTTGGTAATTGGGTTAACTTTGAAAAGTCCTTTTGTTATGGTTTGCTGTACAGTACCCAGTATCTTGTATATATCTGCGCTATTGGTTGCTTCTGTTCTACTTGGTCTAGGCTTTTGAGAAAGTCTGCATATCAATTACACAGCCTATATATTGAAAAGATTCAGTTTGTGTTTTGAAAAACTTCGAGACATACAATCAATTTTCCACCTCTCGTATTAATCAACTAGTGATTTATATGACTACATTTTACTAGGAGTGTACATAAACACCATTCCCACCACCAAAAGACTGTGACCCATCCCTCCCACCCACTCCCACCCCCCACTGGCCCAGGAAGCTGCATGTCCACCCCTCGCCACAGGGTTTTTACTTTTGTGCCCTAATTACAATTTGGTCAGGTCCTGCTTTTAGTTTCCCTTTCAGATCTTCTTACTCAACTTCTGTTGATGAGTGGGATCATCCCATACTCATCTTTATCTTTCTGACTTAGCTAACTTAACATAATTCCTTCTAGCTCTGTCCAAGATTGGTCAGAGAAGATGGGTTCATTGTTCTTGATAGCTGCATAGTATTCCATTGTGTATATATACCACAGCTTTCTCAGCCACTCATTTGTTGTTGGGCACCTGGGTTGCTTCCAGGTTTTAGCTATTATGAGTTGTGCTGCTGTGAACATAGGAGTACACACCTCTTTTTGGTTGGGTGTTATGAAGTCCTTGGGGTATAACCCCAGGAGAGGAATTACTGGATCATATGGAAAGTCCATGTCTAGCCTTCTGAGAATTTTCCAGACTGCTCTCCACAGAGGCTGGACCAATTTACATTCCCACCAGCAATGTAAAAGGGTTTCTCTGTCCCCACAACCTCTCCAGCATTTGTTGCTGCTGTCTTTTTTGATGTATGCCATTTTTACAGGAGTGAGGTGGTATCTTAGTGTTGTCTTAATTTGCATTTCTCTGACAATCAGTGACCTGGAGCAGTTTTTCATATGTTTGTTAGCCTTTTGGATCTCCTCTGAGGTGAATGTTTTGTTAATATCCTCTGCCCATTTTTGGATGGGGTCATTTGCTTTTTTGATGCTTAGTTTGCTGAGCTCTTTATATATTTTGGTGATTAGTTTTTTGTCTGATGTCTGGCATGTGAAGATCTTCTCCCATTCTGTGTGGGGTCTCTTTGTTTGTTTAATAGTTTCTTTGGATGTGCAGAAGCTTTTCAATTTGATGTAGTCCCATTGGTTTGTTTCTCCTTTAGTCTTCCTTGCTATTGGGTTTGATTCATCAAAGATGTCCTGAGGTGTATGTGGGAAAGTGTTTTACCAATGTTTTTCTCTAAGTATTTGATTGTTTCTGGTCTGACATCTAGGTCTTTGATCCATTTGGAGTTGATTTTTGTTTCTGGTGAGATAAAGTGGTTCAATTTCATTCTTCTGCATGTTACAACCCAGTTTTCCCAGCACCATTTATTGAAGAGAGCCTCCTTCTTCCATTTAATCCTTTGGGCCCCCTTATCAAAGAGTAGATGTCCGTAGGTGTGGGGATTTATTTCTGGGCTTTCAATTCTGTTCCACTGGTCTGTGTGCCTATTTTTGTTCCAGTACCACACTGTTTTGATGATGATGGCTTTATAATATAGTTTAAGGTCTGGGAGTATGATGCCTACATTTCTGTTTCTTTTCCTCAAGATGGTTTTGGCAATTCTAGGTGTTTTCAGGTTCCAGACAAATGATCGTAGTGTTTGTTCTATTCTCTTAAAGAAGCTTGGTGGAACTTTGATGGGTATTGCATTAAATTTGTATATGGCTCTGGGGATAATATTCATTTTGATGACATTTATTCTTCCATTTCATGAGCATGGGATATCTTTCCATTTCTTGGTATCAGTTTCTATTTCCTTGAGTAGCGACTCATAGTTTTCAGCATACAAGTCTTTCACTTCTTTGGTCAACTTTATTCCTAGGTATTTGATTGATTTTGCTGAAACAGTAAAGGGGAGTGATTTCTGGATGTCTTCTTCTTCAGATTTATTTATATATTTTCCTTTTTGTTGCTCTTTGTGTTTTTATTGTTGTAGTAGTTATTATTGCTGTAATTGATGTTGTCTTTGTTAGATATGACAGAGATAGAAATGGAGGTGGGGGGAGACAGAGAGGGGGAGACTAAGACATCTTCAGACCTGCTTCACCGCCTTTGAAGGGACTTCCCTGCAGGTGGGGAGCTGGGGGCTGGAATCAGGATGCTTACTCTGGTCCTTGTGCTTTGTACCATCTGCGCTTAACCCGCTATGCTACCACCAGATCTCCCAACAGTGTTTATTTTTTTTTTTTAAGTTTTTCATACTGCTTCAAATTGGTATCTATAAAGTTGCATACATTAAACTGAAGCACCTAAAGGGTGTCCTAATTCACTTTTATTGGTGCCCTTAAAAGAAAAGGAGATTAAACACACATGGAAGTCCATATGCATAGAGAGATTGTCATAAAAACAGGAGGTTAGAGGACCACCATTTACAAGCTAAAGAGAAAAACCTGAGTGGGTGTATGAGGAGAAAATCTACATACTTTGATCTTTACTTCCAACCAAATCAAATGTTAGAAATATCTTACTGTTGCTTATGGCAGGTAGTTTGAAGCATTTTGTTATGATAGCCTCTCAATGGAAACCTAGCAACAAGTGGTCACTCCATTATCCCAGTCCATTTAAATTACTCAGTGATCATTGACTGTGGAATCCTAGATCTTTCATCTGAGACTGAATTCATTACTAACTGTATACTCTTGGGAAAGTGACCTTGGCTTTTCAAAAAAAAATGTCCATGCATACGAAATGAGAGTGCTAATGTGAAAATTGTGGTCCTCCTGCTTTATTGCAGAGGGAGTTAAATGGATGTATAACCATTGGTTTGCTTACATGAATCTCACTCCAAAGTTTGCACAATTGTGAGACACAAATGAGATAATCTGTGTGAAAATGCTTTTCAAATTCCAAAGTGTTACTAAATTGCTTATTAATACAATCACAACATCAACAAATTGTTAGAGGTGGGGAAAGAAACATTTGGTGTGTTATTTTGTTTTGAGTGCAGGGTCAGGGTGTAAGTGGTATACACACCCTTCTGCCTGTCAGCAACCAACAATTAATCTGTCTCAGGATATTTTTAGGCACCAGGAATCATGTAGTTTCTATTCACAAGCTGGAAAACTGCCATCCAAAATAGCCAGCATCAGCTACCAGCTAAAATTAATATTTGCTGCTACTAAGAAATGATTTCTTTCAACACTCCTTCACATCTACGGGCTCACAAAAAAAAAAAGACAAAAAAAAACAGTGAAAGCAAAATTCCCTGGCGTTGATGTCAAGCATATGTGTGATGCCTGAATCTCAGACTTTGATATCCATGGGGTCAGAGAATCATTAAATTCTAGAACATTCTTAACTTCAGAACATGTACAGGACATTTTACATACATGATGCATCTTTGCATGAGCCCCTCTATCTTTTTATTTTATTTTTATTTTTCAAAGTTTTTTTATTTATAAAATGAAAACATTGACAAAATACAGAGGATAAGAGGGGTTCAATTCCACACAATTCCTGTCACCAGAACTCGATATCCCATTCCCTCCCTTGATAGCTTTCCTATTCTTGAACCCTCTGGAAGCGTGAACCCAGGGACATTATGGGGTGCAGAAGGTGGAAGGTCTGGCTTCTGTAATTGTTTACCTGATGAGCATGGGCATTGACATATCAATCCATACTCCCACCCTGTCTCTCTCTTTTCCTAGTGGGGCAGGGAATCTGAGGAAGTGGGGCTCCAGGACATACTGGTGGGGTCGTTGCCCTGGGAAGTCAAATGGTCATCATGGTATCATCTGAAACTTGGTGGCTGGAAAAGAGTTAAGATAGAAAGCAGAGCAAATTGTTGACTAATCATAAACCTAAAAGCAAAAATATTGTGGATGGAGATTTGGGGTCTCCATTCTGGAAAAAGCTAGTAAGTTATTTTAGGTATATTATATATATATTATTTATAAAAAGGAAACATTGTCTAAACCATAATATAAGAAGGGTACAACTCCACACAATTCCCACCAACACAACCCCATATCCCATCCACTCCCCTGATAGCTTTTCTATTCTTTATCCCTCCAGGAGTATGGACCCAAGATCATTGTGGGATACAGAAGGTTGAAGGTCTGGCTTCTGTAATTGCTTCCCAGCTGAATATAGGTGTTGACAGATCCATCCATCTTTTAAGTTAGCTGATAATGTCTCCATTCTAAATTTAAGCAAGTTGCTTACAGAGGTCAGGAGCATTCTATTCAGTAATTGAATAAGCTTATAATTCAGCACTATCTGTTTTCTTATTCCTACTTATGCACTGGAGGATACAACATAGGACTAATAGTCTTGCTAAAGGAGTATAGCATAAAAAGAAAGTATATATATATATATATATATATATATATATATATATATATATGTATGTATATAATTTGAGAGGTTTTTCTTTTATGTATGAACATCCCTTTTTAAAAAAATTATTAGTGATTTAATAATGATTAACAAGATTGTGGGATAAAAGGTGTATGATTCCATACAATTCCCCCTACAAGAGTTCCATATCTCATCCCCTCCATTGGAAGATTCCCTATTCTTTTTCCCTCTGGGAGTATGGACCAAAGATCTTTATGGCGTGCAGAAGGCGGAAAGTCTGGCTTCTGTAACTGCTTTTCCACTGGATATGGGCATTGACAGGCCAATCCATACCCCAGCCTATTTCTATCATTCCTTAGTGCAGTAGGGCTCTGGAGAGATGGGTTTCCAGAACATGTTGATGAGGTTGTCTGCCCAGGGAAGTCAGGTAGGTATCATGGTAGCATCTGAAACTTGTTGATTGAAAAGCATTAAGATATAAAGCAGGACAAAAATTTTAATAATCAGGAAACTTTGTTTTTATTGTATTTTACTAGTGATTTAACAGTGTTATATAATAGCATAAGATTATGAGGCTAGTTTTACACTGTATCCATCACCATAGTTCTATGTCATTTACTTTTTGATATTTTTGAAAAACAAGGTCATGTATTTTAGTTATTTGTATTGCACATATAAGTGAAACCATTCAGTAGTTGTATTTCAGAGAAATGCAAGATATTTGATAACATACATAAACTATGGCAACTAGAGTCCTTGAAACACTAAGTTAAAGAACCTTGAGATATATAATGGGGAGGATTAGAAGGAAAAACATGTTATAAATATTTAAAACACTAGAGAGTTAATGACATCATTTAACAAGACATAAAGGACTGTATGCATGCAAAAAAGTATTATACATAAAATTTATATATAAATATTTATAAATACATCTAAGAAAATCTTTCTTTCTAATTTTTTGTCGTTGTTGTTTCCAGGGTTATTATTGGGGCTCGTTGCCCGCACTACAAATCCACTGCTCCTTGGAGGCTATTTTTTCCCTTTTGTTGCCCTTGTTGTTTATTGTTGCTATTGTTATTTCTGTCATTATTGTTGGATAGGACAGAGAGAAATAGAGAGAGGATGGGAAGACGGGGGGGGGAGAGAAAGACACACCTGCAGACCTACTTCACCACTTATGAAGTGACCTGCAGGTGAAAGAAAGTCTTTCTTAAACTGTTCTTACCTCACCATTCTTTGCTTCAAAATTCTTTATCCATTTTTTCCTTCATACTTTAAAGTTGTTTCATACTTCTATGACTTGAGTCTCTGTGTCTGCTTTATTGTTTATCACCTTGGTGAGAGTTAAATGGTCCTTATATCTTTCTCTGTGGCACTCCTTCCAGAAATTGTTTCTGGGGAGGTTTCAAGGGAGGTCTAATAATGGCAAATCCCTTTAGCTCTTGTAAGTAGTACCATTTTGATTGTTCCTCATATTTGAATGATAGTTTTGCTGTACAAGGTATGTGTGTGTGTGGCATTTGTTATTTTTCAAAATCCTGAATATATGTTTTCCACTCTAGTTTGGCCTCCATGCTTCCAGCAGAAAAGTCTGCCACAAGTCTGACTACAGTGCCATTAGAAGTCAGTTTCTTGGAAGTCGGGCATAGTGCAGCCGCCTTCAAAGGTGGTGAAGCAGGTCTGCAGGTGGCTCTCTTTCTCTCCTCCTCTCTGTCTTCCCCTCCTCTCTCCATTTCTCTCTGTCCTATCCAACAACAATGACATCAACAGTAATAACTACAACAATAAAACAACAAGAGCAACAAAAGGGAATAAATAAATAAATAAATAAAAAGAAGTCAGTTTCTTCTTTTCCCTAGGAGCTTGCAATTTTTATTCTTTATTGACTTTGAGTTTAGACACTTTATTAATGATGTGTTTGTTGTAGGCCTATTTGGGTTTAGAAATTTGGGTGTCTTCTCTGCTTCCTAAACATCTACATCTTGACCAGATCTCAATTTGGAAAAAAAAATCTGCTATTATTACTTTGATTATGATTTCTGCTGCCTTCTTCTCTCCCTCTTCTTCAGAGGCCTCTATAAGTCTGATATATGAGTTTTTAACTCTCAAAGAGTTTTCCCTATTTGTTTCCAAATCATTTACTTCTACTTTGCAATCAAATAGGATGGTCATTCTGTCTTCTATTTCTGATGTTCTCTCTTCTACATGGCTAAGTAGACCTTTCTGACTTGCCAATAGAAACTATAAGGCATTCCAACTGTAATCCATACTTCCATGAAAACTGTTTGCATGTTTTCCAATTTTATGTCTAGTGAATCTTTGAGATAATGTGATTTCTTTCTTAATGTATTCCTCCAGTCATCCAGTTGGTGCACCAAATTAAACATACATAGTACTACATAGAAGGACTTGTGCAAGGACCTGGATTAGAGTTCCAACTCCCCACCTGCATCAGGGACTCTTACTGAGTGGTAAAGCAGGTCTGCAGGTGTCTATCTTTTTCTCCCTCTCACCCCTTCAATTTCTCTTTATCTTTTCAAATAAAAATAAAAAAAGAAAGGGAGACAAAATGGACACCAGGAGCAGTGAGTGGATATATAGTACCAGAACCAAGCCCCTTCAATAACCCAGGAAATAACAGACCTCTATATTAAATTGAGAGTTTTGTACTTATTCAAATTTTCTAAAAATGTAATTACTAAATACTTTCACTTCTGTATATGCATCATTAAATGCCTGGCCATCTTGATTTATCACCATTAGGAATTTCCCATCTGTTTTTTTCCTATCTGTTTTGATTTCTGTTGTTGACCTGTAGGTGGTGATAGGTTCTGCACTGTGTGTCAGTTGTGGGAAAGGTGGGGGTGAGTGGAGTTTGTCCACCTTCTGCATCCTATAATGACCCTGGGTCCATTCTCCCAAAGGGAAAAAGAATAGGAAAGCTATCAGAGGAGACTGTAAGTTGTGGAGTTTGGATGGTGGGAATCGTGTGGAATTGTACCCCTCTTATCTTATGGTTTTGTCAATGCTTCCATTTTATTAAAAAAAAAAAAAGAAAAATGAAAATAAATAAATAAATGACAGAAAAAGTTAAAAAAAAGAAATTAAAATTATGGTACCTGATGTCCCTTACACAGAGCCCTAGTTTAGGGAGGGAGAAGAGAGTCTCAAATCTCTTTCTTCTCTTCCTATACTATTTTGTGAATGTATGATCTTTTCTGTTATTCCCTTTCTTGACTTCAGGGCAGTCTTGCCTTGGTCAGTAGGGTCTCTGGCAGTGGAATACTTTAAAGTTTGGTTGATCTCCTTGCTGCCACAAAGGTGCAATATTCAGTTTGCTGAGGTCACCAAGTGGTTTCCTAGGTATTACTCAAGTGCTTATGATTTCTATAGCTATAAACAGTAGTCCAGAGTTCCTTTTTGCAGGATCTTTTGTCTCTTAAGTCATTCTATGTTGGCCCTTTATTTATTATTACTAATTATTATTATTATTATTTGCTTAAAGAAAATGCCTATTCTCTCTACAGTTTGGTTAAATTGGGATTCCTTGAGTCTCTGTTTTTTCCCTCTTAGTTTTAAATTCTTATATACTACCCCTGACTTATTTTCTTCTTGGAAGTGAGGGATCAAGGCTCAGGAAATGATTATTTTTCTTGAGATGAGAAGCAGACAGCTTTTTGAAAAGAAATTATTTCTTTTTGTTGCCCTTGTTGTTCTATTGTTGTAGCTATTATTGTTGCTGATGTCATCATTGTTGGATAGGACAGAGAAAAATGGAGAGAGGAGGGGAAGACAGAGAGGGGAGAGAAAGATAGACACCTGCAGACCTGCTTCACCGCCTGTGAAGCGATTCCCCTGCAAGTAGGAAGCCAGGGGCTCTAACCAGGATCCTTATGCCAGTCCTTGCACTTTGTGCCATGTATGCTTAACCCACTGCACTACTGCCTGACAGCTTTTTTGAGGTAGGCTTGGTCCTCCAATTTTTCACAGTGGAGCATTTTTAAAACATATATGCATCCCTCTTGGCCATTATAGCCACTCCATTGGCACTGATTTTATGTGATTTTCTTTCCTTTTTTTAAATTGATTTAATAATGATTGACAAGATTGTAAGATAAGAGGGCTACAATTATGCACAATTCCCACCACCAGAGTTGAGTATCCCATCCCCTCCATTGGAAGTTTCCCTAGTCTTTATCCCTCTGGGAGTATGGACCAAAGATGCAAAAGGTGGGAGGTCTGGCTTCTGTAATTGCTTCTCCACTGGACATGGGTGTTGGGGCCTTTTAAACTTTCTTTGCATATTCAAAGTGACTGAAAATATGACAACCATTAAAACATTATAAACAACATAAAACATTACTGTGTTTCTACTTCAGTTCTTTCCCTCTCCTTTTCCTCCCACTATTCACACACACAATCACCAGTCTTCAAATAGTGATATTCTTTTCTTATCTAGATGTATCAGCTGTTCTTTGATAAAATTTATTGAATTATTTTATTTTATTTTATTTTGAATGGAAAACCAACTTCTAAGAATTATGTTGTCATTGTTCCACTCAAGAAGTCCTAGAATTTCAGTTTTAGAGGGAATTTTTGACATAGCCACCCACAGTGTGGAATGCATAAATAATGAACACAAATGCAAATGAACAGCTTTAAGGTCTATGTAAGGATTTCAGCCCAATAAACCTTCAGGTAAGTAGATGAGGATGCACTCTTAACTAGGAAGCTGCAGGATGGGAAGTAGCCACTTGGCGCAAAGGGTGTTCTGAAGATAAAACTCAGATGACATCACCAACGCCTTTGCATCTGACCATGAAGAACCCTTTGCTGGTATAGGAGTTGGTATTTCCTTTTAACTTTTACAAAAGTGAAAGTTAGAAACCTTAATATAGACCCAAGGACAGAAGAGCCAAATTGTAAGACCTTTTGTGACACTCACCAGCTGGTATCTAGGAAATGCATTTCATCTCTTGAGCTTCACCTTTCAAATGTGCCTTGTTAAACTTTAGAGATCTATTCTGAGCATCAGTGGGGCAGTATGTGTGAAGATCCTTTTAAAAGTGCTACACAAGTTTAAGGCATTATTGAAAGCAAAAATAAAACTTTCTATAGGCAAGTGTCAGCCATTTCTGTCACTCAACATGGTGTTAACCTAATAAGCTATGTTTCTTCAAGGAGAGTTTACTAAGTTGGATTCTTAAAAAGCACTGATTATAAACCTGCTGACAAGTCATAGCTGGCTCTCAGTTGTCTCTAGAACAAGGAAATCTAATCACCACCCACATTTCTTATCACTGCCATCATAATAACCTCTGTCATTATGCCTTTAAATATTTTAAAAAATTATCTGGAGCTGGATAAATATCCAAACTCCAAGGCACCATTCCTTACTTACTGAATTGGAATATTGACACATGGATTCTATGCACATTTCACAAGCTATGCAAGATACTTTGGCAATCATCATCTTATTCGGAGACATAATTATAAGTTACTGATATACAATCATATGTGTGCATAAGCATCACCTGAGGATGAAAAAAAAAGAAAATTTTGGAATCAGTCTTAAATATAACATCTAACTTAGTGTGTCTAAGGCAGAATCAAAGAATTGCATTCTCAAGCATTACCTTATCTCTTTAGATGATGTCATGGTTTATTGTATGGAGGCACTGAATTAGAATACAGTGAATCCCCCATCTGTGCATTCTAAATATTCATATTTCACATTTTCTTAAAAGTCTAATATAAATTGAAATTATACTACCCCCTCCCCCCTAAAAAAAGTTACTGGTATATCTATTTTTGCCTTCGCTGTCTTAAGCTTACTTAAGTTATTTTGGGAGGCATGTATAATTTCTTTTTTTAAGATTTTATTTATTTATGAGAAGGATAGGAGGAGAGAGAAATACCAGACATCACTCTGGTACATGTGCTGCTGGGGATCAAACTCAGGACCTCATGCTTGCTCCAAAGCTTTATTGCTGTGCCACCTCCTGGACCCGGCATGTAAAATTTTTGAAGTCACTTCAGTAAAAGATACAGATTCATATTACTTAGATATTGAAGGGGAACATGTAGAATTTGAAGATTACCTGGTTTTAATAAAGAAGATTCTCTAAAAAATGGAGAGGCATAGACCAAAAGTGAGGGAACAGGAAAAAAGAAAGACAAAGAAAAGGAGAATATATAGCAAGCATTTAAAATATGTTTCAAATGCCAGAACTAGACATACATGCCAGAAAATGCTGATGTCCAAGAGTTATGTCCTTTCATGTATTGGAAAGAAAGAGTATAGTATAAATCTATTCTTTGGTAATACAGTATCTCTGTGTAGCCTATAGAAATTTCTGGAAAAATTTCTGGATCATGAAAGCTAGATTTATATAATACTGAGGTATTTTTCAGGTATCTTCAGCTCATATATATTAAAAATAGTTAAACATTTTGATGAACATAGTGCCCTCCCTCTCAAAAATGACCGAAGTAAAAAGAGTGTTGATGAGGAAGTAAACATAAAAGTAAGTAGAAAGATAATTTATCCAGAACATTTTAATGGTATCCTCAATCTAATACACTATGACCATGAATTAGGTGCTTTTGCTCTCCCACCAAAATTAAATTCCTATGACAATGCCTAAGATTTCACATGATAGATATTGTGTTGGGACTCTGGAAGTTAATTAGATCTTAATAGCAAAGCCTTCCTGAAGAGTGTTGTTATAAGAAAAAGAAAACAGGGGGGATGATACCTGGAAACCAGAAACTGAACGCCTACCAGAAGCTGATCCATCTGATCCCTAATCTTGGACTTACTTCCCAGTCTCCAGAACTGTGAAAAAATAAATGTTATTTAGTTCATTCAGTCTATAGTATTCTGTTATAGCAACTCAAACTGACTAAATCCAGCCCACACTAGACTTTTCTGAGTCATTAAGCCTCCCAATTGCCTGTGTGTGACTTTCCCTAACTCAGCTGCAATCATCAGTAAGTGCAAATGTTTTCTTAGAGCAAATGTGTTAAGTCAGCACAGGGGCCTGAGTGAAGACAGGAAGGAAGGTAGAGGATAGTCCTGGTGAGGATTATAGCTGCCTTCTGCATGTTTGTTCTACTCCATCAATGGTAGGCCTTCAGTATGAGAATCTCTAGGTTTTTCATCTGCAACAGTTTTAGAGGATTTCAAACACTCTTCATCTGGGAGATCTCTATATCTTCATCATATATACATACACACAAACATATATATATATATATATGTATGTATATATACATACATATATTCCTCTTTTAGAGTTCTCTAAAAAAAAGAGGGGGTGGTGAAATCTGAATGTCCATTTTTATTCATTTCTGTTTAGATTCAACCTAAGAGTGTTTCAAATTGCTGCCTGCAACAATGGAGATAATTTCAGAGATGTTTCTGGTCCTGGGCAAAAAAACTATATGAATGATAAATTTGGAAATATGTCTGCGTTCATTTCATATACAGGGCATTCTGATCTCTGACTCTTATACATGTTCCAGGGTTCCTTTGTTCTTCTAAAGAATAAAGACAAAAATTACTAGAAAATCTGCAAGTATGTAATCAAATCAATACAACAGATGAAGGCTATTCATGACCCTCCTTTGCTTGTCATGTCCTATATATTAGTCTTCTTTATTTGCTAACTCCCTTTCCCCTGTTATTTAACAAGTGAATTTGCCTTCATTTTTAATGCATTCCTTAGTATATTTTAAATATGAACCTGAGTGATTTTGAGTGAAGATTCAGCCAAAACCATGTTTCCTCAAGAACCTGTTTCCAGGAATGAGTGAGGGTATACTTGCTAGAGTACACACATTACCATGTGCAGTGACCCAGGTTCAAGACTTTGGTCCTCATCTGTTGGGGAGGAGGTAATTTCATGAGTTGTAAAGTATGCTACAAATGTTTCTCTGCTTTGTTTGTTTGTTTGTTTGTTTCTAATTGTTATTAGACAGGACAGAGATAAATCAAAAGAAGAGAAGGAGATAGAGGAAAGGAGAGAAAGAATAGACACCTGCAGATCTGCTTCACCACTCCAGTATCATCCCCTCACCCCCTGAAGATGGTGAGTGGTGGTTTGAACCTTGGTCCTTGTGCTTTATAATATTTGCACCTAACTGGGTGCACCACCACCTGGCCAACAGGTGTCTCTCTACTTTTCTACCTCCCCCTTTTCTTCTTAATGTCTATGTTTCTAAAAAGTTTTTTCATAAGTAATTTTTTTAAATGCTATCTAGATTGGTGGAGTTACAGTTTAGGTACAGAACTCCTCTGATAACCCTAGTGTTAATTAAGAAACAAAAATGGGAGTCAGGCTTTGGCGCAGCAGGTTAAGCACATATGGTGCAAAGCACAAGGACTGGCTTAAGGATCCTGGTTCGAGCCCCTGGCTCCCCACTTACAGGGGAGTCACTTCACAAGCGTGAAACAGATCTGTAGGTGTCTGTCTTTATCTTCCCCTCCCTGTCTTCCCCTCCTCTCTCCATTTCTCTCTGTCCTATCCAACAACAATAACATCAATAACAGCAATAATAACCACAGCAATGTTAAACAACAAGGGCAAAAAAAGGGAATATATATATGAACCTGCTAAAAAAGAGAGAAACAAAAACAAAAGATAGAGACATAAGAATAATCTGTTTTCAGGATAGTGCATGTTCTCTATAGGAATTCAATAGTCTCTTAACTCCTTACTTTTTTTCTCTTATTATGTCACTAATCATAATCACAACGCCTCTCAGCACCACCCCCTCACACACACACCTTATTACCTTGGAGGTTCACCAGCATCACGTAATTACACCATACATATCTGATCTCTGTAATTGTATTTATCTCCTCCTAGCATCTTTTGCATTTTCCCTATATTTTTAAAAAAGATTTGTATTGACATGATTAATGTTTTACAGTAAGTACAGTTGTTGATACATGTGCAGAAGTTATTTATTTTTAAATAATTAATTAATTCCCTTTTGTTGACCTTGTTTTATTGTTATAGTTATTATTGTTGTCGTCCTTGTTGGATAGGACAAAGAGAAATAGAGAGAGGAGGAGAAGACAGAGAGGAGGAGAGAAAGATAGACACTTGCAGACCTGCTTCACCACCTGTGAAGGGACTCTCCTGCAGGTGGGGAGCCCGGGGCTTGAACCAGGATCCTTAAGACGGTTTTTGCGCTTTGCGCCATGTGCGTTTAGCCCACTGTGCTACCGCCTGACTCCCTAGAAGTTATTTTTTATGCAAAAGACTTTCACTCCCAGCCTAGGCCTTCCTCCACTATCATGCACCAGACCAGAAAAGTGCCCCCATCCCTGCCCTAAGAATTCTTTACTTTGGTGCAATATATTATTATTTATTTCTCATGAGGGTGATCAGCACATCACTTAGCACTGGGATATGTTGATGTTTAATATTGAACTTAGGATTTCAGGTATCTCAGACATGTAATTCTTGGTGTACTAATTCTGTGCTGTCTCCCTGGTTATATATATTTTAGTTTTTTAATTGTATTTTATTTACTTGATAGAGACAGCCAGAAGTCAAGAAGGAAGAGAGAGAGAAAAAGAAATACCTGCAGCCCTGCTCCACAACTTGCAAAGACTTACCCTTGAAGGTGGGTGTTGGTATGCTTCTAGTTCTGCTTCTGGGATCCCTTCTATTACATTGCTTGATGTTGTGGTCTATTTACATAGTCATTCTGTTTCAATGGTTTGGTCTCACTCCCCCTGCCTCTGGGAGATTTTGGTTTAGTTCTTGCCTTTTCGCTCTCCTCTCTTTTCCCTGCCCCCTATCCTACATACTTCCTGGGTTCCTGATGCTGCTTCTGGAGGAGAGAGAAAAGGACAGATTTGGGTTGTGATTAGACTAGGTTAGTTTTTTGAACTATTCGCTCCTGAATAAAGAAATATTGCTTCTCCGCTCAGCCATGTGTCCCTGGTCATCTATCTCCTGCCGAAGCTAGCCCGTCATACTGGCCGTGAACTCTGACTGACAGTTGGGGACCAGGAACTTAAAGCTGGATCCTTATGCATTGTAGCATGTATGCTCAACTAAGTGTGCCACTACTTAGCCTTGAGTATATTTTTTTCTATGTACTCATTTCCCCTTAGTCATCATCTACTTGATATTAAGAGTTCCAAGAAAACAACTCTCTTCCCCCTGAACAGGTAGATTTAATCATATCCTAATGCCAAATAAGAATCTGACCCACTTCTAGTAATATTTTGAGTTATTTCTTCAAAAAATATAGTTCTCTTTCCAATCAAGAGGGACTGCCTTGTCAAATGTCAGAATAGTGTTTAAATTAAATTTGCATCATGTTTTCTTTCAAAAATAACACATATTATAGAAATGTAAATGAATTATTCCAAGCAAAAAATCAAAATGATAGTGGAATCATGTACAAAACCTAAAAATTACTATGGAATCATGTAAATCCTGTTTATTATCTTTTAGAAATTATCACCTATGGCACTGTGGTAAGTTAGTTAAATTCTCAAATACTATATTTCTCTCCTGTAAATGAGAGTGCTCCTGGATGTTATTTTTAATTACTCCTAAGCTGAATATGGGCTCCAGAGCAGATCAAATTGATGGGGTTTAAAATCAACAATATTTATACCCCTTTCCCATATTTGGGAACTACTCTCTTCCCTGATCCAGCTTTCTGGTCCTTTATGCAGCCATGTCATTATCTCCCCAGACAATAACTTGGATCCACCTGCATTTCAGATTTCAAGCTCAGGAAAAAACAAAAACAAACAAACAAACAAAAAACTAATATGTTCATGGACCCTTTGGAATATAACTAAAATAGGCCTGCCTAGCTATCTACAAAATGGAGATGACCCTGCCCCCAACTCTTCATCTGCACTATTCCAGCCTTCAGGTTCATGATTAGTCAACAATTTGTTTGGATTTATATGTCAACTCTCTTTTCAGCCACCAGGTTCCAGATTATACCATGATGGCAACCAGACTTCCCAGGACAAACAGTCCCACCAATGTGTCCTGGAGCCCTGTTTCCCTGAGCCTCGCTCCACTAGGGAAAGAGAGAGGCAGGTATGGAGTATGGATTGACCTGTCAATGCCCATATTCAGCAGGGAAGCAATTACAGAAACCGGACCTTCCACCTTCTGAACCCCACAATGACCTTGGGTCCATACTCCCAAAGGGATAAAGAATAGGAAAACTATGAGGGGAGGGGAGGGGATGGGATATGGAGTTCTGGTGGTGGGAATTGTGTGAAGTTGTACACCTCTTATCCTATGGTTTAGTCAATGTTTCCTTTTTATAATGAAACAAAAACTAATAATAAATCCAAAAAACAATAAAAAATAAATAATAAAAAAAGAACTAGGGGAAACTCCAGTTCTACAGTCTGTCCCTCTCTCTCCCTTACACACATGCCACTTTCTCTCAAAAGAATGAAATGAATAGTTCTAGAGTATAAAATGATATATGTGAAGCTCCAATGCCACATAAATGGACAGATTATGATATAGATAAATAGGTAGATGATAGATAGATAGATAGATAGACAAATAAATACAGAAGCAGGAGGCCCTATTAGCTATTAATGGCCATCTTTTAAACATAAAAACACTTGAAAGCCTGATAACAGAAAGAAGACAACATCAAGAGAATCACATAGAAATGAAGAATAAATTCTTGACCAAACTGTACCTGAACTCATGTAATTCTGTTTTTTACAAATATGTGAACTAATCACAAGAGGTTATAATAATGGCATAAAAAGAATATTAAATAGTGCACTCATTACTTCTGTGATAATATAATTTCTATTTAATTTCACTAATTTATGTCTCTATTTGCAACAATGTAACTCTTTATTATCTGAAAACATTAGTCTTCTATCATTAATATTCTTTTTTTGAATACTGGACATTTTCACCTGCTTACATTTCTAAATGAAGTAATATCATTTAATTATGTTCAAAGATAAGATAGTTTAGAGTTTCACTTGAATTAAATTAAACCTAAAATTCAAGGTTAATATACAATTTTCCAATATTTTTCTCTTCTCATTCAAGAACCTAGGATATCTAACCATTTAATCAAATCCTCTGTTAAATTATTTCTAATATGATTTTATAGATTTATTAATGACTCCAGATTACCCTATCAAATTATGCTTCAATATTTCATATTTTATTGCTACTATGAGAATATGTTTTAGGGTCTTTTCAAAATGGTAATAGCTATTTCCAAATGGTGATTATTACACTACTTTTAGAAAATTTTAGTATATAATTATATATACCCATATTATATATACTCATTATAATTCTATGTAAGTAATATTATTATATCAATGATATTTTATGGAACTATGAAATTATTTTCAGAAGCACAGTATCTTGGAAAAAGACCACCTGAATCTAACCATGAATCAGTCACTAAGTGCCTTTATGTCCTTGGGTATTTTACTTAGCACTGCACACTTTAGATCCCCATCTGTAAAATGTGTCATTTATGATGGGATATTGTGAACATTAATGAGTCAGTACAATACATAATACATAGGCAAATCCTCTATGAGTTTCTTTCTTTCTTTCTTTCTTTCTTTCTTTTTTTTTTTTTTTTTGCCTTCACCAGGTCTTCACAGTTCTAGGCCTTTTTTTTTTTTCTTAATATAAACAGACAGAAGACAGACAGAGGTAAAGATGGAATAAGAAAAGCCATTGCAGCACCAAAGCTTCTTTCAGTGTGGCGGGTCTCAGGATGAGACTTGGATCACACACATGACAAAGTAAGCACAACTTTCAGTGACCTATCTTTCAAAAACAAATTCTTCTATACATTTTAGCCATCAATTTTAACATTCTTATTCTTGTTCTTGCCCACATTACTACTTTAAGTTGTTCTTTTAAAGCTGGCCTTGCATTTATATTTTCATATTTATGCTAATATTTTGTCATATCACTATTTTCCTTCTTAATCTAATTAATCGGTTTTTAGCTTTTATAAATTTGTATGAAGTCTATAATAAATTGTGATGATATTAGTGGAAATTGTATATTAACTGTATTATCAAAGAAGATATATATTTGATTTGCTCATTTAAAATAATCATTTCCATGAAATTTGGCTTTAGAATGATCTTTATTATTTAAAGGGTAGATTTTTCTTCTTACCACTTTCTCTTACTAGTTTTATTAATACTTTTAAATTAGATGGAAAGAGAGGAATGGAGAAAGAGAATAAAAGAAGCAAAGTCATTTAGTGCTGCCAGGGCAGACTCAAACTTGGATTGTGCACATGTCAAAACAGCACACAATCCGAACAAGTTATTTCATCAGCCTTCTTATTTATATCATTAATTTTTTAGCTGCCACACAGTATATAAGCATATACTTTCATATAAAGACTTTAGAAAGTAACAAAAGGTAGATAATATGTTTGAAATTTCCTTTCAACCCTTACCTCATTTTTCTTCTCCATAATACGTTCCTATAAAAATGTCATTATATATATTTTAAGTATTTATCTGTATGCATTTAACTCTATATCTATACAAAAATCATAAAGATATAATTTGAAGGGACTGTTGGGGATTTTTTTTAAATTTACCTTTTTAAACCTTCCAAGCTTTTGTAGAAATTTATCTAAACATTTTTTTAAATTTCTTTTTAAATTTTTATTTATGAAATGGAAATGTAGACAGGACTATAGGATAAGAGGGGTACATTTCCAAACAATGCTCACCCCAAAAGTTCATTTCCATTCCCCTCCCTTGATATTCCTATGTCACATGATAACTTCATGACTCGTAGTATGACAATTTATTTGACTACATTTCTATAAACAATTAGAGGTATTCTAGTATCATGTATAGTACTATAGTGAAAATTCATTTGTAAAACACCATTACACATTTAAATTATTTCAATAAGATAAAATTGTAGAGGTTTAACTGATGAGACAATTAACATATCCAGTTTTATTTACTAATATTGACAAATTGTCCTTTAAAAAATCTGAATATATACTCTTTTTTAAACTACATATATTAAAAACAAAGTTCTGTTTGAGTTCATCAATATTTCTGTGATTTATTTTAATAATACATTCTCTTAAATCACAAATGTATTACTATATAAATGTTGTGTATTTTAAAAGATAAAATAATGACTAGAGTTAAGAAGAAATTTCTACAAAATTGATTAATGGGAATACCAATTATCATTATTACCAATTATTACCAATTACTATCACTGTTTTATCAGAGTGCTGTTCAAATTTAGTTCTGGTAGTGGTGAGGATTGCACCTAGAATTTAGAATTGCAGTAGTCTTGGGAATAATAATAATTTGTATAACCATTGTACTATATCTGTCTCCATGTATACATTTTAAAAAGCATTTGTATGTGTAGGTATTGCTATGTTTATGTGATGTCAAGATGCTTTCTTGTCACTTTTTTTTTTTGCCTCCAGGGTTATTGCTGGGGCTCAGTGCCTGCACTAAAATCCACTGCTCCTGAATGCTTATTTTTTCCCTTTTGTTGCCTTGTTTTTATTATTATTGTTGTTGTTGATGTTGTTGTTGTTGTTGGATAGTTATTGATGGTGTTGTTGTTTGATAGGGCAGACAGAAATTGAGAGAGAAGAAGAAGATAGAGAGGGGGAGAGAAAGACACCTGCAGACCTGCTTCACTGCTTCTGAAGCCAGGGACTGGAATCGGGATCCTTACACTGGTCCTTGCACTTTGCACAACGTGCATTTAACCTGCTGCGCTACCGCCTGACACCCCCCCCAACACACTTTTTTTTTAACTGGGAGGTTAATGGTTTACAGTTTTATGATTATTATTATTTAAAAAGTTTCCTCAGTCTCTTATTTTTTAAATTGGATAGTGCAGAGAGAAATTGACAGGAGAGGGAAAGCGACAGAGAGACCACCTGGAGTACTGCTTCACTGCTCCTGAAACTTCCTTCTGCAGGTGGGGACCTGGGGCTTAAATCAGGTGCACCACCACCAGGCCCTAGTCTTCCCAGTCTTTTTTTTTTAATTTCTTTATTGGGGAATCAATGTTTTAAATTCAACAGTAAATACAATAGTTTACATGCATAACATTTCAGTTTTCCATATAACAGATTTACAGTTGTTTAAAGGTGGGCAAAATTTAAAATTTCACATCTCACCATGAGAGGTGTCTGCAAAACAGTCTCACCACAAGCCTCAGTCCTTTTCTACCAGGATCCCAAATCTTCCCTCTCCAGCCCCCCCCCCCAATATTTTGCTTTGATGTAGTACACCAAACCCAGTCTAAGTTTACTTTGTGTTTCCTCATTCTGATCTTATCTTATATTCTGCTGATGAGTGAAATTATCGCATATCCATCCTTCTCTTTATACTTTATCTCACTTAACATGATTCATTCAAGCTTCATGGAAGATGTGATGAGTAAGATGACTTCATCATTCTTAATAGAAGCGTAGTAATCCATTATATGTGTATATATCACATTTTTCTTTTCTTTTTTTTTTTCCTCCAGGGTTATTGTTAGTCTCGGTGCCTGCACCATGAGTCCACTGCTCCTGGAAGCCATTTTTTACCCTTTTGTTGCCCTTGTTGTTGTATCCTCATTGTGGTTATTATTATTGCCATCATTGACATTGTTCATTGTTGGATAGGGCAGAGAGAAATGGAGAGAGGAAGGGAAGACAGAGAGGGGGAGAGAAAGATAAACACCTGCAGACCTGCTTCACCATCTGTGAAGCGACTCCCCTGCAGGTGGAGAGCCAGGGGCTCTAGTGTATATATCACATTTTTCTTAGTCATTCTTCAGTTGTCCCTTTTAAGATAATAATGAATAATTTCAAAATACAGTGATTACCTTCTAAGTAGAAATCATAGGATATAAAGCTAAAAGTAGGTCTATGAATTCAAAGACAAATAAGAATGTAAGCAAGTGACAAATGCATTTTAACTAAAGGAAAAGGTGAGTGATTAACATATTGTTTCAATACTATATTAAATTCAAAATTATATTAAATTCAATATTATACAAAGCTGTTCTAAATTTACTCGTCACAAGTATAATGGGTATGGTTAGTTAAATATTTCAATAATTATTTTCTTACTAAAAAATCATCTGATGCAAATTCAAAGGAATGATAGCAAATACACTGGTAAATATACTCTTGCAAAATGAATGTAAAGGTAGTGAAAAATATATATCTGCAATTTAAAAAATATGATCAGAAAATGGCAATAGTCCTAGCATAGTAGGGGCATCATGTGATGATTAGACAGTATTGATAATATTTAAATGATTTCAGGTAATTTAATCATAATAAATAAAAATCTATTCAAGAAGGTAATATAAAAAACTTGATATATGAGAGTCAAATCTTCATTAAAACTGCATGATAAGGTAGAAAATAATTGCACACAGAATCTTTTATTTAGTAAGTGTGACATATCACAGTACTCAGCAAAGATTATTTTTTTTCAAATTAAATAAATTTCTGCCAGAGTGAAACAGGGCTTCAGATACACTCTCTCTCCAATCCTTTCTTTCCCTTCCCACTCAATTAGGTTTCTGTCTCTATGAAAAGAAAAGAAAAGGAAATGGAAGAAAAGAAAAGAGAAAATTAGAGGATAGGATGGGAGGAGAGAGGGGAGGGGAGGGAAGGAGAGGAGAGGGGAGAGGAAAGGAGAGAAAAGGAGAGGAGAGGGGAGAGGAGGGGAGGGGAGGGAAGGGAAGGGAAGGGGAGGAGGGGAGAGGAGAAAAAGACTGCTGGAAGCAGTGTTTTATAACAGTGGGTGTTTTATAATTTCCTCTTTCTTTCTTTCTTTCTTTCTTTCTTTCTTTCTTTCTTTCTTCCTTCCTTTATTTTTTTCTTGCTTGTGACTTAACTACTGTGACTGAAAGTTGATGTGGTTACCATCTTCATGTCAATTTTCAAGTGAAGTTTGTCACCTTCCTTAAAGTTCCTTACCATGGGAGAAGAACTAATGATCCATTTATCATGTGTCCTATCACAAAGAACACTTTCTCTACAAATAAAGATATATATATATATATATATATATATATATATATATATATATATATAATGACGTTTTAGACAAAAATGACCATACCCTGATTGAAAAGCAATTTACAAATAATTGAAATCAACTGTAAATTTTAAACGACATTAATAATTGAAAATGCCTTAGAGGAGGCTGGGCTGTAGCACATCAGGTTAAGCACACATGTAGGAAAGTACAAGGACAGGCTTAAGGATCCATCCCAAGTAGAGCCCTAGGCTCCCCACCTGCAAGTAGGTCAGTAGGTGTCTTTCTCTCCCCCTCAGACGCAGCGGGGAAGTCTGTCAAGCAGTTCGTCATTTATTATGTGCTGGGCAGAATTTTGGAGGGCAGGGTTATCTTACTTTGCAGAGGGGAAGCATGTGTGGTTTTGGTGAAGCAGTTTCCGAGAAGTACAACCATTGAGGTTATTCTCGGGAGATTAGTGGCACTAAGTGTTCTCACCAGAGTGATGAGGAAGTGACTTATGGGCCTAGGGTATGTTCCCACACTTCCCTCTTTTTTTTTTCTTTGTCGGAGCTGTCGGGTTTGGGGGCCTGTTGGTGGCATAGCCTGGAAGCCCCAGGGTCTGTGCCTGTTAGGTTGCCTCATCCACAAGAGAACATACCCGTCTTTGTTCATCAGACCAGCTTGAGTGAGGTCGTTCTCGGGGTGCGTGCCTGTCTTAGGTTGTCCCTCCCAGGAAGGGCCTTACCCGTCACTGACTACCACACCAGCTCACAGAACTCATCAGATAATTTCACTCTGTATTTCCCTCAAGGCTGTTTGGACCCAGGGGTCTTTTGCCCACTACGAGTTATGAGGTCTTGGACCACATGAGACAGCATAACTAGCGACTTAAACCTTTGATGGATAAGGCCAGTCACTCATTTTAAAATACAGGGGCCAAGGGTAAGGAGCAAAAGCAAGATCACTAAGGGCCCAGCAAGAGAGGATAACAGGGTGGTCATCCAAGGAGATTGGTTAAACCAGCTTTCAAACCATCTGGTTTGTATTTCTCTTTCCCGTCTCCTTTTAGTGAGCCCCTCCTGTAATTTGGTTATGGACTCGTGGACCACCCCAGAGTGGTCAGCATAGAAGCAGCACTCTTCTCCCAATGCAGCACAGACTCCTCCCTGTTGAAGGAAAATCAGGTCAAGTCCTCTCCTGTTCTGTAATACTACCTTGGACAGTGAGGTAAGGGATTTTTCTAAATGACATATGGAGGTCTCTATCCACTCTAGATCTTTGTCAGTGGCTGCTCTGAGTGAGTGTACCTTCTGATGTGTGGTAATGAGAGAGGTTGTGCCCACTCCCACTCCAGCAGCTCCCAACAGGGAGGCCACAGTAATGAGGGCGGCACCTATCGCCTGCTTTTGTCTATGGGCTTGGTGGATTCCCTCTATGGTGTCTAAGAGACTCTCATGAGGGTGATAGATCACATGAGGGTATAAAAGGATTAAGGTGCACCACTCATGGTTTTTTTCTAAGATTTCTTCCGAGACTCAGGGGGTCACTCCTGAGGCCTTGCAAGCCCACCAGGCTTCATCAGGGGCTGGGTAAAAAGCTGTCTTGTTGGGTTGAATGGTGTGATTGCATAACCTGGGTTCTATTGAGGCACCCAATACAAGTTCCGTTTCCCTGTACTTCCTGAAGGGTTATTCCTGTCTCAATAGCACTTGTCCACCTGCACTGATGGGAAGCCTCTTCCTGTATGGTATTATTGGTAATTGATATTGCCTCATAGTATGGGGGTGCAGCGTGGAAACATAACCAACAGGCAGTGGTTAGATTTGGGGTGGTGTTGTTGAGGACAGAAAAGGTTCCCTGGATAAGGGGCCACATGGGATCTGCAGGAGGAGTGGTCCGTGGAGGGATAACTGGCCTTGACCTATTAGAGGTGATTGGTGTTGTGAGGGAGGAGGAGTCAGCAGGATTAAGGGTAGTAGAGAGGGTAGGGGGTGGCTTTGGCTTATTTCTGCCCATTTGGGATCCTTTTATTACAGGATTGGGTCAACCAGGTGGGATGGTGGTGTCTGTGAGCATTGCTGTAGCAGGGATCTAGCTTGAATCATGAGGGGGGTAACAGGATTAGAATCTAGCCGGATGTGTGCCAAAAGCAATACTGGGAGCAACTGGGTAACATATAGGGACTCTGGTAACATATAGGGAATCTGAGAAGATGTTGATGGGCTGGAGGAAGAGAGAGAGTGCCATAACAACTGCGAAGAGCTCTTTGTATTGGCCCTGGCAAGGTTCGAAGTAACACTGAGGTTTGGGGTCAGCCACAACAATTACAGCTGATCCTCTTTTGCCGCCATCTGTGAAGACATCTTTGGCTCCCCTGATCAGTTTTCGCTTAAACCGTGTCAGGGAGCACCAACTTAATTTACAGAAAGCTGGAAGCCATTTGCTGGGACCATAGTGGCAATCGAGGCCGCCCTCGAAGCCTTCTAGAGCTAGGGTGAGTCTGATATTGTGCCGTATGACCCAGACAAGGTCACCCGATTGGTAGGGCAAAATTATTGTCTGAGGGTCAATGGAGAAGTTTCTCTGGGATATCTCTCTTCCCTTAATAATCAAGTCAGCAGTTTGGTCTGTTTTAGAGTAAACCCTAGGGCTGTTGCCCACTGCCAGGTGAACCCACTGAATGAGTTCTTCCTTTTGTATTAGAGCGGCCATGAGTGTTTGTTCAGTGGGAAAAATCTACAAAGAGAGACAGGCAGATGTGTCAAGTCGGGCCAGATGGGCCTGGTTTAGGCAGTCCTGAATCTCCTGAAGCAGGTCTCTATAACGATCCAAAATCGTAACATTATCATGGACCGACGAGACCCTCAAAAGTTCAAAGAGGGGAGTTAAGAGTCCTGCTGGTATAGGCACCCAAGACCAGAGCCAATTTAACTCTCCCATAACCTGCTGCCACTTGGGCAGGGTGTAAGTATGCTTGACTGAAAGTTCTGGTTTCAGAGGGGAGACTCCTGACAGGGTTGTCTCAGTGCCCAGTATCTTGAATGGGGGGATTGTTTGAATCTTGTCAGGGGATGGGTGGAGATGTCCTTGTTCTAAAAGGAGCATCAACTCTGTGAAGGCCTTGCCTAAATCTCTGGTGGACTGTGTTCCAAGAATAATGTCATCCATGTAAACAAAAATTTTTACGTGGGCCTGTTAGATAAGGGGTTCAAGAAGAGCATGAACATAGGTCTGACAGAAAGACGGGCTATTATCCATACCCTGGGGTAACACAGTCCATTCAAACCTGGAGTCAGGGGTGGCAAAGTTTCTAGAAGTTACCAAGAATGCAAATTTATCACAATCATTTGGGTGAAGGGGAATAGAAAAAAAGCAATCTTTAATATCAATGACCACTAAATGTAGGTTTGATATGATGGCTGGTATCCAGGGCATTCCCCTTAGGGGGATCCCCTGAATGATCATTCTTTTATTTATCTGTCAGAGGTCTTGTAGCATTCTCCATTTTCCAGAATTTTTTTAATGACAAAAACTGGGGTGTTCCAAGGGCTGTTAGAGGGTCTAATATGCCCTAGTTGTAGTTGTTCCTGCACTAACTCAGAGAGTGCCTCTAGCTTCTCCCGGGGGAGGGGCCACTGTTCGACCCGTACAACAGATCCTTCTTTCCACTGTATGGGCGGCACCTGGGGAACAGTGGCCTTCAGAGTTGGGGGTGTCTACCATTGGGTCGGTAAAGGCTACACTGTATCCTGAAGTCATTAACACTGGCTCCCGTGGTGATGCAGGTGAGGGCCTCCCCCAAAATGTCCTGTCCTAACAGGTTGGCTGAGAGACCTTTAGCAATGAGGGGGCGGACCCGGCCTCTTGTTCTCCTCATCTTCCCAATCGAGGTCGGTCTCGGACTCCCATGATGGTATGTCCCCCCCTACTCCATGAATGACAGGCCCCTGTCTAATAGGCCAGGAGGAGGGAATCTCTTCGGCCTTTAAAAGCATCCTATCTGCTCCTGTAGATACCAGGCAATTAAACCATTTTCCTCCTATATTAATAGCCATTTTGGGCCTGATCACAGGAACTATGGGGATGGCCCAATGAGCATGGGGCTGTCAGGGTCCCTCTTGATTTAATGGGGCTGAGGGCAACCCCCCATGAAGTTTAAAGCCTTTCCATATTTATCGTATTTGGATTGGCACTCTGTCTTCCAGTGAAACCCTTTCTTGCACCTTGGGCATGGTGTGGAGGGGGTCCTGGAGCTTGGCAGCCGAGCCTTGCCTTTAGGGCACTCCCTCTTAAAGTGGCCCTCTTCTCCACATTGGAAGCACCTTCCCCTATTCATATGGGGTGGGGCTTGTGAGGCAGCTGAAAAAGATCCGGGTGAGAGCAGCTGTGAGGGCCTCTGTCTGTCTTCTCAGGGAAGTGGCAAGAAATTCTGACTGTTGCCTGTGGTGGCCACTATCCATTTTTCCATGGACTTATTTTTCAGCCCTGAACAGGCCATCTTATGATCGGCATTTGTTCCTTCCCACACCAACATTTTGACAAACTGGTCTTGGAGAGCCCCCCCGGGGGGGATTTCCTCTGCAGACTTTTCTCTACCCTATCAATAAAAGTAGCTAAATCTCCGCTTTTCTGATTGATTCCTGAGATGGGAAGGTCCGTGGGACCTTCAGCTAATTGTTTCCAGGCTGATAAGGCTAGGTGATGAATCTGATCATGGTAGGGGTCAGGGAGGGACCAAATAAAACAAAAGGGAAGAAAAAGGGAGACCTGAGGGGGGAAGGTATCTGTTCTAACCTATCGTCATGTAGGAGACCAAAGTGGGTCCACAATCTCCCTAGGTGGGTATAGGAATCGGGCATAGGGAGTGAAAAAGAAATGGCACCCGGGGGGTGACAGACAATCAACTGTGCTCACCTGGCCAGGCCCATCGGGGGACCTTAAGGAATCTTAGCTTAGGAGTGGCCATATAAACCCTGACCTCAGTCTGGACAGTGTTGAGAATCTCCACTGAACTGAGACAACTCCACGGACATGCAGGTTGAGAGCCCAATCATGCCCCGTAGTCTAACGACTGTGAGGCATACAACATGTACATGGGCATTTATACAGAGGCATTCATTCAGTCAAGAAGGGGCAATTGCCTGTCCTGCCGCATCTGCTGGAATGATGCAAGTCAGGCCTTCAGGATTCACTGGAGAGTAGCTCCAGCCAGAACCCATCAGTTGTGCTGAGAAGGTCAATTCTTTCACGAATTGCCAAATTGGAGAGAGAAAGTGCAAGAATGAAGAGTTATCGAGAGCGACCAGCGTCCTGATCTGCGACCTCCTGTCGCCTGGCCAACTTACTCCCTGTGAAGTCTGTCTCTTGCCCCGCATTTGGGCATCACCTGTCAGGACCCTCAGAGCTTAGTCCCTGACCCCTGCGGGAAGAAGGTCGCTGCCGTGGCCCCCCAGCCTGAAAGGACACTGAGATGCAGCAGGGAAGTATGTCAAGCAGTTTATTATGTGCTGGGCATTGATATTTAAAAGAATTTTGGTGGGCAGGGTTATCTTATTTTGCAGAGGGGAAGCAAGTGTGGTTTTGCTGAAGCAGTTTCCAAGAAGTACAACCGTTGAGGTTATTCTCAGGAGATTAGTGGCACAAACCGTTCTCATACCAGAGTGATGAGGAAGTGACTTATGGGCCTAGGATTTGTTCCCACAGTTCAAGTATTAAATACTATGTTATTTATTTGTATACATACAATAAAAGTTATATTTTAATAATGCAGTACAATAGCCTTTTTAAAATGTAAAATAATCACCACTATCAAATTTCCATTCAATAAAACATACCATGTAATTCTGGGAAAGATAATTCAAATAAGCAGTGTCCCCTTTTCAGAAAATTTACATTATAGTTGTAGAAATGGATGGAAAAATATAAAATATATTCCACACATTTGAGATGCAATTAACCCTTGTCTTGTCGGACTAAGGATGCTAGAGAAAGATGACCCAGGAACCAAGCTCATGGTGGCAAGGAAATTCAAATCTTCATTCATCTGAACTCCCCAGAGTCTGGAGGTAGCACACCTGGTTAGGCCACGTGGTGCAAACCGCTATGGCCAGGGTCAGCCTCCTGGTCTGCCCGAGCCCTCCTCCCAGACCTAACAACCGAAGAGGGAAATTGGAAAAGGAAGTGGCTTGACAATACCATACATGGTTAGGAAAGGGGCAGAGAAAGGTGAAAGGGGGCTGGGAAAGTTAGGGACATCCTTAGCAACTGTTGCTAGGGTTTTAACTGGTAGGATTAATAATACCCTGTGGGGAATTAAGAAGGAAACCTTTAGTCATTTGTAAGACAAAGCAGAAGATTGATATGTAGATAATAAAAGGGCAGACCATAGTATCAAGGAATGCAGGATGGAGTAGGGGGAGCTGGCTTAATGTTTAAAGAATGCCATTCTCCTGGAGGCAGAAAAATGCAGGGTGCTTTGTGAGGCAGGGAGTCTGATAAGAACCTTGGGGGTTCTCCTATGCCTCCTTATTCAACCTCTTGGTAGAGAGAGAGACTGACAGGATAGACACACCCTTCAGGACAAGCCCTGTCAGGCTCTACCATATCCTGACAATTTGTCTACATTGTCTGATGCAAAATTAAGTCTCTCAGAGGTGAAGAAAAGCTAAATATGCAAATAATTTTCTATATTGAATCAGATCCTCAACAATCAATAAGAACCACTTCCCCCTGAGTGGATTTCTATAAAATGAGCTGAACCTTAACTGTTGCTGCAGAAGGCTAAATAGGAAACCCTCTTAGAGCATCTGTCTTTCATAATGTTGGAGGAGCGAAAGGACTTTTGAATGATCACTGCCGATTAATACATGTCTCAGCTTTCAACTGCTTCACACTGAAATCACTGTAACTTTAAATATTGATAAGCAAGCTCATATATCACAGAACCGAGAGAATGACAGTTTCAGTGCATAATAGCTAAAGCTTTTTACAATAATCAGATATTCAATAATTCATGAAAATATATCCCCCCAAATCAAATTGGAAGCTATTTTGTGTAATATATTATTTAAAATTCAATATTATAATGCACACAACTTCTTCTCAGTCAGAGGACCATTTCAAAATGTGATTATGTGCAGACTCTGTTTAAAACTGACAATTTTGATTTTCATTTGTTTAATGGCTTAAGTGAGGGAGCTCAACTGGAACTATGTTATCTGAAAATGAAACCTGAAATGAGATTGGCCACAAGCAACTTTGTAAAAATGAAATTTGAATTTAAAATTATTCATATATAATTAGATGGGTGAGTTATATATATTTGGATGATCCTGACTTGTTCAGATACTGCATCTAGTTTTTCCTTAAATAACCCTCATGAAAATTAACTGTTCTTTGTCACAATTACAAGATAAATTGAAAACTTATAAGTTTCACAATCAAGACTTCTCCATCTCAACTCAATATTGTTGTAGCCTCAGATACATGGTCATTATTTACTAAGTTCTGCTCAAATAGGACAGTTTTCCTAAAGGCTTATAATTAGAACTCATGTAATAAGGACTAAATAGTGGCACACAAGGTTGATGTACACCTTCAAGGATCAGGGTTCAATTTCTCATGCTGGCTGTAGAGGAGAAGCCTCATGAATGTTGAAGCAGAGCTGCAGGTGTCTCTCTTCCTCTCTATCTGCCCTTCCCCTTCTCAATTTATCTCTGTCAGAAAAAGAAATGGATGAAAATTAAAAAAAAAAAAATAATTGGCTCTTTTGTGTTTCCTATTTAAGAATGCCCTTTCTACTTCTCTATGTATATAAGATCTTTCAAAATATATATTATGATGAATAAAGCCTTCCAAATTTCCAAGCCAGATATGGCTCACCCTTCTCACAACATTTGCATAATTAATTACCTATGGTACATTCCACCAGCTAAAATTTGTGTTTTTACTACTTATTTGTTAGATCTGTTTCAAGAGTTATATACCTACATTGTTCTGGTCAGATAGTGACATCCATTGAACCCCAATGTCAGTGGTGAAAAAACAGTTCCAGCAGAGTTTAACAATTTGTGCAAGAGTACACATCAGAAGTAGTCAATAGACAAAAGTTTGGTTTATTAATAATTCCTGGTGTCTAAGTTGGTTCCTGTTGCATTGTGAGAGTCCCATATTTGTTGACAGATTGTGCCGATACTCAAATCAAAGAGAATTTAATTGTATTAATGTGATGTCTTCATATATGTGACTGACATGGTCAGAAGAGACTATAATACTTGAGTTTAAATGAAAATAGAGAGCTTGTATAGTAATAAGCCATGTTATTTTAGAATCTGTACTTTATGTGGGGATTAAAAAATATTACAATATATTGACTGACACTTTTAGCGGTATGACTTTGAACAGTTTTTGACTTCAATTTCCTATTATCTTCACTGATAGCATATTCACTCTATTATAAAACAAGAAAACTTCCATAGAATAATATAGTCATACAACCAAGTATATAGGTTCTAGAGCAGAAATGGCTATATTCTGAAGTTGGCACTGACCTTGGTTATCTGACATGCAATTTAATGGCTCTGTGTCTAAACTTTATCCTATAGGAAATTTGCATACTCAGCACCTCCAAGTAACTAGCATTTTACATGGTTTCTCAAGTGCACATCCTATAGAACAATCCTTACTATACACAAAAATCTAAATAAGAAATTGCAGCCAGAAAGGTAGGAAGCAGCTAGAAAGTAAGACTTGAAAGTTTGATTCTTCAGGATAATTGTGAGCTTTCATCATTATGCCCATGTAATTTACATATTAACCACACACTCAGTAGGATCTTAAAGAACATTTCTTTTTGTGTTGATCACCTTGAAAAACTCACTTACCTATACTGGAACTTGGCTTGCCTCATTTATTAAATTAGAATAATAAATCTGACCTTTCTCCAAATAGCAGGACTAACTGACATTTCAATAATATTTTCTACTCTAAAATGTGATAATATGCATGCTGTCTGCATATTTCCATTTGTAGATTAGAAAAGGCAAAAATCATCCTGAGACAAAGGATGCTAGAAAGCACACATTAAAACTTATATAGAAGGGCATAGAAAAAATTTCATATAATGTAATTTAAAAAGAATCTCCATATAAGTTAGATTGAACTATCAATAGTTTCTAATAAATGGTTAAGGATAAGAAATGGTGGAAATGATAGAAAACTATATTAGCCTACTCCCACAGATTTCATTAAATATTAACTGAGTTATGATCTTTGATTACATATTACAGTGACTCTGGATGTTGACAGAATAATTTGAATAGAATTTAATGGAGACTTCATTATCTTACCTTCATTGGTTACCTGTTATGATATTTTCTGTCCTACGAATTTATTATTCTTAATTATTTTATATACTTTGTGCTCTGTATAATTTTCAATCAGAAATTTGGAATATATGATTCAACAAGGTCAAGTCACTTGGATAGGGCCCCCTCTGGGGATAGGGTGGAGCACCATTGTACATCACATCCTCAGTCACTAGGTTTTTGGCCTTGTTTGAAATGATTATGAGTTTAATGGATTAAACACATTATGAAACATGCCTTTCTCCATAAGATTCAATTAGCATAATGAAAATATGCAAACTACTAATTTTTAACCATCTCAACAATATCAGTCACTTTTTTTTTCTCTTTCCACAGTACACTAGATTAACAAGATTGAGGTGGCCCAGTGCTATAAAGTTAAGCCAGGAAAAAATATATAAAGAATTAAAACAGGCAGCATAATGAAAAAAAAAAAATCTAGATGGACCCACCAAAGAATTGTAATATGGTATAGACAATAGTATAATCATATAAAACAAAGAAACCTTCACCTTTTATTTGGATACTAGTGCTAACTATCTTAAAGTTAAAGTTAACTATCCTTAAAGTCTGATAAAATTATAAAATTCTAAATCTGAATAATTAATTTACTCCCTTCTTTCCTTCCATCTTTTTAAAATTCTTCCCTAACTTTTCTACTTATTTCTTGTATATTTAACCTAAGATGTACCAAACATTTAGTTATTTTTTTTCCTTAGCCATCAAATGTCTTCTAAGAATGACATATATGGTGTCTTCAATGAGCTAATGGTGTACTCAGGAAGACACACTGTTAAGAATGAGTTACAAAATATATGAGGTTACATTTTGTTCATGAAATAAACACATATTTCTTAAAGTGAAGTTGAAATCTTAATGATAAATATAAATTAGCATTATAAAATACATATTCTGAATGTGTAGAAATGAGACAGGGAAATGTAAAGATTATGATGATGGAAAAAGACCTAGGCTTTAGGTGGAGAGTGTTTTGAAAACACTTATTATGGTAAGATGACAAGTTTTACCCATGTCAACAACTGTACTGTAAAACTTACAACCACACAATAAAAATGTGAATAGAGAAAAAAATATGTGCAAAGGCTTGGCAGTGTAAGAGGAATATAGAAAGAGAAAAGTTAAACAGAAATTTCTTACTCATGCTGGAAGGATGAGAATGATACTCCCAGTGTGGGTCAGGTCAGCAGAAGTTCCGAAATGAAACTTTAAGAAGTAAGCAGGATTATGAATTTGCCAGTCTCTATAGAGGGCTATAGGAAAACAATGAAGGCAATAAGAGGGAGTTAAAGAATGTATTTAGAAAACTGTGATAATCTTTGGTATGAAAACTATGTGTGACCAGCGATAAGGTTTGCTGACTGAGAAACAGGGCTTGTATAAGTTAGGATTGGGCTTTGTTCTGTGGCAATGTTTATGGAAGGATGGAGATGTATATGGGCCTTCCTCACTCCCATTAAATAAATAAATTCAAAGGCAGGGGGAAATTCATATGGTTACACATGCAGGTATATGGAGGATCTTTTGCTAAGCAGACTGGATTAAGTAATTGAAACTTTTTGGTGATATGTGAAAGGGTAACAATACTATTTTAAAGATGTCTTAAGGAATAGCACATCTTATGGAAATCTGAAAAAAATAAAATGGCTGCAAATGTTGTACAATATTTATTTGTGCCTTTGACTGATACATGAAAATATTTCTTTTAGAAACCTGAAACACACCAAGGACCACTGGAAATAAAATACTTAAAGAGCAGTCAGTTTCTTTATGTCTACATCTGTCTTTTCAATTATACAACTAGTAAATTTAACTTCCTATGGTTTTCATAACATTGTGGTCATCAACTACATACAGAAGAATTAGATATCTCAGGTCTTTATGAATGTTGAAACTGCAAAAGTATGTCTAACTAAAAGAGCAAACTCTTGCCTTCAATTGTTAACCTGCTAGTGAAGCAACTAGACCCATTTGCCAAGAGAAAATAGGAAGAGGCCCAGATATCTGTTCTCGTTGCTAGCACAACACTTTCAACTGCAGGAATTTACAAATACCTCAGAAATCCTCTGCAAACCATCACTGTCAACTAAGTTATTTTTAAATTCACATTCAGGTGCTGGGAGGTGGTCGCACCTGGTTGAGTACATATAGTGCACAAAGATCCAGGTTCAAATGCCCAGTCCCTACCTGCAGAGAGGAATCTTCATAAGTGAAAAAAAAAAAAAAAAGTGCTGCATCTCTGTCTCTGTCTTCCTTTGCCATCACCCCTCCTTTTCCAATTTCTCTCTCTATCTAAAAAAATTTAAAAAAACACACATTCAATTCATTCTTCAGACTACTTTTGACTCCCCTACATTCTTTACTTTCAAGATGTAATACTTCCCAAGGAATATAGTGGTAAACAATGATTTTCATTTCAACAATAGTAATTTTTATTTAAATAGACCTACTAGTTTGCTTGGGTTTTCATAACAAGTTACCAAAGACTGATGGCTTAATAATAACTAAGATATATGTTCTAATAGCACTAGAAAACAGAAGTCTAACATCATGGTACTTATTGAATTGCTTTCCAGTGAAAGTTTGACTTTATTCTGAACTTACTGACAACTATGTTCTTGAAATTTTGTTGTTTTCAGTGTCTCTCAATCTCTTTTTAAGCTCTTTCACCTCTTTCTTAGTTTTCTCTAACTCATCCTCTGTCTGACTAATTCTGTTTTGTACTTAATGACACCAAGACACATTATATTTAGAATGAAAAGGAAACCTGAAGGAGAACGCTTTACTAGGGGTGAAGCAGTGCTGCCAGTGTCTCTCTGTCTCTCTCGCTATCACTGTCATCCCTATTCTCTTTCCAATAAATAAATAAAGATAATAAATAAAATTTTAAAAAATAGATGTATCAAGAATCCTCCATATTAGCCAACTATTAAACAGTGAGTACAGTGAACAGAATCCTAGAAGTCTGATAAAGATTCATGTGTATAATATATATAGATTCTGGGAGTCGGGCGGTAGTGCAGCAGGTTAAACGCACATGGCACAAAGTGCAAGGTCCCACATAAGGATCCCAGTTGTACCCCCTGGCTCCCCACCTGCAGGGGAGTCACTTCACAGGCGGTGAAGCAGGTCTGCAGGTGTCTATCTTTCTCTCCCCCTCTCTGTCTTCCCCTCCTCTCTCACTTTATCTCTGTCCTATCCCACAACCACATCAATAACAAAAATAATAACTACAACAATAAAACAACAAGGGCAACAAAAGGGAATAAATATTAAAAAAGTTTTAAAATATATAGATTCTATCACATTTTGTAGCTTAACATGCTATGTTTATAACGTTGAAATTCTGATGAATCAAGATGAATATAAGGGAAATCATGCTTAAGCACAACCTAATGATAGTGATTAAAGCTGAAGTAAGTGCAAAATTCTTCAAGTTGTCGAAAATAAATCAAAATTAAAAAAAAACATATAGAATGTAGAAAGTAATTTGAATGGTCACTTCTCATTTAAAATAACAAAATGATGAAATGTTTTTATATGCTAAAATAATTAAAAATAACCCTCTGCAACCTATAATTTTATATGGAATGATAATGTCTAGTAGAAAATATAA
Organism: Erinaceus europaeus; assembly: GCF_950295315.1. Taxonomy (NCBI): domain Eukaryota; kingdom Metazoa; phylum Chordata; class Mammalia; order Eulipotyphla; family Erinaceidae; genus Erinaceus; species Erinaceus europaeus. Next base: position 88,421,349 of record NC_080171.1, on the reverse strand, counting down.
GTTTTTAATATTTATTTATTATAAAGAGACAAGCCCAGAGAAAGGCCAAACCACAATCCACTGCTCATCTTACAATGGTGCTGAGAATTGATCCTGGGACTTTGAAGCCTCAGATATGAGAGTGTTTTGCATAATCACTATGCTATCTCTCCAGCGATAAAATATTTTTAAGTTAGACTAAATCTAAAATAAGTTTATTCCAATAAATTAAAACCACAAAGAACTCTATAGGAAGTTTTTCAGGGTAATAGCAGACGGAAATTTTAATCATTGGGCAAAATATCAATGGAAATCATTTATAAGGGGAAATTACAGAATAATTTCAAGGAACCTTTTTTTCTCTTATTTAAGTACATATCAAAGGCAAAAATTATGACCTTATAATGAGAGATTTATAAGGCATATAAAATATATTGCAAATATGTCATAAAGAACTGGAGTGAATAAAGTCAACTTACACTATTTTAAATTATTATACTTTACTGGAAGGAGAAAAATAATAATAAAAATTTAGGTAAAAATTGAAGGTTTTGTTTGTTTGTTTTTGTTTTTAACCAGAGCACTGTTCAACTCTGGCTTAAGGTGGTGTGGGGGATTGAACCTGGGACTTTGGAGCCTCAGGCATGAGAGTCTGTTTTCATAACCATTATGCTATCTACCCTCCACCCTGAAGGTTTCTTTTTTTATTTTAGCAAAATACATTCACTCCTTTGGACTGTTGCATGTTTCACACTGACATTAAACAGAAATTAATTTTATAATAATTTTGGAGACAATAAATCAAAAATCAAAGTAATGAGGGAAATCTTTTTTATAATCTATTTTTTAAAGTTTTTTTTTTACTGTATTTATTTATTAGATACATACAGCTAGAAATCAAGATGAAGAAGGAGACAGAAAGGGAGAGAAACAGAAAGATACCGGCATCCATGCTTTACCACTTGCAAAACTTTTCCCCAGCAAGTGGGGACCAGGGCCTTGAACCTAGGTCCTTGATCATTGTAACATGTGCACTCAACCAGGTGTGCCATCACTCAGCCCTAGGAAGGAAACTTTCTAAGCTCTTCCATTTTTTTGGTAGCTTCTGAAAATCCTTGACTTATGTTTTCAGACTGACTTTCTTCTAAAAATGTCCCTATTTTCAAACTTTTTTTTTTCATTTTCTAAGGGAAAAAAATATTGGCTAATAATACAATTGGCTAATTTTTTTTTTCCCTAAGGGAAAAAATATTGGCTAATTTAATCTTATTGACTCTAACTTAACATGATCATCTGAAAAGACCCCCACTGTAAAAAAAAAAGTCACTTTTGTCAGTACCTCAAGTTCAAGGAGACAACTCAATGTATAAGAAATAACCATTAAAAATAGTGCCTACTTAGATTTAGATACCCTCCTCACCTACTTTATTACACTCCCCTCACTCACTCCAAAGCTAACCTTATCAAAGTAAGGACTGTAAAAGCTGAATAATGGTAAGAGACAGGAATACTTTAATGATGACTCTTTAGTCACTATCAGGCCATCCCATCAGCTGGGGCCCTAGTCCGGGAGTCCTGAGATTACCAAACAGACATGATGGGCCTAGACCTCCAATAAATTCCTCTCTCCATTGTTACCGGTCATCTCTATCAGTAACAACACAATAGACCCATTTGTGGGCCCCTAGAAGACATTGCCCTCAACTTGGATCAACAACTATAGAGAATGTTCCATCCTCCAAAGAAAGGATGGGCAATATACTCTATGCTACACCTGAGGAAGATGGGTCCTGATATTGGGGCATCTTGGAATGTTCCTACTCATGACCACAGAATGTGAGCTCAGATCTACAGGGATGTAGAGGTCACATAGGCTTCTAAGCTAAATATGGAACCCAGATCACATCAAGTCGACAGGGTTTACAACCAATAATATCTATACACTTTTCCCTTATTTGGGAGCTACTCTCTTCCCTGATCTAGCTTTCTGGTACTTTTTCCAGCCATGACATCATCTCCCCACAGAATCATGTGGATCCACCTGCATTTCAGATTTCAGGCTCAGGATAAAAAGAAAAAAAAAACCCTAGTATGGTCATGGGCCCTTCCTAATATAACTAAAATATGCCTACTAGCTATCTACAAAATGGAAGACCCCCCCACCAACTCTTCATCTGCACTTTTCCAGCCTTTAGGTTCATGGTTAGTCAACAATTTGTTTGTCTTTATATGTTAACTCTCTTTTCAGCCACCGGGTTCCAGATGCTAGCATGATGCTGACCAGACTTCCCTGGACAGACAACCGCACCAATGTGTCCTGGAGCTCTGATTCCCAGGAGCCCTGCCCCAGTAGGGAAAGAGAGAAGCAGGCTGGGAGTATGGATCCACTGGTCAAGGAGCCCAATTCAGCAGGGAATCCATTGCAGAAGCCAGACTTTACATCTTCTGTATTCCACAATGTCCTTGGGTCCATACTCCCAGAGGGGTAAAGAAAAGGAAAGCTGTCAGGGGAGGGCATGGAATGTGGAATTCTGGTGGTGAGAATTGGTTGGAGTTGTACCCCTCTTATTCTATGGTTTTGTCAGTTTCCTTTTCATAAATAAAATAAAATAATAAAAATAAATAAAAATAAAGATAGGAAAAATAGCATAATGTTCATGCAAGAATTCTTCATAACTGATACACCAAAGACCCTAACATCACCATAAGCTGAAGTCAAATAGTTATTTGGAAGAATAACAAAGACAATAGTAAATTAATCAAATATGATTATACAGATATATATATGATATAGAGATAAAAAATGATAGATGATAGTAGATAAATGAGAGAGAAGGAAAAAATGAGAGAGACAGAGACATAGAAAGTGAAAGAGTGAGAGAGGGAGGGAGAGAGAGAGAGAGACTTTAGACCAGGGCATAATATGTGTATATTTACAATAATAAATTAAGCAAAGATGATGATGCATAGATATATGATATGGAGATAAAAATATGACAGTGGATAAATGAGAGAGAAGGAGAAAATGAGAGAGACAAAGAAAGAAAGTGAAAGAAAGAGAGTGAGGGAGAAAGATAATTTAAACCATGACATTCTAGGAGTATATTGACATTGAAAAGCAATGTATATTCCATTGCACTAATGAAAATCATGAGGTTTTACAAACTAAGCAGTCTATTTTCCCCATTCATATTAATAAAGTAGTGATTTATAAGACTATAAGTTAGTATGAGTATATATTAATACCATTTCTATCACCCAAGATCTACCTCCAAACCTCTATGGTGGAGAACTGAAAATCTGTATTCCCCTGCAGCCCACCTACAGTTTTTACTTTGCTGCAATACTTCAAACTCAGCATAATTCATAGACTTCAGTTCTGAGTACATATTCCTTCAATCTAAGCATTTAAGGCTTCAAATTAGCAAATTGACTGGATTTTAATGTTGGGATTAAATTGTTAATGCATTCCTAATAATATTTTTTGAAATATCAAATCACCTATAATCTTAGGCCAGGGAGATCAGAAACAACCAGTCTTATCAGTATACAAGATATAGTTATTTATAAATAGCTCTAAATGACATAAATCATGGTATATCCTTATATGGTACAGTATCATGTGATTTTCAAAGTAAACCAAGATTCCAAATAACTTGTCTATAATTCTGATTATCTATTCCCTTGTTAAATTCTGAGACATCAAAGAACCTTCCTTATTCTCTATAAAAACCCATATTTCTCCTAGACTTGGAAGCTCTAGGACTTTGCTCATTTTCCTTCATGCTGCTCTTGATCCATACCATTTCACACTGCATCTGCTGATCTCAAAAATCAATGCAACCAGTGTCACTATGACATGTTTCACTTCAGACTGTCTCCAGATATGCCAGGACTGAGATGTCAACCCTCCAACTCCGATACTCTGGTGATACCGTTCCTAGCTCATAGGACTTCTTAGTTCCATTCAGGTGGTGCACTTGATAACAAAGTTATAGAACCTAGATATAGACCAGGTCTCATTAGATGCAGCACATATGCACTATCTATAAGGTGGGGGAAAACATACACCTTAAAATAAAAGTGAGCAATGGTCTACAGTGACTCAGTAGGTGCACCAAGCAGGTAGAAAAATCTAAAAAGGACACGATAAAATATTAAAATATTTTCTGCTTAGACCTAGATACCTTCCTCGCCTACTTCCTATTTCACTTCCCAAGATCACTCTAAGTCTAGCGCTGTCATATAAAGACTACAAAAGCTGGATAAGGACAAGAGACTGATGCAATTTTATTTATATTATTATTGTTAGTAGTAGTAGTAGTCACTACCAGAACACTCCATAATCCAGGGCCCTAGTCAAGAATCCTGGAATTCCCATCTAGATATGATGGGCTAGACCTCTAACAGATTGATCTCTCCACTATCATTGATCATCTCCAAAAGAAACATCAGAAACCCTCTTGTTCTCCACAGGAACTTAACATCAGTGTAGAACTACAGTGGTAGAAATTGCCCCACTCTCTGAAGGGAGGCTGGGCCAACATTCTACCATATGAAGAAGATTGGTCCTGAACTGAGTGCAACCTAGAGTGATCCTACCTGTGATGATGGAATGTGAGCTCCTACTGACAGCAGTGCAGAGGTTACACAGGTTCCTGTGCTAAATATGAATAGACATGGGCCCTAGGTCAGATGAATAGGGTTTACAGTTATTGGTATTTATATATTCTTCACTTATTTGGGAGGTTCTCTTTAGCCTGACCCGGGTTTTCAGTCCTATACTCAACTCTGACATCATCTTTCCAAATACTCAGTCCCACCTTCATGTTAGCTGTCAGCTCAGGCAAAAATTAGCAAAGTCATGGGCTAATATGAATATATCTAAAATAGACTTCTTAGCTTCTTCCATAACAAAAATGCCAAATTTCACCTATTAAACTCTTACTTTTAGGTTCCTGATTGTTTAAAAACTTGTTCCTTTTTAACATCTTAATGCTTTTCAGCCACCAAATTGCAGATATTACTCTGAGGCCAACATGACTTTCCTAGGTAGACAACCTCACCAATGTGTACTGGAAACCCACCTCCCCACTAGGGAAAGATAGAAACGGGCTGGGGGTACAGATCAATCTGTCAATGACTATATCCTTCAGAAAAGCAATTACAGAAGCCAGACCTTCCATTTTGTGGTCCCCATAAAGATTTTTGGTCCATACTCTCAGAGGGATAAAGAATAGGGAAACTTCTAAAGTGAGGGTATCAGTGGGGGGTTGCATATGGAAGGCACTTGGGTGGCGGGAACTGTATCGAATTGTACCCCCTTTTATCCCACAAGGTCGTCAACCATCATTAAATAACTAATAAAAAATTAAATTGCTCAAAGTTTCATGTTTAGTAGATGGTTTTTGTTCTTTATAATTTCAAAACCCCCACTTTTATTCATTATATTCTAACATTTCTGTTCTCTACTTGTAGCAAAGACTTGTGCTGGTAAGTCAAGGTCACAAAACTGTCTAGAATTGAACTGGAATGAAGTATACAGATATTTTGATTCTCAAGCAGAAGGTCTTTTCACAATAGCATTCTGCCTTTTCTTTTTTCCATTTTGTAGAGATGAGTAACAACAGGCTTTCAAAGGGTGCTCATGCTTAACAAAGTTGATTAACTTTTCAAAGGAGGTGACAGTCATTGTAGATATAATTCACTTGGACTTCTAGTAAGATTTTGATACAAGGCACATCAAAGGCTAATCCAAAAGGCTAATGTAGAAAGGGTTGTTGGAGAAACAGTCAAGTGGATAAACATTTAACAATGGGTATTGTAATGGAGGGCAAAAGGTCTATAGAAAGTAGCCTTGGCACAAGTCAAAAAGATTAATCAACGTCATGCTTAATCTACCTTTTGCATCTGTTACCTGGGTATGTTAAAATGGCTCTGAATTTGTTTTCAAACACATGATTTAGTTGTGAGTAATTCACAAGTCTTCTAAAAAGACATATATTAAATTTCTTATCAATTTTGTCTTTTTAATAAATATTTAAAATTTATTTATTTATTTGATAGGCTAGAGACAAATTGAGAGATAAAGAGACCAGTGAAGGAAAGAGAAATAGAGACACCTGAAGCACTGCTTCAAAGCTTCCAAAGGTTTTCACTTGCAAGTGGGAACTGGGAGCCTAGAACTTGGGTCCTTGTACATGGTAACATATATACTTAACCAGATGCATCACCACCCAGTTCCCTGTACTTTGTCCTTTAAGTATTTTAGAACTGGAGTTCAAAGGAATTAAATAATGCAGTAAAGTTACTGTATTATTAAATAATGAATTGGAGTACCATAATTTAAATTTAGACCTTCTTCTGGAAATCACTAAGCTATAATATTTTATCACATTCTATTTTACTAAAGGGGATATAATTTTCAGTAATTGTAGATAATGTCTATGAATGCTATTTTAATAACTCAATTTTCACACATTTAAATGTAGGATATGATTCAGATAATCTTCAGTGTCCTCACTTACATAAACTTTTACAATTTTGTGATCATATATTTCTAGGAGTAGATATCAGGAAGAAAGCAGTATCTCACATAAATAAATAAAACTTGGTGATAACTCAAAATATACTTATTTTTATCTATAAGTAATGCTATTTTGATTTATTTATATTTGTCCAAATTTAGGAGATGTTTGGCTAGAGCATCAATTTTTTACTTAATAGCCAGTCCAGAAGCCCTGTCTTTCTGATTTCCCTTCTAAATGTTTATCTGGTTTCCATCCAGTTAGGGACATGGTCTCTTGCTGAAAGAATAACTAATGGAGAGAGAAAAGAGGATAGATAACCTGCAATCTTGCCATAATGGAAGTCAATTTCTTGCTCCTCAGCAAATCATAAATCATATAAAAAGAGTATAACATGTCATAGGGGTAAATAAGCCCTATTCTCTAATAACGAATATTTGTTTGACTTAGAACAGTCAATAGCCATAGAAAGGGAAGTATACAATTAAGGAGAATGAATATCACATGTGTTTGGACATCATTAATTATTGGAATCACTTTTGTTATCTACATATGATCCATAATTCTTAATTTTTATTTTAAAAAGTAAATATGCTCATTTGAATTAAATTTATGTAATCCAAAATTCGCTTTCTTTTAGATCAATATTCTGCCCTCTCTCGTATATGTATGTGTATGTGTATGTGTATGCGTATGCGTATGTGTATGCATATGTGTATATGTATATGAGCATATGTATAGGTATAGGTATATGATGTATATGTGATATGATACATATGTATATGCATATGAATATGTATATGATGTAGCTGTATATGATGTATATGTATATGATGTGTATATATATATGTATATGTATATATATATATATATGTATGGAGAGTATGTCAATTTTGTGAATTACCACTTGGCTTCCAATTGTGGAAGTATAAAACAAGAGCAACTTACAACACCAGTAGATAATTTTTATGCTTTCTAAATCTTATGCGATGGAGTTGTTTGTTCTCAACTTGTATCTTTCTCTTCCTACTCTATATGATTGTAGAAAAAAAGTCATTATAGGCAATATTTCTAGAAACATTCAATTCAGTTATGCTCTTTTAATATTAAAATTATGTTAGATTATTGAGATGCTACATCAGAGGTCATAAAATAAAGGCAGCATTGACCTACACCATCCATTGCATTCTAGCATGTACAAAAGTGTACAAGTGTAAAAACTATTGTCTGCCCCAAGGTCATAATTCTGAGGTCAAAATTCTCCCTTTCACTTACATGCTACATACTTCTGGACAAAACATTTAAGGTCTTTTAATATCAGTTTTCCCCTTTGTGAAATGAAAATATTAATAGCACCAATGTTAAAGGTGATAGTGTAAATTAAATAAGAACAGCTGTACGAAAGCATTTATCACAGTGTTTGACTTTATCATTAGAGTTTAATAAGTTTTAGCTAAAAATTCAAGAAATATAAAACCTATTAATTTCTCAACAAATAAGAGTCTAAAATGTGGAAAACATATTTCCCTGAGTTTAGAGAAACAACTCTGCCATCCTAAATGATGTAGAAAGCATTCACAGAGAGGATTATGCATGCTTTCTCTGGCTAAGAATGCTTGCTTAGTAACATTAAAAAAACAACTGAAAAAAAAAAAAAACTTCCTGTCCAAGCTTTTAGCTGGAATTGAAAGATAAAGTAATGGTTAGAAGGCCCATTTAGTAAGAGCAGAAAAAGGCACTGGGAGTAAATCATTTGTCTGGACACAGAAGGCTGAGTCAGGAAAAATGGACTTTCACATAGGCAGGTTGGGTTAGTGCCAAGAACACTGGGCCAAGATTACTCAGAGGGACAATTCCAAACCTCCCCCTAGTCCCCCTATACACTCCACACTTTAGTGTTTGCAAACAACCACTCAGTGACAGTTCTAGAGAAGAGAGCACAGATTGAAAAAAAAGAGGAAAAGCCCAGTTTGTTGTCCACCGAATTACTAATGTCACTTGGTTCCTTGTCTAACAAGCTCTATATATGATAGGGAGAAAATATTGGTTCAGTGAGCAACAATATGCTAAAACTCGTGACTACAATGCAGAGATAGTTATCCTAGGAAGTGCTCAGTTTTCCAATATAGAGGAATTCAAATAGACAATGTACAAGCACAATAAACTTTAATGAGAATTATTTCTTTCAAAAGACCTACTCTGGTAGTCTTCAACTCAATAATTCCATCACTTTACATTCCAGATTGTATTAATATGTATTAACCTGAAAAAAAATTCCCTAATGTCTATATAATATTTCTAACAGTAACCAAGACATATTATGTGATAGACAATATCCTAGACATTATAGAGACTAGTGAGTTGCACTAAGTAAATGTGCATTCAATTGGACAGGGTAAGAGTAGAAAATAATCGTCAGTTTTTATTGTGACCTAAGTGGGAGAAAGGAAATGGTTATTTTTTTTAATTATTATTTAAATTTTTAATTTAAGAAAGGATTAGTGAACAAAAGCATAAGGTAGGAGGGGTACAACTCCACACAATTCCCACCACCCAATCCCCATAACCCACCCTCTCCCATGATAGCCTTCCCATTCTCTAGCCCTCTGGGAGCATGGACCCAGGGTCGTTGAGGGTTGCAGAAGGTAGAGGGTCTGGCTTCTGTAATTGCTTCCCCGCTGAACATGGGCGTTGACTGGTCGGTCCATACTCCCAGTCTGCCTCTCTCTTTCCCTAGTAAGGTGTGTCTCTGGGGAAGCTGAGCTCCAGGACACATTGGTGGGGTCTTCAATCCAGGGAAGCCTAGCCAGCATCCTGGTGGCATCTGGAACCTGGTGATTGAAAAGAGAGTTAACATACAAAGCCAAACAATTTGTTGAGCAATCATGGATCCCAAGATTGGAATAGTGGAGAGGAAGTGTTAGGGAGGTACTCACTGCAAACTCTAGTGTAATCCTGCTTTCAGGTATATATTTTGCAGTAGTTTATGGATACGTGTGCACATACGCTCTCTCTCACAGAAACTGGTGTATGTCTAGGTTATGGGACTTTGTTAGAAAGTGAACTACCTGAGATGAAATTAGAGTGTACTATAAAAGGAAAGGTCTCACCCGAGTAATGAAGCTGAAGGGTTGTCATTCCACACGTGAAGTCTCTGGATACACACTGAGGTGAAGCATGTTGAGATGGCAATCGTTGCTTTGGTTAGGTTGTGATCGGCGGATGCAATATTATTTGGTATGGATTGGGAGAAGCATACGGGAAAGTGAGCCCTATCCAAGGGTGCCAGGACTGGGGGAAGTAGGGGCTCTATAGTGAAGATGTGAGGTTCCTGCTGTCTTAGGGTTCAAAAAGACAATCAATAGTTAATATTATCATCACATTATTTGTTAATTGGGTTAACTTTGAAAAGTCCCTTTGTTATGGTTTGCTGTACAGTACCCAGTATCTTGTATATAGCTGTGCTATTGGAAGCTTCTAATCTACTTGGTCTAGGCTTTTGAGAGAGTCCGCATATCAAACACGTAGCCTATCTATTAAAAAGATTCAGTTTGTCTTTTGAGAACCTTTGAGACATACAATTGATGTCTCCCTCTCATATTAATTAACTACTGATTTATATGTCTACATTTTGCTAGGAGTGTACATAAACACCATTCCCATCACCAAAGGACCGTGACCCATCCCTCCCGCCCATTCCCACCCCCCACTGGCCCAGGAAGCTACATGTCTACCCCTCACCACTGGGTTTTTACTTTGGTGCCCTACTTACAATTTGATCAGGTCCTGCTTTTAGTTTCCCTTTCAGATCTTCTAAGTCAGCTTCTGTTGATGAGTGGGATCATCCCATACTCATCTTTAACTTTCTGACTTAGTCCACTTAACATAATTCCTTCTAGCTCTGTCCAAGCTGGGTCAGAGAAGGTGAGTTCATTGTTCTTGATAGCTGCATAGTATTCCATTGTGTATATATACCACAGCTTTCTCAGCCATTCATCTGTTGTTGGGCACCTGGGTTGCTTCCAGGTTTTAACTATTATGAATTGTGCTGCTATGAACATAGGAGGAAGTTGACCAAAGAAGTGAAAGACTTGTATGCTGAAAACTATGAGTCGCTACTCAAGGAGATAGAAACTGATACCAAGAAATGGAAAGATATCCCATGCTCATGGATTGGAAGAATAAATATCATCAAAATGAACATTCTCCCCAGAGCCATATACAAATTTAATGCAATACCCATCAAAGTTCCACCAAGCTTCTTTAAGAGAATAGAACAAACACTACAATCATTTATCTGGAACCTGAAAACACCTAGAATTGCCAAAACCATCCTAAGGAAAAGAAACAGAAATGGAGGCATCACACTCCCAGACCTTAAACTATATTATAAAGCCATCATCATCAAAACAGCATGGTACTGGAACAAAAATAGGCACACAGACCAGTGGAACAGAATTGAAAGCCCAGAAGTAAATCCCAACACCTATGGGCATCTAATCTTTGATAAGGGGGCCCAAAGGATTAAATGGAAGAAGGAGGCTCTCTTCAATAAATGGTGCTGGGAAAACTGGGTTGAAACATGCAGAAGAATGAAATTGAACCACTTTATCTCACCAGAAACAAAAATCAACTCCAAATGGATCAAAGACCTAGATGTCAGACCAGAAACAATCAAATACTTAGAGGAAAACATTGGTAAAACACTTTCCCATCTACACCTCAAGGATATCTTTGATGAATCAAACCCAATTGCAAGGAAGACCAAAGCAGAAACAAACCAATGGGACTACATCAAATTGAAAAGCTTCTGCACATCCAAAGAAACTATTAAACAAACAGAGAGACCCCTCACAGAATGGGAGAAGATCTTCACATGCCAGACATCAGACAAGAAACTAATCACCAAAATATATAAAGAGCTCAGCAAACTCAGCCGCAAAAAAGCAAATGACCCCATCAAAAAATGGGCAGAGGAAATGAACAAAACATTCACCACAGAGGAGATCCAAAAGGCTAACAAACATATGAAAAACTGCTCTAGGTCACTGATTGTCAGAGAAATGCAAATTAAGACAACACTAAGATACCACCTCACTCCTGTAAGAATGGCATACATCAAAAAGGACAGCAGCAACAAATGCTGGAGAGGATGTGGGGACAGAGGAACTCTTTTACATTGCTGGTGGGAATGTAAATTGGTACAGCCTCTGTGGAGAGCAGTCTGGAAAACTCTCAGAAGGCTAGACTGGACCTTCCATATGACCCAATAATTCCTCTCCTGGGGAAATGGTTATTTTTAAGAACCTTGAAAAAAGTGTAATATCTGGGTGATAAAGGACAGGGAAGAAGACAAATAAATATTCAGGGGGTAAAAAAACAATAGGTCTACACACCATAAATTATTTTGGCCCATGTTCACAGACAGATACAAAATAAGGAAGTTTCCACTGGAGGGATGGGGCACAAAACTCTGGTCCTGGGATGTATTAATTTATCTTGCTAATTCACAACTTGCTAATCATTATTAACTCACTAATTAAGAAAAACCAGGATGGGTCTTATAAGACTATGGTACAGTGTTTGGGACTTATATTGAGATTAATGGAGAGTTGCTAACAAGTTTTCAGCAGAGAAGTAGTCTTTCCAGGTACTGGTGAAGTGGCTAGGTTGAGCACATATGTTACAGTGCACAAGAATCCATGTTTAAGCCCTCAGTCCCCACTTGAAAGGGGAAATCTTTGCAAGTGGTGAAGCAGTGTTGCAGGTCTCTCTCTGTCTCTGTCTCTCTCCCTTTATCTGCCCAACCCTCTCAGATTCTGTCTCTATCCAATAAATAAAGATAATATATTTTTAAATTTTTATTTATAAAACAGAAATACTGAGAGTAGGGCAGTAGCATGGGTGGCTCCAAGCACAAGGACTGGTGTAAGGATCCCGGTTCAAGCCCCCGGCTCCCCACCTGCAGGGGCGTCTCTTCACAAGCGGTGAAACAGGTCTGCAGATGTCTTTCTATCCCCTCTCTGTCTCCCTGCCCTCTCTCCATTTCTCTCTGTCCTATCCAACAATGACAACATCAATAACAACAACAATAATAAATACAACAATAAAACAAGGGCAACAAAAAGGGAAATGAATAAATAAATATTTAAAAAAATGGAAATACTGACAAGACCATATGGTAAGAGGGGTACAGATCCATGCAGTTCCCACCACCAGAATTCTAGTATCCCATCTCCTCTCCTGAAAGAGAAGTAGTGTCCCCAAATTGGTATTTAGAAAGATAATGTTGGCCAAGTGTTTATACTTAATTAAAGAAGGGATATTTTATTTTAGCAAGCTGCTGAAATGTTCTAGGTGGTATGATTTCATAGCTGTGAGATTAAGTCAAGGTTGTAGGGCCTGTTTGCTATGTTTGAATTATAGGTATTTCTTACTAAATGTGTGGTAGTGGACAAGCTACATAAACTTACCTAACCTTGGATCCTTTCATTGAGAAAATATAGACAACAGAATTACTATTATATATTAAAAGTTTCTTATCAAATCAAATGTGATATGTCATGTGTTGATTATAGCACCTGTCATGTGGTAGGTACTAAATAGTAATATTCATTACTACTATACTACTACTATTCAATGTGCATGATGGTGAGCTGGATATTGACTACTAATCTAAGAAATATGTGTATAATTACAAATATACTTCAAAAGATGGAGTTTAATTTATTGATTTATAACCAGAAGGAGATACATTTAGTCACAAAACTGATTATTTGAAAGGACAGTGGGAAACATGCACCTACACATATGGATTATCACACATGATCTCCTGTGGGCTGAATTAATCAAATAATATTTTATAGTTCACCTGAGATAATAAAGTAACTTGTGAAGAACATTTTAATGACTGACAAAAGAAGGAATACATTGAAATCATTAGGAAAATCAAACAAATAAAAATAAAACATAAGAAGCAGCCTAGAGGGGGCAAGGTGGTAGAGCACCTGGTTGAGCGCACATGTTACAGTGTACAAGGACCCAGGTTCCAGCCACTGGTCCCCACCTGTAGGGAGAAAGCTTCACAAGTGGTGAAGCAGTGCTGCAGGTGTCTCTCTGTCTCTATCTCTCTCTATCACTACCTCCCCCCTCAATTTCTGACTGTCTCTATCCAACAAATAATTAATAAAAGAGAGAAAGAAGCACTGGAACACACACACACACACAGACACACACACATATATATTCAATGGAATATTACTCTGTAATTGAAAAATGATATATTATGATATTTGATATAAACATATGATATTATTTCCTTAAGGTAAAATGGTTGGAACTTAAAGTGGTGATGTTTATAGAAGTAAGTCCCTGGCTCCTCACCTGCAGGGGTCACTTCACAAGTTGTGAAGCAGGTCTGCACGTGTCTATCTTTTTCCACCCCCCCATCTTCCTGTCCTTTCTCGCTTTCTCTCTTATCCAACAATGAAAGCAACAACAATAAAAGTAATAATGATAACAGTGATAAACAACAAGGGCAACAAAAGGAGAAAAATAGCCTCCAGGAGCAGTGGATTCATAGTGCAGGCACTGAGCTCCAGTGATAACCCTGGAGGCAAATAAAAAAAAAAAAGAAAAGAAAAAAGAAGTAAGGAGCTGAAAGACAGCTACCAGGTAATTTAACTTATCTGTGGAATATAGAAAACTGAATGAAACACATGAACTTACAAACATATAGAGACAAACTGAAAACTGTCTCTGTGTGTCTGTGAGAAATATGGTGGCTATTTGTGGGGAATAGGAATGGGGAAGCACGGAAATGTGGTGCTGGCTATGGAATGGACCTATATACCCTTTTAGTTTTCTGCTCTTGTGGATCACACATTTTCAAAAGAAAATAAGAAAAAATCAGGTGAAATGTGCACCAAGGTAGAGAGAAATGGAGGGGGGTAGCTATCAATTTTCTATTCATTCATTCAATAAACATTATCGAATACATTCTACAAAGTAGAATATGTTATTGCAGATAAAATAAGGGGAAAGACAGGGAAGATTATTTTGGAAAGTCACAGGTAGTTTTATCTCAATAGTCACTGCAAGGCTGTTTAATTATGTACAATAGTTGCTATTCATTTCAAACCCAGATCTTTTTTATTTTGCAGGTGTACTATTCCATAGAGCTCAGGTTGAAACAGCTTATGCTTAAATCACGCCTTTGTTTACCTGTATTTCATTACCACTCCTGATTCTCCTATTCCCTTACACAGATTTCCTGTGAGAATTCCTTTACTAAGTCACTTTCATTACCATTTTCAACTTAGGGTTTAATTGTAAAAATTGAAACTTAAAGTACTTCCAAAATTTTTTTGTTTCCTTTCTCCAGTCCAGTTGTTTCCTCTAGACTTAAAGTTTAATTTATTTGTCCTGATTACAATAAAGAACAGCTCATATGGGACTTGATTACTTAAATGTATGCATCATCTCATTTTTTTTTTGCAGTACATACACAATAATTATCTGAACTGGTTGTACAAATCTTAACAACAACAGCAAATGAATGCAGGGTTTTCTCATTAGTATGCATATGTTTCTGTATATGTATACATATATATAATTTCTGATATTAATAAATTGCAAGATTCTTATGGTAATGTATTCTAACAAGTGGAAGATCATGCTAACAATTAACACTTTTCCTCTTAAATGTTAACTACTGGGTTCAGTGCTCCTCTCCTTAATAAACAAATTATGAAAATGGGAGTACTTAGTGGTAAAGAGTCATGCATCATAGAACTATAATAAGAATAAGAGTTTCCTGATTATCAGCCCAAGCAAGTTTATGTTATTCCAGTATGGGGAACGATGTTCCTTGTCTATGGATCCACCTATTTGTTTTAGTTTCTAGGACTATGCCTTCTGATTGAGAAATAATCTTGATACCTACCTGACTGCATCAGCAAATCAGATATTTTCTTATCAATCTACCCCAGAGTCATTTTGAGCAAACACAAATAGCAAGCAGTACAATCTCTAAATTCTAGTTATAATAGGCAATCACCATAGTGTAAATTGTTCCTAAAATATAAAGAAATCCCATAAACCAGTGATCAAACCTGTATCCGACTAAGAATCCCGGGAATTCTCAGTGTTTCTGGCTTTTAGCCATTATAGGATCATACTTTTCTTTGTTGCAGATGTTGTCATTTGTTAAAATTCTTAGATAAGCTCCAGTAATTTTTTCTTTTTTAAATGAAATTTTTTCTGATATTGTTTTTCTAACAGGATTACTGCATATATATTGTCACACAGATTTACCCATGATGTTGTGAGAATCTGGGAAATACAGCAGGAGATGAATAATGGGAGTAAATGTTCCAAAAAGTACAGATGGAAAGATTTAAGTATCTTAATGTATCCTAAAACTACTCCAGATGCCTAGTCAGCACTGACTGAACACCTTTTGTATGTACAGCAGAATGTGTCGGGATATACATTTTAGTTGAAAAAGAAAGCATATTTATTTTCCCCTATAAACTTACTGCGTGGCACAAAACCAGGCACATAACCCTCAGTAAATGTTTATTCACTAAATGTGTGATTCACACATTCTAAAATGCTATTTGAAGACCAACTCATATGTAAAACACTGTGGAAGACAACATCTTCTCAAAATAAATTCTTTCTGAATGATATACAATTGCAGATATGGGAAATGTTGTTTTAATGACAAAGTTTGCCTTCAAGACAAGAAAATTTATGCCAACTTGGGCTAATTTTATGCTATACACTAGTTATGTGTGTTGAAATGGAAAGTGACTTAACTTCTCTAAGGTTTTCAGTTATCCTGAACATAAGGGGTCAAGTCAGGTGAATGAGTACTTCTCAGTAGTCTCTTGTAATTTTAACATTTTCTGAATTGAACAAAAGTTCCTATCCTGTACAAAAGTTTCCCTGGTCCTAAAAAGAACTCCTATGGGGTTTTAGTTTCATTGAAACATCTTCTGAGGAAAGTTTGCATTTTTTAAGACAAAAAATTTTATGATGGGCAGGGTGCCTGAAAAGATATTTCACTGCAATTAGTTTTCTTTACTCCCTGACAGAAGGTTGCAGTGCCCAGAGGCAACTTTCACCAGGATAAAAATACTTTGCATTGTCAGTAGAAGATATTCTTATATAATACACACTGATTCCTTTCCCCCATTTTGCAAGAATACAGAAATACAGTGGAGTTTGCTGACATACCCAAGTAGGGTATCATGCATTAATGCTTTACTCTGTTGTCTGATATAACTAGTAGAACATTGCTGATTTCAACAATTTTTTGAGTAAGTTGCAGAAGCGCATGCTAGGTCAAGGGTAAAATATATTAACTTTTATTTGTGGGTATTATTTATTTTAACAAATACTAGAAGAAAATATAAAAAAATCTTAGGGCCAGTCTGTGGAGTATATGTATAGAACTCACATATTGCAGTGTGCATGGACCCTGGTTCAAGTCACTGGGCTCCACCTGCATGGGAGAAGCTTGCTGAGTATTGAATCAACGTTGCAGGTATCTCTTTTTTTCTCTTCCTCTTTACCGCATTATTCCTTTTCAGTTTCTCTGTTTCTTTACTCAATAAATAAAGAAACAAACAGTGAGCTTGCTGTCTGACTTATACCCTCTCAAACTCTTGCTAGTAAAGATTTGGAAATTCTTAGAAGATTCCCCTCTCCCTTCTTTCCCCTTATAATTGGGCAAATACTATTTCCACCTTTGAAGTAGAATCCAGGAATGCTACTAAATTTTCTACAATGTGAAGAGCACCTCCTCAGGAGCAAATATTGGAAGTGAAAATATGTGATAGGTTCAATTTATTTGTACATTTATTGCAGTAACTTTATTATATTCCAATAATGTATTGTCACAAATATCCACAGTTATTCTTGTGTCTATCATCTTAGAGAAGAAGATTAATTGGTCACTTACTCTTTTATTTATAGATGTTATAGGGCTTTGTATACTTAATATCTCACCACTCCCAGAGAGAGCTTCTCATTTTTTCTCTTTCACTGAAGGAAAAAAGTGTAGAGGAGATACTATAGCATCAGAGCTTCCCACAAGTGTGCTGGTAACCCATGTTGTGTCATGGCTCAAACCAAGGTAGTGTGCAAAGTATGTACTTTACCAGGTGAGATATATTTCAACTACTTTATTTCTATACCTATTTGCTTGGTCATTGCCCAGGCTTCACTGCTCCAAGTCTACTTCTTGAGATAGGAGAGACAGAGATTAGAGGAGATACTACACCACAGAAAATTCCCCCACTGTGGTGGACTAAGTCTAGAAACTGGGTTGTTTGCTATTCAGGTGAGCTATCTTGCTAGCACTTCCCCTTTTACTCTTAAACTTTAGATTTATTCCTTGATTAATGGAAGACTCCAATTAACAATGATTTGAGAATTATTGGGATAGATTTAGTGAGTGTCTGTGAAGCATAAAAATTGGTAAAGCAATAACTACCTCAAAATACTGTGGATAATGACCTAGATAAATTTGAGCACAGGTCTGTTCCTGTATGGTACCTAGTTCTATGAAGGGTATAAGAGAGATGAGCTCTCAAATAAAGAGGAATTTTACAGTAGCTTTAATGGCCATATACAAATCAAATTCATCCTTCAAAATTCAAAATAATTTACTCTTTTCATAGAGCCTTTCCTGAACCACCAGGTAAGATGCATTTTTTTCTCTCCTGTGTTAACACAAAGAACTTAAGAGTATGCCTTTTGTGAGAGACTTCATTTTCTTCATTTTAATTGTATTCCAAAGACATCAGTTTGATGTCTGAAGGCATATCTCATTCATTTTTCTGTCTCACATGACAGGTTATACAATATATTAAAGATAGTAGCTGCCTATTACATAGTCATACCAAAATGACAAATGAATGAATATTTGCCAAAAAATATACTGGCAAGGAAATCAGAGATGCAGATATTCCAATATGCAGATGATGTTTGCAGACACATTATTTAGTTTTAAAATTACTCTGAGCAAATCATTCTGATTTCTATAGTTTTCCAATGTCACATATAAATTTGAAATCTGGTCCCATACCAACTGATACTACATCTGCTCAACCTAATCAATGCAACCAGTACTACCTCTTCATGTTTCACTTCAGACTGTGTCCACAGACTATAGATATGTGAAGTCAACCCTTCAGTTCCAGTACTCTGGTAAGACTGTTCCTAGCTCATAGGACTCCTTAATTTCACTTTGGGTAGTGCAATTCCTAACAAAGTCCCAACACCTAGATATGAGACAGGGTCCAAGAGACAGCACATGTACACCTGTAGTCAATGGTTTTAACTCATCCATCAAAAGGCATGGATTGGGAGAATGGATGAGAAAACACAACACAACACATTGCTGCTTGCAAGAATCCAATCTGACCCAACAAGACAAACACAGACTTAAAGTGAAAGGATGGAAAACTATCATACAGGCTAATGGACCACAAAAAAGGGCACAAACAGCCATTGCCATCTCTGACACCATAGACTTTAAATTAAATAAAGTAATAAAAGATAGGCAAGGCCATTTCATAATGACTAGAGGATCAATCAGCCAAGAAGGTTTAACAATTATTAGCATTTATGCACTCAGTGAGGGACTATCTGAATACATCAAACACCTACTGAAGGAACTACAATAATACATCAGTAGTAATACAATAATAGTGGGAAACTTTAACACCCCACTTTCACATTTAGACAGATCAGTGAAGCAGAGAAACAACAATGAAACAAGAGAACTAAATGAAAAGATGGGTAGACTAGACCTCCTGGACATTTTCAGAGTTCTTCACCCCAAAAAACTGGAACATACATTCTATTCAAATCCATACAACACATAATCAAGAAGAGACCAAATATTAAGCCACAGAGACAGCATAAAAAAATTCAAGAGCATTGAAATCATCCCAAGTAGCTTCTCAGACTACATTGAAGTAAAGGTAACATTTAACAACAGACAGAAAATTACTAGAAGACACAGAATTTGGAAACTAAACAACATACTGCTTAAGAGGCACTGGATCAGAGAGACACTCAAGCAAGAAATTCAAACATTCGTGGGAACAAATGAAAATGAAGACACAAGCTATCAAAATATTTGGGACACAGCTAAAGCAGTACTGAGAGGGAAACTCATAGCCACATATTAAAGAACAAGAAAAAGCTCAAATAAACAACCGTACTGCACACCTCAAGGACTTAGAGGAAGAGGAACAAAGGAACCCTAAAGCAACCAGAAAGACAGAAATCACTGAAATTAGAGCAGAAATAAACAACATCAAAAATAAGAGAACCACACAAAAGATCAATGAGGCCAAATGTTGGTTCTTTAAAAAATTAAACAAGATTGACAAACTCCTAGCCAGACTCACAAAAAAAAAAAAAAAAAAAAACAGGAGAAGACTCAAATTAATAGAATTGTAAATGATAGAGGATATATCACAACTGACATTACAGAAATCCAGAAAATCATGTGAAACATTTATGAAGAACTATATGCCACCAAGCTAGAGAATTTGGAAGAAATGGAAAAATTCCTAGAATCATATGCCCTTCCAAAACTGAACCAAGAAGAATTACAAAACCTAAATGCACCAATCACAGACAAAGAAATCAAAACAGTTATGAAGAATCTCCACAATAACAAAAGTCCTGCCCCAGATGGCTTCACAAACAAATTCTAGAATACCTTCAGGAAACAGTTAATACCAATACTTCTAAAGCTTTCCCACAAGATTGAATAACTCTCCCTTCCACCTACAAACATGTAAACCTATGTTCATAGGAGCACAATTCATAATAGCTAAAACCTGGAAGCAACCCAGGTACCCAAAAACAGATGAGTGGCTGAGAAATAGTGGTATATATATGCAATGGAATACTATTCAGCAATTAAGAACAATGAACCCATATTCTCTGACCCAACTTGGATGGAGCTAGAAGGAATTATGTTAAGTTAGCTAAGACAGAAAGATAAAGATGAATATGGAATGATCCCACTCATAAACAGTAATTGAGAAAGAAGAACAGAAATGGAAACTCTATGCAAGATTTGACTGAATTTGGAGTAGGGCACCAATGTAAAAACCCTGGGTTGAGGGTGAGGGTGGATGTTTGGCTTCAAGGGGTTGAGGTGGGGGTGGGTGGGATGGGACATAGTCTTTTGGTGGTAGGAATGGTACTTATGTACACTCCTATTAATTTGTAGTCATATACATTAATATTTAATTAATATGAGCGGGGAAAATTTGACTGGGTGTCTCAAACTCTTTAAAGCACAGACTGAGTCTTTTAAATATATAAGCTGAGACTTTGATATATTGACTCTCTCAAAAGTCTACATGAGTTCATACCAAATGATATTGCGTCATCCACTGATCCCAACCTAATCAAGGGAAGGAGTACCACCTAGATATAGAGCAGGTCCCCTGAGATAGAGCATATGTTCACATGTATCCATAAAATAGGGCAAAATATACACCTAAAAGCAAAAGTACATAATAGTCTGTAGTGAGTCAGAATAAATTTCCTAATTAAATAGTGTCTATGTAGAATTAGATACCCTCCTTACCTATTTCCTATTACAGTTCTCTCATTCACTCCAAAGCTAACCTTAGCAAAGCAAGGACTGCAAAAACTGAATAAGGGCAAGAGACTAGCATACTTTAATGATAACTCTTTAGTCACTCTCATGCTACCCCATCAGCTGGGGCCCTAGTTGGGGAGTCTTGAGATTCCCAAACAGACATGATGGCCCAGAACATCGAATAAATCCCTCTCTCCATTGTTACCGGTCACCTCTTCAGTAACAACACAACAGACCCCTTTGTGGGCTCCCCACAGGACATTTCCCTCAACTTTAATGAACTACAGTAGAGAATGTTCCATCCTCTGAAGGGAGGATGGACAACATACTTTATACTACACCTGAGGAAGACGGGTCAATATTGGGGCAGCTTGGAATGTTCCTGCTCATGACCACAGAATGTGAGCTCAAATCTACAGGGATACAGAGGTCACATAGGCTCTTAAGCTGAATATGGGCCCCAGATCATATCAAATCAATGGGGTTTACAGCCAACAATATTTATACCCTTTCCCATACTAGGGAGCTACTCTCTTCCCTGATCCAGTTTTCTGGTCCTTTTCCAGCCATGACATCACTTCTCCAGACAAAAACTTGGATCCACCTCTATCATATTTCAGGCTCAGTGGAAAAAAGAAAAAAAAAAAAAACTAGTATAGCCACAGTCCTTTTGGAATATAACTAAAATATGCCTACTAGCTATCTATAAAATTGATGACTCCCCACAACTCTTCATCTTCACTATTTCAGCCTTTAGGTTCATGAATAGTCAGCAGTTTGTTTGGCTTTGTATGTTAACTCTGTTTTAAGCCACCAGGTTCCAGATGCTAGTATGATGCCAAGCAGACTTGCCTGGACAGACAACCCCACCAATGTGTCCTGGAGCTCTGCTTCCCCACAGCCCCACCCCACTAGGGAAAGAGAGAGGCAGGCTGTGGGTATGGATCAATCTGTCAATGCTCATGTTCAGTGGGGAAGCAATTACAGAATCCAGACCTTCAACCTTCTGCATCCTGCAATGACCTTGGGTCCATATTACCAGAAGGTTAAAGAATAGGAAAGCTATCAAGGGAGGGGATGGGATATGGAGTTCTGGTGGTAGGAATTGTGTGGAGTTGTCCCCCTCCTATCCTATGGTTTTGTCAGTTTCCTTTTTGTAAATAAAAAAAAAATAGAAACAAACAAACAAAAAAAAACTGAGCAAACAAACACACAAAAGAGAAAAAAAAGAAACAAAATAGGAAGGAGGGGTAGAGTGGTAGTGTACCTGCTTAAGTGAATGCATTACAGTGTGCAAGGTCCTGGGTTCAAATCCCTGGTCCCCACCTGGAGGCAAAAGCTTCATAAGTGGTGAAACAGGACTGCAGGTATCTTTCTGTCTCACTTCTTCCTTATCTCCCTTTTCCCTCTAATTTTCTCTTTGTCTATCAAATAAAATAAGTTAAAAATAAATTAAAATAATAAAATTTAAAAAATGGGAAGGAGGATATGAAAAGCAAATGTTTTCATGAACATGTATCCAGTTTGTTAAACCTTTTTTTTCCCCACCTGAACTTGCCTTAATACGAAAAATGAATCACTCTTGAGAAATTGTCTTCAGAGTAAACATCCCAAGATGGGCAATACCATCACAGAGGACATAAATAATTGTTTGTATTCTCCATCACAGCTAACTGTCTCATGGGTCCTGGAACAACCTTTTAAAAAAGAAGTTTTGATCCCGTAGCCTGGGGATGAGCGTGCTTTAAAATTCTTGACCTTTCCAGTGTTCCTAGGGGCCAAAAGTGTTTATAAAAGTGAAAAATTCAATTTTTCCACTTGGCCTGTCATTCAGACCTCAAAAAGTACAAACAGACTAATATCCCCATAATTTTGCTTGAAGTTCCTAAGAGAAGTGGGAAATTGGGAGAAAGAAACTATCCCGATGCTTCATACATAGCAATCACTAAACAAGAATGACTTTTATTTTCAATAAACCTGTTTTGTTATTCCAACCTAGCAATGCTGTAAATCATTTGTATCTAGTTACATTTAAAGTTTTACACAAATTTGTGCTTTTCTCAGATCAAAGTGAAATAAAGCAAACAGATTTCCATCCCATGTCATAAATTTCCCCTTTTCATTAAATACATAGCAAGGACAAAACTGCTGATCCACTCATAGCTTTAAGTAGAACAAACTCCTTAGTAGATGTATTTATAATAAAGTCTAATGATAATATGTTTAAATTTATTTCTGTGTTTTCAGTAGCATAATCATGTATTTTCATAATCAATCCTCAGGTAAAATAATTTACAAATGTTTTTATTAAGACCTTCTTTGCTCATGCCCTCTTTTCAAAAGACAGAGTTTCTGAAAATTCTTATACTGAAAAATTGAACATAGACTAGTTAGAACTTATCACAATTAGCTCTAATTATACACTGATAATAGAAAATATCTTATATTTAAATTATTGACAGTTCTTTTGCTCCCATAATTATAATACACATTAATTTTATATTTATTAAGTAAATAAAGTAAAACTAAATGTATCAATACGTTTTTAACTGGTGTGCTAGAAAATTCCCATGTGTTTTCTACATTCTTTTTGCAAAGAGGATACATGCCAAACTGGTAATGTACAGGTATACTTTGATACCTAGTAACTGGGATATTTACTAGAAGCAGAAAAATAGAGTTAGCTTACACTCTAAGGGAAGGTATTACACAAGGACATGAACACATACCCCTGGGCTTGGAATGGATATCTGATTTCACCTGAGGCAACTACATTGTATCATGGGAAGTAGAAACGTAGACTCAGAGATACTACTGAGCCTATTGGGTATTTGACTGGAGCATAAATAAGACAGTCAAGTTGAGAAGACATGTAAATGTAACAGGGTGATAGTCTTCTTTGGAAAAATCACTGAGCACAGGATTTATTAACAGTCAGTTCTGATAACTTAAAGCTTTCAGGGTTTCAAAACAATCTGTTTTGTAAGTTAGAATGCCAGGCAGTGGATAGAAGAAAAGGCACCATTTCATCTTTATATTGCCAAAGTAGATTCAAGCCTATCTGATCCTGAGCAAAAATATTGGGATTGTGAACATTAACCTGATCTCCAATGGTCAGCTCATATCTGATATGCAGAATATCAACTAAAGTCAACATAGAACAATGAGGACAATATACAAGTGCTGAAAACAAAAACAAAGACAAAAAAAAAAAAAACTAGTGCTTGGTAGATAATTTTTATCAGAGTTGATCCACATGGAAACAACTAGCCTGGGGGATATGGATCAACCTGTCAATGCCCATGTCCAGTGTAGAAGCAGTTACGAAAGTCCCATCTCCCTCTTTCTGCGCCTCATAAAGATCTTTGGTCCATACTCCCAGAGGGTTAAATAATAGGGTAGCTTCCAGTGAAGGGGGTGGGATATGGCATTCTTGTGATGGGAATTATATAGAATTGTACCCCTTTTATGCCGCAATCTTTTCAATCATTATTAAATCACTAATAATAATAATAATGAAGTTGAACAAAATAAGAGAAAAACAAAGCAGAACTTGGACTGGGTTTAGTGTATTTCACCAAAGTAAAAGACTCTGGGGTAGGGTTTAGGTTTCATGCCCTGGTACATGATGGCAGAAGACCCAGAGAGAGTTGAATTGTTATGTGGAAAACTGAGAAATGTTAAGTATGTACAAACTACTGTATTTCATTGTTGGCTGTAAACCATTAATCCCCCCAACAAGAAAAAAAAGAAGAGACTAGCCTGGATGTTGAAGATAAAACTTGGTTTGAAAATTTAAAGGAAAAAATCTTAGTGATTTGTCATTGATTTTAGTCTTGACATTAATACCATTGCATATATATGTGTGTGTGTGCATACATATATTTTTGTCTACATTATAAATTTAAACTTGTTAATTATGGATATAAATTTATATACATTTCTTTGTGATTATGTATACATACATAAATGTGTACATTTGTATCATTTACATGTATCTGTACATAAAAGACATCCTTTTTCATTTGACCCTGCTTCAGAGATTAAGAAGCATTTAGAAAAATTTCCTTCCCTTGAGAAAGATTTTGTTATGAGTGGGATGTCTTGATTTATGCAATATCTTTGTTTTTTGATAACCAGGGCTCAATGCTTGTGCAACTGCACTATTACTTGTAGCCATAGTTTTTTTTTTATAGAGGATTAGAGAGAATAAATACCAGCAGCATTGTTCCAGTGCTAGAGAAGCTGCCCCCACCCTGCAGATGAGGACTGAGAACTTGAAACTAGGTCATCAATCTTGCTAATTTGTTCACTCTACTGGGTGCACAAGTATTATGCTCCAATGTATGGAATTCTGACATAGCAGGACTATTCAAGTACAGAAATGTGCTGCTAGAAGACTCCTGAGAGGCCATGTAGTCCTTCACCTGCATACTGGCATACATGGGATAAAGAAGTTGATTTATAGGGAAAGAATGTGAGGCAATTGGCCCAACTAATGTCCCAATCAAGAATGAAAGAAACTCCAGTTTTCTTTTTCTGATTGTTACTGTTGTGTGGGGCTTAAGAACTGAGATTTTCTGCTAGTTGTGAAGTTTAAATATTGAACCTGCCATTGATAAACTTGCAAAGGAAAATTTAAGCACACATTTATGAAATATTTTTCAACTTCTGTGTCCATGTCTCCACTTGCAAGTTTACTGTAATGATTGATTAATTAATATCCACAAAGCATTTGAATTCTATCACATGATACACGTTCAATTAATTTATCTATTGCTTGATTAATTTAGTTATTGTGATTTATTTGCAAGCTTTTATTCTACACATGATAGCATCATCATCATTGCCACTGTCACTGCTAAGACCTATTTGAATTTAGTAAGTGGAATTATGGGTTATTATTGCTACTGATTCATCACAACTTTGAGGTTAAGAATTGTTTCTGGACCAGGCAGTAGCACAGCAGGTTAAGCACAAATGGTGCAAAGCATAAGGACCCAGGTTTGAGCCCCGGCCTTTACAAGCAGTGAAGCGGGTCTGCAGGTGTCTCTCTTTCTCTCCCCCTCTCCATCTTCCCTCCTCTCTCAATTTCTCTCTGCCTTATCCATCAGCAAAGATAGCAATAACAACAACAATAATAGCTACAACAATAAACAAGGGCAACAAAAGGGAAAAATACCCTCCAGGAGCAGTGGATTCATAGTGTAGGCACCAAGCCCCAGCAATAACCCTAGAGGCAAATAATAATAATAATAATTGTGTCCTACCACAAATCTAACAACAGATTGCTACAGTTTTTTCTAGGTTTATGATTATCTAAGTGAAAGTGCAACTCTGGCTTTATCTCAAAATTGATGTTCTTACCTATCATTTTCTATAATCGGGTTTTTCATTCACTGATTTGTTTAGTCATTCATTCATAAAACATCTCACAGGCATTTGGTATGTGATATATTTTTCTTGAGATAATTCTTAGTATCATTCCATCATCTACACAGCTGAGAAGTTTTCAAAGAGATAGTCCAAGAAATCCCCTGGTTGGTTCTGCCAGGTACACATACTTCACCTACAATCTCCACATCTGTCTCTTTCTATCCCATTCCCTGTATTATCATTTTCCCATTTATGAATATAGAAAAGGAAGAAACCCAATATCCCTGTTAATTCTCACAGTGGCAGAGCCAAGTTTTCTTGGCTCTGAAGGACTTGCCCTCCCGACTCAATGCACCATGTACCAAAGGTAATTAGGGCAACTTATTTAAAACTTACGATCTAATTAGTGTCTTTTAATGATAGTTAATTACATAGAGAGCAACAAAGCAGTTACATTTCCAACCAAGCTTTTGCCTAGACTGAGACAGGAACAGGTATTTATTCGGAGTCATAAAGGAGAGAGGGCACTACAGTTAACATCTAATTACACAGAATTGTCCCTGATAATTATGAGCAATGTGATTTTATTTATCTGACAATTATAGGGGCTTTGCAAAATCTATGACCTCAGAGACCTGTAAAGGGACAGAAACAAAATTAAATGCTATCAATGCTTAGGCTTATTTTAAAATTGTCCAGGAGAATGGAAGTTGGGCTAACGAGATAAGAAAATGGGGAATAAATGCTCTCATTTCTATTAGATAATATAAGGTACATTGTAATGTGAAATGTAAATAATATAAGATTAACTTAGTTTTTGAAATATCTAATTCAAATATGAACTTTATTACTTGCTAGCTTGGCAGAATAATAATCACAGAACCTTTATTTCCTAAAAAATAATACTTTCCCTGAATGTGTCTTATAGATGGAGAGTGATTCATCTGTCAATTTTTTGTCAAAAAATAAGACACTTTCTCCCTTCTAGTGTCTTAAGGTTTTGAGTAAGGAAGATAAATACCCATTTAATGGTAACAATAAATTTTATGCTGTTGAAAAATAATCCTATGTCAAAAGCTTTAATACTATATTATTTATTATTATAAACAATAATTGTGATGATAATTACCCAACAACCATTATAAGAATTCAATTTAATATTCATTGAAAATTTAGAATTCTGGATTACCTATAGAAAGTATGTATTTAGTCTTAGGTGATATAAGGTAGGATAAATACCTATTTATGCAATGTGCTTTGGATAATCCAGTGTCCAAATACCTGTTTTTTTCACACCCAGCAAAGCATTCTATGTTTGTTGTTTTTTTTTTTTTTTGTCTCCAGGGTTATTTCTAGGGCTCTGTGCCTGCACTACAAATCCACTGCTACTGGAGGCCATATTTTTCCCATTTTGTTGCCCTTGTTGTCATCATTGTTATTGTTGCCATTGATGTTCTTGTTGTTGGATAGAACAGAGAAAAATCTAGAGAGGACGGATACAGAAAGACACCTAAAGGCCTACTTCACTGCTTATGAAGTGACTCCCCTGCAGGTGGGGAGCTGGGGGCTCCAACCAGGATCCTTGAACTGGTCCTTGTGCTTTGCACCATGTGCACTAATCCGCTGCACTACAGCCTGACTTACCCCCGCCCCCTGTGGGTTTTTTCATAGAACATCAGTTTAATATTCAAAAGACCTTGATTCAAATTAAAGCCCATGTCTTGCAGTTCTGAAAGAAATCTCATCTTTAGTAATACTTCTTGGAAAGTTAAAATGTCTTAACTGATTTAACACCCACTCATCATAGTTGTTTATAATAATAATAATTGTTATTATTATTATTTGCTGGGGAATTATGCAGATGTAGTCTTTGCCCACAGGCTTTGCCACTTCCCATGATATTCTCGCAGTACCATTCCCAACCAATCCTGTCCCGACACATCACTCCTGGCTGTTGCTCTATAAAAAGCCCTCCTACTTCCGCCCCCCCCTTGCCCATTTTTTTACATCAGTGACAGAAGGGTGGTGCGCTTAGCGGGGGATGGCCATTATTGGCTAGCTCCCGAACCCACCCAGATGCAGGAAAGTATATAACCGCTTGACTCTCTGCGGCCCTGTGTTCCTCTCCACCATGGGATTCATCCCATTTTATGAAGAGGCTTCCCAAACCCTATACTCTTTTCTTATGGGACAGGCTTTCTATCTCGGATTTTGTTTTACTTGGGGCCGCACCATGGATCCTCTTGCCTATGTTTGCAGCTTTCAGGATATGTATAAGGCACCCTGCCAAAAAGTTAAGAGACCTTGAGGCTGAGATACAAAAGTTAATGGAGATGGTCATGGTGCTTACCTGCCATAAGCCCTCTGAATTTTGTCCCAAGAGCTCAGTTTTGGCAGACACATATTCGGTTTCTCTGGCCTCTGCTCCTCAGGTGGCTTCCACTCCTCAGGTGGCTTCCACTCCTCAGGTGGCTTCCACTTCTGTGACTCCTCCCCCCGTTGCTACCTCATTATCAAAGCAAGTCCACACCTTCCCGGTAAATGTGACTCCCAATAGACAAAACCTTCAGGTGTGGCATCCATAATCCTCCACAGTACTTAGGGAGCTCAGACAGGTAGTTAAAGATGACGGTATTCATGCCCCATGTACAAAGTCCATTTTACAAGGCTTTCTCCAGCACCTTAATACACCTTAAGATTGGAAGGACTTAGCTCGTGCTGAGCTCCCAGACCCCCTCTACCTGCAATGGGAGGAATGTTTTCATGATAAATGCTCAAAACAATCCCAGATAAATAGTCAGAATCAGCTGGAGTGGAATTTTGATGCACTGTTTGGAGAGGGAGAGTTTGAAACCGGAATTCAAAAGCCAAGTTTCCAGTTGGTTATTTTGAAGTACGCATCTGCGCATCACAAGCATGGGAGAGGTTAACTCCACCCACAGGAGCGGCCTCAGTCCCCATTCTCTCCCTTCACAAAGAAACTGATGAAACCCTAGCTAAATTCATTGCCAGGGTGTGGTCAAGCTTAGAGAGAAAGATTTATAATCCTGAAGTCCGTTCTCTCCATCTGCGTTCTATTGTCTGGGATGGCATGATTCCAGAATTCCATCAGGCATGCCTCAGTCTTAAACACCAACACCCAGATAATTGGATTTTAGTGACACAGGAACTTAGACCAGGCTCTTATGGGCACCTATTATGACACAGGCTTATGCAGCTACCCTACATAAGCAAAAAGGGGCCTGCTTTCAGTGCAGTAACCAAGGGCATTGGCGTAACCAATGTCCAGATAAGCTGCAACCCTGCCTCAAGTCAGGACAACCACACCTACATTCAGGGAAACCCCATGTACAGTCAGGGCAACCCCGCCTACAGTCAGGGAGACAGAGGCCATGAACACGTTGTCTTAGATGCCAGAAAGGTTTTCATTGGAGGAGAGATTGTTGGTCCAAGTTTCATAAAGATGGTATGCCCCTGAATGGTGCAAATTCAGAGCCTCAGATTTTGTGGACCACTCCTGTTTTAGAACGAGACAACCTACTATGACAGCAAGGATTGGCAATATTCCTTTTAAAAAATGTTTGATTGACGCAAGGGCAGAATAGACAATTTTAAGGCAAGCAGAGGTTCCCCAGAGTTGGGAACTCCTCCAAAGACCCCATTTACACGAAGTTTGTTGGTTGACCCAAGCCTTTCTCACACGAGATTCATTTATGTGGGAAGACCCGGAAGGGACTACCAGACACTTCTGCCCTTTGGTAGCTGATATTAGCACCAACCTACTGGGCAGGGATCTTCTAGAATCTCTTGATGTTATGATATCCACAGATGCCTCTCCAGAGCCCAACACCCACTCTTGAGAGACTTCTAGATCTAACCAGCACTCCCAATACTAACTGCCACTGTTCGTAACCAAATTCCCTGCTTAGATTGGCTTTCTAATGAGCCTGTCTGGGTGCAACAGTGGCCTTTGCCTAGGGAGAAGCTAGAAATTTTAAAAGAGCTCATCTGAGAGCAGTTGTCCTTGGGACACATTCATCATTCCCAAAGCCCATGGAATACTCCTGTCTTTGTGATTAAAAAGCGCTTGGGAAAATGGCGCCTTCTCCAAGATCTCCGTGGGGTTAATAAAACCATGCAGGTCTGGGGCTCCCCCCAAAGGGGTTTGCCTCTTGCTTCTGCAATTCCCATGGGAATTCCCATCATAGCTATTAATATACAATATTGTTTTTTTCTCTATTCCCTTGCATCCGCAAGATTGTAAACGTTTTGCCTTCTCTGTTCAGTCTATTAATAACGCCAGCTTTGCCAATAGATTTGAATGGGTGGTACTACCCCAGGGCATGGCCAATAGTCCTACAATTTGTCAAGAGGCTGTTAATTCTGCCCTTTTTCCATATATTCATAAGGGCCTTAAAGTTTTTCACTACATGGATGATGTCTTAACATGGGGAGAATTAGATACAGATCTCTGTGCCCTACGTGATTTTCTTATTCCTGCCTTAAAGAAAAGTGGCCTTAATGTAGCTCCTGAAAAGGTACAGCTAATTCCTCCAATATATTTCTTAGGTTCAGAAATTTCTCTAATTCAAACTCGTCCCTTAAAATCTTGTGTTACTTTTTCTTCTAATCTCACTGTTGCTTCTTTACAAAGTTTTCTTGGAAATTTAAATTGGAGTAGACATTATCTTTATTGGCTATCTTTATCTACTAGCTGTCTCCAACCACTGTTTGACCTGTTAAAAGAAAATAAACAGCCCTCCTCAAAACGTATGTTAACTCCCGAAGCCTCCTTGGCACTGGAAAGTGTTAACCAGGCCCTCCAAGACATGCACCTTGTTTGATTCTCCCCCTCCTCTCTGGTAAACCTTCTAATATTTAACTCCACCCCTACAGTAGTGGGGACACTGTGGCAGAACCATGGAGTTCTTGAGTGGCTTTATAAGCCAGTAGGCAGAGCTCCAAGACTCCTTACTGAGATAGACTCGTTAGTATTCATGGTTCGCCAAGGAAGAAATAGATTTGTGCAGGTCTTAGGAAAAGAACCGGATTCAATTATCACTAGTGAAATATTAATTTATTAATTTCTATGGTGATTATTAATATTGGGTTTGGGTTGCAATATAGTTTCTGGACTCAACCTCAGTATATTTTCTTGTCTAATGTACCTTTTGTTCACTTTGATGTTAATAACTTAGGCATTCACACACAATTACTTCAAGGGAAAATATACCCATTTGCCTTTTTTTTTTTTCCCAGTGGCACTACATGGTTTTATTTTAATGTAACACTGAAGTAGCTTTCTATATAGAGATATAAGAAAATACACCAATATTTCAGCATGAGGGTCACATAATTTGGGTCCCTAGTCTCTTGGTGTCCCTAGTCTCTTTACTTTGTATCCTGCAGAGTACCATTAAATTGGGGGCGTATGGTCTGTAGTAGCTGGAATGGTCCATGAGCTCCTATTGGAATGTAGTTACATAAAGAAAATAGGCATACTGAACACTAAGACAGCAGGAACCTCACATTTCCACTATAAAACCTATATTTCTCTCAGTCCTGGCACCTTAGGGTGGGGCCCACTTTCCTGCATGCTTTCCTGCATGCTTCTCTCAATTCATATCAAATAATATTGCATCCGCTAATCCCAACCTAATCAATGCAACAAGTGCCACCCCAGCATGCTTCACTTCAGACTGTGTCCAGACACTTCAGATGTGGAATGACAACCTTTCAGCTTCATCAGTCGGGTGAGACCTTTCCTTTCATAGTATTCTCTAATTCTATTCCAGGTGGTCCACTCCCCAATAAAGTCCCCAAACCTAGATATAGACCAGGTCTCCTGAGATAGAGCATATGTTCACATGTGTCCATAAACCAGGGAAAAATATACACCTGAAAGCAGAAGTACACAAGAGTCTGCAGGGAGCCACCCCCCCCCCCCAACACTTCATCTGCACTATTCCAGCCTTTTGGTCCATAATTGTACTACAATTTGTCTGGCTTTGTATGTTAACTCTCTTTTCAGCCACCAGGTTCCGGATGCCAACATGATGCTGACCAGACTTCCCTGGATTGATGAACCCACCAACGTGTCCTGGAGCTCTGCTTCCCCAGAGACCCACCCTAATAGGGAAAGAGAGAAGCAGACTGAGAGTATGGATCTACCAGTCAATGCCCATGTTCAGCAGGGAAGCAATTACAGAAGCCAGACCTTCCACCTTCTGCAACCCACAATGACTCTGGGTCCATACTCCCAGAGAGATAGAGAATGGGAAAGCTATCAGGGGATGGGATGGGATATGGAGATCGGGTGGTGGGAATTGGGTGGAGTTGTACCCCTCCTATCCTATGATTTTCTTAATGTATCCTTTCTTAAATAATTAAAAAAAAAGAAAATAGGCATATTTCAAAGGGCCTGTACTAGTGTTTTTTTTTTAATTTAAGAAAGGATAAATTAACAAAACCATAGAGTAGAAGGGGTACAACTCCACACAATTCCCACCACCCAATCTCCATATATCCCACCCCCTCCCCTGATAGCTTTCCCATTCTCTACCCCTCTGGGAGCATGGACCCAGGGTCATTGTGGGTTGCAGAAGGTGGGAGGTCTAACTTCTGTAATTGCTTCTGTAATTGTCACAGGTTAATAATCTTTCTAGGACTACAGCCTCAACTTAGTAACAGTGCACAGAAGCTCATGTTTTTTTGTGCAGTTTATAGTCTTTGGTGGGGATATAATTTTTTTCTTTTAAAAAATCATATATAAGTTTTAGAACAACAATTGGGGGGGAAAGAAGCAGGGAAAGGGGAACTGATGCACTGGGAGAATGGTAATTCTAAATGGAAAATCAGAAAAAAAATATCCAAAGTGTGGTCATTAAAAAAAAACCCATGAGGATGAATGTGCTGTAATGTTACAAGGGGAAACATGTTTGAGGAACAGGAAGAATTCATTTTTCTTTTTTAGTCAGGATAGAGTGGGCAATGTGTTTTATAGGAACCCTTAGAGATCTACTTGAGTCAAATTTTTCTATCTGTATTTTGGGGATAGAGAATGGGAGAGAGAGAGAGAGAGAGAGATTGAGAAGAAGAGGAGGAGGAGGAGGAGGAGAAGAAGAAGATGAAGAGAGAAGAAAGAAGAGAAACTACAGCACCAGTCCACCATACATAGTGGTCCTCCAGTGCCATCCACGGTGCTCATATGTAGTGTTACGGCTCAAGTTCAGGGTTATATACATGTCAAGGGGAGTGTTCTTCTGTGTCCGTTATTGGCTATTCAGACCACTCAGGCAGAATCCTAAATAGGATGAAAAACTTGAACTGTCTATCCAATAGGCAATCAACTCCTGCAGTTTAAAGAAAATTAATCCAGAGTCAGACACTACTTCAGCCACAGTAATAGGATTAATGGATGACAGAACTGGCATCCTTCTCACTGCCACTTTATGAAGTCTATCACTTTTCTTAGTCTGTGGCTAGATAGAAAAGGGTTAAAATGGGAGAAATTCTACCTACCTCCCATTATAATATATTTTTATGTTAGAAAACATCCACTTGTGTTCAAAATCTTAAGAAGTGAATACTGATACTGAGAGTTTCACTTCTCTGTAAATATATGGAAAATCAAGATAGTTAAAACCTTCAACTTATTCCCCTAGGAAATTTCTCTGTCAGAACAGGTCTTTTTCTTAGCAAGTAGCTCTAATTTTAGACTCAATGCAAATATATATATTTTTTTACTTTTTTCACCTAATAACATTACTATTTTTAGAAAAAATGACTGATTGCTGTGGATATTTCTTTAAGTGGTATTTCAATTAACTTGAGCATGTACACACAAGCACATACAGACAGTGAATCACAATGACAACAGTAGTAACAGAAGATGGGATAAGATTATAAAAACAGTTATTATAAAGTTTAAAAATGTGTTAATATTTTAAAAATATATGAACATAATATAGAATTATGAAGAGAAACAAAATATTCATCAGTCTAGCTTAGCAACACAAGATAAAGCAATGAATTTAAAATCACAGCTGGCAAGGGGAATAGCGTAATGGTTATGTATGCAGACTCCCATGCTCAAGGTTCCTTGGTGTAAGGTTCAGTCTCCAGCACCACCATAAGCCAGAGCTGAGCAATGCTATGGAAAAATAAAAATCACAGCAAGAAAAGTTATTCAAACCAAAGCACAAAGAGCACATAATTTAAAACAATAAGTAGAGCATCCATATCCCACAGGATTAAAAAAATTGTGATAATTAAATTTCAATAAAAAGAAAGAAGAAAAGAAAAATGATTACAGCCATAGTTACATAATTCCCCCAAATTTGGTAAAAGAAATAAATGCAAGATCTACAGTCCAACAAATCCCCAAAGTCATAGAGTTCACACAAAAGTAGAGCTTCTTGAAAATTAACTTCTTGAAAATTAGCAATGAAGTGAATTAACTTAAGATCAACAGAATTAAAAAATATTTTTAGAGAAGAATTTTTTAAAAAAGAAAATAATGACTGTAAGATTTCAGAAGACAGCGATATAATACTTTTAAATTTCCCCTTGCCCCCAAATTTACATAATGTTCTAAATGTTATGAAAAACACTTTGCTCATTTTAGTAAAGGTTAAGAATATTTGCTCCCAGAAAAACCTGATCCATAAGATCATCAAAGGTATAGTAGTTGTTCAGGCAAAAGACAAAAGAAATTAAGTAAGGAAGTGGAGCCACAGAAAGGAATTAAAGAAAATTTAGAAATCCACAGAAAATACTAAGAAAATAGTTAATGTTAAAAGCATAATTAATTTAATCAAAAACTTATGTATTGTGAAGTTTAGTTTATAGATTGTGTCTTCTCACTTATATTCAACATTATACCAAAGATCGTAGTAAGTTCAGCAAAAGAAGAAAAAATTCTTAAAACAAAATTGATTAAGATATTTTAACAAGTGGCAGGATATAAATATTAGAATAGAAGATCATAAACATTTTATACTAGTAAATAACAATTATAAATAATGTCATGTAATCTTTTATTATTTTGGGTAATTGTATTTACTTATTTTTCCTCCAGGGTTATCACTGGGGCTTGGTACCTGAACTACAAATCCTCTGCTCCTAGAGGCCATTTTTCCCATTTTTGTTGCCCTTGTTGTTATTGCTGTTGTTGTTGGATAGGACAGAGAGAAATTAAGAAAAGAGGGGAGACAGAGAGAGAAAGAGAAAAACACTTACAGACCTGTTCCATTGCTTGTGAAGCAACTCCCCAGCAAGTGGGGGAGTTGGGGGCTCCAACAGGGATCCTTGTCCAGTTCTTGTGCTTCGCACCCTATGCACTTAACCCATTACACCGTTGCCTGGCTCCCCAATTTTAGATAATTTAAATTAAACTTGTGCAAGTTCTGTACAAAAAAACCACTATAAGTTACTTCTGATAGAATGTAAAGGCTGTTTATTTAAATAAAAAGACAATTGCATTGTCATCTGAATAATTTCAAAGACATCAATATCAAGATGTTAATGCATATCAAAATTACCTGTAGTGTTCCCCTGGGAAACAGGGATGGTTCAACATCTATAAGTCAATCAGTGTAATTCATCATATCAATAAAAATAAAGATAAAAATCACATAGTCATATCAATTTATGCCAAAAAGATATTTGACAAGATCCAACATCAATTTGTGATAAAGACACTTCAGAAATTGAGACTAGAACAACTCTTCAACACTCAACATAATAAAGGGCTACTTACGACAAATCCACATTGTGTGAATTTCCAATAGCCAGAACTGAAAATAGCCCCAAGATCCTAGATACACAAGTTTTGACATTGTCTTCTAATAAAACACCATGCAAGGTGTTTTATTAGAAGGTGACAATGGACTGTGAGCTCAAACTGCTAGGAATTCAGAGGTTATACAGGTTCTGATGTTAAATATGAATATACATGGACCCTGGGTCAGATTGATGTGGTGAACAGTTAATTGTATTTATATATTTTCTTCAGGTTTAGGAGCTACTCTGCCCTATTACAGCTTTCTACTTCTACTCTCAACTCACTTTCCCAGACAATATTTTCAGCCCACTTCCATGTTAGCTATAAAACTCAAACAAAAATTACTAAAGCCATGGTCCCCTAGGAACATACATAACTTCCTAGCTTCTTTCCTGTTGTTTTCGACTGGCTGGCTTCACGGGCGGGTAACAGACGACCTGGGACTCATGGCTGGGTTGTACGCAGTATCTCTTTATTCATGCAGGATGCAGCGCAATCTATACCAAGCTAAGATAAACTAAACTACTACAAACAATGTTGTCCTTATAAATATACTAGCCCAGTAGGGTGGGAACAGAATGCGATGCAGAGAGGGTGGAGAGAAGTCACTGGTGAAAATCAGGGTATGACAAGGATAGGGGGTGGAGCAGGCAAGAATTCTATCACTGAACCACCAATGCCCTGGAGGGAGGGTGGTGCTTGTTAACAGTGGTTATGTAAATAGAATACAGTGTTATGTAAATAGAATAGCGTTAAGCAGGGGGGATTAAACCAAATGAAACAGAAGAGGTTTTTAGAAGCATACCAACACTTTCCTTCTTAAAACCCCTGTTCTCATCTGCTCTATTCTAACTTTTGTTTCTGCTTACTAATTATTTTGTCCTGATTTATATCTTACTGCCTTTCAGACACCAAGTAGCTGATGCTACTATGATTCCAACCCTGACTTCTCTTGCTAGATGGCTTTGCCACCGTGTCCTTGAATCATACCTCTCCAGTGCTGTACCCCACTAGAGAAAGATAGAAATAGGCTGGGTTTATGCATCAACATGCCAACATCCATGTTCAACAGAGAAGCAATTACAAATCCAGAACTCCCACCTTTTGTACTTGAAAAAGAACTGTGATCTATACTTCCAGAGGTGAAGAAATACCAGGGCAAGATGACCAGAGGGCTCAGTAACCTGAAAAAGAAGAGGAAGAAAAGAAGGACACTCAGAAGTAGTAATAGGTGTACGTTTGTGACTTAAAAGGAAGAGAAGGCAGGACCATAGAAATAATGAGTGGAGATATATATATATATATATATATATATATATATATATATATATATATATATATATATATATTGGTAAACATATATCTGTGACCTTGAGAGAACTATTACAGTTTCCAGTGAAAGATTGGGGGATTGGGGACACAGAACTCAGGTGATAGGAATGGTGTGGAGTTATACCCCTATTATTTTATAGTTTAAAATCAACATAAAATCACTAATTAAAGAGTTAAAAAGGGAGAAGAAGGAGGAGGAGGAAGAGAAGGAGAAGGAGAAGGAGAAGAAGAAGAATGAGAAAAGAAAACAGATTAACAGATTGGAAATACTGCTACTGGAGAGGGAACGTGAGAGACATTTTGGAATATGTTTCACATACTAGAGGTTACATGCTTGACTGATTCTTTAATATCTCTTCCTTTTACTCTTCTTAACTATAAATACAGAAGTACAATTAATGTTTAGTCATTACTGTGGAAGTAACAGTAAGGATGGGATGTGAAGTGGCACTGGTTCCATTTCATGATATTGTGCTGAAGAATACGAGAACAATTCAGTATTTTCCATTGCTACAGAAATTCTTGGGGCCAGGTTGTGCCACATCTGGTTGAGAATACACGTTACAGTGCACAAGGACCCAGGCTTGAGCCCCCAGTTCCCACATGCAGGGGAAAAGCTTTGTGAATGGTAAAGCGATGTTGCAGGTCTCTCTCTCTTTCTCTCTCTCTCTCCCCCTTTCTATCATTCTCTTCCCTCTTTATTTCTGGCTATCTCTATCCAATAAATAAATAAAGATAATACAAAATAACTCCATCTCAGAATTTGATCTTGTTATTATGACTCTAGACTTGCATAGGAAAGAGATAGAAATAGGAAAGCAGACACACAATACAGCGTGAACATTTTAATGACGATGGATCTTCAGTTCCACTGGATAGTATGGTTCAGTAGGCAACTTGACAGCAGTTAAAATACACTGACATTTCTTACTCTGAAGAAAAAAACTACATAGAGTAAAACTAAAGAATCCTGAAATCCCCTTTTCTACCCGACTAGCAAAAATGAGAATAAAAATAACTTCTCCCAGTAAGTTATTTTCCAAGAAGTTCCCACATCGTTCAAAAAGATCCATTTTAACATTGGTAATAGTGACTTAGCCAACACTTTGGAAATGGATGAAATGACTTTAGTGTCATCAAGATGGGTGGCCATCTCTACTTGACTGGGTATTCCTGTAGACTGATTTGCTGCTACATTTATGGTTCAGTTCCACAAAACAAGAGTGAATGGGGGAACTTTCACAACCTTTGCTAGAAATGGTGGTTGTTTATCATTGTGTCAGACTCTTGGCAGATTCAAGAAATCTAAATTTAACAGGTGACTGCTTCTTCTATGGATGACTGCAGCCAATGGATCCTCAGATTACCTACACCCAGTTTGGTGATCCAGATCAATAGAAAAAGTTACTGAAATGAAAGTGGATGAATGAGGACCACTTAGGAATCCATCATCCACAGGAAACTCAATACAAGTATTGCATTCATGCACAGTGACATTTTAATTGATTTCAGCGATTAGCATCAATTTAAATAATGATGGAAGAAAATTAGAATAGACATATAAAAAAGACATTGAAATACATACAGATATGTATTTAGTCATTACCTTTCCTACTTAGTTATAGGTATCTTCTTAGATTATTTTTTGGTTAGAGACAGAGGGGCAAGGGCAAGGCTTGAACCTAGGTCATGAACATAGCAAAGCAGCACACTACTTGACCAAACTATTTTGTTTACCCATTAGGTTATTATAATAGCTTATTGTTTAATTGTTTGTGGTGAAAATTAGGTCAATGAAGGTAGGAATGTATAATCAGTACTGAAATTTCTAGTCCATCTGAATTAGTTAGCCAAGCTTAGGTATATACTCAACATAAAGGTAACTATATGTCTTATAGTTGAATGCATAGAGATAATTCCTGGCACTAATATTTATCTGTGATTATTAAATGGTAGACTTACGATTGTAATTTATGAGAAGGTCCTGTTCAATTGAGGTAGCAAGGAAAATAAGAGAAACATGTGTCAAGTGATGGTGTACCTTTTAGAACATGGGCATTGCCATCCTTAAATACTAAGGTTGTTAACCCCAGTCCTTAAGTGTGTACAAAACCTCTCTCTCTCTCTCTCTCTCTCATATATATCTGCTTCTCATTCTCTATAAAGTAAAGGAAAAAAAAGAATGAAGAAGGGAGAAAGAAGCACAAGTGAGAAAGAGAGAAAGGTCTACTACCAGAAACTGGAAATATGAATTTGCAGAGTCCTAGTGATCATCCTAGTGGAAAAAAAATGAAAAAAGTCTGGGTTGCATATTGTTTACACAAAAGACTTTCATGACTGAAGCTCTGGAATCCTAGGTTCAATTGTTTTCACTCTTTCAAAGAACCAACATTTACTTTTGTTGATCTTTTGTGTGGTTTTCTTATTTTCAATTTAATTGATTTCTGCCCTAACTTTAGTTATTTCTGTCCTTCTGGTTGTTTTACGGTTCCTTTGTTGTTCTTCCTCTAGGTCTTTAAGATGTGCAATTAGGCTGTTTGTGTTTTTTCTTGTTTCCTAATGTGTACTTGTTTAGCTTTGAACTTTCCTTTCAGTACTAGCTTAGCTGTGTCCCAAATATTTGATAGCTTGTGTCTTCATTTTCATTGAACTCTCACAACATTTTGATTTCTTCCTTTATTTCCTCTTTGACCCAGTAGTTGTTAAGGAGTGTACTGTTGAGCTTCCACATTTTGGGACTCTTAGTAATCTTTTTTTTATTTTTTTTTTATTCTTATGTGTTAGTTTAATTCCACTGTGGTCTGAGAAGATGCTTGGGATGAGTTCAATGCTCTTGAATTTTCTGGTTCTGTCTTTGTGGCCTAACATATGTTCTATCCATTAGAATGGTCGATGTGGACTTGAGTTGAATGTGTACTCCAGTTTCTTGGGATGAATGACTCTGAAAATGTCCAATAGTTCTAGTTTATCTATTTCCTCATTTAGCTCCCTCATGTCGTTATTGATTTTCTGCCTGTATAATCTGTCAAGTTGAGAGAGTGAGGTACTGAAATCTCCTACTATGAATGTGTTGCTGTTAATATATTTCTATAGCTCTTTCAGTAGATGTTTGATGTATTTAGATGGCTTCTCATTGGGTGCATAGATGTTAATAATTTTTAAGTAGTCTTGATTGATCCTCTGAGCATTAAGTAGTGTCCTTCCCTATCTCTTTAAAGTTTATTTATTTTAAAGTCTATCATGTCAGATATGAGAATAGCTGCTCCTGAACTTTTTTTGTGGGCCATTGTCTTGTATGATAGTTCTCCATCCTTTCACTTTACGTCTGTGTTTGTCTTGATGAGTTAGGTGGGTTTCCTGTAGACAACATACTGTTGGGTTGTGTTTTCTGATCTATCTTCCTACTCTGTGCCTTTTACTAGGTGAATT
Source organism: Erinaceus europaeus (assembly GCF_950295315.1). Lineage (NCBI taxonomy): Eukaryota > Metazoa > Chordata > Mammalia > Eulipotyphla > Erinaceidae > Erinaceus > Erinaceus europaeus. Next base: position 88,380,278 of record NC_080171.1, on the reverse strand, counting down.
CAGGCCTTTGATATTTATTGATATCAAAGATTGAAGATATTTTAATGCCATTCTTGTAGATTTTTAGAGTGTTCTGATAGATGGCATATTTCTGGTGGTCTGACTGTTTATAGGAGATCTTTTAGAAATTCTTTCAGGGCAGGTTTGGTGATAGTTGATTCTTTCAACTGTTGCTTGTCTGAGATGGTCTTTATGCCTCTATCTAGTCTGAATGACAGTCTAGTAGGATACAGTAGTCTTAGATGAAAGCATTTTTGATTGAGCACCCAATACATATTTTGCCATTATCTTTTGGCCTGTAGTGTTGTGTGGAGAAGTCTCCTGCTAATCTTATGCATTTTCTTCTGTAGGTGACTCTTTGTTTTTCTTTTGCAGCCTTCAGGATCCTTTTTTAATCCTTATTCCTTTCCATTCAAAATATGATGTGTCTTAGTGTCTTTAAGTCTAGGTTAATTCTGTTTGGCACCCTCTGGGCTTCTTGAACCTTTATGTCTTGGATGTTGTCTAGACTAGAGAATTACTCAGCTATTATGTCCTGCAGAAATATTTCTTCCCTTCCTTCTCTTTCTTCCTCTGGTAAGCCAATAATGCATATATTATTTCTTTTGAAGTCATCCCATAGGTCTCTGTTGTTGTTAATCTCTTTTTGAGATAGCTTACTTTTTTTCAGTTGTCTCTAATTTGTCCTCTATCTTGCTAGTTCTGTCTTCAGCCTCATTGATTCTATTCTCTTTCCCTCTACTGTTTTTTGGAGTTCATCTATTTTGTTACCCTGTTCTGATACTGTTATAGCTTGTTCAGCTAGTTGTATTCTTAGCTCAGCTATTTCAGCTTTCAGCTCTCTAATAACCTTGAGATACTTAGTGTTTTATTCCTGAGTCTTATTGGTTGTTTCTGCATTTCTGATGACAACTCTATTGGTTGTTTCTGCATTTCTGATGACAATTCTTTCAAACTCTTTACTCACTTCTATGATTTTTTTTTCCTTAACTAGTGTTTGGATTTTGACCTCATTATTTTGTGCTTCAACCTTTGGGGGGATTTTAGCTAGACTTTTGTCCTAATTCATTTCTCTGCTATTTCTTCTTCTTGGTTTAACCAAGTGTGTTATCATGTCCCTCTCTCAGTACTTTTAAAATTACTGATCACTCTTGCCTGAATTGAGTTGTGTCTAAGTAAGGTAAATAAAAGGTTCTTTTTCTTCCCTGTAGGCTATGGGAGCTTGAGGGTTTTTAAAGTATAAGTAGGCTTCTTAACTTAATCACTGACTCCAGACAGAGATAAATCAGGGTGGGACAGAGATAATCCTGTGGTTATGCAAAGAGACTCTCACAGCCCCACCACTAGGCCACAGAATTATAGATCATCTCAGTTTCCTCATTAGTTTTCTGTCCACTGATGTCAGCACAGGGCCTCTCCCCTCCCCCCCCATCACCACTACCTCCACCCCCACTGCTCCAAATTTTGTGAGCAGTAGCAATGGAGAGTCACAGTTGCATTTTGTGAGTCTTAGAGGAGTCCTCTCCTCCCTTCAGCTGTCTTTTTGTTGGTGAAAAAGATGGGAGGTGGTGTCACAATTAGTAAACAGCTAGACTTTACCAGCCACTTAATCTCTCCCTAAGCTCCTCTCTGTCTATGAGCCACACATGTCTGCACTCACCAGTAATGTGGTGGGTTCCTGATGTCCTTCTAGTCCTGTCTTGTTGTGGTCCCAGGTAGTCTCTTTTGGTATTCCTAGTTGAGAGGAGAGGAGAGTAAGAACATAAATTATTTTAAAAGGAAAAACTCACCAGCTGTCCCATAGATAAATATATGAAAAAGTCAACTCACCCTTGAACTATTTGTGCAAATCTAATACACCAGGGCTGGGTGGTGGAGAACCTGGTTAAGTGCTCCTGTCAACAATGCACAAGGACCAGGGTTCAAGGCCCCAGTCCCCACCTCTAGGGGGAAAAATTCATTAGTGGTGAATCAGGACTGTATATGTCTCTCTGTCTTTCTCCCTCTCTAGAATTCCCTTCCCTCCAGTATCTGGCTATCTCTATCCAATAAATAAAAAAAGATAATAAAAAATTAAAAAACAAATCTAATGCACTTTACTATATGCTTAAGGACAATTTAAAATTACCTTGAAAGAAGGCCTTAGGAACCAAATATAACTCTTTATATTCTTATTCCCAAAGTGGAAAGTGAAATTATAACTAACACTGACAAATACAACTACATATTATATGAGATCACGGACAACATAGTTCCATGAATGAAAATCCCAGTGTTACCACCTCTGATCTGTGTGATTTGAGGCAAGTGATGTAATGTATTTCCATTGGATTTCATTTGTAAAATGAGAATAACTATATGTTTGAAGTCAGCTCATTATGCAGACAATATTAGACTTATAGTCCTAGAGGGTTTGATTGTAGAGCATATGTGGTGCATGTCTAAGGTCCTGGGTTCAATCCCTGAGGTCACATTAAAAAGATGACTTACTACTTTATGAATGACCATGCCAGGAACCATGTGAAGCTTAAACTATGCCATCTCATTTATCTCCCACAATAATCCTACAAAGAGTGCTGCCATTATCATTTTGTTGTTATTGATATATATATATATAGCCTCTCCCACAGCATCACCTTCTATAATCTCCTGCTGGTCTGTAAATTAGCTGCAGGAAAAATAAAGGTCAAATAGATGATTCTGATAAATATTTAATATCCTCTGTTTTCACAGCTCCCCTTCGACTAGATATTGAATGCTTTACACCTAGATTGCTCTCCATAAGCAGAGCTAGAAGTGATTATAGACACACAAGTGATTATAACAAACAGAGTGAAGAGAATGGGATTCAAGAATAAGGACAATGGCACATCCAAGAATTGGTTTCTTCAATTAAAACTACCCTAATGTTGCAGATAGGTTTTTTTTGGTGTATGCTTCTGAACACACGAAAATTTGTTGAGATGTATATGAACTTGTGGTTGAAATTTCTCAGGAACTATGCAAACTCAGTTTCATTAGCAAGTGTATTAGTTTATAAACTTGAGAATCTATTCTGTGCCATCAAGTGTGTGAAATTATGACTATTTATATAAAAGGCTATTCCTAACAGTGCTACAGACCGAGTGCTTTTGTTAGAAAATTTTAAGTGAATGATATTGACTATTACACAATGATTATTGACAATGATGATAATTCTAGTGCTAAAAAATGTAAAACTGGATGGAATGGTTTTGATTATGCTAATAAAAATAAAGAGGTGAAAGAGAAATACAAGGTGGTCTTGTTCATAAGTGGAATGTAAGTAAATCAAAGAAACTTGCCTAAAAATAGTAAACTATCTCTTAAAGTTTGTGAGAACTATGGATGGGTGCACAGATCTTTGGTAGTGGTCTTGTGACTTATGCACACTATACATGGGTGTGAAACCATTAATATTTTCCTGAAATATTACAGTTTTATAAGCTACTGTTACATCTCAAATAATATTTTAAATGTCTAGGTTATATGTAATACGGATTGTAGATAGAACACAAAAACCAGGTGATTTCATTTATAGGTGTAACTTAAGGAACAAGAAAAGATAAACACAAGATGAAACAGACATGATCTATTGCACTCATATCAAATGCATAGGAGAGGGTGGGTGTAGGGATAGGGGACTAAGAGGGAATTAAGGATCCGATGCATAATGGTGGAGAAGGAACTAATTTGGTTGTAGGATTGATATGCCAATACCTATGGCAGAAGGATAAAAAATGGTACCCATATGCCAATAAGTATTGTGTAAATCGTTATTTCCCTAATAAAACAAAATTAACAACAAACAGATGTCCTGGAAAATGTCTAGTTGGCATCTCAAATAATTGCTTACTTGTTCATCAGTTTGTTCTTTAGAAGTATTTACAATGTTCATTTCCAGTTATTTATTTTTTAATATTTATTTTATTTATTTATTCCCTTTTTTGTTGCCCTTGTTGTTTTATTGTTGTAGTTATTATTGTTGTTGTCGTTGTTGGATAGGACAGAGAGAAATGGAGAGAGGAGGGGAAGACAGAGAGGAGGAGAGAAAGACAGACACCTGCAGACCTGCTTCACCGCCTGTGAAGCGACTCCCCTGCAGGTGGGGAGCCGGGGTTCGAACCGGGATCCTTACGCCAGTCCTTGTGCTTTGAGCCACCTGCGCTTAACCCGCTGCGCTACCGCCCGACTCCCTCATTTCCAGTTATTATAGGTGAGAATCTCATACAATGAAAATATACAATGTTATATTTTGGACTATTTCTACAGGACGCTTTATTTTCCTGGCTACATCCTAAGGGGTCACCTTGCCTCTTTGTCCCAGTTACCAGTCCTCAATAAATTAGAGGGAGATTCTGACCTTCTTCTTTCTAGATTTGGAAAAGCATTGTCTGTTTTGATAATTTCAGGCGATCTAAGAAACATTATGGTCACTGCTTAAAACCAGTGGCCAAATCTAGCTGGTCTCAGCAAAATAAGGGAGAAAGCACATTGTGAGACAATAAGATGCACAAATTACTCTAACTAGTGATTAAGTCCAGATGGAATCAAAAGGAAATAATGTTTGGCAATTGCCAGTTTCATGATCTTAGGCTCCAGCATTCCTTATTCCCTCTGCCAAACTGAATGCAAGCTGTACATATCCCAATTACTGTAGTTGATCAAATACAGAGAACTTTTAGGCCAGAGTTGTGTTTTCTCTTTCCCCAGACTGCTGTGAAGTCAGCTGTGCTGCCTGTATAAATGTGACCTACAGTCCTTTCTGTGCCAGATGTGAACAGATGTGCACTTAGCATGCCTTCTTTATGCCAAACACTAACTAGTGAAGCAGTTGATGAAAAGTGACAAGATAGAAACAAAAAAGTAAAGATGACTATAACTGTCTAACGCAGCTCTAGTACTTTGCAAAGTAAGTGAATGTTGAGGATGCAGGTAAAACAGAACCAGGCTTGAATAATCAGGTCAAGAAAAAATGAAGATAAAATATAAGGCATGCTTGGAGAAAACTGGCAAACTAATCACTGTACTTTCTGTTAAGAAGTTGTTGATAATGCAAGCTTTGCAAATTTGGTAATTTACATGTACACTTTAAGATGCAGTTGGTTACATGCTGACATCTTTTAAGAAATAATAAATTATTAATGAGGTCCAAGTACAGACTTCTATCAGGAATTTAGAACATTTGAATGGGGCCCTATAACTTGTAGTGGACTTTGAATGGCCTGTGGAAGAATTAAAGTTTCAGTTTCAAGTAGACAAAAAGAGATGTGTGGAGGAAGATATAACTTTAATATAGTTTGACTGGCAGGCCAGATGGAACTATCTCTACAGTAGTTAGAGAATTAGAGCATATGAGGTAGAAGATCATACAAATACTTTAGACAAAGACCTCAGTCATAAGCAATGTGATATTCTAAATGGTGTTAGGGGAATTCAAAACATAGAGTGATGTGAAGTAATTGAAAAGTTCTATGAAGATTAGAGTAGCAGGGGTATACTTCTAAAGTTTTACAAAAGATTTAAAAAAGATGGTGGGATTTGGAACTCCAGTACCTTGGGACAAAGACTGAATGAACTAATTCAAATCATTGCGTGGTCATTGTCTGGTGTGGTTTTGTTGAGTAGTCACAATTATCATATAAATTGGTTCACAGTACTTATTGCTTTCAGTTTTTATTAATTTATTTGGGAGCAAGAGAGACAGAGAGAGAGAGAGAATCCAGAGTACAGCTTATTTCTGGCATTTGGTGTTTCTTTTTTTTTTAAATATTTATTTTATTTATTCCCTTTTGTTGCCCTTGTTGTCTTATTGTTATAGTCGTCGTTGTTGGATAGGACAGAGATAAATGGAGAGAGGAGGGGAAGACAGAGAAGATGAGAGAAAGATAGACACCTGCAGACCTGCTTCACCGCCTATGAAGCGACTCCCCTGCAGGTGGGGAGCTGGGGTTCAAACCGGGATCCTTATGCCGGTCCTTGTGCTTTGCGTGCATTTGGTGTTTCTAAGAATTGAACCTGAGACCTCAGAGTCTCAGTCATGAAAGTCTTTTGCATAATCATGTGACACCTCCCCAACCCAATTTTTTTAATAGATAACAGATATGGCAACTAAACTATAAATACTCCAGTGTGTCCAGAAGAAAGGAGTTTCTAAAACATGGGATTTTCACTGCTACAATGGGAAAATTCCCAGAAAAAAAATGGAAAAAGGCTGTTCACTCTAATACTTGATCTCAAAGAGTTTGGACCACTTAGTCAAATTTAAATCCCTTGCAGGAGAGGCGGGGTGGGGGGAGGCTTGGTGGTGCACCAGGTTAAGGGCACATAGTACAAAGACCAAGAACCTAAGCTAGGATCCCGGTTCCCCACCTGAAGCGGGGTCACTTCAAACTGCAGTCAAGCAGGGCTGCAGGTGTCTTTCTTTCTCCCTATCTCCTCATACTCTCTTAATTTCTTTCTGTCCTATCAAATAAAATGGAAAAATTGTCTCCAGTAGTAGTGCATTTGTAGTGCAGGCATTGAGCCCTAGAAATAAGTCTGAAGGCAAAAAAAAAAATAATAATAATCCCTTGTAGGAGCAAAATTGAAATCCATCTCTTTTTCCAAAGCCCACAGTTTTGTCTTATGCCACACTGACTCTCAATAAAAACAATAATAATGACGATGTTGCCAGGAAAGGGCTTCAAATCAAGAAATGGAGGCAAAATGCTATATTTTGGGAATCTGACATTCAGATTTATAAAGTAAGGTCTTTCATTATTACTTTCTTTTTTCAGTACCTTCATTTAGTTTATTATCTTTATTTATTCATTAGATAGACGATCTAAAATTTAAAAAAAAAAAAAAAAAGGGCAAACAGATGGGGTTGGGCAGTAGCACAGTGGGTTAAGAGCAACTGGTGCAAAGCGCAAGGACAGGTGTAAGGATCCGTGTTAGAGCCCCTGGCTCCCCACCTGCAGGGGAGTCGCTTCACAGGCGGTGAAGCAGGTCTGCAGGTGTCTATCTTTCTCTTCCCCTCTCTGTCTTCCCCTTCTCTCTCCATTTCTCTCTGTCCTATCAAACAGCAAACACATCAACAACAACAAAAATAATAACCACAACAATGATAAAACAACAAGGTCAGCTAAAGGGGAAAGAATGACCTCCAGGAGCAGTGGATTCATGGTGCAGGCACCAAGCCCCGGCAAAAATAAAATAAAATAAAATAAAAAAATCATCTAGAAATCAAGAGTAAAGCAGTGATAGGGACAAAGACAGAGAAGACAGAGAGGCACCTGCAGTCCTGCTTCACCACTTGTAAAGCTGCTTTCATTTAGTTTAAAGGCTCAATGTAGAGTGGTTATTTTTATGACTGGATAATTATCTATAATTTAAGCTTGTGATACAGAATCTGAGTAAATGTGTGATATAAATACAATGCATAAATATCTGTCTGGTTAAACTGATCTGATTGTGTAAGGCTGCCTTCCTCATTATCTATAAAAAGCACTGGGTAACAAGTATTAGTTTGAGTCAGGCTACCATTGAGGGATAGATTTGGAGTGAGCCTGAAATACTCAGATGGGAGTTTCTGAAAAAAAAGTCAGGGGGACTGGTTAGTAAATCTCATCACTTTTCTTGTCTTGAATCTCTGCTCACTATCTTACTAGGTCATAGAAAGTGCAGTTTCTGAAGAGCGATTTAAAGGTCATTTGGGAGATGGTAAGATATTCATATGTATAACTTACCCTAGCCTTCAACTGAATTTTAATTTGGGGAGTGGGAACCAAAATTTGTAATTTTAAAACATTTTTTATGTAATTCCCATCATCATTATTCATTTTAAATGTTATGTACAAAAGTAGCCCTAAGACAAATAAAAATGCAAGTGATTATGTGGCACTAGAAATTTATTAATTGACATGGAAATCTGAATTCAGATTATCTATGTTCACAAAGAAGTTTTCATTTTTGAATTCAAATATGTTGTATCTTAAAAATGCCAGAACCTGATTCTAGCCCTAACAGTACAATTAAAAATAGCTAGGCAAACCATGATCTAGCTTTATTTATTTATTTATTTAAACATATTATTGGTTTGTAGTAAATATAGTTGTTTATATATGGGTAAAATTTCTCAATTTTATTCAAAACACTACCACACCCCCAGCCTAGGTCCTTCTCCATCATCATGCATCAGGACCTGAAAGCCCTCACTGAACCCTTCAACTCCCAAGTCTTTTTCATTGGAACAATGCACCAAAACTATTCCAAGATCTTTGTGCCTCCCCTTTTGGTTTTTATTTTTCAACATCTTCCCTGGATTATATTTCAGGAAGTCCTATTTTTGAGAATCTAGATCAGATAAGGGAAGATAAGGACAGAGACAGATTTTATGTAACTTATATAATTTAACATTAAAATATCAAAGAGTACTGATAAGTTGCTAGATTCCTGTAGCTAAAGAAACTATGAATTTCATAGCCATACAATTCCATATTTTGTTCTCTTGAACACTGGGACATTTTAAATAGCATAAATATCCACTAATACGGACTGATTACGTAAAATACAATATATAATTACAAATGACTAAGGTGGCTACATCTGAACACCGAACTGAATGTTGGATTGCACTAGCTATTTCTTCATTTACCAGCTACAGAATTTTCCCCCTAAAAAAGTGTTCTTGGTTTTTAGAAAAATATATAGAACTTTCTAGTGAGCAAATTCTAAAATGTTAGAAACAAAGTTTGCTTCAAGATCAGGTGGAAGACAGAAGGTATGAATGAAAGGAGTGTTGTTCATAGCCTGATAAATGTAGAAAGGGAATGTAAGGTTACAACTTCATTTTAAACATTCTTTACACTTTAGTCTGTTATAGCAAATACTTTTATCCATACAGGTGATGATTATGGATGGTATAGATATGCTGATATAGAACTAAGTGCATAGTGTGAGGCTTACTAATATTAAAACAAATGATATAATAACATGTAGAAGATGACTTAGCTTTGTATCTCCATATGGCTTCTACATCTTTTAGACTCCTGACATTTTAATCTGTATTTCACAACCTTCCAACTATCTTTCAAAAAATACAGCTTAGCCCCTGCTTCACTCATATCTGGAAAACTCTAGGTAACTTTTTTTAATGCTTAACAGAATGAAGGTCACATGACTTTTGAATATTTCAGTTTATGTCCATAATGTGTTTATCCAGGTCTTCTTTATGCTGCTCCTCTTTTTCAACATATGAACAAAATCTCAAATTATGAAGCCAAAATTTGGGGCCTGGTATTGACTATGTGAATTTCGATAGTTAATCTTTTTCTCTGAACTCATTAATAGGGGAATAACAACATAGTATAGACAGTGATTAATATATATGTTTATATACCTGAAACCTATTTAATATTATAAACCAATATTACCTCAATAAAAATAAATTATACATAAATGGAAATTTAAACAATTCTTACTTTACCTAGTTCTTATGGGAAAATAAATTGTATACTATATGAAAAAATATTTATCATTGAACCTGACAAATAATAATTTAATAGATATCAGCTATTATTATTAGCAGTTACAAATGATTTGCCATTTTGCCTCATTAACACACAAATATTTGTTGAGATTTTAATTAATGTCAGTTAACAACCTGGGATGACATTATACTATATTTATGAAGTAATATATACTTTCACAACTCCAAGGCTTTGCCTGAATCATTGCAGATTTATGCATTATTATTCCTACTTTTGTTTGGAAAATCCCTTATTCTTTCCTCTCTCTTCTCTCTGTCTCCTTCTCTTTCCTTTCATTCCTTAAAGATTCATTGAGACTTCATGTCTGCATTATAGCAGCACTCCTTGTTGTTAAAATTCATAAGGCTCTAGCTGGCCGGGCTAGCTTCACGGGCGGGTAACAGAGACGCGGAGACAACGGCTGGGCAGGGAAGCTGTATTTCTTTATTCAGGAACAACGATTCATAAACTAAGACAAACTAATCACCAAACAGAACTCTGCTGTCTCTTTGCAGCGGCGCAAGCACTCTCTCTTACTCTGCAACTCTGGAACTCTCGAACTCAGGAACTCTCTCTTGGGGTTCCTTGGGGCGGGGACAAGCGGGCCCATGAAATTAACTGGACTGATCCAATTCTCTTGGCAGGGGAGGGCTAGAACAAACCAATGTAAAGCATACGACAATTCCCCCTTTTCTTTTTAACTAAATGACTACAGTATCAAGGGTGTGGGGTGAACAGAAACATATATCATACAGGCATTTTTAAAAAAGAGACTGGCATAAACATGGAGAAACATGTAAGCAAGTAACAAGAACCAGTGTGCTGCTAAGGGAAGGCCTCCTGAGGGGGCCATATCTGCCTCTGTGGGCTAAACTTTATCAGCTTAAAAAAACATTTCTTGTCTCTGGGGGGCTACTTGCCTCGACGGGCATTTGCATGGGGGCGGGGAATGGCCTAGAGTCTCAAAGGCAGCTGGCTGCAACTTACTTACTATGAAACAAAACTTGTTATTAGCATATTTCTAATAGAGAAGGAATTTGAGACTTTTACATAGCAACAATGTCTTTTTAACCTTTTGTTACACCCATTCAAGATGGAGTCAGGAAAGGAAACCTCAGGCATGAGAATAATTAGCATAGCCATTGTGCGATCTACCATTTCTAATAGAGAAGGTAATGGAGAGTTTTACATATCAACAAGTCTATTTAACCTTTTGTTTAGACCAACTTAGTTAAAATATATTGATTGTTAACTAATTTTTACCTCAGATTTAAATATAAGTTAATTTTTATCTTTATGAGAATTACGTTGAAAACCTTTTTCATTTAACTTTGACTAGTAAGAATTTAGCCTTAAAGTTACTGTTTACCAACTTTAAACATACACATAAACATGGTCATTAATACACTAGGAGAGAAACCTTTGTTACGAAGACATGTCATTTTAAACACGAATTTAAATCTGTACTGTCTTAGTTGTTGGGGGGGGGGGTTCACCATCCGGAGGTGGCCTCCCGCACAGCTTCACTTCTAAGAATTGCAGGTTGCGATCTCTGCACAAATCTCTGCATACTCCAGCTTGTCTGTCTTCAGACCGGACCGGAGATCTCGTGTGCCCAGTTTCGGCAGGGAGCCCAGGGGTCCGGGAGGACCAGGATCGTTCCAGAATTCATAGCAAGAGGGCAGGCAGGCCAGTTTTGTAGAAGGCATGGGCCTAGGTGCCCAGGGGGTGGCAGCCATGATAGGCTGCTGCGGCCCTGCCCCATGGCCCTGCCATGTCTGCTGCCCTGCTCACAGTGGCCGAGCAGCGTGGAGGGATCCCGTGTCCAGTGCCCTGCACCACACGGTGGAGAGCCGGCTCCTGTGGGCTGGCATCGGGCTCTTGTGTGTTGGCATCGGGCTCCAGCGTGTTGGCATCGGGCTCCAGCGTGTTGGCATCGGGCTCCAGCGTGCTGGCGTCGGGCTCTTGGGGCTCTTGTGTGTTGGCATCAGCCTCCTGTGGACTGCAGGGCTGCGGGGCTACGGCACACTGCGCGGGGTTGTCTGGGTGCAGCCGGCTGGCTGGCTGTTTAACCAGGTGGAAACAGCAGCTCCGCGCCTCACCTCTTGCCCGCTGGCTCTTCCCGACTCTTCTGGCTGTTTTGAGTTTACCCAAGTGAGTGGAAACCACAGAGTGGTCCAGAGATAAATGTTCCAGAAACAGCAAAACAGTCTTGTGAAGAAAGAGCAGAGGCCTTTGGAGATCTCTTCACAAGCAGAAGAGAAGGCCATAGTGCATAGGTAGCCAAATTGTCTTTACTTATCTGAGAGATGCACAGGTCAGGTCCACATGGGCGCCATTTGTTGTTAAAATTCGGACAGCTCTAGCCGGCCGGGCTAGCTTCACGGCGGGTAACAGAGACGACCAGAGATGTACGGCTGAGCAGGGAAGCTGTATTTCTTTATTCAGGAACAACGATTCATAAACTAAGACAAAGTAATCACCAAACAGAACTCTGCTGTCTCTTTGCGGCGGTGCAAGCACTCTCTCTTACTCTGCAACTCTGCAACTCTGGAACTCTCGAACTCAGGAACCCTCTCTCGGGGTTCCTTGGAGCGGGGCCAAGCGGACCCGCGAAATTAACTGGACTGATCCAATTCTCTTGGCGGGGGAGGGCTAGAACAAACCAATGTAAAGCATATGACAACTCCTGATGGACTTTTTCTGATTACTTTTTTTTCCAGATACAGGGAGAGGAAAGTAGAGATGGAGAGACTGCAACACAGCTCTACCACTCCTGATGTTTCTCTTTGCATGTGCGCCCATGTGGTGCCAAGAGTCTCTAACCTAGCTCCTAGTGAATATTAAAACTCTAAGACTGCAAGGAACCTTCCATATTCTCTTCAGTATCTATATTTCTCCCAGTTCTAGGATGTCCAGGATTCTGCTGTATTGTGTGTTGCCTTTCTTTTTAATCTCCTATCCTGCTCTACTGCCTCTGATAACCTCAATTAATGTAACTATTGCCACCATGCCATGTTATACTGCAACTGCCTCTTTGCTTCAGATTGTATACAGGGATGGCTAGCCTGAGATGTCAACATTCCAATTCTAATAAACTGGTGAGAACTTTCCTAATACCTGGGGCTACCTAGTTCCATTTCAAATGGTGCATTCTCTAACAAAGTTACAGATCCTAGATATAGGCAAATGCCTAGGGGACTAAGTATATGTATACATGTAGCCATAAATTAGGGGCAACTCAAAAGTAAAAGTGCATAACAGTTATCTATGATAAGTATTAGACATAATAAGCTCAGCAAGCAAGTAGAAAGGCTCAAGAATGCACCATAAATTGCCTAATCAAATACTTACTGCTTAGTCCTAGACACCTTCCTCTCATACCTCCTACTTCACTTCCTTCAAACACTCCATCTACTCAACTAACTACATAAAGACAGTAAGATATATCTCCTAATCTCTTCTGACAGCATCATCTTCATTGTCAACCCTTGATAATCTGTATAAGAAACACTGCAACACTGTATAGAGTTGGAATATGTATATATCCTATGACAACTTTTAGTAAAATTAACAAAACAAGTAAATGCAGTAAAACTAAAGGTTAACTTAGACCAGCCTAAAACCCTATGTATATTTCCTCCCTAACTTGAAGCCATATCCCATAAACCTAATACCATATTGGACACAACAAATGACATTCAACTCTTTAACAATTGGAAGAAAGTCTAAGTTTGTAAGATAGAGAAGGGACTATAAAAGCAGGATGAGGGCAAGAGATTGGCTCACATAATGATGGCATTTTTGGTCATTACCAAGCCACCCCATCATCTGGGTCATAATCAGGGAATCCCTGAATTCTCCCATAGGCCACTATGAGATAAGACCCCTAATAGATCCCTCTCTCCAGCATCACGGTCACTTACATCAGGAACATCATCATAAGACCTCTTGTGAGCCTCTCAAGGATCTTACTTTCATTATAAGGTATCAATGATAAGGACTGTCCCACTTTCAGAAAGGAGGCTGGATCATCTGACTTTACTAATGAAGGAAGAACGATTCTGAAAATAAGTGCATCCTAGAATGTTCTGAGCTGTGGCTATTGACTGACAGGGACTCAGAAACTAAACAGGTCCTATGCTAAATGTGACTATATTGGCCCTGGGACAGGTTGATGGGGTAAAGAGTTAATTGTAGTTATATACTTTCTCAAGTTTGGGAGGGACTCTCTCCCTAATCCAGCTTTCTACTTCTATTCTCAACTCTGACACCATCTTCCAAGACAATATTTCCAGTCCACCTGCATGTTAGCTATTAAGCTTAGGCAACAAATACTAAAGTTATGGGTCACCTGGAACATATCTAAAATTGACTTTCTAGCTTCTTTTCATCCCAGAATCCCTAATCTCATTTGTTCTACTTCTACTTTTTTGTTCCTGTTTACTGAACACTTTTTCCTGCTTTCAGCCACCAAGTTGCAGATGCTATTCCATCCTGAACTCCATGGGCAGACATCACCTCACCAATGTATCCAAGAACCTTTCCAGAGTTCTACCCCACTAGAGAAAGTTAGAAGCAGACTGGGGTTATGGATCTATCTGTCAATATCTGTGTCAAGAGAAGAAGCTTTTACATAAGCCAGAACTCCCATTTCTTGCACCCCATAAAGAATTTTGAACCATGCTCCCAGAAGGGGATAAATGTTACAGGAAGATGATCAGAGGGCTCTGAACTCCAGAGTCTGATTCTAGATGTGGAAAAGAATCAAGTCTGATTCTCTGAACTCCAATTGCATCAAGACCAGAGAGAGAGAGAAAAAAAAAGTACATTCAGAAGTGGCAGTGGGAGTTTGATTTGGAGGGGAGAAGGGAGGATATATAGTTGTAGAAATAATAATTGACCCATGTCTGTGACCTTGGAAGGAATAATGCAGTTCCCAATAGAGGCAACAGGGACTTGGAACTCTGGTAGTGGGAATGGTGTGGTATTATACCACTGTTGTCTCATAATTTTGTAAATCAATAATAAATAACTAATAAAAATGCTCTACACAAGGAGCTTTGTATAACTTCACTTATCAACCCTTAATATATTTAAAAAATATTAGTGATTTAATATAGATTTACATCTCATAATGTTTTATTTCCATGATAATATAGTGCTTTCCTTCAAATTATTCACTTTGTTGTACTCAGATCTGCTCATAGATCTTTCCTGATACCAACACTGAGTACTCAGATCTATTTGCGTATTTATAAACTGACTTTTGAATTTTGTCTACACATTAATCTTTTTTCCATAAAGTGTGACTTTTCTAAAGAAAGATTCACTTTGAGTTTTCCACATCTAGAATCAGACTTGTTTAGAGGACCCCCAAGAAATCACTTGACAATAGATACATCTTTCCTTAAATTTGGGAAACATAGTCTTAACTAAATGACTACCTTGATCATCACATATGAAAACAAAGACATTTGAGAGACAAAGAAACTAACTTACTTATTTCTCAGAGTGAATCACTGAAGGACACTTATGAAGTTCCATGACTTTTGGTTCAATAATTCATTCAATAAATATGAAGTGTATGTCACTCAATGTCTAAGTTGAACAGAAATTGGTGCTACTACAGAGATCTTTTCATGACACATGTTTTCTTTATGCCCATAAAACAGATTTTCCCGTGGATATTAATTGAATATTAAGAAAAGAGATGGCTTCCATTTAGAGACAGCTTTGCCATTCAGCATGAGCTCTAGGCAAGGGAAAGTTGACCAAAAAATAATACTGGGATTATGTCACATTTTGTTGTGAGGTCAAACCTGTAAATTTCTTTCTGACTGGAATGAGAATTTGTGTAATTGTATTCCCAGTTATTTCTCACAAGTAGTGATTTTTGGAAATCATTGTCACACTTGCTGCTTTTTCATTTTTACTGGGAATTTATTAGTCTAATAAATGGTTCATAATTTTGTTATAGCATAAGAAAAAACTGACAACTAATGAAAGCTCTAGTTACTCTCCACAGAAGGGGAAACACACACACACACATTGATCGCATTCATGGAATAATTCCTTTCTAACATAGGTGCCTATTTCTTCCTGATTAAGAAGAACTACTTGAGGCTGAGTTCTGCAAGTTATTTTTAATTGTGTATTTCAACCTTGGTATTTTTGTCAAAACATTCTTCATGCTGCATCTTTCATCTGTAGAGTGTGATGAAGAATTCCAACCAGCTACCTTTTCCCTCAGCTTAGGTCCACAAAGGAAACTGCTGGGCAAACAGACATGCATCCAATCATTAAGAGGTGGGGGTGATGGGGAGAAGGGAAAATGGGGATTCCATTCAAACCTCAATATATGTTTTCTTCCTGCCTTGCTGGGTTTCACTTATTCAATTAGGACAAATTGGAACTTTCATAAACTGTGATATAAATCATTATCTCGAGTTAGCAGATGCAGTCGCACCAGGGTAGAGCACTGTTAATAACTCTGCTGGATTAGGACTGATTGGAACAATTTGAAACTTGTTTCTCTCAGCTTGATCAGCCTCATTGTAACCACGGCAATTATCCTATTTTACTTTCAGTGGCTCAGCATAGACATGTTGCTGCTTTATATCCATCCTTCTTAATGAAGGCAGTACAGACTACTTTTGTTTATCAAAGAGCTAGACTATGCAAACAATAAATAACTCCACCCCTTGGAGTGGAAGTTAGATGCTTGCAAAGTTGAAATTGCCAGTGATCAAACGCAGTCCATATAATAGTGATTTCATGAATGTGTGTCTCTGTGTGTGTGTGTGTGTGTGTGTGTGTGTATGTGTGTGTAATATATTTCTACCTGTCCTATAAAAATAAAAATAAATGTATATATAAAAATTAAGGGAGTTGGGCGGTAGCACAGCAGGTTAAGAGCACGTGGCGCAAAGTGTCACGGACTGGATCCCGATTTGAGCCCACGGCTCCCACCTACAGAAGAGTCGCTTCACAGGTGGTGAAGCAGGTCTGCAGGTGTCTTTCTTTCTCTCCCCCTCTCTGTCTTCCCTCCTATCTCCATTTCTCTCTGTCCTATCTAACAACGACAACATTAATAACTACAACAACAAGCAACAAGGGCAACAAAAGGGGAAAATTAAAAGTATTTTCTCTATCACCCATATTTTTGAAGAATAAAATGTAAGTGAGACCAGCCTTTGAAAATATCCACACAATTAGTAAAATTAGTAAAAGGCATAGCTGTTAACCAAATATCATTTCTACTCACTAGGAAGGACGCTTGACTGCTATGAAAGGGCAAGCCTCCTCACAAGAGGAGACCAGCCTGTAACTTTGTCCTGGTGATTGTCCTACTAGTTATCAGTTTAACTGGATTTTTCTTCCTCATGTCAATATGTAAAACATTTGGTGATAGCTAACTTTGAACTACATAGTTGTCTTTTTCCTACTAATCTTAGCCTTCAATGTTCCTTTAAACATTTATCTCTAGTCATGTGCATTTTATCCACATTCTTTGTATGTGATTTCAAAATAAGCTAGGTCACAGTAAGTTCAGTCAGGGTTAATTAGGAACTGAAACACTAGCAAGTGTGGTTTATTTGGCACCTAGGATCCATGTAACATTTTATCTACTGCTGCTATAGGATTTATGCAAAGAACCACTTTGGTTCTAAGTTTCCTCCCTAAAGTAATTGCTGGTTGGCTCTATCTACTTGAGGTAGGAGGTCTAATTTTTTTTAATGTGTTATTATAGCAGGTCATAAGGAATTTCCATGTAAGTCCCTGAATCTTGAGCAGTACAGTACATGGGATTAGGGGTCATTATATCCAAGGTCATGGGCTAAGATCACATTTATGTATGGGTTACCATAGAAACATAACTTAATGTGACCTGCCTCTTTAACCCCCTCTGAATAATGCCCTGAGATGCTGATTGAAGAGAAGGATTTGGATGGTACTCAACAGAGTAAGGACCCAATAAAAGACCTTGTATTTGGCACTTGGGGCCCTCAAGTGAAGGCTGCAATACATGAACAGAGAATAAATGATTGAAGACAGTGGGATACCTCATATCATTAGAGGATAGAGTGATGATTACCCAGTGCATTTGAATAAAGCAGACTGTAATTCAAAGAAATGTCAGTGTCTATCTTACTGAAATGTTATTGATTCTTTCTGCTTAGAATAACTAGAAGAATTCTGTGCAAAACAAATTGTATGTGTTAATAAGTACTGAAGAAAATATTTAATATTTACTAGAAAGAAGCAAGAGTTGTACATTATTTTCATTTTTTCTTTTGTATATTACATTTTGAATGCCTTTTCAAAGAAATAGAAGATCAGAGACTTTGAAGTCAGAGGAACCTGGGTAAATCCAGTTTCCCTTACTATGTATTACTTCTTACAAACTATTAATTATTTTTTTTAATTCTAGAAAGTTCATTTACTTCTGTCTATAAAATGGGAATTACTATATACATAATTATTAAAATGGGCATAATGAAAATGTTTAAATGTTTCAAATATATATTTCTATTAAAAACTATAGCTTGGTAAAATGTATGCCATATATTCGATTTGAGACTGGGGCAACCCACTTAACTTTTTCAAATTGGTTAGCTATTCTGTTGAATGTAGACATGAATGAGATTATAAAGCTTACTTGATGAATCATATGTAAAGAAAGTATCACAGTGAATTGGAAATTATAGATAAGCAATATAGTAGAATACTCAATCTCATTTAACTTTACAGTTAAGTGAATTTGGGTAAAGAAAGGTTCTCTCTCATGATCAATAGTAAGTTATTGACAAAACTTCATTATGGTTGTGAGAGTAAATAAACACAAAGTATAGAGTATATATCATATTAGAAAGTTAAAAGTATGTTGGGAGAAAAAAGTGAATGCTACCATGTAGCCAATCTGACTTCACTGGACAGATAACCTCACCAATGAACCCTGGAACCCCATCTTTGCAGAGCCCGACCCCATCAGGGAAAGATAGAAACAGGCTAGTAGTATGGATTGAACTGCCAACACCCCATATCTAATGAAAGAGCAATTATAGAAACCAAACCTTCTACATTCTATACCCCATATCCATGCTCCCAGAGGGGTAAAGGCTAGAAAATCTTCCAATGGAGGGGATGGGATGCTGAACTCTGGTGGTGGGAATTGTGCCCCCCTTATCCTACAATCTTGTAAATCACTATTAAATCAATAATTTAAAAAGCTAAAAAAATGTGAACATCATGATAAGGAATAGGGAATAACAAATGTGTTGGGATGAGTCATTAATCTTAAATGTGGTGATCAGCATTGGCCTAATGAAAAGGTAATGTCTTAGGTCACTTTTAAGGAAGTGAGTGAATGACTAGGTAAATATTTTATATAAGATAGTATTAGATGAAGGGAATAAATATAGATTTAAAATTTAAGAGTGATATAGGTTATATTTAACCAGAGCAGACTGAGCAGAAGATGAAAGAAATGAAGGGAACACAATGGTATAAAGTAGTCAAAGCATGTTTGGTTTGTCAGTGCCTGTAAGAGTACTGGATTTAGAGAGAGACAGACTGGGAATATGGATCAACCTGCCAACGCCCATATTCAGTGGGAAAGCAATGACAGAAGCCAGACCTTCTACCTTCTGTACCCCATAATGATCCTGGGTCCATACTCCCAGAAAGATAAAGAATAGGAAAGCTATAAAGGAGGAGATGGGATACAGAGTTCTGGTTGGGAGAATTGTGTGGAATTATACTCCTCTCACCCTATGGTCTTGTCAGTATTTCTATTTTATGATTTTTTTTTAAAAAGTACTGGATTTTCCAAAGCTATATGGAAAGGTTCAAAAGCTATGGAAAGGTTCAAAACACAAGTTACTTAAATTCACTTTTTTTTAACACTAGAATTATCACTGCACTACTCCAGTGTCCAGTTTTTTTTTTCCTACAGAAAGGTTGAGACAGAGATAGAGAAGGATAAAGAAACCAATCTGCCAGTAGTTGAGAAGCTTCTCCCATGCAGGGTTTTCCATATAGTGGCCAGGATTTGAGTCCTGATCTCGTCCTCAAGCATGACAACTTGTGCACTGTACTGAGTGAGTCAATACCTGGATCTCATAACTTATTTTAAAAAGTGGTTAGTTACAAGTGTAAGAGAAAAATAGTGATATTCTGAAACATGCATACTCAAGCAATAAGGAATTCCCTAATTTGTTATTTGAAAAGGTTTCAGTGTTATTTATTACAACTGTGTGTATCTCTAGTGATTTCCAAATTCAAAGTTATAACAACTAGTATAAACAGATCAACAGACTATTATGCGGATACTTTCTATGACAGATTCCCACAATTAGGGAAATGGTTGCAGTAGAAACATGAGCTGATAGCAAATGGGCATAATAAAGAAAGGAAAGAAGAAGATTTGGGATTCTGTCCTCTGATTCTCTAGTACTATAGTCAATTAAAATGAGTAACAGTGAGGGTTGTGTGGTAGAGCAGTGGGTTAAGCACATGTGGTACAAAGCACAAGGTCTAGCATAAGGATCCCAGTTAGAGCACCCAGCTCCCCACCTGCAGGGGCGTCTCTTCACAAGCGGTGAAACAGGTCTGCAGGTGTCTCTCTTTCTCTCCCCCTCTCTGTCTTTCCCTCTTCTTTCCATTTCTCTCTGTACTATCCAACAGCGAATGACATCAACAATAACAATAATAACCACAACAAGGATAGACTAACAAGGGCAACAAAAGAGGAAAAATGGCCTCCAGGAGTAGTGGATTCATGGTGCAGGCACTGAGCCCCAGCAATAACCCTGGAGGCAAAAAAAAAAAAAGAGTAACAGTGAAAATTGTGGTTTCAGACCACAGTATGTAAATATTGCAAAGCTTCCTAATAATAGCATATGAGGAGAGGCCTAGTGAATGATAGAGAAGAAGGGAGAGAAAAAGGAAGAGCTAGCTCACTCATAGCAGGGAGTCAATAAATAGGTCTAAGTGGAAATGTACACCTTCTTATAATACTTAAGCACATTATAATGTCTTGCTTGTTATCTTTTTCTCTTTAACCCTAGGAAAATATTTTAGGTATTAATATTTTATAGTGAAACTACATATTTGGCACTCATCATTTCCCTTTGATATTGTTTCCTTAATAAACTCCAGTAATCATAATGTCAATACTAAAACAATGCTAATAAAGAATCATGTTTTATCTGTCTTGTTATCCATCTACATATCTATCAATATCAAATTCTATATAGTCCTTAGTATTACATGTGTTTATATATTTCTTAGAATTTTTTAATGATAAACATCACATACTAGTAACACCTCTGGGTTTATGGAATGTTAGTTAATTTATAAATTCCTACCCTAAACACTTGTATATTACAATGGTAACTCAGTATTCATCACTAATTAGTTCAGAATGCAAGAGAAGTGGCAAAAATAATGAGTTCTCAGTGAATATTTTCCCACAAGAAGTAATGAACATAGCAATAATTCATTTCTCAACCCCATAAATTTCACATTTCACTTGGGAATCTTTAAAGTGACAGGGTTGTTTTCTGATACAAACTTTAAGAACTAGACAAAGACAAATTTAAAAAAAACAATAATTTGATTTAAAAAAGAAAACTACATATTATTTGTATTAAGAAGAGTTGATGACCTAGGGAGGTATCAGCATAATAGAGGAAGAGGAGGAGCTGTTATAAAGTCAAAGCCAGCTTTAGGGACTTGGAGACAGCAGGTGGTGAGCAGCTTCCCTGGCCTCAACCATTTGTACACTTATTACCTCCTTGGCTGTGGATTCACTTTAGGATAAAGTAAGAACTCTCTGTTCATCTACAAGGATCAGTACTTGTTTGGGGACCCCAAGAAGAAGGCACAACTAGGCAACAGGCACTACTAGGTACACCTCACATGTATTACAGGAGACCTTAAACATGTACAGGCATTTCTAAATGCCAACACCCTTATGGAGTAGTGTTCAACCTGCCACTCTTCCTCCTGACTCATACTGGTCTGCCTGGTAGAAGGTATCCCAGTTCCATGTTTTATTGATGATATTAACTGTGTCTTAGCCTAGGTAGAGAGGGACCCCTATACCCTAAGGAGGCTGCTATATTCTGGATGCCAAACAGGGATGGCGGGCTCACCACCCAAATGCAGAGCAAACATCTTACGCTGAAGCAATCTCTCCATCCAACAAAAAACTCCACTAGTTTTGAAGACTATGGCTTCTGTTTTTTGTTTTTTTTTGTCTTGGTAGAGATGATTGCATTATCAATTAAATTAAATTTCTGGATTGGGGAGATAGAATAATGGTCAAGCTACCTGATGCACAGAAGGAAACAGACAAGCTCAGGCCCCAGAACCAGCACCACTGTAAGTCAAAGTTTAGCAGTGCTCTGGTTAGTAAGTCAAAACTGATCAGTAATGTGGCTAAAACAAAGAGAGATACAAAACAAAACAAAAATCATTTTCTAATAACAAAAACCTATTTTTAAAGAATATTTTGACTGCTATGTTGAATATTTTAGAAAAGGGTGATGCAGATACACAATGTGGATGATTATTGTGGGGGGGGATGTGAACACATACATTCACCTTTGACTAATATCCTTAATATCCTTAGTGGTAGGAGAGCATGTTTCATTAAAAATGATTATTTTTTGTTGGGAAACTTTCAGAATAATATTAGAACTTAGAAAATGAAAAAAAAGTGAGCAATTACAAATTCCAGAGGGCAAAAGTTAGAAAAGAAAGGGAAGGTAATCATAGCAAAGTATACAGTTTGGTTTTGAACACTACCTATATGGTCAGGTAATTTAAAAAGTCCTCATTCTAAGCCAGCTAAATGCAATAATGAATGCAAGCTATGTATGTATTATCTTCAAGAGTGTAGAAAGTTTTGTTTGGGAACTTTTGTAAAAATTAAATTCCCAGGGTCTGGTGGTGGTGCACCTGGTTAAGCACCTATGTTACAATGGATAAGGACCCAGGTTTGAGCCCCAGATCCCCAACTGCAGGGGTAAAGCTTCCTCACTATCTCCCCATTCCCTCTCAAATGCTGGTCATCTCTATCCAATAAAAAATAAAGATAAAATACTAAAAAATTAAAAACTTAAATTTTTTAACAAAATGTCAGCATGTTTAATCAAAACAAAATAAAATGCTCAAAAAACATGATAGTCTATTTATTTACTTTATATGTTTATTAGTTTTGTCTGATAAAACAGAGGTAAATTGGGGAAGAAAAGGTGATAGATATGGAGGAAGAGAGATGACACTTCTAACACTGCTTCAGGACTCTTGAAGACTGAAAGTGGGAACTAGAGATTTGAACCTAGGTCGTTGTGCATGGTAGGTCCTTGTGCATTCAGCCAGGTGTGCTCCTGCCTAGCCCCCAGATCACTATTTTTAATTGATGGAAATATCGATGGAAACTTGAAATGCATATATATATATATATATGTATTCATTGTATATATGTTCAGATAAGTATGCGTGTGTGTGTTAAGTGATACACTTTGTGAAGTAAACACTAGCAGAACATATAGACTGACACTGATTTTTTTCAGAAATGTAGATGGAATAAGGAGAGGCCCACCAAGTATAGAAAGCTGGTATTAGAATTCTTCTTCTTCTAGCGTTTGCCCTTCTTCCGTAGCCAGTCAACAGCGTCAGGTTGAGCCTGTTATAAAGTTTCGAGACCTCCTTTGAATCTGGAGAGGTGGCAGTCGTTGACTATGTGGGTCATAGTCTGTCTGTAGCCACAGGGGCAGTTCGGGTAGTCTCTGGCTCCCCAGCGATGGAACATAGCAGCGCACCGGCCATGGCCTGTTCGATAGTGATTGAGGAGAGCCCAGTCATAACGTGCTAGGTCAAAGCCGGGTTGACGCTTGCAGGGGTCTGTGATGAGGTGTTTGTTCTTTACCTCAGCTGACTGCCAACTCTGTTTCCAAGAGTCTGGAACAGAGAAGTTCAGTGTAGGCGTAGGGGACCAGATTGGGTGATGAGACGTCAAGTGTTGGACAGGGTGGGCGAAGATATCCCCATATATTGGCAGGTCCGGTCGAGCATAGACGTGGGAAATGAACTTAGATGATACCGCATCCCGATGAATATCTGGCGGGGCAATGTTGCTAAGAACTGGCAGCCATGGAACCAGGGTGGAACGGATGGTTCCAGAAATTATCCTCATGGAGGAATATAATTTGGAATCGACCAAGTGGACATGGGGGCTACGGAACCATCCTGGGGCACAGTATTCTTCAGTGGAATAGCATAATGCCAGAGATGATGATCGTAGTGTGGAAGCGCTCGCGCCCCATGAGGAGCTGGCCAGTCTTGCAATGATGTTATTCCTCGCATCCACCTTTGCTGCAGTTTTTATGAGATGTTCATGAAATGACAGAATGCGATTGAGAGTAAAGCCAAGATAGACTGGCTGGGCTTCATGCCGGATTCTCGTATCGCCAAGCTGCACATTAAGCTCACGCGAGGCCGAGGCATGGTGTAGATGGAAAACAGATGATACCGTTTTTGCAGTGCTAGGGATTAGTCGCCATTTTTTACAGTAATCAGATATCAGAGACATGTCTTTCATGAGTGTTTCCTCGAGGATGTCGAACTTTGATGCCTGAGTTGCACAGCAGATGTCATTGGCGTAGATGAACTTCCTTGAAGAAGTTTCTGGGAGGTCATTGATGTAAATATTAAATAGCGTAGGTATTAGAATAAAAAGGAGATTCAAAAAACAAACAAACGAAAAAACATGAAATAGCAATTGGCATATATCATTGTTGCATTTTTGGCAGCACATAAAATACAAAATTGAGAAGAGATGGAAATATATATATTCTTACCTTTTCCCTCTCTCTTTAAAAGAAAAAAGAAAAATATATATATATATACTAAAGATGAACAAAATTTGGCAGTCTAAGATGTCTCTTTGGTATAAATATTAGTTTATCAAACATTGGTCTCATTTTCCTCTGAATTGACTTTCCTTTGAGATAAATTCCTGTAATATTTTCCTTACCTCAGGATCCATATGTAATTCATTATGTCTTTCTTTGGACTCTATCATATCACTTGAATTTTCTGGAAGTATGAAATTAAATTGCTGCTCTTATATGGCTCCTTGTAACAAACTGAATACCTCACGCATGGTAAGACATATATTCTACCCACTGAAATACAGTCCCACCTCAAATTATTTATTTGTTATATTTATTTTAGTCTTAGTATGTGTTTGCTTTGTTTTTTGTTTTGTTTGCTTGTTTCTGGAATGCATGATTCTTCCTTTTCAGGAAGAGTCTTATTTTTTTTTTTCCATATTAAGATAGATTCAGAGAAAAGAGAGACAAAGACAGAGAAAAGAAAAGACACTACAGCACTGCTCCACCACTTGTAAAACCCTATTTCTGCATGGTGACTCTAAGTGTTGGCCACTTCCTGGTGCATGGTAAAATGCGCATTCCACTGGTGAACTATTTCTTGGTCTCTCTTATACTTTTTAAATGAGCATATTGTATTGGACCTTTAGATGGGAAATAAAAGATTTTGCCAAGAAAATCAAAAGATATATCATTTATAAAAATACTGTACATTTGAAGTAAAAGAGGGCTATTATAATCAGTAAAATTAGAGAACCAGGTGTTGGGCTGTAGCAAAGCGGCTTAAACGCACATGGGGCGAAACTCAAGTACTTGCATAATGATCCTGGTTTGAGCCCCTGGCTTCCCACCTTCAGGGGAGCCAGTTCACAAGTGCTGAAGCAAGTGTCTATCTTTCTCTACAAGTGGTGAAGCAAGTGTCTATCTTTCTCTCCCCATCTCTGTCTTCCCCTCCTTTCTCTATTTCTCTCTGTCCTATCAGGCAACAACAATATCAATAACCCTAATAACCACAGAAATGATAAAAACAACAAGGGTAACAAAAAAGGAAAATAAATAAACAAAATATATTTTTTTAAAAAATAGAGAATCAAGGATCATGCAATGGATATGCAAAAGTCCTCCATGCCAGACTTCAAGACCTCAGGCTCAAGAGGAGAAGTAGAAGGAATAAGACTAGGAGGAGGAGAAAGAGAAAAAAGAGGAGAGGAAAGAGGAGAGGAAAAAGAAGAAAAGTATATAAATAGTGAACGTTCTGAGGAAACTAAAACTTTTGATAAGTTCCTGATAAGTGAATAAAGTATACAGTTTGATAAGAAAACATTTACATAACAATTTCATCTAGAGGGTATTTGGGATGAACCTGATAATTACAAAAGATTTAAATAGCCTGTTAATAGAGAAATATCAGAATGCCAATTACAATAGTATGACCTGACTACTGATCTTCCGAATAGACTTTAAAATAGTTTATTTTATTTATTTTCTAGGTAGAGACAGAAAGAAACTGAGAGGTAAGGAGGGTATAGAAAGAGAGAAAGAGAGACACCTACAGACCATTTTCACCATTTGTGAAGCTTCTGATGTACAAATAGGGTCTGGGAACTTAAACCTGGTTCTTGTGCATGGTAACTTGACCTCCCTGAATTGACTTTTTAAGTCTTCTTCATGCAAACATTCACAATGTCCAGAAATTAGTAGAGATCAATTCTTTTTTTTGCTTAATGACTCTTGACAATGAAGTTTTTTCTTCTAAATGTTCATTTTCTCTCAGTGTCTCAAGCCACTTAGCTCTGCCAAAATGACAAAATATAGCTTGCTTAGCTGTTTTTGCCATTAATGTGAAAATAGGGAAACAAGAACATTTATCAGGAAGATATTAGCCATTTTTTCAGGAAAATTAAACATTTTATGAAACCATTATGGGAGGAAGTGTCAAAATACACAGTTCTCTTCTTAGTTAGAAATGACTATTTGTCCACACCTATGGACATCTAATCTTTGATAAGGGGGCCCAAAGGATTAAATGGAAGAAGGAGGCTCTCTTCAATAAATGGTGCTGGGAAAACTGGGTTGTAACATGCAGAAGAATGAAATTGAACCACTTAATCTCACCAGAAACAAAAATCAACTCCAAATGGATCAAAGACCTGGATGTCAGACCAGAAACAAATAAATACTTAGAGGAAAACAATGATAAAACAGTTTTCCCCCTACACCTCAAGGACATCTTTGATGAATCAAACCCAATTGCAAGGAAGACTAAAGCAGAAACAAACCAATGGGACTACATCAAATTGAAAAGCTTCTGCACATCCAAAGAAACTATTAAACAAAGAGACCCCTCACAGAATGGGAGAATATCTTCACATGCCATACATCAGACAAGAAACTAATCACCAAAATATATAAGGAGCTCAGCAAACTTAGCACCAAAAAAGCAAATGACCTCATCCAAAAATGGGCAGAGGATATGAACAAAACATTCACCTCAGAGGAGATCCAAAAGGCTAACAAACATATGAAAAACTGCTCTAGGTCACTGATTGTCAGAGAAATGCAAATTAAGACAACACTAAGATACCACCTCACTCCTGTAAGAATGGCATACATCAAAAAGGACAGCAGCAACAAATGCTGGAGAGGTTGTGGGGACAGAAGAACCCTTTTGCACTGCTGGTGGGAATGTAAATTGGTCCAGCCTCTGTGGAGAGCAGTCTGGAAAACTCTCAGAAGGCTAGACATGGACCTTCCATATGATCCAGTAATTCCTCTCCTGGGATTATACCCCAAGAATTCCATAACACCCAACCAAAAAGAGGTGTGTGCTCCTATGTTCATAGCAGCACAATTCATAATAGCTAAAACCTGGAAGCAACCCAGGTGCCCAACACCAGATGAGTGGCTGAGAAAGCTGTGGTATATATACACAATGGAATACTATGCAGCCATCAAGAAGAATGAACCCACCTTCTCTGACCCATCTTGGACAAAGCTAGAAGGAATTATGTTAAGTGAACTAAGTCAGAAAGATAAAGATGAGTATGGGATGTTCCCACTCATCAACAGAAGTTGAGTAAGAAGATCTGAAAGGGAAACTGAAAGCAGGATCTGACTAAATTGAAAGTAGGGCACCAAAGTAAAAACCCTGTGGTGAGGGATAGACATGCAGCTTCCTGGGCCAGTGGGGTGGTTGGAGTGGGTGGGAAGGATGGGTCACAGTCTTTTGGTGGTGGGAATGGTGTTTATGTTAAATGTAGTCATATAAATCACTAGTTAAATAATATGACAGGGGGGAAATTAATTGTATGTCTTGAAGTTTTTTAAAACACAGACTGAGTCTTTTTAATATATAGGCTGTGTATTTGATATGCGGACTCTCTCTAAAGCCTAGACCAAGTAGAACAAAAGCATCCAATAGCACAGCTATATACAAGATACTGGGTACTGTACAGCAAACCCTAACAAAAGGACTTTTCGAAGTTAACCCAATTACCAAATAATGTGATGATAACATTAACTATCGATTGTCTTTTGGAACCCTAAGACAGCAGGAACCTCACATCTCCACTATAGAGCCTCTACTTCCCCCAGTTCTGGAACCTTTGGATAGGGCCCACTTTCCCATATGTCTCTCCCAATCCATATCAAATAATATTGCATTTGCCGATTGCAACGATTGCCACCTCAACATGCTTCACTTCAGACTGTGTCCAGAGACTTCACGTGTGGAATGACAACCCTTCAGCTTCATTACTCGGGTGAGACCTTTCCTTTCATAGTATACTCTAATTCCATCTCAGGTGGTTCACTTTCTTTTTTTTTTAAATTTTTTATTTAAGAAAGGATTAGTGAACAAAAACATAAGGTAGGAGGGGTACAACTCCACACAATTCCCACCACCCAATCCCCATAACCCACCACCTCCCATGGTATCTTTCCCATTCTCTAGCCCTCTGGGAGCATGGACCCAGGGTCGTTGAGGGTTGCAGAAGGTAGAAGTCTGGCTTCTGTAATTGCTTCCCCGCTGAACATGGGTGTTGACTGGTCGGGGTCCATACTCCCAGTCTGCCTCTCTCTTTCCCTAGTAAGGTGTGTCTCTGGGGAAGCTGAGCTCCAGGACACATTGGTGGGGTCTTCAATCCAGGGAAGCCTAGCCAGCATCCTGGTGGCATCTGGAACCTGGTGATTGAAAAGAGAGTTAACATATGAAGCCAAACAATTTGTTGAGCAATCATGGATCCCAAGCTTGGAATAATGGAGAGGAAGTGTTAGGGAGGTACCCACTGCAAACTCTAGTGTACTTCTGCTTTCAGGTATATATTTTGCAGTAGTTTATGGATACGTGTGCACATAAGCTCTCTCTCACAGAAACTGGTGTATATCTAGATTATGGGACTTTGTTAGAAAGTGAACTACCTGAGATGAAATTAGAGTGTGCTATAAAAGGAAAGGTCTCACACGAGTAATGAAGTTGAAGGGTTGTCATTCCACACGTGAAGTCTCTGGATACAGTCTGAGGTGAAGCATGTTGAGGTGGCAATTGTTGCTTTGGTTAGGTTGTGATCGGCAGATGCAGTATTATTTGATATGGATTGGGAGAGGCATACGGGAAAGTGGGCCCTATCCAAGGGTTCCAGGACTGGGGGAAGTAGGGGCTCTATAGTGGAGATGTAAGGTTCCTGCTGTCTTAGGGTTCAAAAAGACAATCGATAGTTAATATTATTATCACATTATTTGTTAATTGGGTTAACTTTGAAAAGTCCCTTTGTTATGGTTTGCTGTACAGTACCCAGTATCTGTGCTAGTACTGTACAGTATCTGTACAGTACCCAATAGCTGTGCTATTGGATGCTTCTAATCTACTTGGTCTAGGCTTTTGAGAGAGTCTGCATATCAAATACAGAGCCTATATATTAAAAAGATTCAGTTTGTCTTTTGAGAAACTTTGAGACATACAATTGATGTCTCCCTCTCATATTAATTAACTACTGATTTATATGTCTACATTTTGCTAGGAGTGTACATAAACACCATTCCCACCACCAAAGGACTGTGACCCATCCCTCCCGCCCACTCCCACCCCCCACTGGCCCAGGAAGCTACATGTCTACCCCTCACCACTGGGTTTTTACTTTGGTGCCCTACTTACAATTTGATCAGGTCCTGATTTTAGTTTCCCTTTCAGATCTTCTTACTCAACTTCTGTTGATGAGTGGGAACATCCCATACTCATCTTTATCTTTCTGACTTAGTTCACTTAACATAATTCCTTCTAGCTCTCTCCAAGATGGGTCAGAGAAGGTGGGTTCATTGTTCTTGATAGCTGCATAGTATTACATTGTGTATATATATCACAGCTTTCTCAGCCACTCATCTGTTGTTGGGCACCTGGGTTGCTTCCAGGTTTTAGCTATTATGAATTGTGCTTCTGTGAACATAGGAGTACACACCTCTTTTTGGTTGGGTGTTATGGAGTCCTTGGGGTATAACCCCAGGAGAGGAATTACTGGGTCATATGGAAGGTCCATGTAGGTGGTTCACTTTCTAACAAAGTCCCAAAACCTAGATATACACCAGTTTCTGTGAGAGAAAGCATATGTTCACATATCCATAAACTACTGCAAAATATATACCTGAAAGCAGAAGTACACTAGTGTTTGCAGTGAGTACCCCCCCCCCAATACTTCCTCTCCACTATTCCAAGCTTTGGGTCCATGATTGCTCAACAATTTGTTTGGCTTTGTATGTTAACTCTCTTTTCAGCCACCAGGTTCCTGATGCCAGTCAATGCCCATGTTCAGTGGGGAAACAATTACAGAAGCCAGACCTTCCACCTTCTACAACCCACAATGACCCTGGGTCCATGCTCCCAGAGGGATAGAGAGAGGGGAAGTTATCAGGGGAGGGGATAGGGTATGGAGATTGGGTGGTGGGAATTGTGTGAAGTTGTACCCCTCCTACCCTATGGTTTTGTTAATTAATCCTTTCTTAAATAAAAAAAAAAAAAGAAAAGATGTGACCATTTGTTGGAGGCAAAGGTGACCTGTTTATAACTGTCACCTTGTGGATTGCTAAGGGAAGCATAAATAACCTCCTGCATTATGATTTTATTTTCAAGCTTTTCTTTTCTCACATGCTTCCTCTGAGATAAACAGAACATGGATTATTGCTCTCTAAAATGATGATTATTCAGCCAAGAAGTTAGATGGTTTGCTGAAGACCACACTGTAGTTGTGATTGAACACACCTCTGGCTAGATTAGGATACAGGACTTGCACTGGGTAACCAAAAAAGAAATGGTACACTGCCTTGTAACATTCTTTTCAATAAAGTGATACAATTACTAGCCTAACTTATTTTAATTAATAAAATATTTTCTTTATTTGCTGGATACAGACAGTCAGAAATTGAGAGGGGTGGAGGTGATAAAGAGAAAGAGAGACAGAGAGACACCTACAGTACTGCTTCACCAGTTGCAAAGCTTTCCCCCCTGCAGGTGCAGACCAAGGGCTCCAACCCAGATCCTTGTGCATTGTAACATGTGAGCTTAACCAAGTGTGTCACCACCCACCCAGCCCGGATGATTTTAATTTTTATTAGTTGTTTTTTAATGTATGTATAAGTATAAATACAAATAGAAATGTTCTGGAGAGAAGACACTAAGATCGACTCTGTCTTTTCCATGCAGATGTGTGAACTCAACAGGTTAACAGCTTTACCAACTTGATTTTCACTTAGCTGAAAATTTGAGAACAATATACCTGGCAACACAATTGTGAAGGCTATCCAAAAATATCTGTGTACACATATGTTCTTAGCAACACAATTTGTAATAGCCAAAACCTGGAAGCAACGCAGGTTTTCAACAACAGATGGGTGGCAGAGCAAGTTGTGGTATATATACACAATGGAATACTACTCAGCTATTAAAAACAGTGACTTCATCATTTTCAGCGGATCTTGGATGGACCTTGAAAAATTCATGTTAAGTGAAATAAGTCAGAAACAGAAGGATGAATATGGAATGATCTCACTCTCAGGCATAAGTGGAAATACAAGATCAGAAGAGAAAACACAAGTACAACCTGAACTGGAATTGGCATATTGCACCAAAGTAAAAGACTCTGGGGTAGATAGATGGTAGGGCTGGGGGGGATACAGGTCCAAAAAGGATAACAGAGAACCTAGTGGGGTTTGTATTGTTATATGGAAAACTGGGAAATGTTATGCATGTACAAATGATTGTATCTACTGTCGAATGTAAAACATTAATTTCCCAATAAAGAAATTTAAAAGTAATAATTGTGAAGACTAAAGGACTTAGACATTGTCAATGTATAAGATGCATAGTTAGAGTCATGTTGTATGATAAATACTTCATAAACAGCATCTGTTTTCACCCTTAGAGCAACCTATAGTATAGAAACATTTGGTGCAGACCACAACAAAAAGGGTTAGAATCCTGGTTCTACTACTTCATAATTGTGATTCATAGTACATATGGCAATTCACTATCCTTTTAATGGAGTCTGGACTTTGAAGGAAATGATTAAGATAACAATAATATATTTTCTCCACTCCTCGGTGTTTATTATTTCTGAGCTTCACTTAGGTGCTATAATTCTTCAAATGGAATCATCAGTTCTTATGAAGGTACTTTTGTGTATGTGTTAGTGTGTTTGTGTGCAGGCAAATATTCATACTGATATTTCTGGGATAGAGTGGCATCAAACCCCCCTATGTGAGCATTCTGATTACATCATTCTCCATGTTTGGTGTTTCTCTTCCTATATTTTGTGAACTAATTTCTGATGAATTTTTATTGAGAGATAAAAATTATTTCAAAGAAATTTTGTTATATATATATATGTGCAAAATATATGTTATATATACACATAAGTGTCATGTTATATACATACTCCTATTTCTTCCTGTAATTTCAAATGTTCTACAGGTCACTAATTTGGGCATTAATTTTATTTCACTAATTTTATTTAATTATTACTATTTTATGACTTATTTCTAGTTCAAAAATTGTATACTTTTATCTCCAGAAAGCATTTTTTTCTTTTTCTTTTAAAAATATCATTTATGTTTTTAACTATTTTTAAAGCTACAACACTACAACTTTTTCAGATAGAGAGTAATTAAAAAAGAAGTGGAAAGATATCATAGCACAGGACAAATGTCCCATCCTACCCTCTTTATTTTCTTGTCTGAAAATTGATCTGCTCCAGATCAACAGGGTCACTCACTGTAGATCAAATGTTCATTTCTTTGTGTTTGTCCATCTTTTTTTCTGCACATTTATTTTCATGTATCATTACCTACAGAAAATTCACTCTTCCTTCATTGTTCACCTGGAACTAAATTTCCACTTCAGCATTCATGCTGTTGTATTCCTTTTCTTCACATATGAATAAGTTCCATCTCTTTCAAAATATCTTTATCCATTACTTCCTGGTGTGTGTGTGTGTGTGTGTGTGTGTGTGTGTGTGTGTGTGTTATTTCCTGGTATATTGCTGTATTAAAATATTAATTTGACTTGTATTTAATTGTGTGTAATTAACATACCTCTTAAGTAATGACTCACAGACAATTGCTACAGGTAGCAATCCTAGGAAAATGGTATATTTAGGCTATTTTTAAACAGGAATCTCACCACATAAATATTTCTAGTTTTTACTGGTTCTGTTCTCTCCCTGCTCTTTTCTCTCTAGCACCAAGTTTCTATTTCCTGCTGCCAAAACGTCCAGGAAACACAGGAGCAGAATTGAAAATGTTGTGAAATGTAGCCACACAGTGTTTAACAAACAACATAAAAAAGGCATCTGTCACAACGCATCACCTTATGTTCCTGGGAGACTTTCGCCAGCATGGTGGTGGAGTGATATTGCCTTTTCTTTTCCTCTCTGTTTATTCCCTCTAATTACAATGGTGTTCTCACCTGATCTCAGAATAAAAGAGGTCCTCATTTTGGCAGGAAAATGGAAAAGATTGGCTAGGGAATAAATCCTGTCATAGGCCACACTGCAACATTTCCTTCAGACAGAATTTGAGCCAGGTCACCTATAAAAATTGATTTATAGAGTTTGAAAGGTCACTCTGTGCCAAAATAAGCCATCTGACTGACAGAAAACAACAGAAATTCTGTTTCTTCTTTCTCGTTATTAAAGCTCCAGATCTTTAGAACCACATTGCGTATCTTCATAAATCTCACTTAAACTTACTTTCACCCCCAAAGTTTGTCCTACATTTTCTGCAAAAAATAGAGCTTGTTCCAAGTTCTGCAACTCATAACCTAGTTATAACCCCACCCCTAGTTAATACTGCTTTATCTCCTGAGATGCAAACCTGGTGACAGGTGTAACAATAGCATCAGTAATAACAAACAACCACATGCATGTTGTTCTTCTCTTGTGGCAGGATCTAACCCAAATGATTTCCTGAATTTACCTCTTGTGATGCAATGATCTTATGAAAGGTACACCATTATGTTCTCCATCTCTTAGACAGAGAAACTGAATTTAAAAGGAAACTTAGAAGGAAATAAGATAAAAGAAACACCACACACCAAGGAGCTAGGTTGTAGAAATGTGATTGATAAACTTTGTGTTTTAAAATTATAAAGTATGACCAGTAGGCTCTTTCTCTTTTTTACCTGTATAGGTGTCTTTCCTCACTGATGAAATGTCTCCTACTTATAAAAGGCTGTTAAGACTCCTAGCAACGAAATAATTCCTTTCTTATCGATGTTACCTATCACTTTGCCAGTTCTCCCCTCTTAATTGATATAGCTGAGCGCATTCTTTCCAGGGAAGAAAAGTACCCCTCATGAGACCACCTTTGTGTCCCTTTACGGGTATGACATTTCAGTATGCAACTCATTATTCCTCTGTTCCTAGAGGTGTATATTTCAATACATACAATACAAGCATTGTATTCAGCAAAGAGGAAAGTGAAATAAATCAACTTTCAAATTCAAATTACCTTTACTGAGTTTGAAAGACAACCGATATATAGATTCTATCTTTCCTTGCTCCTTGAAATATGTATTAGTTTTCTTCTCATTATACTCACTGACAATCATTTGTATTGCAGCTAGCATTATTGAAATAATGAAGGCTTAATAATATACTAACAGCATTTGGATCTTTTTAGGAAGTCAATTTATCTTCCTCTTTGTCATTTGGTCCATTACCTAATCCATTTAATATTTACTGAGCACCTATTATGTTCCAGGCATTGCCCTAGGTCTTGGAGACATATGAAGAGAGAGTGATGTATCTTCCTGATGATGAAGAAATAGTTAGAAATCAGAAACAATTATTCTTAACTTGGTAAACTGTTGCCCACAAGTGACATCTGGAGATGTTGGGTGGTTATTTGTATTGGTTCAAATGGAGTTTGAGGTATGTGCTACAATCATCAGTGGTTCTGTTAAATACCGTACAATGTACAAGATATTTCCCCCACTATAAAACATTTATATGTTCATGGTGTTGCTATTGAGAAACCCTGGAATAGAGAGAGGAGATAAATAGACTTAGAGAAAATATCCACACTGAAATTTTACTTGTGTATAGATCTGAGAACACTTACTGAAGACTGTAATACCAATACTGGCTATATGCTTACACATGATATTTTTAAAGCTCACTCAACAAAAATACACCAAACATAGGCACTCGGTGATGTCAATAAACACTTTGAATTATTTCATTAATGTTCATATATAAAATCTTAAGCTATTAAGACCTTAACATCCAGATTCAAAAGCCCCAGGATTCCAGGTTTTGTAACCCTTCTGCAGCTGCTACTTCTTTAATTTTTTTTACTAGCTTATTTGAGGATAGAGAAATTAAATTTTGGGCTGGAAAAATAGCATAGTGGTTATGTAAAAAACCTTCATACCTGAGGCACTGAAGTCCCAGATTCAGTTCCAAACACAACTATAAGCCAGTGCTCTAGAAAAACAATAAAGGGGATGGGTAGTGGCACACCCAGTTAAGCACACATAATATTAAGTGCAAGGACAGCACAAGGTCCAGGTTGCAGTGCCTGCTCCCCACCTGCAGGGGTAAGCTTCAAGAGCAGTGAAGCAGAGCTGCAGGTGTCTTTCTCTCTCTCTCTATCTCCCCCTCCCCTCTCAATATCTCTCTGTCTTATCCAATAAAATGGAAAAATGGCTGCCAGGAGCAGTGGATTAATAGTGCCAGCATACAGCCACAGAGATAATTCTGCAGGCAATAAATCAATTAACTAACTGAATGAATTAATTAAATAGAAAGGAAGGAAAGAAAAATAGATAAAGAAAAGAAAGTTGTTTCAGATATTGTTATGGGGCTCAAATACAATAGTGCTTTTTGTTGTTGTGGTTGTTGTAGTTGTTTACAAGCCTGATTCAAATTTTTCAGAGAGGCACTACAGTACTATCAGTGTTTCCTCCACTAAGGCAGGGTGCATTTTCAAATCTGGGTTGTTAACAATTACAAAGCTAATCAAGACACACTATAGGGGGCGGTGTTGTTGCACAGCTGGTTAAGGGCACATGGTGCAAAGCACAAGGACCTGAGTGAGGATCCGGGTTTGAGCCCAGGGCTCCGCAACTGCAGGATGGTGGCCTCACAGGAAGTGAAGCAGGTCTGCAGATGTCTATCTTTCTCTCCCCCTCTCTGTCTTCCCCTCCTCTCTCCATTTCTTTGTCCTGTCCAGGAACAATAACAGCAAAAACAACAATAATAATATCAACGAAGGAAACAAAAATGGGGGGAAAATTGTCTCCAGGAGCACTGACACGGAACCCCAGTGATAACGCTGGAACAAAAACAAAACAACAAAACACTATCTAGGTGAGTTATCTTCCCAACCCCTATAATAGCTTTTCTCATGTACAGAGCAGTATTGAACCTAGCACCAAATCACTTTTAAGGAAATAAAAACTGTCAGGAGTCAGGCTTAGCACAATAGGTTAAGCACACGTGGCACAAAGCACAAGGACCAGTATAAGGATCCGGGTTCGAGCCCCTGGCCTTCCACCTGCAGGGGGTGGGGGTCGGTTCACAGGCGGTGAAGCAGGTCTGCAGGTGTCTATCTTTCTCTCCCCCTCTCTGTCTTCCCCTCCTCTCTCCTCTCCATTTCTCTCTGTCCTATCCAACAACAACGACAGTAATAACTACAACAATAAAAAACGACAAGGGCAACAAAAGGGAATAAATAAATATTAAAAAAAGAAAGAAAAGCTGTTATTCTAATCCCACTAAAGACAAAATTATAGATAATTTTTTTGTTTCAAGATCACAATGCTAATAAATATCAAAATGGAGCTGACTCTATGGCCCAGGTGCCTGAATTGCATTATTTTATATATATATATGCATCGTATACACTTATATCTCTTTTGTAATACTTTATATTTGATTCAAACCAAGGGCACTGAATTAACTTGCCATTTTAACTACTTATCTGGTGGCTACTCTCAACTGACTGGGCATTACTTGTGGTATTAAGACTTGTGAGACTTTTCTTATTTGATTTTTGAATCAGTCTACTTGATATACTAATATCTAATATACTAGATTCAGACCCCACAGATCATGTGTTATAGCAGGAATCATTTTGCCTTCAATACCTACATAATTGTCTGAACTCATGTCCCAGAATATGTGTGCATAATTCTTTTTCTAATTTTCTCTGATCTTTTGGTTTCATTTGTGTGCCTGGTTTCTGCTCTAGTATCCTTAACCAGAATTTTAATTCAGCAATGTATCTGAAATCCTCAACTCCATTAATTTGACTCACATTTTACTAACAATTGATAGGGGATTTGGATTTTGCTTCCCAAACCTCAGCAGTTTACTATAAATCAATAAATTCCTCTACAGAGAGGTTGACCACCTACTTTTCTATGAGTGTCAGCTATGGGATCAAACTATCCCACTTTATTCACTGAGTTATCCTTATTACATTTGTCTACCATAGCTAAGTTTGCTACCTGCCAAACACTGTGAGAAGTATATTACAAACATTAATTATTGTAATCTGCAAAGCAGTTGTGAGATATATTACCTCATTTGTTGGTATGCTTCTAATTCTGCTTCTAAAACCCCTTTCTATTTCATTGGTCTAATCCCCCCTGCTTAACACTGTATTCTATTTATATAACCACTGATAAGGAAGCACTGCCCTGCCTGCAGGGCATTGGTTTAATCCCCACTGGTTTATGATTGCTCCACCCCCTCTCGTAGTACAGCCTGATTTGCACCAGTCACTTTTCGCTCCACCCTCTCTACATCACATCCTGTTTACACCCTACTTGGCTAGTATATATATAAGGACAGGATTGTGATTAGAGTTTAATTTAGCTTGGCTTAGATTGTGCAGCGTTCTGCATGAATAAACAGATACTGCGTACAGCTTATCCATGAGTCCCTGGTGGTCTGTCTTCCATCAGTGAAGCTCAGCCTGGCACCCATTAGGCAGAAGCACACACCGAAAGGGATTAAGTAACCAAGGTCACATGATTGTTAAGACATGAAACTAGGGCCCAGCATAGTCCTAATCACTTCAAAAATCCATATTTTATCACCCAGAAGCTAGGAGACATTGCCTTAAGTCACATATATTTTCATTTCAGATTCATTGCAGAGATTTTATTCACTATTCAGCCACATGACACAATCCCTCTTCTACCTGACCCCTTCTGACTTTTCTGACAGTTCATATTGTAGCACTTTAAGCAGACACACTGGGTTACAGCAGACTCTGAACTCGAATGTACTATCTAGATTTTCAGGACATACACACTCCTTTCAGCAACTGAATAGTCTATCCTTTGTATGATAATATTTTTTCTTATTTATTGTTGGTCCATTAATATCTATAATGTATATGGCATGTTTTATGACAGTTGTAACAACGACTGTCTACAGCAGTAGCATCAACATCATCAACACTATTAGTATCATCATCATTAACATCATCTGGCTTCTATACTATAATGTATAAAGTATTGAAAGCCTAGGACTTCTGGGAGGTGTGACTATGCAGTAGCAGGGAACAGAACAGGTTCTTCCCCAAAATAACCAATATTTACAACTATACACCTTAAAAAAACTTACCAACTACAGCTCAGACATTTGCAGAAGCACCACAGTCTCAAGTGGGTGCTTGTGCACTGACCTGTGAAAGGGATTGAAACCAAAACAAGAATTAACTGTGCCACCAGAGAATTGCACTATTTTCCCTCTATACAGAGAAAGCACATAGAGAGAAAAAAAAACCTGTGAGCTTTTTGTCCATTACTGTGGGAACATTAACATACTGAATATCAGACAAGGACACATTAAAAAAGTGGGGGGTATTTGTGACCAAAAGAAGTCTGGTCTGGGGAGTCAGGTAGTAGCATAGTGGGTTAAGCACAAGTGGCGTGAAGCACAAGGACTGACATAAGGATCCCGGTTTGATCCCCTGGTTCCCCACATGCAGGGGAGTCACTTCAAGCTGTGAAGCAGATCTGTAGGTGTCTGTCTTTCTCTCCCCCTCTGTCTTCCTCTCCTCTCTCCATTTCTCCCTGTCCTATCCAACAACGACATCAGTAACAACAATAATAACAATAAAAAACAATAAGGGCAACAAAAGGGAATAAGTAAATAAATAAATACAAAAAAAAAGAAGTCTGGTCTGTTGCTATAACATACTGGTAATTTGCCATAGCTGGTAGCAGCAAAACATTAAAGCAAGTCCTGAATCTATGAACACAGCTACAGCCCAGTAGCAAACCGCTGACAGAAAGAGTTGGTCAAAAAGAGAAAGATGCAGGAGTCATTGTTTTCATAATGGGTTCCCTGAGGCTTGGTTTCAGACTGAAAACACATAGAGAAACCACATATATATACTACATGGAACACAAAACAGCTCAAAGAAATAACAAGAAAACTAACCCCAGCCCCAACACCTCTACTACTCAACATATAAACAAAGTAAAGTTCAGAGACCACAAGAATAGCACCACTTGCTGAGCACCAATATCCAGAACAATACATGTGTAAACAGTAATATTGCAGAAGCAGTCTATCAAACATGCCAAACCAGACAGATAGTAATGAAACAGAGGACTTCAAAGAAGTTATAGGTGCAGAAGGACTGTCAGAGAAAGACTACAGGAAACTCATTATGTTATCCTTCAAATATAAGGGAGAAATAAAGGTCTTCTTAAATATTCAAAATCTAAAGGAATTGCCACTATCAACCCTACCTTGCAAGAATTACTAAAGAAAGCCTCACAAGAAAAGAAGCAAAAGAATACATACTAAGTGAGGTGAACAGCAGTAGACTAGAACCAAGAACACAATAAAACCAAAAAAATGAGAAGATGATGGAAATTAGTGAACAAAGTAGTACTATTAAATGTTAATCAAGACCAATTTTAAAAAGACTTTTATTTTAGATAAAATATTAGTTACTACACATGTAGTAGCCACGATACAAGACAAGGAACAGAGATTTACAGAAAATATAAGAGAAATCAGTGAGAAACTCATCATAGAAACCCATACACACACACACATAAACACACCAAAAAACAAACAAATAAACAAAAGAACAGATAGAAACAAATGGGCAAAGAATCAATGCCTTAAAATAATCAGAAAAGAAAAAACAGAATGGACACAAGTAAACCATGTAAATCAATAATCATTTGAAACATAAACTACCTAAACTCACCTGTCAAAAGACTCAGAGTAGCTAATTGGATTAAATAATGGACTCATCTGTTATATTTCTTCAGGAAACACACATCCAAAGAAAAGACAAACAAAAATTTAATGGAAGAGGTTGGTGGAAGATGTTCCAAGCTAATAATTCAGGGAGAAAAAAAAAAAGAGCAGGAACAGCTATTCTGTTCTCAGATAAAATAGACTTTCAGGTAAAGAAAGTAATCAAAGACAGAGAGGAACACTACTTAATAGTCAAATGATTAATCCAACAAGAAAACATAACTGTTATAAACAAGTATGTCCAAAACTCAGGTGCACCTAAAAACATAAAACAAATACTTATCGAGAATAAGAGAGACATTGACAGCAACATAATAATAGTAGTAAACCTTAACACACTACTCACAAGAGAGTATTCTCTGTCACTATTGAATGAAAAAAAAAAGTCATTGGGAGTGGTGGACTAGTTTCATCTGCATGTAAAATGTACAGGAAAAGATTAAGCAGAAATTCTGAGAAGAGAACAGTTAGAAGGAAGTATTAGATAAAATAAAAAATAACAGAGAGAGAGAGAAATTAGAATTAATGGGCTTTAGCTAGATATGCAAAGATTAGTATGATTTAGATAAAGGAATCTCAAGAGGATTTAGCAGAAAAGTAAAAGTAACTAGTGTGGACATACACTAGAGGTAGAGGAATACATGAGCTTTCATTTTCAGTAAGGAAACCAGTTTAGCTATAGCCAGAGAGTACTTATAGAAAATAAATAAGAACAGGTATATAAAGTGTTAGAATTGAGTGTAAAAAGAGCATCTAGCTGAAAATTCTCATATATGTGGAATAAATAGTGCCAA
This sequence comes from Erinaceus europaeus, assembly GCF_950295315.1. Taxonomy (NCBI): domain Eukaryota; kingdom Metazoa; phylum Chordata; class Mammalia; order Eulipotyphla; family Erinaceidae; genus Erinaceus; species Erinaceus europaeus. The sequence goes on along the minus strand of NC_080171.1, from coordinate 88,339,266 downwards.
CAATAATATAAAACTGATCAACAATGAGCAAATGTATCTTAAAACTCAGTTTAATACTCTCTCTACTGAACATTTTAATATTGGTCATTTTAAAGCATACTTTGAGGAAAAACTTGGAAATGAATATCATTTCTCCTGTAGTTAACTAGCTACCACTTTAGGAGTGAGAAAATTAGAAGTTAGAAACACTATTTACCTGTGCTCATCCACCTATAGAGTAATAGACCACATCTTGAATTCACATCTGCTAGATTGAGTCAGGAATAACTAAGGCAGCAATACTGGTTTGGGAATAACAAGAGACAAAAGTCAAAGCTGATTTAAAAAAAATAATAAGACAATGGCCCTTCTTGTTTGAATAACATATGGAGAGATGATTATTAACACCCATGAGCTTTGAAATACTGAAGCCACCAAGCTCTTGTTTCTTATTAGTTTGATCAACCTAGTTTCCTTAACTCATTTCAACCTAATGGTTATAATAAACTCTATCACTAAGCTTATAAACAACAATAACAAAAAAATGTAGTACAGGTTGTTATTAAAAAAAAAAAAAACAATACTTGCAGCTCAGTGCTTATAAACAATTTATTATTATTTTGGGAATATTTCATTTGAATCAAATTCTTAGGTGCTTCCTTTGTGATGACTTTTTCTCTCCTCCTAAGAAAGACAAAAAGGAAGAAAATGTTGCCAATGTATTTCAATAACAAAGTAGCCACACTGATTCCCCATGGTGCTGGTAAGCAGCAGAGAAGCAATAACAAGGAAGGGGGAAAAGTTCAGCAGGAACTAGTCTAAAAAATAGCAATATGCAGTTTCACAAACACCAGTCTGTTACAGCCATTGCTTTGAGTGGCCTATTCCCCTCAGAGTGAAGCTTTTCAATTTAGAGATGGTGGTGAAGAACTTTCTGGGCGTATCTACAGCTGGCTGTTATTTCCTTGCCCAATTTTTTACACATGCTGGGAAAATAAGCCCTTATATCTAGCCACTCTTTTCCAAACAGTAACAGTAAAGAGTAGGATGGGATGTATATACATGTATAATATAATGGAAGTCTATTGTGTGCCAAAGCTGTGATCAGCAAAGTTTCCTAGGAGGATAAATCATAGTTAGATTTGAGGGCTATAAATGAAGGTTAAAGATCATATATCAGTATTTGAAAAGTATTTGAAAGCTTTAAGATGCACTGCAGAGCTATGGATGAACAGGGAATTTGGTGTGTTCCATAGTATGCAAATTGGGTAGTTAAGACAGAGTTAGGAGAGAACTATAAAGAGATTATAGTTCATAGTTGATTACATTTTTGTTTTTACCATAGAAAGGATCAAAGAGGCAGAACACTTACACTTTCCAACACTGGCATAGCTGTTCTGCAATGATAGAATATATAGTAAATATAGTAAAAAAAAAAAAAAAAAAGATAAGAGGTACAATCAGGGTCATAATAGTGATTTGTTGATTTCAAAGCATAAAATTGTCTATTTCTTCCTTGTGGTTTATATCTTTATAATTCTGTTTCATTCTCTGACATCTTTTCAATAAATCCTTCATTTTAACTGAGCTTTATCATGAGTTGAATATATGTTTCTTGTATTGACATGAATCCCAACTAAAACATTTAAAGCAACTTCTCCATCCACAAAGCAGAATATCCAACTCTTATTTAAGTAGGCTTTTGATAATTGACCAAAAGTTGCCTATTATTATTTCCACAATGATAGTGATGATATAATAGTAATGAAAATATCATTATTACTAACAGTAGTTGTAGGGTAAGATGAGGCTTTCTACATTATTAGATATCATTTTTCTGGACTATCCAGGACCATGAATAGTCAGTTTGGAACCAGCAACATTTCTGCACATTCTCAAGCTATCTTATTGCTGTCATTTATATATATATTATCAAATGGCCAGCGTTTATTTATCCTAAAAACAGTTATGGGATAGTTTTTGCTTATATGTACAATACAGAGAACTAATAAAGGCACTGGGCAGTGGTAGCATTGGTTAAGCACACATGTTACAATGCAAAAGGATCCAGGCTTAAGCCCCTAGGGAGTTTTCACTTGCATGGGGAAAGTTTAATGAGCAGTAAAGTAATGCTGCAGGTGTCTCTGTCTCACTCACACTGTGTCTCCCCTTCTCTTTCTATTCCTCACTGTTTCTATATTACATACAGTAGGAGCTCCAGTGGCACAATTGATTAGCTCAAGGTACTTATACAAAAATGATAAAAAATAAAAATTAAGAAGAATTAAAATACATTAATTTGTGGAGGCAAAATAGTAAAATTGTCACTATGACTTTATGAAAGCTAAGATGGTTATTCTTGACAGGAAGGGATAGTGTCTATAGTGGGCGTGGAGGGAGTTTTATGGGTTCAATGTGGAACTATACCCCTGTAACCTTATGATCTTACAAATAATTATTAACTCACTAGTTAAAATAGTAAGAATAAAGACATTTGCAAATAAAATGCATTTGCATTGAAAATGATTTGTTCTTAAGCCTTCAGTTTTAAAGAGGTAAAAGTCAACTTTTTAAATTTTTTAAAATCTTTTTATTATTGGATACAGACAGAGGATAATTAAGAGGGGAGGGGAAGATAGAGAAGGAGAGAGAGGGGACCAAGCAGTAGCACACCTGGTTAAGCGCACATAGTACAAAGCACAACAACCCATGCTAAGATCCCACTTAGAGACCCTGGCTCCCCACCTGAAGGGGGGACACTTCATGAGAGGTGAAGCAGATCTGCAGGTGTCTGTCTGTCTCCCTATTTTCCCCTCCTCTCTTAACTTCTGTCCTATCCAAAATAAAGCCAAAAATAAAATAGCTGCAGGACAGTGGATTCATGGTGCAGGCAATGTGAAAGCAATTACAGAAGACTTCCAACTTCTGCACCAGATAATGTCCCTTGGTCCTTGCTCTAAGAGGGATAAGGAATAGGAAAGCTATCAGGGGAGGGGATGGGATAAGGAGTTCTGGTGGTGGGAACTGTGTGGAGTTGTACCACTCTTACTATATGGTTCTTGTCAGTGTTTCCTTTTTATAAATAAAAATTATATAAAAATAAATAAAATGAAAAAAGAAGAAAATAAATAAATAAAAGGACAACTTCTGATAGTATTTACACTCATAGTCTGTTGATATTAAACATGTGAATTTGCAAAAAGAAAAAAAAAACAGAAGTAAGCAAACAGTCTCTAAAAGTTTATGAAACTATGTTGGTTTTCTTTGGGATGATGAGGGCACAGAAATTTGGTGGTGGGTGTTGTGTACCCTGTAAACTTACCATCTTGTAAACCACTATTACCCACAAATTGAAAAATGACTTGGCAAAAAAAAAAAAAAATCTGTGCAGTCACCATAAAGCATAGATAGAGGTATGTATAGAAAATGGCAAATTATTCATGGACAGAGGACCTTAACAATGTGTCCTGGAACTCAATCTTTATTATTATTGTTATTTTTATAATTTTATGATATTAAATTGCAGAATTATATGTCGATAGGGGTTTGAATCCACACCATTCCTACCACCAGAGTTCTGAATCTTCACTTGCCCTACTGCAATCACCACAGTTCCCTAAAGTTGCAGACACAGGCCAACTATCTTCTCTACAACTACTTACAAGGTCAAGAGGTCTTGACCTATCTGGTCTAAAGCTGCAATAGATTTAGATGTTTGCAGAACTTAATTTCCGATACATATTTAAAATTTCATTTTTGAGTGATTTTACCATAGCATTCTCTCTTTTTATCTTTGTGAGTGTAGCTAGTGGCTTATCTATTTTATTTATCCTTTCAAAGAACCAACTCTTGGTTTCATTAATCTTCCTAATGGTCTTCTTGTTTTTGATTTCATTGATTTCTGCTCTGATTTTGAGTATTTCTGTCTCCTGCTGACTGCGGGTTCTTTTTGTTGCTCTACTACTAGTTGATTGAGGTGGGATGTTAAATGCCTTACTAGTGATTCCTCCTGTTTATTAATGTGGGCCTGTATTTCTATGAACTTCCCTCTCAGCACTGCTTTTGCTGTATCCCATAAGGTCTGGTAACTGGTTTCTTCGTTTACATTGGTATCAAGATAATTCTTAATTTTTGTTTTTGATCTCTTCAATGACACATTTATTTTTCAGCAGCATATTGTTTATTCTCCAGGCTTTGGGGAAATTTATTTTCCTTTTTTTGGTTGATTTCTAGTTTCATGCCTTCATAGTCTGAGAGCATGCATTTTATAATTTTAATATTTACATATCTGTTTAGACTGTCTGTGTGGCACAGCATATAATCAATCCTTGCAAATGTTCCATGTGTTCTTGAGAAGAATGTGTATTCATTACTTTTGGGATGGAAATTTCTGTATATATCTACTAGGTCCATTTTATTTATGGTTTTATTTAAATTCGCTATTTCTCTGTTGATTTTTTTGTCCAGATATTCTGTCTCTTGCTGTGAGTGGTGTGTTAAAATCTCCTGCTATTGTGTTGCTATCAATGTCTCCCATGAATTCAGTGTTTGTTTTATATATTTGGGTGCTCCTAAGTTGGGGATATATATATATATATATATATATATATATATATATATGTATGTATTAATGATGGTTATATCTTCTTGTTGGATTTAACCTTTAGCCTTTAGCCTTTATGTAATGTCCTTCTCTATCTTTGATTACTTCCTTTACTTGAAAGTCTATTTTATCAGAGAATAGGATAGCTGTCCCTGCCCACTTTTAGTGAGTTATTAGCTTGAAACATCTTGTTTCAACCTCTTATATTCAGTTTCCATTTGACTTTTCTCTGTATGTGTGTTTCCTGAAAACATATAATGGTTAGATCCTGTTCTTTAATCAATTTAGGTACTCTGAATCTTTTGACAGGTGAATTTAGGCCATTCACATTTAATGTGATTATTGATATATGTGGTTTACTTATGTCCATTCTAATTTTTGTTTTAAGTTTATTTTAAATTGTTGAGTCTTTGTCCATTTGTTTCTAACTTATTGTGTGGATGAGTTTCTGTAGTTAATTCATCACTAATTTTTCTTGTGTGTTCTCTGCAAATCTCTGTTCCCTGTTTTATATTGTGGTTACCCTGTGTATAGTAACTTCCATTGCATGTTTAGAAAAGTATTTTTTTAAGTTGATCTTATTAACAAACATTTGATAAGGCTTCTTTGTCCTTTATTTCCCTCCCTTATTTACTTGTTGTTCTTTCCTATTTTATTGTGTTTTTGTTTCTAGTCTACCGCTGTTCACCTCACTGAGAACATGTGTTCCTTTGCTTCCTTCTTTCCTGTAAGACTCCATTCTGTATTTCTTGTAAGATGGGACTGATTGTGGAAAATTCTTTTAGTTTTTGAGTATTTGGGAATACCTTTATTTCTCCTTTATACTTGAAGGATAATTTTGCAGGCTACAAAATTCATGTCTGAAATTCCCTCTCCTTTAGTACCTTGAATATGTCATTCCACTCTCTTCTTGCTTCTAGGGTTTGTAAAGACAAGTCTGATATTTCTCCCTTTATAGGTTAACATCTTTCCTTTCTCTAGCAGGCTGCAAAAATTTCTCCTTGTCATTGAGTTATAATAATTTTGCAATAATGTGCCTTGGTGTTGGACATTTTGGATTTGTGAACCTGAGTGATCTGCCTCCAAAATAGGTATATTCTGAGGATTGCCTAGGTGAGGGAAATTTTCATCTAAAATTTCCCTGATAATTACTTCTGTACCTTTGACCTGGTCTACTTCCTCAGGTATCCCTATAACTCATATAGTCGACCTTTTTATGGAGTCTGTAATTTCAAAGAGAGTAGCTTCATTTCTTTCTAAATTTTTCCTCTCCCTCATCTTTGTATTGAAAGAGTGGACTTATTGTGTAATTCTTCCTTCTGCATGTGTGAGTCTATTACCTAAGCTTTCTACCTGAGATTGAACTGCACTAAAGATGTCTTTCAGTCCTTGCCATTCTTTTTGAAAATTTTCCTCCATGCTATTTAACTGCTTAGTGAACTCTGTTGTGAGTTCTTTAACACTTTGTAGCTTCTTATCAAACTCCAAAGAAAAATGATCTTTCAACTCTTGCTTATATTCTTGTAAAGTTCTCATAAGATTTCTATAATCTGTCTCTGATAGACTCTGCATCTGGAAGTTCCTGGATTTTGCCTGATTTACTATTCTCTGTTTGATGTGACATGCTATTTAACTTTCTGCCTCTTTGCTTTCACATGTATGGTGTTGGTTATGTTGGTCAGCAGGTGATGTTGTGGTCTTTGCTTTCCACTCATTTGAATCTTCTCAGTGGGTGAGGGGAGGGGTCTTTTGGACTACCTTGTGGGCTGAGTTTTGTCTTTGTCTTCAACTCAGACTGAGAAAAAAAAAAAAAGCATATAGGACCCTGAGTCAAAGATTGAGATGATTTAAGCTCCAATTTATTTTCTTCGGGGGAGTCTGATAACTGCATTGTTGTCCAAAATGGCTCAAGTCTGTGTAGACCGCCATCAGCCCAGAACTCTCATTTAGACTGACTGTGTCTTCTAACCCACTCCCGTTTCCCCAACCACATGTGCCGGCACCCACCTGAGGCTATGGGTTTTTTTCAGCTGTAGATTATGTGTCAAATTCAGCCTCTTGTTGTGTTTAATAGTTGCATCAAGGAGAACAAAGGTCTGATTACAGCAAAGGTCTGATTAAACCATGCCTCCTAGAAGTGTGGAACTCTGTCTTTCTAGACCCCTGCCCCACTAGGGAAAGATAGACACAGGCTGGGAGTATAGATAGACCTGTCACCTATGTGTGATGGAGAAGCAATTACAGAAACCAGACCTTCCACCTTCTGTATTCCATAATGATCCTGGGTCCAAGCTCCCAGAGGGAGAAAGAATAAGAAAGTTTTCAATGGAAGGGTTGGGATATGGAACTCTGGTGGTGGGAAGTGTATGGAATTGTAGGCCTCTTATCCCATGGTCTTGTATATCATTGTTAAATCAATTTAAAAAATAATATGACAAATTAAACACTGTAATTATTATTTTGTTGGCAAACACTTCAATTCAGAAATCTTTTGTAAGCTAAGCAATAATATATTGCTATCACAATTTCACATGACAAAGTCTCTCCTCTTCCTCAAGTCTGAATTTTTGTTATTCTAAAGGAAAACTATCTTGGAATATGGTAGTAAATGGCAGTAAATGATAATCAAATATCCAATACTCATGCCACAGACTCACAGAGACATAAAAAATAGGCATGTGATGATCTCTCTTACCATCATCTAGAATCTAATGATCTGCCACCAAAATATGCTGTTCCTTAGAGACTGAATTTCTGATCTAGGTTCTTACATAACTCTCCGATAAGTTTAGTCACTTACTGCCATTCCTCTCAATAGTGAACTTTGTGTCTGGTTACTCTTAAATTCCAGTTTCCTTATTCTAAGAACTCTTAAGAACAGTAACTGTGGGAAAACTGGGTTGTAACATGCAGAAAAATGAAATTGAACCACTTTATCTCACCAGAAACAAAAATCAACTCCAAATGGATCAAAGACCTAGATGTCAGACCAGAAACAATTAAATACTTAGAGCAAAACATTGGTAAAACAGTATCCCACCTACACCTCAAGGACATCATTGATGAAACAAACTCAATAGCAAGGAAGACTAAAGCAGAAACAAACCAATGGGACTACATCAAATTGAAAAGCTTCTGCACAGCCAAAGAAACTATTAAACAAACAAAGAGACCCCTCACAGAATGGGAGAAGATCTTCACATGCCATACATCAGACATGAAACTAATCATCAAAATATATAAAGAGCTCAGCAAACTTAGCACCAAAAAAGCAAATGACCCCATCCAAAATGGACAGAGGATATGAACAAAACATTCACCTCAGAGGAGATCCAAAAGGATAACAAACATATGAAAAACTGCTCTAGGTCACTGATTGTCAGAGAAATGCAAATTAAGACAACACTAAGATACCACCTCACTCCTGTAAGAATGGCATACATCAAAAAGGACAGCAGCAACAAATGCTGGAGAGGTTGTGGGGACAGATGAACCCTTTTACATTGCTCGTGGGAATGTACATTGGTATAGTCTCTGTGGAGAGCAGTCTGGAAAACTCTCAGAAGGCTAGACATGGACCTTCCATATGATCCTGTAATTCCTATCCTGGGGTTATGCCATAAAGACTCCATAACACCCAACCAAAAAGAGGTGTGCACTCACTCCTATGTTCATAGGAGCACAATTCACAATAGCTAAAACCTGGAAGCAACCCAGGTGCCCAACACCAGATGAGTGGCTGAGAAAGCTGTGGTATATATACACAATGGAATACTATGCAGCTATCAAGAACAATGAACCCACCTTCTCTGACCCAACTTGGTCAGAGCTAGAAGGAATTATGTTAAGTGAGCTAAGTCAGAAAGATAAATATGAATATGGGATGATCCCACTCATCAACAGAAGTTGAGTAAGAAGATCTGAAAGGGAAACTAAAAGCAGGACCTGACCAAATTGTAAGTACGGCACCAAAGTAAAAACCCAATGGTGAGGGGTAGACATGCAGCTTCCTGGGCCAGTGGGGGGGTGGGAGTACGTGGGAGGGATGGGTCACAGTCTTTTGGTGGTGGGAATGGTGTTTATGTACACTCCTAGTAAAATGTAGTCATATAAATCACTAGTTAATTAATACGAGAGGGGGAAAATTAACTATATGTCTCGAAGTTTTTCAAAACACAAATTGAATCTTTTCAATATATAGGCTGTGTAATTGATATGCAAACTCTCTCAAAAGCCTAGACCAAGTAGATCAGAAGCAATCAATAGCACAGCTATATACAAGATACAGGGTATTGTACAGCAAACCCTAACAAAAGGATTTTTCAAAGTTAACCCAATTACCAAATAATGTGATTATAACATTAACTATCCATTGTCTTTTTGAACCCTAAGACAGTAGGAACCTCATATTTCCACTATAGAGCCTCTACTTCCCCCAGTCCTGGAACCCTTGGATAGGGCCCACTTTCCAGGATGTATCTCCCAATCCATATCAAATAATATTGCATCTGCCGATCACAACCTAACCAACATAACGATTGCCACCTCAACATGCTTCACTTCAGACTGTGTCCAGAGACTACACATGTGGAATGACAACACTTCAGCTTATTACTCGGGTGAGACCTTTCCTTTCATAGTATATTCTAATTCCATCTCAGGTAGTTCACTTTCTAACAAAGTCACAAAACCTAGATATACACCAGTTTCTGTGAGAGAGAGCAGATGTTCACACGTATCTGTAAACTACTTCAAAATATATACCTGAAAGCCTAAGTACACTAGAGTTTGCAGTGAGTAACCCCCTAACACTTCCTCTCCACTATTCCAAGCTTTGGGTCCATGATTGCTCAACAATTTGTTTGGCTTCCCTCGCATGTTAACTCTCTTTTCAGTCATCAGGTTCCAGATGTCATCAGGATGCCGGCCAGGCTTCCCTGAACTGAAGACCCCACCAATATGTCCTGGCGCTCCGCTTCCCCAGACACCCACCCTACTATTGAAAGATAGAGGCAGACTGGGAGTATGGACTGACCAGTCAACGCCCATGTTCAGCGGGGAAGCAATTACAGAAGCCAGACCTTCTACCTTCTGCAACCCACAGTGACCCTGAGTCCATGCTCCCAGAGGGATAGAGAATGGGAAAGCTATCAGGGGAGGGTGTGGCATATGGAGAATGGGTGGTGGGAATTGTGTAGAATTATACCCCTCCTACCCTATGGTTTTGTTAATTAATCCTTTCTTAAATAAAAAAGAAAAAAAAATTTAAAAAAGAACAGTAACTGTAAGCACAACTAATCTCTTAGAGAATTACATAAGAGAAAACATTTAGCACAATGTGGGTGCATGATGTATGCTAATTTGTCTTCCTCTAGAGAGCACCTAGAAAATAGTTCAACAGTTAGTAAAATGATATATTTCTAATTGATCTTATCCTATGTCAAAAAATAGAGTGTGAGATGATTCACTTTTCCTCAATGATTATGAAGGTCTAAAGCATCTGCAATCACAAGCAACATATAATATCTTTGTCAAGATTGGTGCTCTGGGATGACTCAGAGAAAATTATGTAACCAAGATACATAGGATACATAGTTCAGACTATAATTATCATTATTGTTAGCTATAATAATATATCATAATAATATCTACTAACATCACTACCAGAACTCTGTGTAAGTCTTATTAATCTGGACCTCACTAATTTACAATTCATATTTATTTGACAGTGGTTAGACCTATTTTCTCCCTCATATGATCTCTACATTTAATATTTAATACAATTCAAAAGTCATTTGGTAATATCCTAAATGTTAAGCACTGAGCTATGCTTTGTTGAAGCAATTAAAGAGTCTGTAGGCTAAAACTACCATGGCATTTGGATTTAAATTCTCTAACTTTCATGCCCATGTTTATGTGACTTGGCTAAATACCAGTTTTACATGTAAAACTGATACAGTAATAACTAAGCTGCTATAATTCTTAAAATCCATAATGTAAGAGATTAAAAAGTACTTAATATATCAAGTTATTATTTTATTATGCCTGTCAGTAAAGATGATAATATCAGGAAGTTTATATTCAACATTGATATTGAAAGGAACAATTCCCGTATCACAAAGTAAACCACTGTAGTAGAAATATTTGTATACAGTACCGTTAATCTTCAATGAACTCAGAAAATGAATTACTATCTGAGAATATTCCAGAAGGGGAATTATTTGACTAGTATTCAAGGAGACAGAGTAATTCAAGAAATAATATAGAATATTATTAATTCTGGAAGATATAATATTACCTTGTAATTAAAAACAATAATTATCATAAATATAAAATTCCAGATCTCAGGGAAATAGTTCAGCTAGTAGACTGCAGGACTTGTATGCCCAAGGCACTGGTTCAATCCTACTATCATAGACATCAGATAGTTTCTCTGACTTCTGTCTCACTCCTTTGCCCTCTTGTGACTCTCTCTCTTTCTCTCTCTCTCTCTCTCTCTCTCTTTCTCTCATATGATTTATATAAAAAGAGATAAAATGCTAACTATAGGCAAAGGGAAGAAGTTGTTAAATTCATTGATAAAGAATTTCCCCAAGGGATAAAGTATTTAGAATGTTTTTAAAGAATCTAATAGAATGAATTTAAATCTCTGTGAAATGTGATGAGTTACATTCATTTTTAATTTTTATTTTGTACTTGGCAGCACTGCTAATAATTGATGTGCTGATCTTCATAAGAAGTGTATTTGTGCTATTGTCCTCATAGGAAAATCAGACAAATATGGAGGCCTGGAGATATTTCACATGGTAGAGAACACATATCACCATGTGCAAAGACTAGGGTTTAAGTTTCTAGAACCACATCAGAGCACCATGAATAGGGTATACCTTGGTCAGTGTTGAGGTGTCTCTTTATCTCTCCCTCTTTCCCTCTCTCTCTCTTTTATCTATCTTTATCTCTTCTTCTCTATCACTCATCTTCTATATGGAGAGAAAGAGAGGAGAGAAAGAGAGAGAGATTGGGAGCAGTGGGAATACATGGACATAACACCCAAGAAATACCTATTTAATAGAAAGAAAGAAAACAAACATATATAATTAAAAATACTTATCAATTCAGATGTTTTATTTATCTATATAAGACCAAGAATAAGTTGTTACCATTCAAAATAAAAGACAAAAGAATATTCCATGCAACAATTCTTTGCTTTTAATTATTTTAACATTTTCTCATTTTAATGAGGTCTAGTTGACTAAATTATAAATGATTTAACACATACAGTGTGATGAGTGGATAAACATATTTAGGATAAATGGATCTCCCATCCTCCTCAAGTTAATTAACACATGTATCACCTCATATTTACCTTTATTTATTTTTTTGTTTGTGAGAACATTAAAGTTCTCTCTTAACAAATTTCAATTATACAAATCAGTGATGTCAACTAAAGTCTTTGTGTTACACATTATCAGAAATTTGTCATACAACAAATTTTAAATACTTAATTTTTACAGTAATTTTCTCATATTTTTCTAAGTCAGTTAAATTCGATAATGTAATTTTGAGGAAAGGCAAATTATGAATCACATTGAGTAATTATTTAACTACTTAGTAGCTCACCTAAGTTTTTTCAGCTTTAAAATTGAAATCATAAGTTCCAAGAAGTGGCACACTCAATAGTGCACAGCTGTTTTCATAAGTAAAAAGCTGGGTTTAAATCCCTACCTCCACCTGCAGGGGGAAAGCTTCATAAGTAAAGCAGTACTGCAGGAATCCCTCTTTATCTCTTCTTATCTCCTCCTTTTCTCTCAATCTCTCCATGTTCTTATCAAAAATAAATAAATAAATAAATAAATAAATAAATAAATAGAAATAATAAATTCACTGTGTAGGCCCTGAGTCCCAGGGATAACCCTGGTGTAAAAATAAAAGAAAAATAATTTGTTTTCTTTATTTTATCAATAAATAAAATAAAGATAATTTTATTTATTTGTTATCTTATTTGTTATCTTTATTTTATTTATTGATGGTGACAGCCAGAAATTGAGAAGGAAGGAGGTGATAGAGAGGAAGAGACAGAGAGACACCAGCAACATTGCTTTATTACTTGTAAAGCATTCCCTCTGCAGGTGGAGACTGGGAGCTTGAATCCGGGTCCTTGTGCATTGTAAAATGTGTATTCAACTAGGTGTGCCACCACCCAGTCCTGGCTAATGTCATTTATTTACATACGTATTTGCAACAAAATATTTTTACATGAATTATTTCAGAGTAAATACTTTGTCAAGGGGTCGAGTAGTGGTGTACTGGGTTAAGCACACATAGTATTAAGCAAGGGACCTGTAGCAAGGATACCAGTTTGAGCCTCAGCTCCCACCTGTGGGGTTTGGGGGTGGTGGTGTCAATTCACAAGCAGTGAAGCAGGTCTGCAAATGTCTACCTTTCTCTCTGTATTTTCCTCCCTTTTCAATTTCTCTCTGTCCTATCCAATGACAACAGTAGCAAGAACGATAACAACAAAAACAACAACAATGGCAAAAATGGCCTCCAGGAGTAGTAGATTTATAGTTAATGCACTGAGCCCTACAGATAACACTCCCCACCCCCAAAATAAAAATAAATAAACTTTGTCTAAATCACTTTCATATGCCCAGGAACTGCCACTGAACTATCAGTAATTTGCAGTTCAGAAATGTCATTTGACATTAATAAAAGTAGTTATGTAGTAGAAATAATATACAAATCTATATGAAAGTAACAATATTATATTTGTATTAGTGATATATTTTCTAGAATAATGAAAAAATAAGGAATGTTTAAAAAACTTCGATAAAATCTTCATGTCAAAGATGTTTTTGGAGACTGAATTCCATTAGTCCATTATCTGAAGTATGTTATATAAAGATCTTCTCCCACACTGCAGAATGTCTTTCTGTGAGTTTGGTGAAGCCCTTTGCTGTGCAGAAGCTTTTCAGTTTGATGTAGTTCAATTTATTTCTTTCTGTTTTCTTTTCTATTGGATTTGAATATCCAATAGCAAAACATAAGTCATGAAGTGCCCTGTAATGTTTTCTTCTACGTATTTAATAGTTTATGCACTAATTTTTTGATGTTTTTGATCTACTTGGATGTGACTTTTATGCATGGGTGATATTTCATTGTTTGCATGTTTCAACCCAGTTTTGCCAGTACCAGTTGTTGAAGGGATTCTCTTTCCTCCATTTAATATTCTGGGTGCCTTTGTCAAAGCTGAGGTACCTACATATGTGGGGACTTCTTTCTGGACTTTAAAATACATTCCACTGATCTGTGTGTCTATTTGTGGTACCAGTACAAAACTATTCTGATTATAGTAGCTCTGTAATATAGGTAGTAGTCATAAAGTTATGCCTCTAGTCTTGCCATTTTTCTTTTTTTTCCCTCAAGACTGATTTCACAATCCTAGGCATTTTTTGATACCAGGTAAACTTTTGTAGTTTTTATTCTGTCTCTGAAACCAAAGAACTTCTATAAATAAAAAGCAAACACCATAAGCAATGACTAGAAAACACAGTAACTTGAAGAAGATACTTGCACATCATGCATCCAATGAGTGACTGATATCAATCATCTATACAGAATTGTTACAGATTTACAAAAGAAGCAAAAATAACCCAATGAAAATTAGGCTATGGAGTTGGGCGGTAGCGCAGCAGGTTAAGCACATGTGGTGTAAAGCTCAAGGACCAGCATAAGGATTACAGTTTGAGCCTCCAGCTCCCTACCTGCAGAAAGGTCACTTCATAAGTGGTGATTCAGTTCTGGTGTCTATCTTTCTCTCTCCCTCTCTGTCTTCCCCTCCTCTCTCCATTTCTCTCTGTCCTATCCAACAAGGATGACATCAGTAGTAACAAGAATAATAACTACAACAACAATAAAAAAACAACAAGGGCAACAAAAGGGAAAATAAATAAATAAATATAAAATTTAAAAAAATAGGCCAAACAACTAAATAGACAGTTTTCTAAAGTACAGATATGTTGGACTTTTTGTGGAGAAGCCTCTTCCCAGGCACAAACACCTGGCTTACCCGCTCTGTTGCACACCACATGCGGGGGCCCAGAAGGAATGTTCAGGGGCAGTAGGAGTGAGGCAACTGGATCTTTCCCTGTGATCATAGCTAGAGACACAACTAGAGATCACCATGTGAATGTGTCATGTACAATCTGTTTATTGAATAGTAAAGTAGGGCTTATAAGGGGTTGTAGTAGGAAGTAAGTTATCTATTCTATATATGGTTTGAGAGAAGAGGGACAAAGAGAAATAGGAGGTTGGAAAAAAGGTCAGAGAATTCCTAGTAAATGTTGAACAAGGGGTTTAGTTGATCAAAGGAATGAAGGAAGTAGGGTTATCAATAACCAGCAGACGGAGAGGAGCCTTAAGAGAGAAGATGAATCATGTAAGATTAAAAGGACCTGAGTGGGTAGAGGAGTAAGGAGAATGTTCTTGGTTATAGTTTGACAGAGCAGAACAATGATTTGTGGGCCATATATGATCAGAGAAGATGGAGTTCTATTAGATTCTGAGTAAAGGAACCAACTGGTTTAAGAACAAGGAAATGGCCTGCATGTACTCTTTGTGAAACAGGGAAACTTACAGAGGAGACTTTTTCTGGTGGTCATTTTCCTCCATGCTCAATCTCAAGTAGAGAGAGACTGACAGAAAGTTCATGCTATCTAGACTCCCACTTTTCAATAGGAGGTCCCACACCATGCTCAACCATGTCTCACAATTTCCCTACAGAGATACTCATGGTCCAAAGATATATGAAGAAATGCTCTATTGCACTAATCATTAGAGAAGATATCAGGCATTAAACCAGCTCCCCCTGCTCTATGCTGCATTGCTGATAGTATGGCCAATTTACATAATCATTGTTTTACCTGATCTATCTTCTTTCTACCTTGAGACCTGCCCTGCCGGCAGGGTATATTAATCCCACCAGTTAAAACCATAGCAACAGTTACTAAGGATGCTTCCACCTTCCCAGCATGCCTTTTACCTCTCTCCACCCCCTTTCCTAGCCTTAGCCATTTCTGACTTGCCACTTCCAGTTTTATCCCTTAAAACCCACTTCTGTTCCTGGTTTTGCTCTCTTTTGTCTCCAGTTTCCTGACCTGGAGAAGGGCTGGTGTGCAGAGCAGGAGAGGTGGCCATTGTGGTTTGGTGCCATATGGCTTAACCAGCTGTATTCACACCCAACTCTGGGGCGTTCCTGTGTGAATAAAGAATTGTATTACTAAGCTTCCAAGAGTTCCTAGATTCTCTCTCCCACCCACAATGCTAGCCCAGCAGAAAGGAAAAATAAAACTACACTGAAATACTATCTCACACCTGATGGAAAGAGTTACATCAACAAAACAGGAAATGACAGGTGTTGGAAAGGTTGTGGAGATGAAGGACATCTGCAACATTTCTGGTGGTAATTCAAACTGGTACAGCCCCTTTGGAAGACTGTATGGAAAGCCTTAAACAAAAATGAAAATGCCTAGTGATGCAGCAATACAACTCTTATGAGGTTATTCAAAGGACGCTCAAACACTAACTAAAAAAGACATTTGTATCCCTATGGTTAGACATATGTATTCCTATGGTCATAGCTGCATTATTCACAATAGCCAAAGATTGGAAGCAGTTTAAATGTGCATCAACAGATGACCAGCTAGAGAAGTTAAGGGATATATCATGGGAATAAAAAAATATTATATCATTCAGAACAAAATTAATGAAACTAGAGGTGATTATTGTTAGTGAAATAAGGAAAGAGATGAAAGAAAAACTAAAACATGTTTTCACTTATATGTGAAATCCAGATATCTGATACATAAGAATTAGAAAAAAAATGAAGCAAGCAAATTTGCCTCGAAGACCTCTGAGAACTATGGTAGTTATCTTTGGGAAGTAGGAAAGTACATATATAAAGCTGGTGGTGGGTGCAATGTGGAATTACACACTATAATATAACAATCTTGTAAACAATTATTAATCACAAAAAATTAAAAAAAAAATGAGCTTCCATAAAAAAACAAAAAAATATTGAGTATAGTTCAGCATTTCGTATCAGCATAAGTGAAAATGTTAGACAGTTATTATTCATTTATTTTCACTCTGTCTGGAAGGCACTTGCTCTCCAACTTTGTACACCATCCCCCAATAATATACAAGAAACCCAGTATCCTTTTGTTCCATCTCACTTCTTCTCCTTCTCCTTCTCCTCCTCCTCCTCCTTCTTCTTCTTCATTTTTATTTATTTAAAATTAAGACATAAAAAAAAACCATAGGATAAGAGGGTTACAACTCCACACAGTTCTCATCACCAGATCTCCATATGCCATCCCCCTTCCCTGATAGCTTTCCTATTATTTATCCCTCTGGTACTATGGACACAAGGTCATTGGGGGATTCAGAAGGTGGAAGGTCTGACTTCTGTAATTGCTTCCCCACTGAACATGGGCATTGACTGGTCGATGCATACTCCCAGCCTACCTCTCTCTTTCCCTAGTAAGGTGGGGCCCTGGGGAAGCAGATCTGCAACACACATTGGTGGGGTCATCTGTCCAGGGAAGTCTGTTCAGCATCCTGATGGTGTCTAGAACCTGGTGGCTGAAGAGAGTTAACATACAAAGCCAAACAAATTGTTGAGCAATCATGGACCTAAAGGTGTGAATGGTGCAGATGAAGTGTTGGGGGGGGGGGTACTCACTGCAGACTGTTGTGTACTTTTGCTTTCAGGTATATATTTTTCCCTAGTTCATGGATATGTGTGAACATATACTCTATCTCACAGGACCTAGTCTATATCTAAGTTTTGGGACTTTGTTAGGAAGTGAATCACCTGGAATGGAATTAGAGAATACTATGAAAGGAAAGGTCTAACCTGTGTAGTAATGAAGCTGAAGGGTTGTCACTCCACACCTGAAGTCTCTGGACACAGTCTGCAGTGAAGAATGCTGAGGTGGTACTCATTGAATTGATTAGGTTGGGATCAGGAGATGGAATATTATTTGGTATGAATTGAGAGAAGCATGCAGGAAAGTGCACCCAACCCTAAGGCTCTAGGACCGGGGGGACATATAGGCTCTATAGTGGAAATATGAGGTTCCTGCTATATTAGGGTTCAAGAATATAATAGTTATTGTTATAATCACATTATTTGGTAATTAGTTAGCTTTGAAAAATTCCTTTGTTAGGATTTGCTGTATAATACCCAATATAACCATAATTTATGTCCTTTGATATTATTTGTATATAGCTATGCCACTGACTGCTTCTGTTCTCCCTGGTCTAGGCTTTTGAGAGAGTCAACATATCAAAGACACAACCTATGTATTAAAAAGACTCACGCTGTGCTGTGAAAAGGTTGAGACATCCAATTAATTTTTCCCTCCCATTAATTACATAGTGATTTATATGACTACAAAATAATAGTAGTGTACATAAGTACCATTCCCATCACCAAAAAACTATGTCCCATCCACCTACCTGACTCCACCCACCTGCTACCCTGGGAAACCAAATATCCACCCTCACCTTTACCCCAGGGTTTTTACTTTGGTGCCCTACTCCAAAATCAGTCAAATGCTGCTGTGAGTTTCCCTTTCTGTTCTTTCTCAACTTCTGTTGATGAGTGGGAACATCCCATACTCATCTTTATTTTTCTACCTTAGCTCACTTAACATAATTCCTTCTAGCTCCACCCAAGATGGGTCAGAGAAACTGGGTTCATTGTTCTTAATAGCTGCATAGTATTCCATTGTGTATATATGCTGCAGCTTTCTCAGCCACTCATCTGTTGTTGGGCACTTGGGTTGCTTCCAGGTTTTAGCTATTATGAATTTGCTGCTATGAACATAGGTGTACAAATATCTTTTTGGTTGGGTGTTATTGAGTCCTTGGGGTATATCCCCAAGAGAGGAATTACTGGATCATATTGAAGGTCCATGTCTAGCCTTGTGAGAGTTCTCCAGACCGCTCTCCACAGAGGCTGAACCAATGTACATTCCCAACAGCATTGGAGAAGGGTCCCTTGTCCCCATAGCCTCTCCAGTATTTGTTGCTAATGTCATTTTTGATGTATGCATTCACACAGGGGTGAGGTGTTATCTCCGTGTTTTCATTTCCATTTCTATGACAATCAGAGACCTGGAGCAATTTTTCATGTGTTTGTTAGCCTCTTGGATCTCTTCTGTAGTGAATGTTCTGTTCATATCCTCTGCCCATTTTAGGATGGAGTCATCTGCATTTTTGTTCCTATGTTTGCTGAGCTCTTTGTATATTTTGGTGATTAGTCTCTTGTCTGATCTCTAGCATGTGAAGATCTCCCATTCTGTGAATGGGTCTCCTTGTTTTTGTGATAGTTTCCTCCTGTCTGTGCACAAGCTGTATTCAATTTGATGTGGTCACACTGGTTTGTTTTTGCTTTTGGGTTTGTTTCATCAAAGATGTTCTTGAGGTTTAGGTGGGAATGTGTTCCACCAATCTTTTTCTCTAAGTATTTGATCTAACATCTCTCTAAGTATTTGGTCTAACATCCAGGTCCTTGATCCATCTGGAGTTGATTTTTGTTTCTGGTGAGATAAGGTGGTGCAGTTTCCTTCTTCTTCATGTTTCAACCCAGTTTTCCCAGCTCCATTTATTGAAGACAGCCTTGTTCCTACATTTAATACTTTGAGCCCCTTATCAAAGATTAGATGCCCTTAGTTGTGGGGGTTTAGTTGTGAACTTTCAATTCTGTTCCATGAGTCTGTGTGCCTATTTTATTTCCAGTACCAGGCTGTTTTTTATTTGTTTGTTTGTTTATGATGATGGCCTTATAATATATGTTGAGATCTGGAAGTATGATGCCTCCATTTCTGTTTCTTTTCCTCAAGGTTGTTTTGGAAATTCTGGTTGTTTTCTGGTTCCAGATAAATGATTGCAGTTTATTTCCTATTTTCTTAAAGAAGCTTGGTGGGACTTTGATGGGTAGCAAGTTAAATTTGTATAGGGCTCTGGGGAGAATATTTATTTTGATGATATTAATTCTTCCAATCCATGAGCATGGGATGTCCTTCCATTTCTTGGTAACATTTTCTATTTCCTTGAATAGTGTTTCATAGTTTTTAGTATACAAGTCTTTCACTTCTTTGGTCAGCTTTATTCCTAGGTATTTTATTGATTTTGCTGCAACAGTGAATGGGAGTGATTTCTGGATGTCTTCTTAAGATTTATTGTTTGCATAGAGAACTGCCACTGATTTTTGTACATTGATTTTGTAGCCTGACACTTTGCTATATTGCCTAATAACTTCCAGTAGTTTTCTACTGGATTCTTTAGGTTTTTCTATGTATACTATCATATCATCTGCAAATAGTGAGTTTGACTTCTCCCCTTCCAATCTGCATTCCTTTGATTTCTTTCTCTTGCCTGATTGCTATGGCAAGAACCTCTAATACTGTGTTGAAAGGTAATGGTGATTGTGGACATCCCTATCTAGTCCATGATCTGAGGGGAAATGCTTTCAGCTTCTGTCCATAGAGTATGATGTTGGCTGTAGGTGCTATATATGGGCTCCACTATCTTGAGGAATTTCCCATCTATTCCCATTTTTTTTTAGGGTTTTAAACATGAATGGGTGTTTGGATTTTGTCAAAGGATTTCTCTGCATCTATTGAGATAATCATGTGGTTTTTGGTTTTGCTTTTCTTGATGTGCTGAATGATATTGATTGACTTATGTATGTTGAAAAAGCCTTGCAGCAACCTGGGATAAATCCCACTTGTTTATGATAAACAATCTTTTTGATATACTGCTGTATCTGGTTGGCCAGGATCTTGTTTAATATTTTGGCATCTATGATAATCAGAGATATTGGTCTTTACTTTTCCTTTTTTGTTGTGTCCCTATCTGCTTTTGATATCAGGGTGATGTTAGTTTCATAGAAGGTGGAAGGGACTATTCCTGTTTCTTTGATCTTCTGGAAGAGCTTTAGAAGTATAGGTATTAACTGTTTCGTGAAAGTTTTGTAGAATTTTCTTGTGAAGCCATCTGGCCCAGGACTTTTGTTGTTGGGAAGATTCTTAATAACTGTTTCAATTTCTTTGTCTGTGATTTGTGTAATGAGGTTTTGTAGTTCTTCATGGTTCAGTTTTGGAAGGGCATATGTTTCTAGGAATTCTTCCATTTCTTCCAGATTCCCTAGCTTGGTGGTGTATAGTTCTTCATAGAAGTCTCACATGATTTTCTGGATTTTTGTTGTGTCAGTTGTGATATCTCCTCTATCGTTTACAATTTTATTTATTTGGGTCTTCTTTTTTTTTTCTAATGAGTCTGACTAGGGGTTTGTCAATCTTGTTTAATTTTTCAAAGAACCAACATTTGGCTTCATTGATCTTTTGTATGGTTCTCTTATTTTCGATGTTGTTTATTTATGCTCTAATTTAGTGATTTCTGTCCTTCTTGTTGCTTTAGTGTCCCTTTGTTCTTCTTCTAAGTCCTTAAAGCATGCAGTAAGGTTGTTTATTTGATCTTTTTCTTGTTCTATAATACATGATTTTATGCTTATGAGTTTCCCTCTCAATACTACTTAGCTGTGTCCCACATTTTTGATAACTTTTGTCTTCATTTTCATTTGTTTCTAGGAACATTTGAATTTCTTGCTTGAGTTTCTATGTGACCCAGTGTTTCTTAAGCAGTATTTGTTGAGTTTCCTAATTCTTTGACTTTTAGTAATTTTCTGTTTGTTGTTAAATGTTAGCTTTGTTCCACTGTGGTCTGAGGAGATACTTGGGATTATTTCAGTGCTGTTGAATTTATTTTTACTGTCTTTGTGGCCTAACATGTGGTCTATCCTTAAGAATGTGCTGTGTGGATTTGAGAAGAATGTGTATTCCAGTTCTTTGGGGTGAAGGACTCTGAAAATGTCCAGGAGGTCTAGTTTGTACTTTTCTTCATTTAATTCTCTTCTTTCTTTGTTGATTCTTTGCTTTGTTGATCTGTCTAAACATAAGACTGGGGTGTTCAACTCTCCCACTATTATTGTATTACTATTGATGCATTTTTGTAGTTCTTTCAGTAGGTGTTTGATGTATTTAGATGGTTCCTCATTGTTTGCATGAATGTTAATAATTGTTAAACCATGAGTCAGGTGGTAGCACAGTGGGTTAAGCGTACATGGTACAAAGCACAAGGACTGGCATAAGAAACCTGGTTTGAGCCCCTGGCTCCCCACCTGCAGGGGAGTTGCTTCACAGGTGGTGAAGCAGGTCTGGAGGTGTGTATTTTTCTCTCCCCCTCTCTTTCTTCCCCTCCTCTCTCTATTTTTCTCTGTCCTATCCAACAACAATGACAATAATAATCACAACAATAAAAACAAGGGCAAGAAAAGGGAATAAATAAATAAATAAAAATAATTGTTAAATCTTCTTGGTTTATTGATCCTCTAATCATTATGTAATGGCCTTGCCTATCCTTTAATACTTTATTTAATTTAAAGTCTATTGTATCAGAGATGAGAATGGCTGTTTCTGCCTTTTTTGTGGTCCATTAGCCTGTATGATAGTTTTATATCCTTTCACTTTAAATCTGTGTTTGTCTTGTTGGGTCAGGTGGGATTCTTGGAAGCAGTATATGGTTGGGTTGTGTTTTCTGATCCATCCTCCCTCTCTGTGCCTTTTAATGGGTGAATTTACCATTTATATTATGGATTGAATGTATTGTAGTGCCATTATTTAACAATTCTTCATTTTCTCTGATATATGGCATGTATTATAGTGATGTACTCATTTATTCTTATAGTATTTAGTCTTTTAGTATCTCTTTGAGGGCAGGCTGGATGATGGTTGGTAACTGTTGTCTGTCTGAGAAGGTTTTGATCCCTCCATCTAGTTTGAATGAAAGTCTAGCAGGATATGTTATCCTTGGTTGAAACCCTTTTTTCATTGAGGGCTTGATAGATATCTTGCCATTCTCTTCTAGCTTTTAGAGTTTGAGTGGAGAAGTCTGCTGATAGTCTTATGGGTTTTGCCCTGTAAATCATTTTTGTTTTTCTCTTGCAGTCTTTAGGATCCTTTCTTTGTCCTTGCTTCTTTTCATTGTAACTATGTGTCTTGGTGTCTTCAGGTCTGGGTTGATTCTGTTTGGAACACTCTGGACATCTTGAATCTTAATGTACTTTTTGTTGTTTAGATCTGAGAAGTTTTCTTCCATTATTTCCTCTAGAATATCTACTTTGCCCTTTTATCTTTCTTCCTCTGGTAGGCCAATTATAGGAATGTTACTTCTTATGAGATCATCCCATATATCACTGTTGTTGTTTTCAGTGTCACTCAGTCTCTTTTTGAGCTCTTTTACCTCTTTCTTTGTTTTCTCTAGCTCATCCCCTGTCTGTGTAATTCTGTTTTCAGCTTCTGTTATCCTGCTTTCCCTTCCCTCAGCTTCTTTCTTCATTTAAGTTATTGTTCTGCTTGTTGGCCTTTTAGCTCTGCAATTTCAGCCTATTTC
The DNA here is from genome assembly GCF_950295315.1 of Erinaceus europaeus. Classification (NCBI taxonomy): domain Eukaryota; kingdom Metazoa; phylum Chordata; class Mammalia; order Eulipotyphla; family Erinaceidae; genus Erinaceus; species Erinaceus europaeus. The sequence goes on along the minus strand of NC_080171.1, from coordinate 88,316,165 downwards.
TCTGATTACCTTGTATACAAGGTAGCTTGTATTTTCTTTGAGGTTGTCTTATGTTGTTTCCCTAATTCTGATATCCTTTTCCTCCATTGTTGTCTTCGTTTCTGTGATTATTAGGTTTACTATTGCTTGTATACTTTTCTTATCTATGGTTACTTCTGACTGATTTGGAGTTTTTTCTGGGCTTCTGTCCTGATTCATTATGGTAGCAGTTTTATTTGCTGTTGATTTAACCTTTTTGTTGTTGTTGTTGTGGTTTTAATTTTTCTGTTCTGTTGTGTTTTGAGTACAAGCCACATAAAGACCTTTATGACAAGTGCAGTCACCAACCTCATAAATTACAATAATAGTAAATGAGACAAATATTTATGCAGTTCAACCAATACCATCTAGCCAAAAAACACATCCAGTTCAAGAAAAAATATCAACCAAAAACAAGAAAAAGAAAGAGACAGGAAAACAAGGAAAGCAAGAATCAACAATTATGAAAGTCTACTGTCCACTATAAATTCTAGGGCTAGAAAGGGGATAAAGGGAATAGAGAAGAAATACACACATAGAGTCCAGTCCAAGTCAGATTTCTTCCCCAAAATAATTCACAAGTGAGTATCAGTGAATTCAGAAAACAAAAGAAGGAGGAAGAAAAGAATTAAAAAAAGAAAGGAAGGAAGAAATAAAGAAAGAAAGAAGAAACAAGAAAGAGCAGTGAAGGAAGGTTTTTTGTTTGTTTGTTTTTGTTGCTGTTTTTAATTAGCTAGGAGAAGGAAAAAAAGGAGAGTGGAGAGAAGAGGTAGAGAGATACAAGTTCCTCTCACAATGGATAGGACACCCAGTCACCTAGCAATGGATAAAAACAACAATGGTTAATTTTGGTCAACCTGAAGAAGGTGGATGGGAAAGGGACACATGTATATAATAATAGTAGTAATAAAATAGATTAGAAAACCCCTGTCAGTCTGCAGCTTGGACTGATCAATTGGCTGCAGGCAGCCTGAACAAAGACAGCCAATTTTAAGAAGTATCCAAAAAGAAAATAAGAAAAGTAACAGAAAAGTACAGAAAGAAAGAAAGGAAGGAAGAAAGAAAGAGAGAAAAAAAAACAAAAACCCTCCAGGTAGTCTTTCCCAGTCAAGGCTGGGATGAGGCTCTGATTGGTCAGATATTTTGTCATTCAAATAGATCTCCAGCCACTTAAAAAAAAAAGGCTTAGAATGACACCCCTGGTGAGCTAGGAATCTTGGTAAAGAAAATAACTCTTTGGGGAGCCTGCTAGGAGAGGCTGTGCTGCCCCTGCGGACTGGTACTGGAGTGAGGGAGGTGAGCTCAGAAATAATCAAAGGATTTTCCTTTGTCCCCTGACCTCCGTTTGTCAGTCCAAAAGAGAGTTATAGGACTATATTTTGGTGTCACTCTGACCAGCCCATTTTCACCCTCCTACAGAGAGCCCAATATCCTACCAGATCCAGTAGATTCCAGGTTGCAAGCTGCTGCCTCTTGTAGGTCACGGCAGCTGTGGCTCCAAAGTTGCCATCTTGGCTCTGTCCCCCGTGTTCTAACCATTCTTCTCCAGATTTTTTTTGTTTTGCTGCAGTATACCACATCCAGGTCAAGTCTCATCTTATGTTTTCCCTTACTGTCCCTTTTTCTTAAGTTTTGCTAATGAGTAATATCATTCAGTATTGATCCTTCTCTTTCTATCTTATCTCACTCAGCATGATTCCTTAAAGTTCTAACCAAGCTACTTCAAAGGAGATATTATCATTTTAATAACTAAGTAATATTCCATTGTTTATATATGTTCCATAACTTTCTTATCCACTAATATATCTTTGGGCATCTGGGTTGCTTCCAAGTTTGGGCTATTAAAAATGGTAATGAACTGCTATGAACATAGGTGTGAATAGGTATCTTCAGATAAGTGCTTTTGTTTTCTCTGGGTATAAACCCAGGAGAGGAATTGTCAAACATCATAAGGTAATTCCATGTCTTTCATTCTGATAAATCTTCACATTCTTATCCATTGGAATTGTACCTATTTTCAGTTCTACCAGCGATGTAGGAGAATTCCTCCCCCATAACCCCCACCCTACATTCTCTTCACCACTTAGTCTTTCTATCTTTTCTAGGGTATGCTCTATTTAATTTTCATTTTATAGCCATAGAAATTTGACTAGAGAAAATTATCAAATGGACATGGACTGAAAGAGAAGAAAGGTATTATCTTATCACTCATAATTCACAGTATTGTTGTTCTTTTTGATTTTCCATGAGACGCAAGGATAGCATTAAAAAGTTCATAAGATAGATTGCCCTTTCTACATATGTTTGAAATGTGTGTCAGATGATTAGCTGATACTAAGCTTTGTCCTTCAATATATCAAGATGTGTTCTGAAATATAAATATTTTAAATGAAATTGTTTAGTTCCAATTTATGAATTTGTCATTAAAAGATAAAAGCTCTTATTTTCTGTCCTCACTCTAAGATAATTACCTGAGGTTATTTTAACAAACTAATGCATTCATTTGCAATGATATCAGCTTTATTTTGTATATCCAATATACTTATAGAATAAAAGTAAAGCCTTACAGTGGTTAATAATAAAAAAAATTCTTGCAGTCCTTTATCCTAACAGAAGATGGAAATGGGAATGAGCCAGGAGTAAGGAGTGTGAGTACATTTAATAGTGACATACCATTTTTAGACCCGATTATGTAAATTTATCCCAGAATATTATGAGTGAGGACTGGTTGATTATTTTTTCCACTACCACCCACACATATACACACCCTGGAATTTATAGCAATTATGTCAATTGTCCTATTTATGGTACTTGACACTTTAATGTAAAAAAGGGATAATGTATCCTATTACCTCTTATTACAATGCAGCATAGTGATGAATGGTATAACAGTGATGATAATTAAAATGTGTTGTGCATACTTAAACATAAAATTCAAGGTTTAAAGAAGTACCTATTATCCCAGCCCCTTTTCTCTGTCTTGTATTCTAAAGAAAGATTCAATATCTTCTTCTGATTGTCTGCAATTACTTAGGTGTTTCAAAAAAAAAAAAAAAACCTCATATTACCTGGAGATGATTCCCCTTTGTATAATTCTTTCTCTTCGCCATTCTTTGGGACCTCAGAGTACCCTATGAATCTCTATCTTTAGTTCTTGCTGCTGACAGTTCTTCAAGCAACAGCCTCTGAACTCTAACATCTTCAATAGTCATTAGACTTAATTCATCACAGAAACACTAGGGAATTATCTTAAAGTTCTGAATGTCAGTTTGCTTTATTCTTGTTTTAATATATTTGTTCTCATTCTGAGACAAAGGCCTCTAAAATATAAATCAGTTGCCCTGAGTTTCTGTGGAAGCTAGAAAGGACTGAAAGACATGGATGAATCACTCAAACCCTCTGATACAACTATTCCTCTAGAAAATGTAATAATATCATCAATAGTTGCCCTGGTTAATGTAAAAAAATAAATTAACCTATTTAAATATACACTATAAAACATAAAATTGTATAGGTACTTCACTATCTAGATTTCATATGAAAACATCAGAATTGACTTTTGTCAGTATGGTATTTGAGAATTAAGAATGTATTCTACTATAAAATATTTTTGAAACTTCACGTCAAGACCATATTATACAGAAGTAAGTAAAGTGAGGCTAACTTTAGTAATCACAAAGCCATAATGATAGTAAATGGTTAATTTGCTATTGATATAAGATATACAAGTTTAGGTAGAAGGGGAAGCCACAATCATATATCCTCTCTTTTTAAATTATTTATTTATTATTGGATAGAGAGAGAGATTTTGGAGGGGTAGAGAAGACAAGAAGAAAGACACCTTCAGCCCTGCTTCACCACTCATAAACATTACCCCATGGGTGGGGAGCTGGGACTCAAACCCAGGTTATTGGGCAGTGTAATGTGGCACTTAGCCAGGTGCTCAATTATATAATTATCTTCAAAGCAAAATATATTAATGTATAGGTCAGACTAAAAACAATAAAACATAGTATGAAGGATAGGTAATATGGACTGGAAGAAAAATATCTCACTTGGATAGTATGCTTCTTTGCCATATATGTGACACAGGTTCATACCTTTCCTCCAAGCATTGAATGAAGCTGTGATGCTCTAGTTTCTATCAAATAAATATCTTTGATGCTCTAGTTTCTCTGTCAAATAAATTTTGATAGAGACCCCCAGAAACAGAGAGGGGAAGGAGAGATAGAGAAGAAGAGAGACAGAGAGACACCTGTATTGCAGTTTCACCACTTGTGATGCTTTATCCCTGTAGGGGGACTGGAGGCTCAAACCCAGGTCCTTGCACATTGTTACATGTGCACTCAACCAGATGCACCACCACCCGGTCCCTTAGTTTCTTTCTCTTTGTATCTCTGCCTCTCTATTCCTATCAGGAAAAAAAAAAAAGTTATCTCCGAGCAGTGAATTCCTGGAGATACACAAAGTAATAATAATAACAATTAGTGATAATATCAATAATAGAGGTAATATAATGTGATAGCTAGAAGCAGAGTTCAGTTTAATTTCATCCTTGTTACTGATGAATCCAAATAAGGGAGTCTGTTCATAAAAGACCAAACTGCTACACAAGCCTTTTAATGAAAATAAACTATACTTTATTGTACAAACTGAGGCTAGAGTCTGGGGTTGGGGGAGGGGGTCTGGCAGTGGTGCACCCAGTTAAGAGCACAGTGTAGGAAGCACAAGGGCCCAACCAAGATCCAGGTTTTAGTCCATGCCCCCCACTTGCAGGGGATCATTTCACAAGCAGTGAAGCAGATAGGTGTCTATGTTTCTTTCCCTCTCTCTACCTTCCCCTCTCAATTTTTCTCTGTCCTATCAAAAAAAAAGTAAGAAAGTGGATGTGTTCCTGTTTCTGGCATTCAACTAAAGTAAAACACAAACTCTAGTCATTACTTTCTTTATTACAATACCAGTAAGTCCAAACCCATTCCATTTGTAGCTTTATTTCACTAATACCTGGCCATGAGATATTCAGTGGTTGGCCTGATTGCTTTTCAACTCATCTAGAAACTTTAACCTCTAACCTGTCCACTTGCATAGTGATCTCTCACTAGTCATGCAATAGCTCATTTTCTCTGAAGAAAAATAATGTAAATTAAAAGACTTCCCATAGGTTTACCTTCAAAAGGTAAGGTTGTCTAAAACTCATAAATTGGATTAGAGAATAGATAAATCTCAGTCATATGCTTAAAAGAACTGTTTTCTCATTAAAAGTCAATTTTCTTAAACTAAATTAGCAAAATAAAGAACAGCAGCTAAAATTCACACCCTATCCCCTTCCTTCTTTCATTGTTTCATCAGTTAATAAGGAGTTCAAAACCTGTTGTAAGTTTTAAGTTGGGAGAAAATGCATGGAAAACTCACCATGACCCAGGAGACTGAAGGAGTTAATAGTCCAGCCATCCTATTTGTATATATACAAATATATACAATATTGAGAGAGAGAGAGAGAGAGAGAGAGAGAGATCCTCTGAAACAAAGGAACAAAGGGATATATAGGTAGAACTGAGCATTGTTCCTGTCTCCATTGTAACGAATAAGCTTTTTTTTCTTTTTATTTATTTATTAATTTATTTATTCCCTTTTGTTGCCCTTGTATTTTTTTTTATTGTTGTAGTTATTATTGTTGTTGTCGTTATTTGATAGGACAGAGAGAAATGGAGAGAGGAGGGGAAGACAGAGAGGAGGAGAGAAAGACAGATACCTGCAGACCTGCTTCACCGCCTGTGAAGCAACTCTCCTGCAGGTGGGGAGCCGGGGTTCGAACCGGGATCCTTATGATGGTCCTTGTGCTTTGCGCCACCTGCGCTTAGCCCGCTGCGCTACAGCCTGACTCCCAGCTTTTTTTTTTTCTTTATTTTTCAAAATCTGGTGTGAACATGATTCCATTTGTATGGATAGCTCCCTCTCTGAACAAGGAGGAAGAAGATTAAACATTTAGAAATTATTATCAATGAAGAAGGTACTTGGTTTTGCATAACAAGTACTATATGTATCATGATTTTCCTGGTAGTATCCTATCTTCTCTAACCCCTGATATCCCATTTTAACTAAAGATGTTTGACAGACTACAATTTATCTTACCAAGGTCAGAAAATATATATGATTATGAACCAAATACTCATGGAAAGATTGTTGGTGCTAATTAGATTTTTCTAATGCTATTGACTAAGGAAAAAATAATTATTATGGAATTGTTGACAGATAGGGCTTTAGTTGACTCACCATAAGAGTTGAAAAATAATTGGGTTTAGCAAATCTAGAAAAAGTGTCCTTCATACATGGGTACAGGCACAGAAAGAAATCATGGAGAAAGATAACAGACCAAATCTATCATGGGAATAAAAATAAAAATACATATTTAGAAGAAGCACAGGTAGATTTAGGGGTTAGATAGATTGTGCTATTATGACTTATTGGGAAGGGGTAGAATACAAAAAGTTAGTGGAAAGGGGAGAAAGTAAGAGAATAACCTTAGAAATAGAGTGGAACAATTCTAATATTTATTGCACTGATCCAAATTGTTGGAATGGAGAGAAAAGTAAAGAGCTGAATATTCAGAGAAAGTGTGGGAAGATTTTAGGGTGATTCATGCCTTGCCTGTTTGTGGAGAACAGATTATATAGAGGCAGAGCAGGAACAGGAATAGGGGGGCATTTACTAGAAGAGTTAACATTCTCTTTTTTTAAATTTTTTTAATATTTATTTTATTTATTTATTCCCTTTTGTTGCCCTTGTTGTTTTATTGTTGTAGTTATTATTGTTGTTGTTGTTGTTGGATAGGACAGAGAGAAATGGAGAGAGGGAGGGGAAGACAGAGAGGAGGAGAGAAAGATAGACACCTGCAGACCTGCTTCACCGCCTGTGAAGCGACTCCCCTGCAGGTGGGGACCCGGGGTTCGAACTGGGATCCTTATGCTGGTCCTTGTGCTTTGCGCCACCTGCGCTTAACCCACTGCGCTACCGCCCGACTCCCAAGAATTAACATTTTCGTAGCTTTTAGACCTTCCTCTTTTCTGACCATATTTGTCAGTTTGTAACTGTTGTAGTTTCAGGTACATAATAAAACCCCTTCCAGATCATATGAAGATGTTATTGCAAAGATTGTATACGGAAGCTCCACATTAAGTAGTGGGCACTTTAGTCGCCATTTTGGATCCAGCAAATTTTCTCCAATTCTTGGTCTTTAGAAAAGTGATTATCTTTGTATCCAACACATTATGGCTTTACACTGATAAAGTTGTAGATAGAGATGTTCTCTCTTACCTAATCAAGCCTGTTTTGCAGTAAGTGTTATATGTGAAATAGTGAAACCAAATGTAGAAGCACTGATGCCACAGGAAATCTGACATGGTCACACTAGATTTTGCAAAGTGATAAAGACTTCTTTATAACCTTTAGAAAAGAGTAAAAACAGCAGCAACGCTCAATTCTACCTCAGTTTCCTACATGTGGGGGTGGGCTATTTATACAAATAGAAGGAAAGGTTATTGGGAGTCTGGCGATGGTGCAGCGGGTTAAGCGCAAGTGGCACAAAGCTCTCTTAAGGACCAGCTTAAGGATCCCTGTTTGAGCTCCAGGCTCCCCACTTGCAGAGGAGTCACTTCACAAGCAGTGAAGCCGGTCTGCAGGTGTCTTTCTTTCCCCCTCTGTCTTCCCCTCCTCTCACCATTTCTCTCTGTCCTATCCAACAATAATGAAATCAATAACCACAACAATGTTAAACAAGGGCAACAAAAGGGAAAATAAATAAATAAATATAAAAAATTAAAAAGGAGAGGTTATCAAAATAGATAACCAGAACAATGGAATCAAATTGAGATTCCCACATGAGCCTTCACATCTTCAGGCAACTATTTTTTTTTACAAGAAGGTTCTTGTTTATTGTAAGAACATTAAGTGGAAAAAGAAAAGTTTCTTCAGCTAATTATGTTGGGCAATTTGAGTTGAAACGCAGACAAGTGAAACTAGATCACCACATGCCACCATGTATAAAAGTAAACTGCATGTGGATCAAAGACATGAACATTAAACCAGAAATTATGAAATATGCATTGATATAAGAAAACATTGGCAGAACACTTCACGATCTAAGCTTTGGAAATGTTTTCAAAGACTCAAGTCCAACATCAAAGGAAACAAAGGCAAAAATAAAATAATGGTACTACACCAAACTGAAAAGCTTCTGTGCAACAAAAGGAACTATTACCAGAACAGGAAGACATTCTACAGAATGTGAGAAGATCCTTATATGCCATATATATATATATATATATATATATATATATATATATGTATATCAAGGACCAATAACTGAAATATATAAAGAACCCAGTAAATGAAGCAAAAAAACAATGACTAGAAATAAATTCATTAAACTGGGGAGAGGACATGGGCAGAGAGAGCCAGCTGAATCTTCACCAGAGTAGAGGTACAGAGGGACAGCAGACATACTGTAAAATGCTCAAGTTCATTATTAGAGAAAATATAATGAGATATAATTTTACACCTATGAGAATACCATGCATTACAAAGGACACTAACAACACATTTTGGAAAATATGTGGAAAAAAAAATAACCCTTATACCATACTGGTTGGAATATAAATTGACTTAACACCATATGGAGAACAATCTGGAGACTTCTTAGAAAACTATAATTCACAGGGGTAGATAGCATAATGGTTATGCAAAGAGACTTTCATGCCTGAGGCTCCAAAGTCCCAAGTTCAATCCCCTGCACCACCATAAGCCAGAGCTGAGCAGTGCTCTGGTTTAAAAAAAAAAAGAAAGAAAAGAAAGAAAGAAAGAAAGAAAAAGAAAACTAGAATTGGACCTACCATACGATCCAGTATTTGGACCTACCATATGATCCAATAATTCCTCTCCTGGGTATTTTTTAAAAGAAACAAAACACTCATTCAAAGAGATCCATGTACACCATTAGCAGCACTATTTGCTAATAGCCTAAACAGGTAATCCTGATTCTTAATGGCAGATAAGTGGCTAAGAAAGTTGTGATATCTATCCATATCTTATCTATCTCTATCTATATATCAGTGTAGATGGAACAGAATCAGGTGGTAGAGCATGGTGTGAAGTGCAAGGACTGGCACAGGATCCCAGTTTGAACCCCAGTTCCCCACCAGCAGGGGGTCACCTCACAAGCAGGTGAAGCAGGTCTGCAGGTGTCTCTCTGTCTCTCCCCCTCTCTGTATTCCCCTCCTCTCTTGATTTCTTTCTGTCCTATTGACCAACAATAATAACAAGGACAACAAAATGGGAAAAAATGGCCTCCAAGACTAGTGGATTCCAAGTGTAGGCACTGAGACCCAGTGATAACCTTGGAGTTAAATTTATATATGGAACCTTAAGGCCATCAGATGATCCAGCCTCTTGGATCATGATTGTGTTTCCATGTATTGGTGTGGAGAGTGGTATGGGGGAACCTCTTGTGGACATTTTTCAGGTTGGGAAAACTAACGAAAATGCCATTAGAAATGTTAGCAGTGGGGAAAAAAAAAGTTTGCCAGCATATGCAGGGAAGAGCTATACTTACTTTTATAAGTTCTGAAAAAATATATATGTGGTATAAATTCCTAGTTGATGTGGGGCATGATGTAGCATCATGGTGAGAGAAGGAGGAAGAAGAGTATTCTCCACTCTCATAGTGAAGATGAGATTCTTTTTTTTATTATTTAATTATTTTATTTATTTATTTATTTATTTATTTTTGTAAGTTTATTTTTTATTTAAAAAGGATAAATTAACAAAACCATAGGGTAGGAAGGGTATTCTTAGAGGACTTATTTACAGATAAATTTACTTAAGTAGGACCCTACCCAAGTACATTATTATGAACTTTAAAGGGGTCTAAGGGACTTATGATGTTGCTTTGATTTGGGGGAAATTCAAAACAAATAAGACCAAGGCAAGGACTTTCCCTCTACCTATAGTACATTTATAGCTCATCTCAAAAATAATATGTTTAACCAGGAGGGGATCATCAGAAGGCTTACTCTAAGTACTATGGATTGAACTAGTGTGTGTAACTTCAATTTCCTTCTACAGCACTATCTATAACAAGTTTTAAATTGTTTTAATTGTTTTTAAAATATAAGGCAGAACCAAGTTATTGTACACTTGGTCGAGCATATACAGTACCATCACAGAGACAAGAGTTCAAACCCCAGCTCCACCTGCAAAGGGAAAGCTTCACAAGTGGTGAACCATTACATCAAGTACCTCTCTTTCCTTTATTTAGCTCCAATTTACATCTCAAATTCTCTCTGTCTTTATTCAGTAAATAAATAAAATGTTAAAAAACAAAATAATGTATAAAGCAAGCACAAAAGTGACAGAGATGAAAGCCTTTGATGTTGTCCTTTCTTTTACAAATTTATCTCTACACATTCACTGTTCCTTGACTACTAATAGTTATTATATTTTGTTGAATTTGATATATGAGTCTCAGGCCACCTTACTCCTCTATGGTAGGTAAGTAACCCAGTCACTTTGAGGTGATGGTTTCAGCAGTTCTGAGTCTGAGTTCTGATTTTTTTGTTTACATAATTTAAGAGTTCTTTGACACTCTTTCAACTACCTTTTTTTAAAATTTTTTTGTTGGGGAATTAATGTTTTACATTAGATAGTAAATACAATAATTTGTACATACATAACATTTCCCAGTTTTCTGCATAACAGTACAACCCCCACTAGGACTACTGGTTTGTTGTTGTTGTTGTTTTTACTAGAAAGCAGTTTTTATTTCTGGTGCTCCAGACCCATAATCGGCTAATGCCAAAAAGCTCCTGGGCCCTAATGTACTGTGAGATTTTCCTTTTATAGATAAAAAAAAGTTGACAAAAATGATTCACAATTATTCATACAAGGACAAAGAGATAGGCAGAGATCATAAAGGTCAAAGACTGTCACGACTTTTACAAGGACTACAATTTTAAAATTATTTTTATTTATAAAAGGAAACACTGACAAAAACATAAGATAAGGGGGCTATAGCTCCACACAGTTCCCACCACAGAACTCTGTATCCCATACCCTCCCTAATAACTTTCCTATTCTTTATCACTCAGGGAGTATGGACACAGAGTCATTATGGTACTGGCTTCTGTAATTGCTTCCCTGCTGAAGATAGGTGTTGCCAGGTTGATTCATACTCCCATCCTGTCTTTCTCTTTCCTTAGTGGAGCAGGGATCTGGAGAAGCTGGACTCCAGGACACATTGGTGGGGTCCTCTGCCCAGGGAAGCCCGGTTGGCATCATGGAACCTGATGGTTGAAAAAAAGAGTTAACATTTTCTAACAAAGTCCCAAAACCTAGATATAGACCAGGTTCTGTGAGAGAGAGCATATGTTCACACGTATCCATAAACTACTGCAAAATATATACCTGAAAGCAGAAGTACGCTAGAGTTTGCAGTGAGTACCCAGCCCCCAACACTTCCTCTCCACTATTCCAAGCTTTGGGTCCATGATTGCTCAACAATTTGTTTGGCTTTGTATGTTAACTCTCTTTTCAGCCACCAGGTTCCAGATGCCATCAGGATGCCAGCCAGGCTTGCCTGGACTGAAGACCCCACCAATGTGTCCTGGAGCTCCGCTTCCCCAGAGACCCACCCTACTAGGGAAAGAGAGAGGCAGACTGGGAGTATAGACCAACCAGTCAATGTCCATGTTCAGCGGGGAAGCAATTACAGAAGCCAGACCTTCCACCTTCTGCACCTCACAATGACCCTGGGTCCATGCTCCCAGAGGGATAGAGAATGGGAAAGGTATCTGGAGAGGGGATAGGGTATGGAGATTGGGTGGTGGGAATTGTGTGGAGTTGTACCCCTGCAATCCTATGGTTTTGTTAATTTATCCTTTCTTAAATAAAAAATATATTTTAAAAAAAGAGTTAACATATAAAGTCAAAGACATTCTTGACTATTCATGAACCTAAAGACTGGAATATTGCAGTTGAAGATTTGTGTGTCTCTGTTTTGTAGATAGCTAGTAGGCCTATTTTAAGTTATATTCCAAACGACACATACTATGCTATTTTTTTTTCTAAGCCTGACATCTTATATGCATGTGGACCCAAGTTATTGTCTGGGGAGATGATGTCATGCTGGAAAAAGGGCTAGAAAGCTGGATCAGCGAAGAGAGTAGCTCCCAAATATGGGAAAGGTGTATAAATATTGTATTGACTGTATATCCCATCAATTTGATCTGGGTCCTGTATTCTGAATAGGAATAACACCAGTGTGTTATCAAAAATATTGTAGAGATGGAATAACGGATGCATATTAATGAGAAATAGAAAGTATTTTTATTAGCCTATTTCAAATAGTGCAATACAAATTATTGGGAGCAAAGATGTTTCAGAAAGGTATAGAGTTTGCTTTGAGGGGAAAACAACAGATTGTATGATAGTTTGTTGGTTTGTGTTGAGAATGTCTTGATGAGGCTGAGACTTCCCACACATAACTATTGAACATATTGAGCAAGTAAGTGTCTCCAAGGTAAGACAATGGAAAGTTTGTTGCATCATTATCTCGTGTGATTGCTAAATCTAGAAAAATAAAACACATTGCCCATTAAGACTTCCTAAGGGTGCAATGTGGAAGAAGAGTAAGTAATTCATTCCAAATGGATGATGACTGCGAACTGAGGTCTTGCTCACTTAACAGCCTAGAAAGATATTCTGTCAACAGTCCATGTCATGAATGTATTTCAGTGAAAATCCCTGGTCTTTAATTAGTGGAGTTGATGACCTTTCAGATGTCATTTGGGTAACCAAAGCCTTTGATCAATGATATTGTTTGTAAAAAAGTAGCATAACATATCAATGCTCATTTTTGTTAAGTACTAGTTTATTCTCATCTTTCTTACTAATATTTTTTTATTGATTATTTCAAAATGATACCAGCAGGACTGGTCTATTTATTTAAATGATGGCTACTGTCTTTTTTTAGGGCGATTAGAGTCTAATTGTGAAATTCACACATAGATAAATAGAACATATCTGAGAAGATGTGAGAGGCTTGGGAACTTTTTTTTTCCTATTTGTGACACTTTTCAGACATTTAGTAATTGACAGGAAAAAAAGTGTCAAGAGGTCGAGACAGAGGAAGAGAGAGAGAGATGTGCATCTTTGAGATCCAACGTAGGTTTATTAGATGGAAAGCTGGAAGTGACTGACAAAGGGGTCAGACCAGAAACAGTGGACAAGACTCCAGGTTTATACTGTAGCACACAGAGAAGCCGGAAGGAGGTTGGACACAGAGGGAAGGTTGGGTGTTCGAGTTGTTATTATAACATTGTCATATCTCATTTTGTTTGGCACTATAAGAACTGTAACAATTCCCCATTCTAAAGTCAGTGACTACGGCTCCACAAAAGGTCAGGAACTGTAATGATCACTTCCTCATCCAAGATCTCTCAGTAACGTCAAGGCAAAGATACTAAATCACAGACATGATATGCCCCTCCTTCATTAAAGTAGGTAGAGAAACACAGGGATTTTTCAGCAGCTCCACTTTTTTTTTCCCTGAAATTTAAAGGAAATGAGAGAAAAGAGAGCTAGAGAGAAAGAGACGCAGACTACAGTACCAAAGCTTCCTTCAAAGCAGTGAAAGATGGTCTCGAACCCAGGCCTTGCACATGGCAAAGAATAACACTATCCGAGTAAGGTATTTTGCCAACTGCTTATCAATTCTTTTTTAAATTAATTGTTCTTTTATTAGTGGTTTATAAAATTATAAATTAATAGGGGCATAATTCCACATGATTCCCAGCACCAAAGTCTTGTGTCTCCATCCTCCCCCAGCAGAAACTGCAATAGTCCTCTCAAGATCACAGATACAGATGTGACGACTTTTTATATGTCCATCTCCATCATCTATATCTTCATATGTCTTTCATCTATATCTATATTGAGATGGAAGGCACAGAGAAATCAGAGCCAAACTGTTGCAGCCCTGATAAACTAGGTCAAGGGCTAAAAAGAAACCTATAAAGTATGCAAGTTTCCATCCTAACAACTAAGTAACATCTGCTTCTATGAAACTACCTGCAGCTACCCAAAAACAGCTCCTCCCTGCCAGCCATGTGCCACAAGCACCCCCTGCCCCCCCTTAACAGCCAATAAAAGCCTGCTTCTAGCCTGACTTGGACCCACTAGTGTAAATAAACGCACTCCTTATTCTCTCAAGTGTTTCTTGGTCTTGCTGTTTGCCCTGAGTAACCTGGGCAGTCCAGTCTGCAGCAACATTCCGAATCTCTAGCTCTACCTCTATTCCATCTTTATCTCTAGCTATATATATATAGCTATATAATTTTGCCCATTTTTTATAACCCTGCCTTAATTTCCTTTTTAAGTCTCACCTACAACTATTACTACTGCTGAATATTCTTCCTTTTTCTTCTTTCTCAGATAAGCAAAACAGTGCCTGACAACCTCTGGTGTTTTCCAGATTCACTTTCTTTTCAGTGATAGTATAGAGTTAGGATCCCAGAGCTCTCTGGTCATCAGGAAGGAGTGTTGACTTCATAAATGCTTCTCTGCTGGGAATAGACATTGTCAGGTCAATTCATAATCCCAACCTGTTTCTATCTTTCCCTAGTAGGCTCTGGAAAGGTGAGATTCCAGGACACTGTGGCAAGGTCATTTAGCCAGGGAGGTCAGGATGGAAGCATAGTAGCATCTGTAGCTTGGTCACTGAAAGGCAATAAGATATTAAATATGACAAAATGTTTAATAAACAGGAGCCAAAAAGTAGTAATAAAGTAAATTTGAATAGAGACCCAGGGGTGGAAAAAACTAGGATGTCTATTTTAAGTATGTTTCTAAGGGATTATGACTTTAGTAATCTTTGCTTGAGTTTGATAGCTAACATGAAAGTGGACTAGAAATACTGTCCTGGGAGTCAGGCAGTAGCGCAGCAGGTTAAACGCAGGTGTCACAAAGCACAAAGACCTGCATAAAGATCCTGGTTTGAGACCCTGGCTTCCCATCTTCAGGGGAGTCACTTCACAAGTGGTGAAGCAGGTCTGCAGGTGTCTATCTTTCTCTCCCCCTCTCTGTCTTCCCCTCCTCTCTCCATTTCTCTCTGTCCTGTCCATCAGGGATGACATCAATAACAACAATAATAACTGCAACAATAAAAAGGGGCAACACAAGGGAATAAATAAATACAATTAAAAAAATACTTTCCTGCAGAATGGTGTCAGAGTTGAGAACAGAACTTGAAAGCTGGATTAGGGCAGAGCATAGTTCCCAAACTTGAATACAATATATATAAATACAGTTTACTGTTAACTACATCAGTCTGACCCCTCATCAACTATTTATCATGTATTTTTATCTTCTGATCGCCACACAGACATACTCACATAAACATATACATATAGACTTGAAACATAAGCATTTACATATTTCATTCATTCTTTCTGCATACATTTTTAAGTGCACATAAACAGAAACTATGTATATATATATATATATATATATATATATATGCCATACCAATTTACCAGTATTTTTTTTTATTTTTAATATTTTGCTTATTTTATTTTAATGAGAGAAATACATAGAGAGAAAAACCAGAACACTGCTCAATGGTGGTACTGGGGTATGAACTTGGGACCTCAGAGCTTCATGCATGAAAGTCTTTTATATAACTATCAGGCTGTCTCCCCAGCCTCAAGATTTTACATGAAGTACTAAAGCATATTCACCAACATCTATATACATTCATACTACCTATGAAAACAATGTAAGTTTTTTTTATATATATACTCTACATATATTGTGTGCATATACACATAAAATGAAAACATAGTGAAAGAAAAATGCTATGGTATGACTAGATATTCTTTTCTAGTAGAATATATACTTATAAGTGAGTAATTATTTGTTACTTATTTTTTCTTTCTGGGAATATTATTGAATTTGGAATATGCAACTGTGGCAGGATGCATCTTTTAAAAATATTATGTTGATAGCATATTACATTCTGTAAAGTAAATAACTGAAAAATGTTTGATGAGTGAATTTATAAGCAGGAGAGAACAAATTAGTCTGCAACATTCACTAGCACAGTGGTCAATAAATGAGAGCAAAGTTTAGAGACAAGATGAACTGAGCTTGGTTACAAAGGGAATACAAGTGTTGAGTATATTCCTATGCAGTTGTCTATTTATTTATTTATTTAAATCTATATTTTAGCCACCGGGGTTATTGCTGGGGTACAGTGCCTACAAGAAAACAGATCCACTTATCCTGGCGGTAATTTTTTATTTTCTTTTCCTTTTTTCTTCAACTGTCTTTTTCTTTGTTCCTATAAAATAGGACAGCAAGAAAGTGAGAGGTAGTGGGAAGAGAGATAGATAGAAAGACACACACAGACACACACACAGAGAGAGAGAGAAAGAGAGAGAGAGAGAGAGAGACCTGCAGACCTGCTTCTCCACTAGTGAAGATTCACCCTGCAGGTGTAAGCAGCAGCTGAACTGGGTCCTCAATCATTGTAACTGGTGCACTCAATTGGTGCACCACAGCCTGTTCTGCCCTCCCCTCCTTTTAGCTTTTAAAATAATTAATCTAGAGCAGGTGTAGATAGCATAGTGCCTGATGTTTCAAAGTCCCAAGTTCAATCCCCTGCATCACCATAAACCAGAGCTGATCAGTGCTCTGGTAAAAAAAAAAAAAAATCTACTTTAACTGTGGAAGTTGGTCTTTTTTTCATCATTTCATATTAAAGATGTAACTACTCCCAATATTTTCATCTATACTGTTTTGTAAGCATAAACACTGAGAAGTACCTATGGAATTTCCTTAAGTCCCATGAGAGAAAATTATCTTCTGTATAGCAAACTATCCTTTCTGACTTAAAACAAGAACAATTTACAGTTTTCCACAACTCAAAAGATTACTTGAAATGAAACAGTCAAATTTATCTGAACTAGAAGATCCAAGATGGCTATATTTACATGTCCGTAAGTATATGAAAACTTTCTGCTGAGCTTCTTTGTTGTTTTTCTTATGATCTTTCATTTTCCAGTTTCCTAGTCTAGTTTTCTTATACAGTGGTCTCAGGTGAAATTCCTTAAGGCCCATATTCCAGAAGCATTGCAATTACATATCAATCAAATCAAATCACAAGGCCAGCTCAGATTAAAAGTATCTGAAAGGAGATTCAGTCTTCTGTTTGAGAAGCTGCAATTTTTGTTTGTTTCTTTTTTTTCTTTATCATTTTAGATCTATACATCAGATATCCCTCATCTACATTTTTTTCAGTCTATTGGAAATCTCTGAAACTTTTCAACTGTGTCCTCATTTATCCTCCAGGTACACACACTTTCCCAGGTTATTAGAAAGAAGTAAAACTCTACAACCCACAAAAGCAATCTTAGTTCTAAGTGGATGGAAGTTTGACAAATATTCTGACAGTCAGGAGATCCAGGTGTGTCCATAGTAAAAGGAGGTATTTATCACTGAGTCATGTGTCTATTAGAAACTGGAAAAAAAGCCATGGATTTATGTGTCATAGTTCCCAAAGGAGCCTTCACTTTTAATGAGTCGCTGACTCTAGAGACCAAAGTCAGCATGATTAAAATGCCTCCTTGACATAGATAACATCAGCTGGGTATATGCATGGTGCTACATATTAAAATTTTACTATAGAACAGTGTAGAATTACATTACTTTTCCTTTAAATATTTAAATTATTTTAAAATAACTCAAATTAGGACTACAAAAGCTGAAGAAAGGCAAGAAACTAACATACTTTAATGATGACTCTAGTCATTATCTGGCCACCCCATCATCTGGAGCCCTAGTCAGGGAGTCCTGTGATTCCTACACTGAATATGATGGGCCTAAACCTCGACTAGGTCTGCCTCTCCATTATCACTGGTGATCTCCATCAGGAACAACATAATGGACCCCCTTGTGGGCCGCTATAGGAACTTATCCTCAATGTGGATCAACAATGGTAGAGAATGTTCCATTCTCCAAAGGGAGGCTGGATAACATACTCTATCTACCACCTGTGGAACATGGATCCTAAAACCGGGGCAGCTTTGAACATCCCTACTCATAACCACAAAATGTGAGCTCAGACCTATAGAGATGCAGAGGTTACAAAGGCTTCTAAACTGAATATGGGCCCCAGATCAAATTGATAGGGTCTACAATCAACAATATACAACTTTCCTATATTTGGGTGCTACTCTCTTCCTTGATCCAGCTTTCTAGCTCTTTTAACAGCCATGACATCATCTCCCCAGACAATAACTTGGATGCACCTGCATATCAGATTTCAGGCTCAGGGAAAAAAATGAACAAACAAAAATGTATAGTACACTTTATGTTTCTTTTTAATTTTTTATTTGATTGGACAGATAGAAATTGAAACGAGAGGGAATAATAGGGAGAGAGACAGAGAGATGTCAGCTGTATTTTCTTCACTGCTCCTAAGGCTTCCAAGCTGCAGGTGGGGAGCAGGGGCCCGAACCCAGGTTCTTGTGCATAATAAAGTTTGCACTTTAACAGGTATGCCACCACCCAGCCCTGAAATGTTACATTTCATCTGTGATTATTTATCTGATTTATTTCATTTATTTGATTCACTTCCTCCCTCAGACAGTATAATAGGTAAGGATGTAAGCCTTGTGTGGTCAATTAAGTCAATGGAAAATGGATTCCTAGAACAGTTGTATACACACTTAGATTTGGGTAGCAAGTTACATCTTTTAATAACAAGGAATGAACTAGAGGTTGGACATTTAGGCAGATGATTTTAATATTATTGTAAGAATGAAAGAATTTGTCTTAGAATTGCCAATAATACATTTTCTGGACCTAGATTTGGCATTTTAGTAGAGAGGAATGTGCTATGCCGTGTGTGTGTGTGTGTGTGTGTGTGTGTGTGTGTGTGTGTTTGTGTGTGTGTGTTTGTAATTACATAACTAAGGGGGGTTTATCTGTGTGTGATTTAGGGAAAGTAATAAATATAAAGATATGAAGGCTGGTTGGTGGTGCACCTGGTTGAGCATGCACATTACACTGCATAAAGACTGGGGTTCAAGCCCCTGGTACCCACCTGCTATTTGTGAATACTTTACAAATGCTTAAAACAATGTTGTAGGTATCTTGTTATTCTCTCTCTCCCTCTCTATCTCCCCTTTTATCTCTCAATTTCCCTCTGTTTAAATGCAAAATAAATAATGTTTTTAGAGATATAATATCTCAATGTGTATATGGTTATAGATATTAATGTATGTATGTTTATAACAATTTTAATATGCTCATGTTTGTATAAGTGTGTGTAGGTAACTATGGATATTGTTTTAATTTTTCATCCTGATTTTTACTTTAAAAAAGAAGAAACTAATGCAACGAGTGCCACTGCAGCATGCTTCACTTCAGACTGTGACCAGAGACTTCAGGTGTGGAATGACAACCCTTCAGCTCCATTACTCGGGTGAGACCTTTCCTTTCATAGTATTCTCTAATTCCATTCCAGGTGGTCCACTCCCCAATAAAGTCCCCAAACCTAGATATAGTCCAGGTCCCCTGAGATACAGCATACGTTCACCCGTGCCCATAAACTAGGGGAAAAATATATACCTGAAAGCAGAAGTACACAAGAGCATGCAGGGAATGCCCCCAACACTTCATCTGCACTATTCCAGTTTTTGGGTCCATCATTCAACAATTTGTTTGGCTTTGTATGTTAACTCTCTTTTCAGCCACCAGGTTCTGGATGCCAGCAAGATGCTGACCAGACTTCCCTGGACAGACGACCCCATCAATGTGTACTGGAGCTCCGCTTCCTCAGAGCCCCACCCTACTAGGGAAAGAGAGAGGCAGACTGGGAGTATGGATAGACCAGTCAATGCCCATGTTCAGCGGGGAAGCAATTACAGAAGCCAGACCTTCCACCCTCTGCAACCCACAACGACCCTGGATCCATACTCCCAGAGAGATATAGAATGGGGAGGTTATCAGGGAAGGGGATGGGATATGGAGACCCGGTTATGGGAATTGTGCGGAATTGTACCCCTCTTATTCTATGGTTTTGTTAATGTCTCCTTCTTAAATACTAATAAATAAATTTTAAAAAAAAGAACATAAGGCAAGGACCTGGTGTAGCTCTACTAATAAAGAGAAAACTCAAAAAAAAAAAATTGAAGAAGAAGAAACTAAGGAAGCTCAGAAAGAAAAAAATATGTGTCTATGCATTTCTAATGCACAAGAAGGTGATAGCTCCTTGTCATTTTATACCATTGAGTTCATTTTTATGGTAACTAAAATATCCAAAAAAAAAAAAAAAGGGGGTATGCCCAGGCCTGCGGGGTTATCGACGGAAACCTAGGGTAGGGGGCGAGAGAATGGAGGGGACAAGAGACACGAAGCAAGACAGGTTTCTGATCAAGCTCTGAAAATTTTATTTTACAGCCGCATTTTAAGCACACACCATGAGGAAGTTCTGCTAAGGTAGTGGCGGGAGGGAGGTGGGTGAGCAACTTTCCAAACAGTTAGATGGTAATCGCAGTTACAATGATCAGAATGTCTGTTCACCGGTTATGTGAGAGACTTAGCTAAGGTTTTGGCTCCCGGCAGGGGTACTTTATTTCTTGCAGTTTTCTTATAACTTTCAAGAGAATCAAGTACATGATTTGGGGGGACATGTTTAACCATTTAATTATCCCCACAGTCCTGTTTCCTATCTCCAGCACACATTTGCAGGATAAAAAGCATTAGAGCAACATTATCTTTATTTATTGATTAGAATATATGCTTAAATTAAAGGAAAATAAATATTTTCCATTAAGAGGTTATAAAATAAGGCACAAAACATAATTATTGAAACACAGAATATTAAATATCAGAAAATGAAGCAGTCAGACAAGCCCTGTTATTTGGTTATTCAGAGAAGAATGCAAATCAGAATACTTCTTACTCGAAGGCATTGCTCACAATTTTACTTCATGATGTATATGTCTGGTTTCATTTGCAAAATTAAAAGTATAGTTTGTTTCCAAAAAGAAATATTTTATCAGCCTAAAGCCATAGTGTTAAAGAAAAACTTCTTTAAACTATATTCAATCTGGTGTCCTTGGAGAGAGGCTTTCACTACTTTTTCTAACAGTTTATATAAGTTGAACCACTTGGCTAATGATGCAAGATCAAGGATATGTAAGGGACACATTTGGCTTGATTTAACTCGAAAAATGTTCAAAGGAAGGAAAGAATTCACTTATGTCTCCATGACCTTTTATGGAAACCTTTTTGGACAGGTATTTTTCTGTGGACAATATACCCATATTGCTCACTTTGAAGCTCCAAGGGGGAAAAAAAGGAATACAGAAATGAAAAATAATAGACAAAGTTTATTCTAGATAACTTCAAAGAGGAACTATATAGACCAAACAAAATTTGAGAGACCCCAAGTTACGATGCTGGTGATAGTTTAAGAATATCATATCTCAAGAATTATTGCATTCATATATGAATGTGAAGGGAGAAATGCAAGACCAGAACTGAAGCAGAGTATGTATAATGGTCATAGCTAACTGTAAAATATTTTTAGTAGATAATATTCAATTTTCACTAAATCTTTTTTGAACTTCTTCACCATCACTCCAGGACCCCTGCAATATGCAGCAAATTATAATTCTATCTTAGTCAAAGAAAGAACACAGGCTTATTCAAATTATTTTATTTTTCTGTTTTACAATTATAAGAATTTTTAGCAATCATTGAGAAAAGAGAGTAGAAAATGTAAATCAAAGGTCACAAAACACATAGGAAGACAGTCAAGCTTTGAGGACAAAAGAATGAGAACATTAACTGATAGTTTTCATTTATGTACTTCCTATTAAATAAGGAAACAATCTGTTGGTGGGAATGGCTATGAAATAAAGGTCACAACAAAATAGTGAGTTTACATGAGGGAATTATGGGTGTGGGCTGACATATTTTTTAATACTAACATTTTCTTTGGGATGACAATCAAATAAAATTGATTGAGAATCAATTCAAATAAAAGTGATCACAGGTGTTATATTAGGATAGTAATATTATCTTCATTTAATATATAACTCTTTTAATTGATTTTAGTATATTACTTCCAAAACAAAATTTTGAAAAAACTCAATGCTGATGGAGCACTCCCAGAGTTGAGATACCAAAGTTAGAACACATTACCGAGATTATGAGTTTGAGCTTTTTCTTTAACTTTCTACTCTGATTCTTCTTAAACTTAATTTGAGACTGGCTAATTTTTCTGTATACCCCAAAGGTCTTGAAAGTCAATACATAATAGAAGAATAAGGTTTTTCACTCCCCAATTTTTATCTGAGCAACAAGTTTCCAATAGCAGAGAACACGCACTTTACCTTACTAGAGAGAAATCATCCGTAAATCCTTCATTTTTGGAAAGGACTTCGGAATGCTGTAAGTGAACTCAGTGAAGGCCCATGGTAGATGACAATAGATGGATGTTTATTTCTCAGGACCTATCAACTGCTTTCCAAGACAAAGTAGGTAGATTATACTTAGCTCCTATCATAGAGATAGAGATGTGATTGCTGTTGTTTCAGTCAATTCTGAAAACTACATTCTGACTTTTCCTCCATTTTTTCTCAAATCACAAATCTCTTCTGTCCAATATTTCAAAGGCTGAGTTTTGTGCACACATGACTTTCAGGTCTTTAATAACCAATGGGCTGAGTTTGAATAATGAGTCTAATTGTCCAATTTAAAACTTAAATCAAAGAGAATGAACTGATAGACTCTGTAAGTCAGTAGAGCCAGAAGTCATGTTCAAAAAGGTCATCCAAAAAAAAAAAAAAAAGGTAAAAAGAAAAGGAAGGCAAGTTGGCAAAGCCCAGAGTAAGTGAAAGAAGCAGATGAGAGATATGTTGTGTCCAGTTCAGGACACTGGTGGGGGACTCAGCCAGAGAGTAGGATTAAACTTTAAGTGACAAACCAAGTTTAGCTTTGGTCACATTTATTTAGCCATATGGGGGGGCATGGTCTGTGGTGTGTATGTGTACATGCAATCTTGCATCACTACTTTTTTGTTGTTGTCTGCTCCACGATACTCACCAAGATAGGGTAGATAGTTCTAATCTAGGGCTTATAAGGACTTACTCTGACAAGATATGCTGGACTTAGAAAAGAAAGGAAATCACCTTGTTTAAAATCACAAACGTTGGCTGTGTCTCCTCTGGATTAAGTCTTATCACTGTACCTATTAGTTGTGTGAACATGAGAAAGTTGACTATAATCTGTCTGAGTTTTAGTTCCTTTATAACTGGAATGGGAATTATAAAATTGGGATAAAATCAACTATCATAATAAATAGTTAAATTGTCAAGCACAGGGTTGAAGGCAGAGGGTGTTTAATTTGGGATTTTTCTCACATAATACATCAATTTTGTTGTTTCTTCCATGTAGTGATTCAATAAACCAGGATCCTCAGAGCTTATAGATCCACTATACTCTAGGATGTTATAGTCATTTGCAAACACCCAGATGAAAGGGATAAAAGACATAAAGGAGATTATCCTCTTTCTAGGAAACCTCATTTTCTTTACATTTCATTGGTAAAAACTAGTTGCCTGAGTGCATTTAAATACTAGAGGATCACAGGAATATAAATATGATTTAACCATTGTTTGCCAAACTGAATCAAAACTACCCCAAAGTAATAAGATTTAGTATCTGAAATATTATTATTATTAATGGAAAATGAGAAATTGTATGTGTCAACAACTGTATTGTAAACCATTAATTCCCCAAAAAGATAAAATGAAATACATTTTTATTGTTATTATTGTTGTTGTTATTGTTGTCATCATTTCCCACTGGGGCTCAGTGCCTATAGGTTGATAGAGAAAGAGAGATAGAGAAGAAAAGAGGAACAAAGAAAGAAAAGATAGGCAGCACCACTCTACCACTTATGAAGTATCCCCCTAACACATACATACTCCCATTTGGTGGCCCTGAGCTCAAGCCCAGTCCTTATTCATGATAATACATAAATTCTGCCAGCTGAATCACCTGTCACCACCCAGAACACATTAAACTTACCTTATAAAAATGTAGTCTTACAGATGTTATTAGATAAGGATTTTGACCAGTGGGAAAGAGCTTGGTTTATTCAGTAGACCCTAGAATTGTTTGATACAAACAGAGGAGGAGGTGGTAGTAGATTTCCAAGGAAGAAATTGAAATGTTGTGGTAACAAATTATTGAACTCGAGATGTGAGGGAATTGTCTAAGGTCATTCCAATGACTCCCCAGTGTTCCCAAGAAGAATTTTAATTCAGTACAAGATGTGCCAATAAACTCTGTATACCAAAAGAGCTTAGTGCTTAGCACAATTTTGCATCCTCTCTATAAGAAACATGTTAATTTTTCTTATAACTGTCTTCCAGTGTATAGAAATTAAAATAAATAAATAAAAATGTTAGTGTGGCTTTGGTTGTAGTTTATACAATTGATAGGTTTATTACATAGTAGTTATTTATGTACAGCAAAATAGGTAATGGGACAGAGATAGGCTTCTTCTTCTTCTTCTAGCTTTTGCCCTTCTTCCGTAGCCAGTCAACAGCGTCAGGTTGAGCCTGATGTAAAGTTTCGAGACCTCCTTTGAATCTGGAGAGATAGGCTAATTATGATGGGCAGAGAGCCATGAGTCTTTTTAAGCTAAGTTTACCAGAGCTAGGTTACATGTGTTCAAGTCCCAGGAGAAGCTGCAAAGTGGTCTGAGGGAACATGTAGTAACACCTAGCTGCAATTGAGTTGGCAAGAGAGGGTATTTCCAGAACAGATGTGCTTGAATAACTTCTGATGCAACCACAATCCCTTATGGGTTTGTGTAAGTCTGTTAATTCTCATAGGCTGATTTAGGCCATATGCTAAGTATGTCCACATTCCAATGTCAGTGAATGTTATAAAAAATTCTCTTTTTTAATTTTTTATCTTTATTTATTTTAGATAGAGAAAGAGAGAGACTGCTTCACCACTTGCAAAACTTTCCCCCTAAAGGTGGGGACTGAGGGTCTGAACCTGGGTCCTTATGCATTATAACATGTCCACTACCGTGCAGTCCCAAGAATTCTTTTAAACTTTACAAGAAACGGATTAAGGTTTTTATTGTAGCTGTAAAGAGAATGGGGTGTGTGTAGCAATAAATTCCATGAAGGTTGTGGAATTGATATGCTAGTCATGGAAAATATACAGATGGCAAAGACTTCATTTTCTGTAGTCTCTGTTTACTTGCGATACATACATTGGTCTTTTCTCTGAGTGACAATTACCTAACTTTGACCTTGGTTGCACTCATGTTTATACCATCTTGTAGTACAATCTGATCACATAGTAAAACATTGGAGCCTAAGAGAAGAAGAAATATCAGATTTTCCCTTTGAAGCCTTCTCAGTGAATCTGGCCCTGACAATACCTTCATTTCCATTAAGTGGAATTGATTTTATAATCCTAAAATCCAGAATAGTTGGAAGTAGTTTTCTTATTTTAAGACATCACATGCGTGATGTTTTATGACAGTAGCTATGAAAATTCATGTGTTTTTTCTCTGCAATAGCAGAATATGCTAGCTTGGACAACTGGCTATTTATGAAATCAATGTGTTTATTTCAATCTCATAGGATTATTGCAAGACTAGATCATGCATGTAAATTATCTGGAAAAATACAAATTCAGTTTGCAGATGATTTGTTAGCTATAAATGCATTTCTAAAGTATAAAAATGATTTAAATATAGATAAGTGTGCCTCATCATAGCTTAACTTGAATTCTGGTGTAATTATGTGTTTTGTCTAAGAAGAAAGGGTACCATAATTGGCCAATACCCATGAGAGCCTAACGCACATCATCATCACTAATATGTAGCAAGGTTGTGGGAATGGAGTAGAGCTGTGAGATTTGCTGATCTAAATATAATACATACAAATCAATGCACATTATGGAAAGTACACTGACTGACTGGGGAAATGCTTTATGAGTTCCAAAGTGTTATATTTCTTCTTCCAAATCCTTTTTCTTACCTTTCTTTAACTAATGCATTATTAATGATTCTGAAGACATGGGCATTTTGAAAATGGAAAGATATGTAGACATTACTGACAGAGGTTAAAATTTCCTCTGGACGCCTCTGCAGAGTGTGATTCTTAGAATATTCTCTAGTGAAGATCTGTATTATGTACACATTTCATTTATCTCCTGCTTGCCATCTCATTAAATCTTAAAGCTACTATGCTATCAGTACTCCCCAGAAATATCTACTATATCTATATCTATAGCTACATCTATATCTATATATGTGTGTGTATGTGTGTGTGTGTGTGTGTATTCTTTACTTGTTAGAACTATAACTAGGTTTAAATGAATTAATAGAGGAATAAATTTTCTAATAGAGTGGATATTTAATGAGATATAATTTAATAATATTACAAAGAAGCAAAGTTTTAATGTGTGTGTGTTCACCAGGTCTTCTCGGTTCTGAATATAATTTTTTTCTAATATAAACACAGACGCATAGATAAAGAAGAAACAGGGAGAATGGAAACAATATTAGATAACACAGCATCAAATATTTCTTCAATGTGGTGGTGGTATCTTGAATATGGGTTATATACATTTCAAAGAGTCATGCTACAGACATAATATTTCTTCTATATATATTTCAGTCAGTGACAATATTTATTTACCACTAGTGCAAAAGAAAGTTTATATATATATTCATACACACATAGATATATAAAATATGTGCACATAATTATTAATTATTAGTCGTGGATCTTTTAGAGTCATGTATTAAAATAAATAATTCATATATATATATATATTTCTAACTTTCCCAATAATTCCATTGACCAGCTTTTATAACCACTATTTTACACAAGAGAACTATTAATACAATGCTCAATAAGTATATTGGGTATTATATTAACTTTCCACTTTTGCAAGAGAAAGTTATGTTATGTGGTAAATGTATTTGGTCAGTGGTAAATGTATGTGGTCAGTGACTGAAATCACTTAAGAGTTAACAAGTGGACTGCAACTTTTTATTATGTATTTTAGGTCCTTTTCCACTTTTCATATCCAATATGTATTAACATATATGGTAATATTTGATATTAAAACTAATAATTAAATTAATATTTAATAACACAAATTGTATAATTTATCTAAATATGAAGACTAAAATAAAACATATTTCACAGATTGTTGAGCTGCTTTACCCAAAGATAATAAAAAATTTACACTTGAATTTTTTAAATATTTTATTTATTTGTTTATTGAAAGAGAGAGAGAACGGAAAGGGAGGGAGAGATAGAAAGAGTGAAAGAGAGATTTCTGCAGCACTGCTTCAACACTTGTGACACTTCCCCCTGTAGATAGGTATTAGGAACTTAAATGTGGGTTCTTGTGCACTTGTGATATGTGTGAACAATTGGATGTACCATTTCCCAGTTGCATTGCCTTTTTTTAAAATAAGTTTTTAATATCTTCAGCTACCAGAAACTTGAAAGGTCAAATATCAATTGCAATCATATTTTACATACAATATTAGCTGTGAATCTTTTCTTCTGAGTCATATATTAAGATAAACAATGTAGCTGCATGTCTCATTTTCTAATTCCTTCAATAATTCTGTGGGGTAGTTTTTACAACTACCATTTTAAACAAGAGAACTATAACACTTGATATCTTAAAGTGATAAGGAATATAAAGCTAGAAATGGCAATGTTTCACTCATGAACTACCTGATCTTACCCATGACAGAGATTGCAAAGTAAAAATAGACAGCTTGAAAATGAGTGGAACTGGAGATGATTATGCTTACTGAAATAAATAAAGAGGGAAAAGACAACTACTAGGTGGTTTCACTTATATGTGGAATATAATTAAATACAGCTCATGAACTTGTAAAAAAAAAAAAAAACTAAGCAAACTATCTTAGAATTTGTAAGAACTATGGTGGTACATAACAATGGGATGAGACTCAGAACTTTGATGGTAGGTTTGCTCTGAAATTATAACACTATAATCATGTAAGCCATTATTAAACCACAAATAAATAAAATCTATTGAAAGGTATAGAACAGATAGTTTAAATAATCTGTGGTAATCATATTTCTGTTTATGTGCAAAAGAGATGTGGAATAGGAGTTCTAGAAGTTATTTGATGCCATGAAGACTTTTATAAAAGGTTTATAAACAGTATAACATGATTTGAAAATCCTACCTTGCTATTTTTTTTTTGTTTTCTAGCATCATACTGGACTTTAATTCATCTGCCAGTATAACATATAAGTAAAATTTTGAAAACTGCCACCAATAGCATTCTTAATCTACAAAATAACTTTTTTCTGAGAAATGTAAATTGTTTTGTTGTAGGCATAAAATTCTTGCTTCAGAATGCATCATTATTTAAAGAATAAAGACATATAAATTGATCTGTGATGGTTCTGAAAAAGACCATGAGTAGGATGTTTCATAAACCTAGCAAGTGTTTACTTGATTGCAAGTGGACTATACTGTCACATTTGCTAAATCCCTGTCTCAAAACATTTTATCCAACACATTCAAATAGGAGTTATGCTATTCAGATGTTTTTATTTTCTTATCTTCAAGGATTCTTACCAAAAGCAAAGATAAAACTCAATTTGATCAAACCATGAGCAGTTACGTTAATTTTTCTCCAACTTCCTCCAAGAAATGTCATTTAATCTATTTTCACTTATTTGTTCATATCTAGCTATTATCTAATATGTAATATAATGTGGAAAATGTAATAACAATTTTCAAAACATTCACTGTACTTTAGCTAAATAGACCTGGACTTAAATCCAGTTGTCTTTGCTTCATACCCCCATACTGGGCAAATGAGTTGCCCTCTTTCATTTTCAGATACTGATTTGATTTTTGACTATTGAAATATTCTTCGCTAAGTGAATGAGCAGTAAATTTTGAATAATATAATAATCATTATTGAAACTACCTTAGGTAAAAGTCTTTGATGAAGTTAACTGTTCTTTGCTTCTGGTTCTTATCTTGTTAAAATTATAACAACGAGGGACCAGGCCATGGCATGCTTGGTTAAGCGCTCACATTACAATGTGCCAGGACCCAGTTTCAAGCCCCTGGTCCCCATCTGCAGGGAGAAAGCTTCAGGAGTGATGAAGCAGAGCCTCAAGTGTCTCTCTTGTCTCTTTCCCTCTCTAACTCCCCCTCTCCTTCTCAGTTTCTCTGTGTCTCTACTCAATAATAAATAAATACAAATAAAAAAAAACTATAACAACCAGAGAAAGATCAGATGAGTTAATATATGAACGTGGTCTCTAGCATGGTGAATATTTAATGAGTTATAATTTACTGATATTACAAAGAAGAAAACTTTGGATGCATGCCTGCATTATTGATATTTAAAATAGTGACCTCAAATAAGTTGAAGTAAATCAATAAAAAGGGAGAATAAATTTGAACTGAACTGTCTAGAAAACTTCAATGAGATGAGCTAGTTTTCAATACATTAGAATTATATGGAATAAGAAAAGTTTGTTGAATATAGATATAAACTATTATACAGCATGGTAGAATTAATAGCCATGATTCAGAAGCAATTTTTCCTGGGCTCATTCAATTTGTTTTCCTTGTTTACCTATTTCTCCATCATGGAGCTTAGTTGGAGACAATCCCTCATGGAGTTCTAGTCAGCTGTCAACTCTGAAGTTTGTTTTTTTTTTTTCATTTAGGCTTTGAGCTATTTATGGGAGAAAAATCCCTCAACTTTTTCATCTTGAAAAATAAGCCTTTAATTAGTCTCTCATAATTCAAGGAAAAAGTTATATAGAGTTATGTGTGCTTGTGTGTGTGTGTGTCTCTGTGTACTTGCTTGTCTTTATCTATGCTTATTGAGTATGTGTATGATTTTGCTGGAAATTTTTCCACAAGAACACATGATATTTTAATTTATTTTTAAATATTTATTTACTTTAATCTAATGAGACAGAGAAGGGTAAAGAGAGAGAGTGAGAGAGAGAGAGAGAGCCAGGACAGGATCTAATCTGGGCTGTACAGGGTCACACACATGACAAAATAACAAATGATCCAAGTGAGCTAATTCATTAGGTTCACATGTTAATATGTGTTCTTTTTTGCTGTACATACAATAATGTATGTTTCATCTGTGTTGCATCTATTACCTTATATAATTCAAATTTATCCCTTTGGCTTTCAAAAAATTTCCCATATCTTTCTTTTAAAAAGGTTTTATTTTAAGGAGTTGAGCAGTAGAGCAGCAGGTTAAGCACAGGTGGCGCAAAGTGCAAGGGCCAGCATAAGGATCCCAGTTGGAGCCCCTGGCTCCCCACCTGCAGGGGAGTCTCTTGATAGGCAGTGAAGCAGGGCTGCAAGTGTTTATCTTTCTCTCCCCATCTCTTTCTTCCCCTCCTCTCTCCATTTCTCTCTGTCTTATCCAACAATGATGACATCAATACAAACAGTAATTACAACAATAAAAAAGAAGAAAAAGGTTTAATTTTATTCATTTCACATTACATAGAGAAAAATATGTGCCTGTGAGAAAAGAGAGAGAGAGAGAGAGAGAGAGAGAGAGAGAGAGAGAGAGAGAAAGAACACCACTATAGCATACATAGTACCAAGGATGAAACCAAAAGCCCTAGGCATGCAACTCTAGCTGAGTCACCTTCATATTTCTACCTGAACTACCTGCTTAAAAAAATATATTGTGGACATCTAATCTTTGATAAGGGGGTCCAAAGGATTAAATGGAAGAAGGAGGCTCTCTTCAATAAATGGTGCTGGAAAAACTGGGTTGTAACATGCAGAAAAATGAAATTGAACCACTTTATCTCACCAGAAACAAAAGTCAACTCCAAATGGATCAAAGACCTAGATGTCAGACCAAAAACAATCAAATACTTAGAGGAAAACATTGGTATAACACTTTCCCACCTATACCTCAAGGACATCTTTGATGAATCAAACCCAATTGCAAGGAAGACTAAAGCAGAAACAAGCCAATGGGACTACATCAAATTGAAAAGCTTCTGCACATCCAAACAAACTATTAAACAAAGAGACCCCTCACAGAATGGGAGAAGATCTTCACATGCCATACATCAGACAAGAAACTAATCACCAAAATATATAAAGAGCTCAGCAAACTTAGCACCAAAAAAGCAAATGACCCCATCCAAAAATGGTCAGAGAATATGAACAAAACATTCACCTCAGAGGAGATCCAAAAGGCTAACAAACATATGAAAAACTTCTCTAGGTCACTGATTGTCAGAGAAATGCAAATTAAGACAACACTAAGATACCACCTCACTCCTGTAAGAATGGCATAGGACAGCAGCAACAAATGCTGGAGAGGTTGTGGGGACAGAGGAACCCTTTTACATTGCTGGTGGGAATGTAAATTGGTACAGCCTCTGTGGAGAGCAGTCTGGAAAACTCTCAGAAGGCTAGACATGGGCCTTCCATATGATCCAGTAATTACTCTCCTGGGGTTATACCCCAAGGACTCCATAACACCCAACCAAAAAGAGGTGTGTACTCCTATGTTCATAGCAGCACAATTCATAATAGCTAAAACCTGGAAGCAACCCAGGTGCCCAACAACAAATGAGTGGCTGAGAAAGCTGTGGTATATATACATAATGAAATACTATGCAACTATCAAGAACAATGAACCCACCCTCTCTGACCTATCTTGGTCAGAGGTAGAAGGAATTATGTTAAGTGAGCTAAGTCAGAAAGATAAAGATGAGTATGGGATGATCCCACTCATCAACAGAAGTTGAGTAAGAAGATCTGAAAGGGAAACTAAAAGCAGGACCTGACCAAATTTAAGTAGGGCATCAAAGTAATAACCCTGTGGTGAGGGTTAGACATGCAGCTTCCTGGGCCAGTGGGGGGTGGGAGTGGGTGGGAGGGATGGGTCACAGTCTTTTGGTCTTGGGAATGGTGTTTATGTACACTCCTAGTAAAATGTAGTCATATAAATCAGTAGCTAATTAATATGAGGGGGAAAATAAATTCTATGTCTCGAAGTTTTTCAAAACACAAACTGAATATTTTCAGTATATAGGCTGTGTAATTGATAGGCAGACTCTCTCAGAAGCCTAGACCAAGTAGATCAGAAGCAACCAATAGCACAGCTATATACAAGATACTGGATACTGTACAGCAAACCCTAACAAAAGGACTTTTCAAAATTAACCCAATTACCAAATAATGTGATGATAATATTAACTATTGATTGTCTTTTGGAACCCTAAGACAGCAGGAGCCTCACATCTCCACTATAGAGCCTCTACTTCCCCCAGTCCTGGAACCATTGGATAGGGCCCACTTTCCCGTATGCCTCTCCCAATCCATATCAAATAATATTGCATTTGCTGATCACAACCTAACCAACGCAACGATTGCCACCTCAACATGCTTCACTTCAGACTGTGTCCAGAGACTTCACGTGTGGAATGACAACCCTTCAGCTTCATTACTCGGGTGAGACCTTTCCTTTCATAGTATACTCTAATTCCATCTCAGGTGGTTCACTTTCTAACAAAGTCCCAAAACCTAGATATACACAAGTTTCTGTGAGAGAAAGCATATGTTCACATGTATCCGTAAACTACTGCAAAATATATACCTGAAAGCAGAAGTACACTAGAGTTTGCAGTGAGTATCCCCCTAACACTTCCTCTACACTATTCCAAGCTTTGGTTCCATGATTGCTCAACAATTTGTTTGGCTTCATATGTTAACTCTCTTTTCAGTCACCAGGTTCCAGATGTCATCAGGATGCCAGCCAGGCTTCCCTAGACTGAAGACCCCCACCATGTGTCCTGGAGCTCCACTTCCCAAAAGAACTACCCAACTAGGGAAAAAGAGAGAGGCAGACTGGGAGTATGGACCTACCAGTCAACACCCATGTTCAATGGGGAAGCAATTACAGAAGCCAGACCTTCTACCTTCTGCAACCCACAATGACCCTGGGTCCATGCTCCCAGAGGGATAGAAAATGGGAAAGCTATCAGGGGAGGGAGTGGGATATGGAGATTGGGTGGTGGGAATTGTGTGGAATTGAACCCCTCCTACCCTATGGTTTTGTTAATTAATCCTTTCTTAAATAAAAAATTTAAAAAAACTATCTTGCATTTAGAAATAAATAAATAAATACATGTTTGTTGAAAACCTAGTTATAAATGAGGTCCCTGGGAAACATGCTACTGGAAATACTGAAGAACAATCATAAAATGATTTAGAAAGGATCTAATCCAAGTTTAGTGCATACTGAGTACCTAACTTGCCAGTAAATGCTGCCAGTATTGGCAATAGACACAAATATTTGATCTCCAGATCTGGTTTTTGGATGAGGTGAGGTTAGGTGTTCATGATTTGCAGAAGTCTGAGGTAGAAGAGCAGAATTATGGTAAAGTTTGGTAAAATAGTAGGCATTTAACCAGAAGTCTGAGAAAGACCAAAAAAACATATAAAATTATGAGTATTGGACAGGAATTTTAAAAAATTGCATGAGTTAACTGAGTTATATAACTAATACAAGACATTTAACTTTGTATAAACTTGGAAAGTTTATGTTAAATTTTTTTCCAAGTTGTCAATGTCAAACTTTAAAATGTCAATGTTAATCTGTCAAACTAGGAATTTAATCTATAACATCTCCCTTGATCATGAGTTTCCCCTGTCATCCATCAGTATAAATTGAAATATATAATGCCCAAATCAAGTCATTTGTTGCCTTAGCTGTCTCTATTACATAACAACCTTTCCAAAAATTGATTGCTAAGAACATCCTCAGTTTTATGGGATGGGTGAGCTAAT
Source organism: Erinaceus europaeus (assembly GCF_950295315.1). NCBI lineage: Eukaryota > Metazoa > Chordata > Mammalia > Eulipotyphla > Erinaceidae > Erinaceus > Erinaceus europaeus. The sequence continues at coordinate 88,282,178 of NC_080171.1, read as the reverse complement.
GCAAGTAGCTTTTCTGGTTCACACAATCTAGGGGATTGTGTTAAGACTTCAAGAGGGTTTATCTACAAGACTGCTGGTGACATTGGTTGTCAACTTGAAGGTCAGTTAGAGCTGTCAACCAGAGAATTTATCCATAGTTGTTGTTGTGGTCAGGTGTTGGGCTGCACCACGGAGAAGAGAGAGAGAGGAGGTCAGGAACAAGTGGGGTACACAAATCTTTATTATAGGATGGGGGGTGGCTCAGGCCACGTGGAGTCAGCTGACAATGGCCGTCCCCACTACCTCACCATGCAGAGAGAGAGAGAGTGCGACTGGAAGGAGCCCAGTGAGAGAGAGCGAGAGAGGGAGCCAAGAGCCCAAAGGGGGGGGAGTGAGGGGGCTTTTATTGGGCAATAACCAGGGGTGACATGTGGGGGCAGGATTGGTTGAAGGGGGCACTGTGGGGCATGGTAAAACCTGGGGGCGGAGACTGCATCAGAATAATGCCTCAGCATCATCTCCTCCTTTCTCTTTATATCTAAATGGACACAGTAAAGAAAAATGGAATGGAGCAGGCTTAAATGTTTTTAAGGAATGCCGTGCTCAGGTGGTAATATGTAGCACTTTCTGTGGAGGAGGGAAGGCTTAAATGGCTGCCAACATTGTGAGATTTATGTGTCCCCCTGTGCTCAACCCCTCTTTAGAGAGAGAGACTTACCTGGAGGGACTCATCTCATAGGTTTAAGCGCAGCCTGCTCAACCATCTCTTCACAATATCTCTACATCTCTTTCTGTCTTTCTATCTAGTCATAGCATAAGATGGTTCAAAGTCTGTAAAAGACTATCGTGGAGCAGAAACCTTTTGGGCATAAACCTAATGATATAGAGACAAGTGGGGGAGTAGTAAAAGCCAGTGTGGTGTGAAGGGAAGGGTTGGTGTGTAAAGGAATGTTCCCTTTTGGGGGGGAAGGGTCAAGGATACATAATGAGGGGGAGGTGGGAGGGCATGACCCACCAAACAGAGGGGCTATTTGGCATTGTATAGTCCTCAAGGCAACAGTCTATGAAGTCTATGAACTACTCAGGATCAGTCTATGAAAAACCAGCAGCATGAAGGGAAATAACCTGCTTTAAAATTGTGTAAAATGTCTATAGGGTATGCCAGCAAGTCTGATACAAGTCTCAGTCCAAAGTGGATGGCTAGGGGAAGAATTGGCAGGGGATGAGATGCTGCATGAGGGAGGTCAGCCGCTGGAATTCTGCTTTTCTGTAGATAGCCAGCTGGAACCGCCAACATGTGACAGGCAAATCAGAAGCAGAAACAGCAAGTAGGCATTAAGAAAGTTCTGTCCTTGGAGTCTGTGTATCGGGTTCTTCAGATCGCGTTGAGTTACATCTAGGGTTTCAGGGGGTGTGTCACTGTAGTCGTGCCATCTAGTGGGTGATGTCAGGGTGTGCAGGGGTTCAGATGGTTTTTCCAGGATTCCTGTGAAAGAAAAACAAACAATCTGCTTCTCGTGGTTAATTTGAACTTGTAACAAGTTAGAAGTTTATTATAGTTGATACCTCAATGATTATAATTGGCTTAAATATCTTTATGATTTTATTTAAAGGTCAACTAATGTGACCTGTAGCAGTCTCTACAGCAGGATCTTGAGAACAATTTTAGTTAAAATATGTATTTTAAACAGACTCAAATTGCTTAGAGAGTTAACGCATTTTTGTGACAATGATTTTAACATTTACAGTGCCAGATTGATGCCAGATTTGTTGTGGATTAATTTCAACAAGATAGTTTACAGGGCACTTTTGGGGGCCCTCCAAAGGTGTCCTGTATAGAGAATTTATATTTTAGTTTTGGGAATGTATAGTCACGTTAAACATTTAGACTTTTACCTTAAATAGTTACCTTACCAAATTAATTTTTACCTTGTCTGGTAATAATGTAGCTGTAGGGTTACACTTTTGACTGTTAAGTTAGTGTTACCAAACTTGAGACATACCCATAAACATTTAGTTATAACACACTGGAGGAAAAAGAACTTTTGTTATAAAAACATATCATTTTAAAAACAAATTTATATCTGTCATTAGTCACACAGTTTAAGACTAAACATTTACATATATACCAAAACTATATATAAAAATCAAAAGAGGGAGAAAAACAAAAATTTTGGAATGTTTCTGGACATCTCCAAAAACTTTGGCTGCGTCCAGCATTTTTATAGAAAGACAATTACCTTTTAGAGTACTCCGAGCAGATGGGTCATGCAAAAAAATTTTTTTTTGTCATTCAACACACTCACAAAACACAACTGGCCAGTTATAACATAAGACATTCAGGGAAAGGGTAGGAGAGAGGTCACTATGAGCCAGATTTTGTAGGTTCAGCCATGTTGTATTATTCATCCTGGGATGTATCCTGCATCTGGTCCTCTTGTAGTATCTTGTTCTTCAGGGATAACAGCTCCATCCTGCGGGTATTGTCGGACATGGCGGGCAGGAACCCAGACAGGTTTAGAGAAATTTTGAGGGAAAATGCATGCGAAACCCCTTCCATGGTCAATTGGGGTCAGGCCCTTTACAAATTTTATCGAGTGGGTCTTTCCATTTGACCTTAATGGATGGGAGGGTAGATGGTGTTTGCCAGTGAATAATAATAAGGGGTAAGTCCGAGTTATTGTAAATATTAAATAGATTTAATGTAGTTAAGGCTTTTGTTAGCTGGATATTGGGGGGATATGTTCCTCCTTTAACTTTATTTAATTGAGCCTTAAGGGTTTGATGGGCCCTCTCGACAATGCCTTGTCCCTGTGGATTATAGGGAGTGCCTGTGGTAAGAGTAATGTTCCAGAGGGAACAAAAATATTTGAATTGTTTGCTGGTAAACGCCGGTCCATGGTCAGTTTTTAGTTGAAAGGTAAGCCCATCAAAGCAAAACATAAGCTTGTAAGCATATGGCTTACAAGCTTTTTAGCGCTTTCTCCTGTCTGAGCTGTAGCCCACATAAATTTAGAAAAGGTATCAATTGAGGCAAACACATATTTTTGTTTGCCAAAGTTTGGTATGTGGGTGACATCAATTTGCCAAATAGCATTAGCTTTTAAACCTCGGGGGTTAACTCCAAGGGTCTGGAGAGCAGGTGTCTTTATGAGACATGCACAAGAAGAGCATGTAGTGAGGATATGTTTTAACTGTGGGACAGGAACATCAGGAAATCGAGCTTGAAGGCCTTTAAGATTAACATGAGTTAGAGAATGAAAATTAGCAGGATCAGAGACAGAGACTAGGAAAGTTCCTGTGGAGGCAAGGCGGTCAACTGCAGCATTCTCTTCGGACAGGGAACCAGGAAGAGAGCTGTGGGAATGAAGGTGTTGAATATACAGTGGTTGGGTTCAAGAACAGAGCATAGAGGTGATTTGAATCAAGAGAGGGGAAAGTGGGTTGTCATCAATTTTCACATACAAACGAGCAAGCCATGGAAGTAAGTTAATGGTGTACACACTGTCATAAAAAAGGTTGAAGGATTCTGGTACAGCTTTTAATGCAAGGAAAACAGCATGAAGTCATTTGTACTGAGGGGAATTCTCAGGAAGCTCAGTAAAGAGAGGTTTAGGAGATTGTTTGTCTGGGTAATATATAAGGGCAGCAGCTCCCCTTTTTCTGCCATCAGTAAACATAGTAGGAGCAGAGGGAATGGGATCCCGAGAGAAAATTTTAGGTGCTAGTAGAGGCAGAAGAGGTAAAGAAGCTATCAATTTATTAGAAGGAAAATGGTTATCTATTTGTCCTGGAAACCCCACGAAGCTTATGGCAAAGCGGGAATGATGGCGTATAAGCCACTCTGTATCTGTGAGAGAAAAGGGCAGAATAATTAAATCCGGTTCTTCTCCTAGGACCTGCACAGACCTATTTCTCCTTTGGCAAACCACGAATGCTAACGCATCTATCTCAGTGAGGAGTCTTGGAGCTCCTCCTACTGGCATGTGAAGCCACTCGATAACCCCATGGTCTTGCCACAATGCCCCTACTATTGTGGGGGTGGAGTTGAAGATTAGAAGGTTTACCGGAGAGGAGGGGGAGAATCTAACAAGGTGCATGTCCTGGAGGGCCTGGTTAACCCTTTCCAGTGCCGAGGAGGCCTTGGGAGTTAACTTACATTTTGAAGAGGGCTGTTTGTTTCCTTTCAACAGGTCAAACAGTGGTTGGAGGCAGCTTGTAGGCAGATAGAGATACTGCCTAAGCCAATTTAAATTTCCTAGAAAACTTTGTAAGGAAGCAAGAGTAAGGTTAGAAGGAAAGGTGACATTAGGTTTTAAGGGACGAATTTGCGTTAGAGAAATCTCAGAACCTAAGAAAGTTATTGGAGGAATTAGCTGTATCTTCTCAGGAGCTACATTAAGGCTGCTTTTCTTTAATGCAGGAATGAGAAAATCACGTAAGGCATAGAGATCTGTATCTGATTTTCCCCATATTAAAATATCATCTGTATAATGAAAAACTTTAATGAATTTTTGGGACAAGGATAGATTTAACAGCCTCCTGACAAATTGTAGGACTATTGGCTATACCCTGGGGCAGCACCACCCATTGAAATCTATCAGCAGGGCTGGCGTTATTAATAGACTGAACAGAGTAGGCAAAACTTTTACAATCTTGTGGATGCAAAGGAATAGAGAAAAAACAATCTTGTATATCAATAGCTATGATTGGAATTCCTGTGGGAATTGCAGAAGCAAGAGGCAAACCCCTTTGGGGGGAGCCCCAGACCTGCATGGTTTTATTTACCGCACAGAGATCTTGAAGGAGGTGCCATTTTCCCCGAGCGCTTTTTTTAATCACAAAGACAGGAGTATTCCATGGGCTTCGAGAATGATGAATGTGTCCCAAAGACAACTGCTCTCGGACGAGCTCCTTTAAAATTTCTAGTTTATCCCTAGGTAAAGGCCACTTTTCAACTCAGACAGGCTCATTAGAAAGCCAGCTTAAGCAGAGTGTTTGGCTACGAACAGTGGCATTTGGTATTGGGGGTGCTGATTAGATCTGGTCTCGCGGGAGCGCATGTTATGCTCTGCAGAGGCATCTGTGGATATCCTAACATCAAGACATTCCAGAAGATCCCTGCCCAGTAGGTTGGTGCTAATATCAGCTACCAAAGGACAGAAGTGTCCGGTAGAACTTTCCGGGTCTTCCCACACGAGCGAGTCTCATGTGTGAAATGATGGGATCACCCCTCCTACTCCATGTATACTGGGTCCAGGGAAAAGTTCCCAATCTTGGGGAACCTCTTCTTGCCTTAAAAATCGTCTTTTCTGCCCCCATGTCAATCAAAAATTTAAAAGGAATATTGCCAATCTTTACTGTCATAGAAGGGTGACTTCGTTCTAAAACAAATGGAGTGGTCCACAAAATCTCAGGCCCAAATTTGTACCATTCTGGGGTGTGCCGTCTGTATGAAATTTGGACCAACAATCTCTCTTCCAGTGAAACCCTTTATGGCATCTGGGACACACCGTATGTGGCTTCTGGCTCCCTAACTGAAAGCGAGGTTGCCCTGACTGGAGGCGGGGTTGCCCTGACTGGAGATGGGGTTGTCCTGACTGGAGGCATGGTCACAGCTTATCAGGACATTGGTTACGCCAATGTCCTTGGTGACCACACTGAAAGCAGGCCCCGTTTTGATTACGTGGGGTAGCTGCATAAACCTGTGTCATAGCGGATACCCCATAATTGCCTGATGTAAGTTCCTGTGTCGATAAAATCCAATTATCTGGGTGTAGGTATTTAATATTAAGGCATGCCTGACAGAATTGTGTTATCATGCCACCCCAGACAATAGAGCGCAGGAGTAGTGAGCGGACGTCAGGATTATAAACTTTTCTCTCTAAACTTGTCTTCAGCCTTGAGATGAAGCTCACTAATGATTCATCAGTGCCTTGGCAAAGAGAGTTAATGGGAACTGATGAATCTATATTGAGTGGGGTCACCCTTTCCCATGCTTGTGTTGCACAGATGTGTACCTGTTCAAAATAATGGGTTGGAAACCTGGCTTCTGCCTGCTGAGCTCCAGATTCAAATGCTCCTGTTCCAAACAAAGCATCAAAATTCCATTCTACCTGTTTGTTACTATTTTCCTGTGATTGTCTGGAGCACTCATCACGGAAACATGCTGTCCACTGTAGGTAGAGGGTGTCTGGGAGTGCAGCACAAGCCAGGTCTTTCCAGTCCTGGGGGTGTTAAGGTGCTGGTAAAAACTCCTTAAAATGGACTTAGTCCATGGCGCATGAATCCTGTCATCTCTGACCACTTGTCTGAGTTGTCCGAGCTCTTTAGAGGTGTATGGCTGCCACGGCTGAGGGTTTTGTTTAGAGGGGACCATGTTTACCGGGAAGGTGTGGATTTGGTTCGATGGTGCAGGGGAGGGAGCTACAGAAGTGGAAGGTGCCATAGAAACTGTTGTAGTGGCCTCAGAAACTGAACACGTATCTACGGGGACGGAGCTCTCAGGGCAGACTGCACATGTTTTAAAGTCCTTAAATGCTGAAAAAATATCCTTTAACTCTCGTATCTCAGCCACAAGGTCTCTTAACGATGATGTGTCAGCAGGGGGAAGGTTTAGGGAAACAGGAATCGGAACTGTGGGGTCAACAGAAGGCGGGTTTAGAGAACCTGAAACCAGAAGTACAGGGTCAACAGAAGGCGGGTTTAGAGAAACGGAAACCAGAACTATGGGGTTAACAGAAGGCGGGTTTAGAGAAACGGAAACCAGAACTACGGGTCAACAGAAGGCAGTTTTAGAGAACCGGAAACCGGAACTACAGGGTCAACAAAAGGTGGGTTTAGAGAAATGGAAACCGGAACTGGGCCGGGAGGATCAGCTGGGGGCAGGGTCAAAGGAGGAGCCTCCAAACACATGTGCGTGTTGGTGGGAACGGAAGCTTTGGGTCTAGCTGCTGATTGCTTAGGGCATCTAAGTCTTAAGCACATAAGCTTTAACTCTTGTATCTCAGCCTCAAGGTCACATATCCTCAAGGCAGATCATGTGGTACATATCTTGTAAGTCACAATTATAGCTATGAGAACCCATGGTGTAGCGAAAATTAAAACGTCTCTGAGAGCGTGAATCTGTCCCAGGAGAGAAGGAGATAATGTCTGGGACATCTCCTCATAAAACAAAAAAATTCCCATGGTGGAGGGAAACGCGGGGCCACAGAGGTGGGTGGATGCCACTTACCTGTGTCTAGGCAGCTTTTTAGGGACCTCAGGCTGGGCCACCCAGCGGGACATGGGTGCGGAACATTATGGGCGCCAGATGTTGTTGTGGCCAGGTGTTGGGCTGCACCACGGAGAAGAGAGAGAGAGGAGGTCAGGAACAAGTGGGGTACACAAATCTTTATTATAGGATGGGGGGGTGGTTCAGGCCATGTGGAGTCAGCCGACAATGGCCGTCCCCACTACCTCACCACGCAGAGAGAGAGAGAGCACGACTGGAAGGAGTCCAGCGAGAGAGAGCGAGAGAGGGAGCCGAGAGCCCAAAGGGGGGGGAGTGAGGGGGCTTTTATTGGGCAATGACCAGGGGTCACGTGTGGGGGCAGGATTGGTTGAAGGGGGCACTGTGGGGCGTGGTAAAACCTGGGGGCAGAGACTGCATAAGAATAATTCCTCAGCATCACATAGTCTATCCTTATGAAGTGGGATTTGCACAACATTCTACGATGTTTTAAAAAAGAAGATTCCAAATATAAGATCTCCCGTGCAGTAAGAAAGATGTAAATGCTACCTTAAAGACAAGATGTTGAATGGCATAGTGCCAACTCTGTCACATTTTGGTAGTTGAGTAGTCAAAATATTAGCTAGGGTACATTTATTTCATTTAAAATATATTCTTTCTTGGGCTGGAGATATGGTATAATGCTTATGAAAAGGACTCCCATGTCTGAGGCTTTGAGGTCTCATGTTCAGCCCCTAGCACTACTATAAAGCAAAGCTTGGCAGTACTCTAATCTCTCTCTTTCTGTCTCTCTATCTCTGTTTCTATATCTATCTCTCCTTTCTAATTTTTTCCTTGCATGTTTATCATTAAAATAAAGTGAATGAATTTTTTTAATGTTTACTTACTTCCTTTTGTTGCCCTTGTTGTTTTATTGCTGTAGTTATTCTTGTTGTCCTCTTTGTTGGATAGGACAGAGAGAAATGGAGAGAGGAGGGAAGACAGAGAGGGTGAGAGAAAGACACCTGCAGACCTGCTTCACCACCTGTGAAGCGACTCTCCTGCAGGGGGGGAGCCGGGGGCTTAAACCAGGATCATTATGCTGGTCCTTGCACTTTGCGCCACATGCACTTAACCCGCTGCACTACCGCCCAACTCCCAGTGAATGAAATATTTTTAAAGAGCAGGTTTAAAAAACTTATTCTCGGGAGTCAGGTGGTAGCCAGGAGGGTTAAGCGCACGTGGTGCAAAGCACAAGGACCAGTGTAAAGATCCCGGTTTGAGCCCCTGGCTCTCCACCTGCAGAAGAGTCGCTTCACAGGTGGTGAAGGTGGCCTTCAGGTGTCTATCCTTCTCTCCCCCTCCCTGTCTTCCCCTCCTCTCTCCATTTCTCTCTCTCCTAACAATGACGACATCAACAACAACAATAATTACTACAACAACAACGAAAAACAACAAGGACAACAAAAGGGAAAATAAATTTTAAAAAAACCTTATTCTTTCTCTCCTTCAAACCTGAAAAAAATGTCTCATTCTATAATTTGATCTGGTTCATAGAATAAGATGTATCATATAAATGACACCCAATTACAAGTTTTCAACATGAAAATCAATAAATTACAGACACTAATATTATTACCAACATAACCAACACAAAATTGTGAGCCAAAAGCAGAAAAACAACAGTTTGCCCTCCTATATGATACTGTGCAAGTAAATGTTTTCTAATCACTCCCCAGGGACAAAAGGAGTGCTTCTTCATTGTATTTGTTGATTTCTATGTTGTAAATGTTTTTATTATGGCCAGTTTCAATATATCAGCATGTCATCAACCATCCTGAAAAATTATTAAGAAGTTAGCAGTTGGTTCTTGTAGGATACTGTGTTCCATTCAAGAAAAATGCATTTGAAATAGAAGGTACATCAGTAATACTTAATAATTCTGAAAGCAAGCTGGGTATGTGTAGACAATTATCTAAGTCAAGTTGTTCACCATAGCTTTTGCCTATACTTTGGGATGTTAACTCTGTACCTGATGTCATTATTTTCTTTGTATAAAAAATGTCCTAGGAAGCCTGGACATAGATCATATGCTTTACCATTCATGTGGACCCTTATTTAAAGTCCACCAACACATAGAAACACCTGCTCAGAGGAAGCTTTATAAATGATGAATGCTTCTTCTCTCTTTCCTCTCCCTGTACTTAAACCCCTACATAAACAAACAAACATACATACCTGCTAGTAGTGGTGGAATCCTGCATGCATGCATGAAATATTCTGGCAATCTAAAGGAAAAAAAGATTCATATTTGCATCTTAGTAACATCCTCAGTTTCTCTTGCCTGTAGTACCTAGGGCTTATTCTTTGATATAAGGAAATATTTACTCTTTGGGGTATTTTTAAGGGAAAAATGAAGAAAATTTATGTTTAAAACAGCAAGCTTTCATTATAATATTTTCAGATTCTACTTCAAAAACGTAAAAATGCATATGTAAATATGTTTCTTGATTTGCACATTGTCATGCAGTTAAATGATTAGTGGACTCCCTTATCATTCCGCCTGTAAATACCTTCAGCTAAATCCATATGTGTTATTAGGTATATGTTTTACTTTATGTATAGGATCGGCAAACTTTTATCATTATATAATAATCACAATTTTCTAAAAGAAAAAAACCCTGCTTTTTCTATCTTCTATAAGTGTTTGATTAAAGTGTTATAGCATTGTACCATTGTGTTTCAAAGTCAGTGCTGAATGCTTATACTTTTAAGCCAAATCATACTTATAGGAGAATTGAGTTTTGACTATCAATTACTCATAAGACATAACAAAATACTGTAAAGTCTAGGGCTTAAAACAGGAACAATCTTATGTCTAATGAGACTTGGGTTTTCTGGGCTCAGCTGAGTGGTTTTATGTTCTATGTAACAGTGACTGGGGTTATAATCACCAACAAGCTTGTTATAATCACTTAAAACTGGCTGCTGGTTAGGAGTTCAGTTGGGCTATTGTAGCAATACATGGCCCATCTCAGTATCTTGAAAATCAAGTACCAGAGAAACTAGGTTCTAAGAAAAGGAATTCTGAAACCTATTCACATAGAGAAGAAAACAGTGCATGCTCTTTTAAAAAGACATGCCTGTAATAGATATAGCATCACCTTTCTTCTGTGGAGTAGTATATGGACACAAAGCCAGCATAAATACAATGGGAAGGGAGAATGAACACACATTCTTAAGGTGGGCATTACAAATAAATGTTATGTATTCTTACTAATCAGACAAATAATCTTTATTCAATCTTTTATTTGGTGGGTCAAAATTATTCTGGCAAGAGAGAAAATCTTTGTTTCATAATTTTACTAGTTTACATGAGTTCTTGTAAATTGATCTTTTCTCATTTGTGATAACCATCAAAATAAAAAGCACTTTTTTTTCCTAAAAAATAAAATAAAATGAAAACTATGCTCCCCACTTGAAATTACCATGGACAATTATTTCAGTGTTTTTTCCCATCACAGCTCCTTATAGTTTTGATGTTGAGTACCAAAAACCGCATTCACTAAGAATTTACTACTGTGACCCTTGTAACTAGTTTTCTGTGTCCCAGAACAGGAAATATTATATCATGTTCAGGTTATCCAGATGGTGGATATGACTTGGATATTTGACTCTAGAAAAATCAGTAATTTTTCTTTAATCCTCATTTATTAGGTGTTGATTAGAAATAAGCTTATCTAATATTAATACACTGAGATAGTGGATGACAAGGTTATATGCAAAATGTACTATTTTCATATGACTAACAATATCCACTTACTATGAAGCTTTCTGCAGACCCCCTTCAGGTTTATAGCTTGCACTTACATGGAATTTTGCTTTGAAGGCTGAAGTCAGCCAGCTGACATTGACTTCATCATTGGAAAAGCAAACAAACACATCTCTGTTTCAGCTACTATATGAACTACTGCCTTCAGGAAGACGGTCATGCATCAGTGGGGTGCCTATCTGCCTTAATCAGCCAGCCAGTCAATTCCAACCTGACAACAAGCCACCTCCTAGCTCAGTTGGTCTGTTTATATTACATCCTAAACACTGGTAATTTCCATCTGTTTTTATGACTATCTATAGGATAGTAAATCATCACTGTGACTAAACTGGGTACTGGATTCACTAGGTTCTGGAGCTACATTGGCATATGTCTCACATTGAGAATATCAGGTTCCCTATGTCTCTTTGGGGAGATGGCATAACTTTTTATTACATGTATCACTGTTGCTTTAAAGTCTTTATTTTATTAACACTTTCAACACAAATGATGGAAACTGAGAAACAGAATTAACTTTACACATAGTAAAAATGTGTTGCCCAATCTCCAAATTAAAAACACCATATGTATGTGCTGAAATATAATGTTTCTGTTCTAGTTACTTTGCCTAAGAAGATGATGATGATTTCTATTTATTTATTTATTTATTTATTTTGTCTCCAGCATTAACGCTGGGGTTTGGTGGAAGTGCAAATCCACTGCTCCTGGCAGTTATGTATGTATGTATGTATTTATAATTTTTATTAGATCAGACAGAAAGAAATTGACAGATGTTAGGGAGATAGAAAGAGGAAGAGAAAGACAGACACCTGGAGACCTGCTTCACTGATCATGAAGCAGACCCTTTGGTAATATATGTGCTTAAGCAGGTGTGCCAACTCCTGGCCCCCTTTGCCTGAGATTATAAATTTGTTGGTTTGTTTGTTTAAATTGAAGCCAAATGAAAATTACCAATCTGATTCAAATTGTTAAATCATTATTAGCTAGAAACGTAGTCAAATGAATTATTTGTTAAAGAGTGGCTTTTTAGTTGGATCTATATATATATATGGAGAGAGAGAGAGAAGTATTATAAAGGATTTGATTAACAACTAGATGGATGATTCCACAGGTAGAGTTGGGAACTTATATATATATTAATGGAGGTGCTCTGATATTTCTTTCTCATTTTTAGGTAACAGAATTGGATAAAGGAGCATAACAAGCTTATTTTATTTTATTTTTTACATTTTGGTTAAAAGAAAATAGCTAAGTGCAAAAAATGATAGGCTACTAGGAACGGGATAAAATGATATTATACAAATCAGTGGAGCAAAAGGTATATAGAGACAGGCATTTATTTCAAAGATTATAAAAGAATGTTCACTAATGAGATGTAGCAGAGAGAGAGTATGCACTAACATTATTTGAAGAATGGTGGTTGATCATTGTTCCATATTGCCCAAAGCTTATTATTTGCTAACATCTAACACATATTTCTTATACAATGTGTTTACAGTGGGTTGAAATAATAGTTAATATACTTTGAATCAACTCCCATTAGCAAGTAAAATTTGTGGCTCTAAAGAGCCATAAACCACCAGGTAGGGTATATTCCTTGCTATATATGTGTTCAAATCTTGTCAACCTATAGGAATGCCAAAACATAGAGAAAAGCCTTGATACTATGGTTTTTCTGCATTTCTTTCTTCCTATCTGAATGAAAACGTAAGCCATCAAGTGGGATATTGTGCATGTGTGAAGACACAGCTCATAAAAAAAGGAAGTGAAGTTTATTTCTTTTGTATCTGGGATGCTTTTTTAAACAACAGAATGTGAAGGAAGAAATATTGTACTAGTTAGATTCCTAGACTTGGGGCCAGATGGTGGCACACCTGGTTAAGCACACACATTACAGTATGCAAGAACCTGATATCAAGCCCCTGGTCCCCACCTATAGAGGTAAGCTTCAGGAGTGGTAAGACAGGGCTGGATGTATCTTTCTGTTTATTTCCTTCTAATATCCCCCTCTGCTCTCAATTTCTCTCTGTTTCTATCCAATAATAAATAAATAAATAAAATATTTTTTTAAAACTGAGAAAAAATTGACTTTAAGGTGACTTACAATTTGTACACTTCTATTGCTCTTATAATCCTTTGTTATTATGTGGATAAAACCATGCCAGCTTGCTCTGAATGAGAAATTTGAAATACAGATGGTCCTGACACCCTATCCTGACAACCTGTCATGCCCTAGAAACAAGCCCCTGCCTACATAAGTAGCACTGATACAGATACATAGATGGATCTAGAAATCAGAAATCACCAACCAAGATACCTCATATTGCCAACCTTTGGAATCATAGCCTTATTAAGTGGTTGCTCTTTTAAAAATGTGTGTGTGTGTGTGTGTGTGTGTGTGTGTGTGTGTGTGTGTGTGTTCAGAAATTTTGCTGTTTCCATGCTGGCAAAATTCCACCACTCACAGCAGCCTTTGTTTGCTTGTTTTCTGATGTTGTTTTGTTTTTAAAGGAACAGAGAAAGGCTGAGAGGAAAATGGGGGAGGGGAGTAGGCAAGACACTGTACTGAGGCAAAAGACTCTGGGGAACTCTGGTGAGGGGAAATAGAACACTGGAATAGAGTCCTGGTACATGATGATGGGAAAAGACCTAAATTGGGGTTAGGTTTTCCTTCAGACACCCATCATGGAGAGATGAGAAATTAAATCCATATGTCAACAACTATACTGTAAACAACAGCCTTGTCAAATATTATTAAAAAGAGAGAGGAGAAAAGAAACAAGATAAAGGATAGATAGATGATATATAATAGTAATGATGATGATAGATGAAAGAAAGAAAGAAAGAAAGAAAGAAAGAAAGAAAGAAAGAAAGAAAGAAAAAGAAAGGAAGGAAGGAAGGAAGGAAGGACAAATACTGCATCAGGGCTCCTAAACCTCATTGTAGGTTCTCACCATGGCATGGCCAAAGGCAAAAACTGGGCCCTCATATATGAAAACATGTGTGCTTACCCGCCATTAAACCAAAATAAGGCTCATTTTATAGATGAAGGAATATGGTATCATAAAGTTAAAGTGATTTTCCCAGAATAATAATAGCATAATGGAATGAAAGAAATGAAACAGGTAGACCTTTAGTCTATCTTTCTATGATTTTCAAACTGATGGCATTAATTATATGTTTATTCAACAAATGGCTAGCAGAAACCTATAACAACAGGTACTCTTCAGAGTTGAGAAAACACTAATTGAGACTCATTATGTTTCTTATTTCACTTTTATATTCTGATCATTGTAAATGAAAAATAAGCAAAAAGAATACTTAAAAGTGCTGTGATTAAATTAATTATCATGCAATAAAATAGTAAGTGATTGACTGTAGCAGATTGGATGATTATAGATACTATTGAGATATCAATAGAAAACCAGTCATGTACTAATTGAGGGGATATTCTAGAAACAAGAAAGAGTTAACATGCAGTCCAAAAGACTACAGTAGCATTAGACTATTTGGAAGGTAAAGGGTATGGCTGGAACATACTGAATATATATATATATATATATATATATATATATATATATATATATGGTGAGATGCTGAAGAGATATTCAGGAACTGGATTCTCTAAGAGTGTTTTATGATCTACTTGTAGGACATAGTAAGCAGTTTAGATTTTATTCTAAATATATGGAAATAATTGAAAGATTTTAACTTGCTAAGTTTTGTAAAGTGGTATCTATTTTTTAACCAGTTCATTGCTCATATTTGGTTTAAAATAATTGCACCTGGGGTGACACTCATTGCATTGATTAGGTTGCAATCAACGGATGCAATATTATTTGATATGAATTGAGAGAAGCATGCAGGAAGGTGGGCCCCACCCTAAGACTCAAGGACTGGGGGAAATATAGCCTCTATAGTGGAAATGTGAGGTTCCTGCTCTCTTAGGGTTCAAGAAGACAGTGGATAGTTATTGCTATCATCACATTATTTGGTAATTGAGTTAACTTTGAAAGGTCCCTTTGTTAGGGTTTGCTGTATAATACCCAGCATCTTGTATATAGCTGTTCCACCTGTTGTTTCTGTTCTGCATAGTCTAGGCTTTTGAGACAGTCAACATATCAAAGACTCAGTCTATGTATTAAAAAGACTCAGTCTGTGTTTTAAAAAGTTTGAGATATACAATCAATTTTCCCCTTTCATATCCAATGCCCATGTTCAGAGGAGAAGTAATTACAGAAGCCAGACCTTGCACCTTCTGCAACATACAATGACCTTGGGTCCATACTCCCAGAGGGATAGAGACTGGGAAAGCTATCAGGGGAGGGGATGGACTATAGCGATCTGGTGGTAGGAATTGTGTGGAGTTTTACCCCTCCTATCCTATGGTTTTGTTAATGTCTTCTTTTTTAAATAAATAAATAAATAAATAAATAAGAAAAAAAGAATTGCACCTGGGACTTTGGAGACTCAGGCGTGAGAGTCTCTTTACATAGCCATTATGTTATATATTCCACAAAGGGTACCTTTTTTTTTTCTTTAATTGCTAACTCTGGGGCTTTACTACTCAGAGTAGTGAAAGTCAGAGAGAGAAAGTCAAATAAAAAGTCAGAGAGAGGGAAGAACACCATTGCAATAAGTATATCTCCAATGTGAAGGGGATCAGATTCAATATCATGTCTATTTTCAAAAAGGCACACTTACTCTATTTAAATAATTCAGCTTTTAATATATTGTATCTATTTTATTTAAATGAGAGATATATATAGAGAGATGTATGTATAGAGAGAACAGAGGACTGCTCAGTTATGACTTACAGAGGTGCTGAAAACAGAACCTGGGTGCTCAGAGCCTCAGGTATAAGAGACTTTTTGCATAAAGATAATTAATTTCAAAAGACAAAAGTGTAACTGATGAGATTAATAAGTATAGTTAAAATAATTTCAACAAGTGATGACACAGATTAACACTATAATAGCAGAGAGAAAAGAAGGGAAGACATTTGAAAATCTACAATGAATAGTGATTTAAGAAACTTCAAGATAGAATGAGGGAAGTCAATTATGATTTTTAAATTTTAAGATCAAAGGATTACTGAAATGAGAATGACTAGGGCAAAAGCAAAATCCTTGTGCATGGTAAAGTGTGCATTCAACCGGGTACATCATTACTTGGTCCCTTGAACAGTATTTTGAATCTAAAGACATTGGTCAAGTAGTCTCAAAAGATAATTTTATGAAATTGCATGTGGTTTACAAAAAACCCCTCAATATTAGTGGTTAAAATATTGTCGTTATCTGTGAAACAATGCTAGTTATTGCATGAGTTTATGCTGTGATGGACTCATCAAGACAGAAAGTTGGATGGTGAAATTAGAGATAGCCAAAAATGAAAACATGAACACCTCCAAAATTTAGAGGCAGTTAACACTGGTAACTGAAAATGAGAAATTAGTAGGTTAGATTATTAAAAACAAAGAATGCTGATTTTGGTAAAGAGTATGTATGTGACTCATATGTGCTATATATGGGTATGAAAATACACCTTAAATCTTTAATTTTGTATAACACAGTTAAGTAATAAATTAAAAAGAAGTCAAGAGAAACAATTTTTATTGAAAATTAAAAATGACCAATTATGTTGAATGTTTCTGAATGATACACATATTTGGCATAAAAATATGGAGTCAATAGATACTTATACAATTTCAGAGAATTATGATGATAAAATTATATGTGGAGATGGTTTGAGGAGAGGATGAAGAAAGACTACAATATTAACACTCTGCTCTCAGAATTTCCCAGGGCTTAACCAGCAGTTGCTAAAAGAACTATATAAAGCAGTGAAAAAACACCTAGAAAATTACTACATTTCAAATGGAACTTCCCAATAAACTTACTGAGCTTTAGGTAGTTGCAGGTACATGTGGACAAGGGTGAGGAAGAAACTGTCAAGACAAAAGAAATAGCTTGAGTGAGCAATGCCAGCCAGCACTATAATGACATAGTGAGAGCACAGTATTGACCTTAAGAAAGCAGGGGATTTGTCAGGGTAAAATGTGGTAAAAAACGATTGCTGAGTGGTCTGCCCAGTTTATGGTAGTGAGCTTTTAGAGAGCAGAACACAGACAAAAACAAGGCACCAAAATTTTATTTTATAGTAACAGGCACTTATATGCCTGAGACATACTTTAGAATCACCACTCCTCTCCTACTATGATATAACCATCACAGTCAGAGTGCCACTTTCTGGCTGAACAACAGAAACTATGCTTAAATAAAACAATTTAAAAAAATGCAATTTATCAAACACACCAAAACCTGGAATAATGTCAGAGTTATAACTTAGAAAACTCACTATGAAGGCAATTCAAGAATCTAAACATACCATGCAAACAAAATTTTTAAGAACTCAAAGATAATTTCAACAAAGAGCTACAAAACACACAAAACTCTGAATGGTGCTACAGGTTGTGAAGTACTCTTTGGGTGAGGTTAGAGCTATGAAAGAGATATGGCAAGTAGAATAAATCAGGCTAAAGAGAAAAGTATCAGGCTTAGAATGTAAAACCACCACACCGTGAGTTTAAAGCTCTTGGAAAGGAAAGACTTATGAATAATGAAGTAATTCTCTGCAAAATAAGATACTCTATCAGAAAAACAAATGTGAGAGTTATTGTGATATTTGAAGATGAAGACAAGGTGAGAGGAACAGAGATCATATTCAAATAAATCAGAGCAGGAATTTTTTGGCACCCAGAGTACATTCAAATAATAGACTTCCAGGAAGCTGAATGAACTCCCACCTAAAATCCTAAATCCAAAATGCCCTGCACCAAGACAAATAATAAATAAACTAAATAAAGACTCATAATACAATTATCTAAAGGCAAGGACAGGGGAAACATACTGCAAGCTTCTAGGGAAAAGAAACATTTGACATATAGAGGGAGAAATATCAGGCTTTCCTCAGATTACTCACCAAAATCCCTAGAGGCATTAAGGGAGTGGGATTACATGTTCAAAATATTAAATGATAATAATTTTCATCTACAAACACTCAATTCTGTCAAATTATCCTTCAAGTATGAGGGAGAAGTAAAAATATTTTGAAATATATAGAAAATAATGGAATTAACCACCACCAATCCTGCCTTTCAATAATCACTGAAAGAAGTCCCACCTGAACTAAAACAAAGTAAACACAACTCTGAGGTGGTCAGTGGTTGACTAGAACCACGAATATAAACAATAGAAGAAAACAAAGATATAGGGAAGGGGGGATACAATGGGCAGTGATATGACCAATTTTCTTGAAATAAGGCCAACTTAAACAGACATTATAGATATTGTAAATTAGACACAGTAGTCAAGGTAACCCAATGACAGTCTTTAAAGAAACTGAACACTGTTCAAAAGATTCTGTGAAGCAAGAAAAATATCACAAACTGCCAAAGAACCAAGAGAGAAATAGAAATAGAGACATCACATTCCAAACTTCAGTTTATACCACATAAAATTTGTATGTTACTATAAAATACTTGACACTTGTATCAGTGGAACAGAACCAAGAACCCATATATGAATAAGAATATATATATAGCCACCTATGTGACAATGGGGCCAAAGTCACTCAATGGGGAAAATAAGTTTCTTTCAACAAATGATGCTGGGAAAATAGAACTGCCACATGTAGAAAAGTGAAACGTCCCATCAAAGTTCCACCAAGCTCCTTTAAGAGAATAGAACAAACACTACAATCATTTATCTGGAACCTGAAAACACCTAGAATTGCCAAAACCATCCTAAGGAAAAGAAACAGAAATGGAGGCATCACACTCCCAGACCTTAAACTATATTATAAAGCCATCATCATCAAAACAGCATGGTACTGGAACAAAAATAGGCACACAGACCAGTGGAACAGAATTGAAAGCCCAGAAGTAAATCCCAACACCTATGGGCATCTAATCTTTGATAAGGGGGCCCAAAGGATTAAATGGAAGAAGGAGGCTCTCTTCAATAAATGGTGCTGGGAAAACTGGGTTGAAACATGCAGAAGAATGAAATTGAACCACTTTATCTCACCAGAAACAAAAATCAACTCCAAATGGATCAAAGACCTAGATGTCAGACCAGAAACAATCAAATACTTAGAGGAAAACATTGGTAAAACACTTTCCCATCTACACCTCAAGGACATCTTTGATGAATCAAACCCAATTGCAAGGAAGACCAAAGCAGAAACAAACCAATGGGACTACATCAAATTGAAAAGCTTCTGCACATCCAAAGAAACTATTAAACAAACAGAGAGACCCCCCACAGAATGGGAGAAGATCTTCACATGCCAGACATCAGACAAGAAACTAATCACCAAAATATATAAAGAGCTCAGCAAACTTAGCACCAAAAAAGCAAATGACCCCATCCAAAAATGGGCAGAGGAAATGAACAAAACATTCACCACAGAGGAGATCCAAAAGGCTAACAAACATATGAAAAACTGCTCTAGGTCATTGATTGTCAGAGAAATGCAAATTAAGACAACACTAAGATACCACCTCACTCCTGTAAGAATGGCATACATCAAAAAGGACAGCAGCAACAAATGCTGGAGAGGATGTGGGGACAGAGGAACCCTTTTACATTGCTGGTGGGAGTGTAAATTGGTACAGCCTCTGTGGAGAGCAGTCTGGAAAATTCTCAGAAGGCTAGACATGGACCTTCCATATGAACCAATAATTCCTCTCCTGGGGTTATACCCCAAGGACTCCATAACACCCAACCAAAAAGAGGTGTGTACTCCTATGTTCATAGCAGCACAATTCATAATAGCTAAAACCTGGAAGCAACCCAGGTGCCCAGCACCAGATGAGTGGCTGAGAAAGCTGTGGTATATATACACAATGGAATACTATGCAGCTATCAAGAACAATGAACCCACCTTCTCTGACCCATCTTGGACAGAGCTAGAAGGAATTATGTTAAGTGAATTAAGTCAGAAAGTTAAAGATGAGTATGGGATGATCCCACTCATCAACAGAAGCTGACTTAGAAGATCTGAAAGGGAAACTAAAAGCAGGACCTGATCAAATTGTAAGTAGGGCACCAAAGTAAAAACCCAGTGGTGAGGGGTAGACATGTAGCTTCCTGGGCCAGTGGGGGGTGGGAGTGAGCGGGAGGGATGGGTCACGGTCCTTTGGTGATGGGAATGGTGTTTATGTACACTCCTAGCAAAATGTAGACATATAAATCAGTAGTTAATTAATATGACAGGGGGAAATCAATTGTATGTCTCAAAGGTTCTCAAAAGACAAACTGAATCTTTTTAATAGATAGGCTACGTATTTGATATGCGGACTCTCTCAAAAGCCTAGACCAAGTAGATTAGAAGCTTCCAATAGCACAGCTATATACAAGATACTGGGTACTGTCCAGCAAACCATAACAAAGGGACTTTTCAAAGTTAACCCAATTAACAAATAATGTGATGATAATATTAACTATTGATTGTCTTTTTGAACCCTAAGACAGCAGGAACCTCACATCTTCACTATAGAGCCCCTACTTCCCCCAGTCCTGGCACCCTTGGATAGGGCTCACTTTCCCGTATGCATCTCCCAATCCATACCAAATAATATTGCATCCGCCGATCACAACCTAACCAAAGCAACGATTGCCATCTCAACATGCTTCACCTCAGAGTGTATCCAGAGACTTCACGTGTGGAATGACAACCCTTCAGCTTCATTACTCGGGTGAGACCTTTCCTTTTATAGTACACTCTAATTTCATCTCAGGTAGTTCACTTTCTAACAAAGTCCCATAACCTAGACATACACCAGTTTCTGTGAGAGAGAGCGTATGTGCACACGTATCCATAAACTACTGCAAAATATATACCTGAAAGCAGAAGTACACTAGAGTTTGCAGTGAGTACCTCCCTAACACTTCCTCTCCACTATTCCAAACTTGGGATCCATGATTGCTCAACAAATTGTTTGGCTTTGTATGTTAACTCTCTTTTCAATCACCAGGTTCCAGATGCCACCAGGATGCTGGCTAGGCTTCCCTGGATTGAAGACCCCACCAATGTGTCCTGGAGCTCAGCTTCCCCAGAGACACACCTTACTAGGGAAAGAGAGAGGCAGACTGGGAGTATGGACCGACCAGTCAACGCCCATGTTCAGCGGGGAAGCAATTACAGAAACCAGACCCTCTACCTTCTGCAACCCTCAACGACCCTGGGTCCATGCTCCCAGAGGGCTAGAGAATGGGAAGGCTATCATGGGAGAGGGTGGGTTATGGGGATTGGGTGGTGGGAATTGTGTGGAGTTGTACCCCTCCTACCTTATGCTTTTGTTCACTAATCCTTTCTTAAATAAAAAATTTAAAAAAAAAATAAAAAAAAAGAAAAGTGAAACTTGGTTACTACCTAACACTATGCAAAAAAAAAAATCAGGTAAAAATCAACCAAAGACCTAGTTGTTAGACCAGAAACTTTAAAATCCTCATCTTTGTTCCATCCAAGATGGAACAGGAAGAAATAGTGTTGGGTGGGGTGATTCAGTAATAGAAGGATGAATACTGGAAGAATTCACTCATGGGAGGACCTTGGGAATCAGGGAAAGAAAGGGAAAACAAAGTAAAACTTGGACTGGGGTGGTGTACTACAACAAAGCAAAGGGCCCTGGGGAAGGAATGAAAGAGAGGGGATGGATGGGGTCCAAAGTTGGGTTCAAGACTTTTTCAGATACTCATCCCACAGAGCTGTGAAATTAAACCCAAGTATCCACAACAATGCTGTAAACCATTAATCTCTAAAGAAAATGAAAAAAAAAAAAAAAAAAAAAAAACCTCTTCCCTCTACCATCTACTACTAAGAGAATATATATTTTGGAGAAATTAGTCATTCAGTAACCCTTTGATTATAAGTAGTTTATTTAGAGATGTCACAGTTGGTAAAGGAAAGATATAATAGGTATGTTTGGTAAAGGAAAGATAAAGTTGGTAAAGGAAAGATATAATAGGTATGTTTGAAATAATCCTTAATTGTATTCAATTAATTTTTGGATTATCTTATAATAGGTCAAGTCCCACTCTAAGTAATACACAAATGAATATATCCACTAGGCCCAACTGGGATATATGTAACTAACTGGAATGAAAGTCATTATTTAGAATAGGGTAAGCTTTTTTGACTTACAAAGGTAGTATCATGCAGAAAGTGATTATTTATAAGATTTTAAAAAATATGATACATAAATTAGTGAAAGAGAAATATATTTATAAGTATTAGCCAGAAAAATGAATGTATATGTTGGTATGGTCTAATGAGATAAACTAAATTCAATATATAGCATAACTAGATACAATGGAATTTATAGTTACTTAAAAAGAAGCCACAGAAAATCGATTAAAAATATTACACCGATCTGAAGGAATATATGTTTATGATGCCTGTATTAATTATAGTACTCCATTTGCCCAATGACGAATGGATACAAAGATGTGATGTATTTAGTGTGGAATTCTACCACCTATATGAAAAGAAGATATCTTGCTATTTGCTACAAGATGGATGAAGCTGGGCAGGAATTCATGTTAAATGTAGTAAGTCAGAAGAATAAAACTAAACACCGGGAGTCCGGCAGTAGTGCATTGGGTTGAGCGCATGTGGCGTGAAGTGTTTAAGGATCCCTTCACAGGTGGTGAAGCAGGTCTGCAGGTGTCTATCTTTCTCTCCCTCTCTTTGTCTTCCCCTCCTCTCTCCATTTCTCTCTGTCCTATCCAACAACAACATCAATAACAACAACAATAATAACCACAACAAAAATAAAAAGGCAAGAAAAGAAAAATTTAAAAAAGAAAAATTAAATAGAAAAATTAAATATAAAAAATTAAAAAACTAAATACCATGTGATCTCACTCCGATGTGGAATGTACATTTAAAAAATCAAATGAAAACAAAGTGAGATTCTGATCCAGAACTGAAGTTACAAAAGAGAAGAGATGTGAGTTCAACATATTACAGACGTGAAAAATTGACATCTCATGTAGTATTTCAACACACAAGCTGAAGAGTAATGCGATTGTACCTAAAATATATGCAGTCTTCTATACCAACATTACTTCAACTGCAAAAAAGAAAAAACAATACATGATTATCTTAAGAATGATGATTTGGAAAAAGAGAATAGAGATGGGCAAAATTTGTAAAGAAAGCTACAGAAATATACCAGATGAAACATAATGCAGTATGCAATAGAGCACCACAAATCAGGATAGAAAATAGGTATAGTTTTCAAAAATTCAAAGGAGTGGGGGTGGGGCAAGTCAAATACTATTTATAGTCATAACATGGTGGGTCAAGCAGTGACACATTACAGCACATGGATTAATAACCTGGGGAGTACTACTAGCTGAAATGCATGAATGATACAAAAGGGTGGGATTGAGAAGCTATAATGAGAGACAGATGTTAGGAGAGAACATTAAGAGTCCTCTGAAACATGGCAAATTACAGCTTGTGATTGGTTTACTCATGAGGCCATTCTTCGAAGTTACTTCAACCATCATAGAGAATTTTGCTTACCTCTGACCATCTGTTCAAGCCCAGGATGTTTTTTATCTTCTTCCATTCAGATTTCTAGGATGTTTTCATAAGTGGTAATGAAAGTAAAACTAGAAAGGGAAAGGAAAAAACTTTCTGCTAATCAGATTGTTCTTAAACTCCTCCTGATGTTGAATGCTGTATGCGTAGATCAATCACTGTTAAGTTATTCCAGCTGTGAAACTAAAATGAAAGAAATGAAATGACATGTATAAGACCACAAATAATTTTAGTCACAGAATACTTTCAGAAAAAAAAAAAGAAGTTAAGTTTCAATTATAATAAAATTCTTAACAACTGATTTCTACTCAGAATTAAAGGCTTTTACTCTTTTACTATAATTTCTTGCCCATTTTATTAAGCATGCTTGAGGTGGCTAGGGAGGCAGCTCAGCTTTAAAATATAGGACTTGAAAGCCTAAGATGCCAGGTCTCCAACATTGTTATATATCAGAGCTGAGTTCCTCTTAGAAACTTTGATTATCAAACTGTCTTATCAATCTCAATCATTTTATAACCGAAATAATAAAATACTAAATAATAAAACCTAAAGTTTGAAATTCTTATGCTCTATTTCTGATTTTAACAAATAGCACAACATAATAACACAAACTTTATCATATCATTGTCTTTTTAATTATTTTATTATCTTTAATTTTTCCATAAAGTAAGCCAAAAGTCTAGAGGAAAGGGGGTGATAGACAGGGAGAGAGACAGAGAAACACCTGCATCCCTGCTTCATCTATCACAAAGCTTTCCTTCTGCAGGTGGAGACTGGGGCTTGAACCTGGATCCTTGCTTATTGTAACATGCACTCAACCAGGTGTGCCATCACCCAGCCCTATCATATAATTTTCTTATATTCTATCCACACATGAAGGAGAGAGAATAATACAAAGATGAAGGTAACTATAGTTGATTTTAGAATTATATCCTCTACAAGTATTATTTATGACTTGCAATGATACAGGTAAAAATTAGCAATATGTATGCATTATCTTATTTAACCAGTATCATTATTTTTTAAGTAGATGATGTTATGCTTACCTTAAAATAAAAAAAAAAAAAGCCTGAGGCTTAGAAATTATAGTTACAGTTAATGTTATGGTATTACCCTTAATTCATTCAGAATTTAAACCTATTCTTATAATTGTTAGGAATCACTCTTAGCTGAGTGTTACTACCAATAACTAACCCATGTAAGATCAAGTTCCCTACAGATGCAGCTCATAACCAGTGATTGAGCAGAGGCAGAGGTATTGGGCAGAGGACTATAAAGTCCTTCAGAGACACAATAGCTAATCTCCAGAGACTTGTGTATAGATTGATAATTCCAACTCAAGAAGTCTTCAAGAACTCTCAACAAAGCAGTGTCAAATCTGGTTGAGCTCATATTATAATGTGCAAGGAACTTGAATTGCAGTCCACACCTGCAATACAGAGCTTCAGGAATGTGAAAAAGCACTACTGTGGATCTCTTTCTCTCTCCATCCCACCCATTTCCTCTCAATTTCTCCCCATCTCTATAATAAATAAATAAAATTAAAGAAACTTAGAAAAGAACTTGTTTCTTAAACAAAAAATAAAAATGTAAAACAGTACATAGGGCTGGGGAGATAACATGGTGGTTATGCAAAGAGCTTAGCATGCCTGAGGCACCAGAAGTCCCAGATTCAATCCTTAACACCTCTATAAACCAGAGCTGAAAAGTACTCTGTTAGAAAATAAAATAAAGGGAGTTGGGGGGGAGGGGCTACAAGCAGCAACAGATCTGTTTTCTCTCCTCTCCTCTCTTGGATCAACTAGGAATACCAAAGGAGACCACCTAATACCTAAACAAGACAGAACTAGAACAACTTCAGGAACCCACCAACTCACTTGTGAGTGCAAACATGTGTAACTGGTGGACAGAGAGGAGCCTAGGGAGAGATTAAGTGCTGGTTAACAGTCCCACAGTTTATGATTTGAGACACCATCTCCAGTCAATTCCACCAACAAGGGGACAGAAAAAGGGAGGAGAGGACTCCACTGAGATGCACGAATTGCAACTCTGAGTCTCCATTGCTACTGCTCTCCGAATCTTGAGCAGCAGCAGAGAGGCCCTGGGCAGATAGCAGGAGACAGAGAACTAACCAGGAAAATCAGAGAAGACCTATAACTCCATGGCATAGCAGTGGGACTGTGAAAGTCTCTTTGCATAATCACTGGATTATCTCTGCCACATACTGCTTTATCTCTTGGTCAAGAGTCAGTGATTAAGCTAAGAAGCTTAATTATAGTTTAAAACCCCTCAGGCTTCTATAGCCTACAGGGAAGAAAAAGCACAATAGAGGATTTTAAGACACTGAGCTCCAACTCAGGGATTAAAATAATATTGAAACAACTGTTAACTTCCACAACTGTGAACTCTTTAATTACCTTACTTAGACACAAGTCAATCCAGGCAATAGTGATCAGTAATTTGAAGAAGTACTGAGAGAGGGAACTCAAAAAATAATATATAAAATGGTTAAACCAACAAGAAGAAATATTGGAAAAAATGAACCAGGACGAGTCCAGCTAAAAGCCACCCAAAGGGTGAAGCACAAAATAATGACTCTCTCAAAAGTCTAGACAAGGGGGAACAGAAGCAACCAGTGGCACTGGATATACAAGATGCTGGGTATTATACAAAAATCCTAACCAAGGGACTTTTCAGAGTTAACCCAATTACCAAATAATGTGATGCCAATAACTATCCACTGTCTTCTTGAACCCTAAGAGAGCAGGAACCTCACATTTCCACTATAGAGCCTATATTTCCCCCAGTCCTGGAACCTTAGGGTGGGACCCACCTTCCTGCATGCTTCTCTGCGATGGACCGCTACAGCGGAAGAGCAGCAGGAAGGATCAGGGAACTCTGAAGGTGACCACCTCATGGGTCAGGAGGAGAACAGAACACACCACACTCTGTTGGAGGGTGAATCTGAACTCAAGTTTTATTTAGCAAGTGAGAGATTATATCCTTCAGTCTTACATAAACAATATCTGGAACAAAGCTCATTTCTTGATTAGACGGCCTTGCAGTTTTACACAGTAATGTCGTACTTCATGGGGTGATGCATTTCTGAGTAATAGGCTTAGCAGATAGTATTTTACATAGAGTTTTAACATATTTCATAAGAGGAGGTGAGTAAGTATTATTAAGAATTTTTCCTAAAACTTTATGTATTTGATGACCCATAACTTTGTCCACCTCCTTTCTTGTTCATCTGTATCTAATCTGGGAACAGGGGCTGTTTGTCCCCGATTACATAGCATCATTACTATTTACATAATGAAAACAATAATCAGAGTTTTCAATTTAGATCTGCTCAGGATGCCAACACCCACTCCCAGAATTCTACTTCCTTGAAGAGAGTTTTCTAGGGTGCTGACCCTGTCAGACCCATCATTCTGGAGTTGAGTGGGGCGTGGCACTTCTCTCAATGCATATAAAATAATATTGCATCTGCCAATCGCAACCTAATCAACGCAAGGAGTGCCATCCAGCATGCTTCACTTCAGAATGTGTCCAGAGACTTCGGGTGTGGAATGACAACCCTTCAGCTTCATCACTCAGCCACCAGGTTCCGGATGCCATCATGATACTGACCAGACTTCCCTGGACTGAGGACCCCACCAATGTGTCCTGGAGCTCCGCTTCCCCAGGGCCCCACCCTACTAGGGAAAAAGAGACGCAGGCTGGGAGTATGGAATGACCAGTCAACGCCCATGTTCAGCGGGGAAGCAATTACAGAAGCCAGACCTTCCACCTTCTGCAACCCACAATGACCCTGGGTCCATACTCCCAGAGGGATAGAGAATGGGAAAGCTATCAGGGGAGAGATATAGAGACTGGGTGGTGGGAATTGTGTGGAGCTGTACCCCTCCTATCCTACGGTTTTGTTAAATTCTTCTTTCTTAAATAAAAAAAAAGGAAAACAAATAAACAAAAAGCATATTTTTGGAGAAGCAAGCAATTATAGAAACCAAACTGTCCACCTTCTGCACTGCAAAAAGAACTTTGGTTCATATACCCAGAAAGGGATAAACAATAGGGAAGCTTCCAATGGAGGGGATAGGACATGGAACTCTGGTTGTGGGAACTGTACTGAATTGTACCTCTGCTATCTTACAATCTTGCTAATAATTATTAAAATCACTAATAAAAATTTAAAGACAAACATAAAAAAAGAAAAGAAAAGGAAAGAAAGGGAGTTGAGCGGTAGCTCAGCTGGTTAAGCACACGTGGCACAAAGCACATGTACTGGTGTGAGGACCTCAGTTCCAGCCCCTGGTTCCCCACTTGTAGAGGAGTCGCTTCAGAGGCTGTGAAGCAGGTCTGCAGGTGTCTTTCCCCTTCTCTGTCTTCCCCTCCTCTCTCCATCTCTCTCTGTCCTATCCAACAATGATATCATCAATAACAATACCTACAACAATAAAACAAGGGTAACAAAAGGAAATAAATAAATATAAAAAAATAAATAAATCACTTACCCATTGCTTTCTTCTTCATTTTGTTCCCCTCTTCCTTCTGAAGTGTTGTTCTTAGAAGCACTTCCTAAAAAACTTCTGTATGCCAATTCAGTGTGTCAGATTATTTCTCAGAGAACTCCATCAAGTGAAATGAAAAAAAAATAAAATGACCCAGTTCAAAGAGGTATCAAAATTGTACTCAGCATTTGAAGCAGCAGGATAGCATACCAAATCCATGCTCTAAATCACAAACTCCAGAGATTCCCATACTAGTCACTTAAACATTCACAAATGGAGTATTTAAAAAATGATCACATCTATTTCCCTTGAAATCTGAGATGAATTTGGGCATATAGTATTTGCACAAACGAGAAATGAAAGAGTTTTTCACTTTCTTATTGGAGTCAAGATGCACAATGAACCTGTGATTGGTTTCTTGCAAAGTTATCAATTCAAATAATTTTGAGAGTTGGACAAGAAATAATAGGTCTTCTAGGCTCACTCACTTTTTAATCTGGAATTGCATCACAGATGTCACTGCTTGAATGACTGTGTTAATAGAAAATTCGGGCTTTGAGGTTAGTGACTCCCAAAAGCTGATCCATGCTCCAGGTCTGTGACAGCAGAGTGCCTAACGCAAATTAGGTGTATAATAAATATCCATTAAACAAGTGAGTTATTAAGCATAGTTCTAGATTATCTAGAGTAGAAATCTCTAGTGTAAAATGTCAAGTATATATTTTAACTAGTACTCCCAAGTAATTCTGATAAAGAAAAAAATCAGGCCTGAGAGGCATCATTACAGTCATCAGATTTTATTTGTTGCAAATTTTACACATCAAATTTACCACTTAGTAATTTTATTCTCATGACCAAATATATATAACAAAATGTTAAATCACTGAAAATTATACAGTCAAGATGCTGGGTGGTGGTGCACATGGTAGAGTTCACATATTACAGTGTGACAGATTCAGGTTCAGGAGTCGAGAGGTAGCACAGTGGATTAAGCGGAAGGATGGGCAGAAGGATCCCGGTTGGAGCCACCAGCTCCCCACCTGCAGGGGAGTTGCTTCACAGGTGGTGAAGCAGGTCTGTAGGTGTCTGTCTTTCTCTCCCCCTCCTTGACTTCCCCTCCTCTCTCCATTTCTCTCTGTCCTATCCAACAACAATGACATCAATAACAATAATAATAACTACAACAATGAGAAACAACAAGGGCAGCAAAAGGGAAAATAAAAAATAAAAAACTGAAAATAAAGAAAGATTCAGGTTCAACCCCCAAAGGCCCCGCATACAGAAGTGAAGTTTCAGAAATAGTGAAGCAGTACTAAAGGTTTTTCTTTCTTTCTTTCTTTCTTTCTTTCTTTCTTTCTTTCTTTCTTTCTCTCTCTCTCTCTCTCTCTCTCTTTCTCTACCCTTCCCTTTCAATGTCTCTCTGTCTCTATCAAAAATAAATAAGTCAACAATTTTTAAAATTTTTTATATTTATTTATTCCCCTTTGTTGTCTTTGCTGTTTTATTGTTCTAGTTACTATTGACGTCATTGTTGTTGGATAGGACAGAGAGAAATAGAGAAAGGAGGGGAAGACAGAGAGGGGGAGAGAAAGACAGACACCTGAAGACCTGCTTCACCGCCTGTGAAGTGACTCACCTGCAGGTAGGGAGCCCAGGCTTGAACCAGGATCCTTAAGCCAGTCCCTGTGCTTTGTTATGCACTTAACTTGCTGCACTACTGCCCGACTCCCAACAAACAAATATTTTTAATTTAGTAGCACTGAATTAATTTGCAGTGTTGTACAACCATGGCTATATGAAATACTTTTTTGTTTCACCACATCAGAGTTAATTTGTATTCACTAAATGGCCACCCCCCTTTTTTCCCCAAACTAAGCTTGGAATATTTTTTTTGGTATACTGAGTCATATATCCCAGTTTGTATTTTTTTAAATAATTATCACTTTATTTCCTTTTGTTGCCCTTGTTTTGTTGTTGTTATTGATGTCACTGTTGTTGGATAGGACAGAGAGAAATGGAGAGAGGAGGGGAAGACAGAGGGGGAGAGAAAGACAGACACCTACAGAACTGCCTCACCACCGTGAAGCAACTCCCCTGCAGGTGGGAGTGGGGGATCAGACTTGGATCCTTACCCCAGTGCTTGCATTTGGCACCACATGTGCTTAACCCACTTTGCCACTGCCCGACACCCTCCAGTTTGTATTTTTGTTAATGTCTTCATATCTCTTTTTGTCCACAAATTTAGTCATTTTAGACAAATCTCACCCATAATATGATGTTGTATGCTTTACATTGGGTTGTTCTAGCTCTCCCCCTGCCAAGAAAATTGGTTCAGTCCTGCTAGGTTTCACGGGCCCGCTTGTCCCCGCCCCAAGGAACCCCGAGAGAGTTCCAGAGTTTCAGAGTTAGAGAGTTGTTGGCGCCGCTGCGGGGGAAGGAGGCAGCTGAGTTCTGTTTGGTGATTAGTTTGGGTTAGTTTATGAATCGTTCCTGAATAAAGAAATATAGCTTCTCTGCCCAGCCATGTGTCTTTGATTCTCTGTTACCCGCCCGTGAAGCTAGCCCAGCCAGCTAGAGCTCCAAATTTTAACAACAAATGGCGCCCACGTTGACCTAACCTGCTCATCTCTCAGATAAGTAAAGACAATTTGGCTACCTATGTACTATGGCCTTCTCTTCTGCTTGTGAAGAGATCTCCAAAGGCCTCTGCTCTTTCTTCACGAGACTATTTTGCTGTTTCTGGAACATTTATCTCTGGACCACTCTGTGGTTTCCACTCACTCGGGCACACTCAGAACAGCCAGCTGAGTCGGGAGGAGCCAGCGGGTGAGAGGTGAGGCGCGGAGCTGCCATTTCCACCTGGTGGAGCAGCCAGCCAGCCGGCTGTGCCCAGACAACCCCGCGCACCGCGCCCACAGCCACAACCTGCTGGAGCCCGATGCCACCACGCAGGAGCCCAATGCCAGCACGCAGGCCAGCCCACAGGAGCTGGCTCTCCACCACATGGTGCAGGGTACTGGGCGCGGGATCCCTCCATGCTGCTCGGCCACTGTGAGCAGGGCAGCAGACATGACAGGGCCATGGGGCAGGGCCGCGGTGGCCTATCATGGCCACCGACCCAGGGCACCTCAGCCCGCGCCTTCTACAAGGCTGGCCTGCCCGCCCTCGGGCTATGAATTCTATACAGATCCCGGACCTCCCGGACCCCTGGGCTCCCTGCTGAAACTGGGCACACTGGCCGAGATCCTCAGCTCCGGTCTGAAGGCAGACAAGCTGGAGTATGCAGAGATTCGTGCAGAGATCGCAACCTGCAATTCCTAGAAGTGGAGCTGTGCGGGAGGCCACCTCTGGATGGTGACCCCCCCAACAACTAAGACAGTACACATCTAAATTCGTGTTTAAAATGACATGTCTTCGTAACAAAAGTTTCTCTCCTTGTGTATTAATGACCATG
Organism: Erinaceus europaeus; assembly: GCF_950295315.1. Taxonomy (NCBI): domain Eukaryota; kingdom Metazoa; phylum Chordata; class Mammalia; order Eulipotyphla; family Erinaceidae; genus Erinaceus; species Erinaceus europaeus. The sequence continues at coordinate 88,250,574 of NC_080171.1, read as the reverse complement.
TTTATGTGTGTGTTTAAAGTTTGATAAACAATGACTTTAAGGCTAAATTCTTACTAGACAAAGTTAAATGAAAAAGGTTTTCAATGTAATTCTCATAAAGATAAAATTAACTTACATTTAAAGTCTGAGGTAAAAATTAGTTAACAATCAATATATTTTAACTAAGTTGGTCTAAACAAAACCTGCGCACACCTAGGGTGTGTCTCCATCTTTAATGGGTGTAAAAGGTTAAATAGACTTGTTGAAATGTAAAACTCTCCATTACCTTCTTTATTAGAAATGGTAGATTGCACAATGGCTATGCTAATTATTCTAATGCCTGAGGTTTTCTTTCCTGATCACACCTAGGGTGTGTCTCCATCTTGAATGGGTGTAACAAAAGGTTAAAAAGACGTTGTTGATATGTAAAAGTCTCAAATTCCTTCTCTATTAGAAATTTTAGATTGTGCTGTGGTTATGCTAATAACAAGTTTTGTTTCATAGTAAGTACACTGCAGCCAGCTGTCTTTGGTACTCTAGGCCGTTCCCCGCCCCCATGCAAATGTCCATTGAGACATGTATGCCCCCCAGAGGCAAGAAATGTTTTTTTTTAAGCTGATAAAGTTTTGTCCACAGAGGCAAAAAAATGCCCCCCTCAGGCCTTCCCTTGGCAGCACACTGGTTCTTGTTACTTGCTTACATGTTTCTCCATGTTTGTGCCAGCTTCTTTTTTAAAAATGCCTGTATGATATAGGTTTCTGTTCACCCCACACCCCTGATACTGTAGTCATTTAGTTAAAAAGAAAAGGGGTAATTGTTGTATGCTTTACATTGGGTTGTTCTAGCTCTCCCCCTGCCAAGAAAATTGGTTCAGTCCTGCTAGTTTTCGTGGGCCCGCTTGTCCCCACCCCAAGGAACCCTGAGAGAGTTCGAGAGTTCCAGAGTTCCAGAGTTCCAGAGTTCTTGGCACCGCCATGTGAGAAGGAGGCAGGAGAGTTTTGTTTGGTGATTAGTTTGGGTTAGTTTATGAATCGTTGTTCCTGAATAAAGAAATGCAGCTTCCCTGCCCAGCCGTGTGTCTTCCAGTCTCTGTTACCCGCCTGTGAAGCTAGCCTGGCCAGCTGGAGCCTCCGAATTTTAACAACAATATGACTTGATTTAGAAACCATATGCACACCATGACTCTCTTCCCCCTCTTGATTCATTACTTGAACCAATTAAAATTGATAATTCTGTTACAAATTTGAATGTATAAGAAATACTAGTGAGGAAAACAATGGGCAATCACTAGAAGCAGAGAGCATCCCCTGGTTATAAGGAAATAAGTACTTCAATCCTGAGACCTCAAAGGAATTCTTTAGGCAACCTGAAGGAACTTGGATGTTAATTCTGTTTCATGGATGCCAGATAAAAATAACTTCTAGCCAAAGCTTTTCTTTTAGTCTTGTATGATCTGGAAGTGAGAATATGTCTAAGGTCACATGCATATTTGACCAATAGAAACCATAAGAAGATACCAAAAGCAGATAGAGACACAACAAAAAAAGGAAAACTACAGACCAATATCTCTGATGAACGTAGATGCCAAAATATTAAACAAGATTCTAGCCAACAGGATACAACAGGATATCAAAAAGATTGTTCATCATGACCAAGTGGGATTTATACCAGGTTGCTGCAAGGCTGATTCAACATACATAAGTCAATCAATGTCATTCATCATATCAATAAAAGTAAAACCAAAAACCACGATTATCTCAATAGATGCAGAGAAAGCCTTTGACAAAATCCAACACCCATTCATGCTCAAAACACTACAAAAAATGGGAATAGAAGATAGTGTAGTACATATATAGCAAACCTACACCCAACATCATACTCTATGGACAGAAGCTGAAAGCATTCCCCCTCAGATCTGGGACTAGATAGGGCTGTTCATTATCACCATTATTCTTCAACATAGCATTAGAAGTTGTTGCCATAGAAATCAGGCAAGGGAAAGAAATCAAAGGAATACAGATTGGAAAGGAAGAAGCCAAGTGTTCACTATTTGTAGATGATATGATAGTACACATAGAAAAATATAAAGAATCCAGCAGAAAACTACTGGAAGTTGTTAGGCAATATAGCAAGGTGTCAGGCTACAAAATCAATGTACAAAAATCAGTGGCATTTCTTTATGCAAACACTAAATCTGAAGAAGATATCCAGAAATCACTCCAATTCACTGTTGCAGCAAAATCAATAAAATACCTAAGAATAAAGCTTAAGCAGTATGTTGTTGAGTTTCCAAATTCTATGACTTTTAGTAATTTTTTATTTGTTTGTGTTTGGGTCCTTCTTGGGTGCATACATGCTAATAATTGTTAAATCTTCTTCGTTGACTGATCCTCTAATCATTATGTAATGGCCTTCCCTATCTTTTATTACTTTATTTAATTTAAAGTCTATTGTGTCAGAGATGAGAATGGCTGCTCCTGTCCTTTATTGTGGTCCATTAGCCTGTAGGATAGTTTTCCATCCCTTCATTTTAAGCCTGTGTTTGTCTTGTTGTATCAGATGGGATTCTTGCAAGCAGCATATGGTTGGGTTGTGTTTTCTGATTCATCCTCCCACTCTGTGCCTTTTAACGGGTGAATTTAAGCCATTGACATTTATTGATATGATATATTTAATGTATTGTAGTGTCATTCTACATTTTTTATTTGTTATGATATATGGCAATTATTATGGTGATATTCTTGTTTATGAGATCTTTTAGAATCTATTTCAAGACAAGTATGGTGACGGTTGCCTCCTTTAACTGTTGTCTGTCTCAGCAGGTTTTAATCCCTCCATCTAGTCTTGGAGGGATTATTATTATTATTCCATATTATTCTTGGTTGAAACCCTTTTTCGATCAGGACTCGATTAATATTGTGTCATTCTCTTCTGGCTTTTAGAGTTTGAATGAATAAGTCTGTTGATAATCTTATGGGTTTTCCCCTGAATGTGATTTTTTGGTTATCTCTTACAGCCTTTAAGATCCTTTCTTTATCCTTACTTCTTTTCATTGTAACTATGATGTGTCTTGGTGTCTTCCGGACTGGGATGATTCTGTTTGTGACTCTCTGAACATCTTGAATCTTAATGTCCTTTCTGTTGCTTAGGTCTGAGAAGTTTTCTTCTATTATTTTTACTTCCCCATCCTCTCTCCCTCTGGCAGGCCAATTACATGAATATTACTTCTTTTGAGATCATCCCATATGTCTCTGTTGTTGTTTTCAGTGTCTCACAGTCTCTTTTTGAGGTCTTTTACCTCTTTCTTAGTTTTCTCTAGCTCATCCTCTGTCTGGCTAATTCTGTTTTCTGCTTTTGTTAGCCTGTGGGACTATGTGATAGCTTAGCAGAACATAGGGGAGCTCTCCCATCCTTGAATGGAGGTCTGGACAGAAACCTCGCTTGTTAGTCTCTCTCATCATAGAGGTGAGCCAAGAGGGAAAAAGTCTCCCAGACTAAGCTTTCCTTGTTAGTCTCTCAATCCCACAGAGATCTCTCTGCCCCTATCCACTAACTTTAAGATTCACTTACTCAAAGTTCACCTCACCTTCTCATCACAGAGGAGAACACACCTTATCACACACTCCTAGCACTGCCCTTTGATGTCCTTAATTTGCTTATCTTCTCTCTATCTCACCTTAACTGGTTCAACTCCTATTCTCCCCTCAAATGCCTTTGGGTGGTTAAATGCCTGCATCAGGAGACTAATTATCTTGACATTTATGTATCTCATCAAATTTCTGTCATAACCAGCCCCCTACCATAGGGGCAAGCTGACCTTTAAGAAACCTGTAATTTCTGACATATTTGAACAATGTTCTTTGTTTGGTTTTCTATTTAAACTCATGACCACCTGCCAATAAACAAGATTTGAGAACACATTATTTCTCACTGTTGTCTCTGCTTCATGTTGTCCCTTGAGCGAGTGAGCAAGAGCCGGTCGGATTCACCTTCCTGCTGGGTGTCACCCCGCATGAATGCCAAAATTAGCCTGCTTTCCATTCTCTCAGTTTCTTTCTTCAGTTCAGTTATAGTATTGACTTGTTCTGCTAATTGACCTTGTAGTTCAGCTATTTCAGCTTTCAGTTCTCTAATTACCTTAAGGTAGCTTGTGTTTTCCTGGAGGGTCTCATCTGTTGTTTCCCTAATTCTGATAGCCCTTTCCTCCATAGTTGTCTTCATTTCTGTTATCATTAGGTTTATTATTGCTTGCATACTTTTCTTATCTATGGTTACTTCTGACTGATTTGTAGTTTCTTCTGTGATCCTGTCTTGATTCATTGTGGTAGCAGTTTTATTTGCTCTTGATTTAACCATTTTATTTTTTATTGATGTTTTTTATTTTTCTTTTCTGTTGTTCTTCAATTGTTGTGTTTCGAGTACAAGCAATGCTATATTAAATATCTTTATGACAAATGTAGTCATCCAACCTCAGAAATTACAAAAATAGTAACTTAAGCAAGGATTGATGCAGTTCAATAATTACCAGTTAGCCAAACAATACCTCCAGACCAAGAAAAAATAGCAACCAAATCCAAAGGAAAAAGAAAGAGAAAGGAAAAAAGGGAAAGCAAAAATAGACCATTATGCAAATCTATTGTCCACTGTAAATTCTAGGGATAGCAAGAGGAGAAAAAACTAGAGAAGAGAGACACACACACAGAGAGAGCCCACTCTGAGTCAGATTTCTCCCCCCAAATATTTCACAAACAAATATCAGTGAATTCAGAAATCAAAAGAAGGAGGAAGGAAGAAAAGAAGACAAGAACAAGGAAAAAAAAGAAAAAATAGAGCAGTGAAAAGAAAGAGGGTTTTTTTTTTTTTTTTAATTAGCTAGGAGGAAGGAGAAAGGAGAGTGGAGGAAGTAGTAGAGTAACAAATTCCTCTCACACTGGATAGGATACCCAGTCACCTAACAATGGAGAAAACAACAACAGTTAATTTTGATCAACTTAAAAAAGGAGGGGGCAAAAGGGACACACATATATAATAATAGTAATGATAAAATAGAATAGAGTAAAAAACCATAACAGTCAGTCTGTAGCTTGGACCACTCTGGATAAAGCAGCCTGAGGAAAGACAGCCAATTGTAAGAAGTATCAAAAAATAATAATAATAACCACCAGGTAGTCTTTCCCAGGCAGGGGTGATGCTCTGATTGGTCAGGTATTATGTCACTCAAATAGAGCTCCAGACACTTAAAAAAAAGAGAAGGAAAACAAAACAGGAAAAGTTTTGGAATGACACCCCTAGTGAGCCAGGAATCTTGATAAAGAAAATAGATCATCAAGGGGCCTGCTAGGAGTGCCTCTCCAGTCCCTGGGAGTGGGGTGGGGGGGGAGGGGTGAGCTTCAGAAATAATCAAAATATTTCCTTTCTTTTACCCCCTGGCCTCCGTTTTCTAACCCAAGAGTGGTGTCACCCTTAGGATCCCTTATTCACCCTCCTGCTGATGGCCCAGTATCCTACCTTTTCCAGAGAATCCTTGGTCACAAGCTTCTGCTTGTTGGAACTCATGCCAGCCACTGCTTGAAAGTCGCCATCTTGGCTCCTGGACTGACTTCCTATGCAAAATTATTTTGGCAATAGCTAACTTTTATACGTCTTAAAAATTAGATAACAAAGAGCTGAAACACAGATGGTTTAGAGATTAAATCATGATCACTAGAGTCAAGAAAGCAGCAGAGATGGCATCTCAACTCAGATCTGATCACAGACTGTATGCTCCTAGTAACTGATTGCATTAATTATAGTAAATCTTAAGTTTATTCTATAATTTGGGACATGGAACAACAGTTTGTGATCATTTCAGATTCATCATTCAGATACCATCTCATCTAAAATGAGACTGCTGTCAAAGTAGTTCTTTTCTTAAGAAATGAGATTATCACCAGAAGAATGAAGCTCCTATGGAGGAGAAACAAGCATATGTCATCCATCATCCCCCAAGTTGCTCAGGAACAATGATGCAGTGATCCAAACTGCCTCTGAATTAGGCCAACAGCTGGGCTGGAGCATGAAACTGTTGATTTAAGGTGGTGTGTGTGCCATTCCATGCTGTTTCTCTGCCCTCAGAGGAATTCACGTAAGTGGGAAGTAGATAAGATCTCAAGGAAGGTGGTCTGACCAGTGGTGCTGAAGCATGGTAAAATTAATGGCGGTGTTTCCAAGTGGTTGCCAGCAAACCGATTAAGCTTCAAAAGCCTGGGAAAAGATCCTCTCTTGAGTTACTCCTTTTGCACTCACACTACCACAACATAGCTGGAAGTCCCAGAAATTCAGGGTTAATTTATAACTATGAGAATGCTGCTGCTCAGTTTAAACCACTTTCTTCTCTGATTTTCAATGACTGCAGATCCCTAGCCCCCTTTTAATTTTCTATCCAAATAAGAGTCATAGTGTAAAAACTATGAGATTATAAATAAATCAGAGATGCAAATTTGGATTCCAAATGATAATTATTATTCAATAACTGGCAATTAGTAAATAACCATTAGTTATTAGTATATCATTATCGCTATTATAGCTATTATTTAATTGACATATATAATATGTATCCCTACCTATTTATCTTTCCATCTACCTATTACAGACAACAAGTCTACAAAGTAATCTGAACTCACCAATTTTAAGCAATTTGTCCAAAATTCTATAGTTAGTCATCAACGCAATCAGCTCTGAATTCAGCAATCTGGACTTTGAAACCACTCTGTCAAAATATAGTTGTCATACTTCCTAGCTATAAATTTTGGGCAACTAATCCAATTTCTTTTAGGTTTATTTCCTTCACATAAAATAGCAAGATAATAGTTTAATTGGTCTGAATTAATTTAGTTACAAGAGATAAAAAACTGAACACAACATTGGTTTAAGAATAAAAAGGAAGATATTCATTTGTATAATTGGCAACATGCTTGGGAACAGGGACTCAGGTGATACTCTCAGCATGTTTTCTCTCTGGGTTAGTTTAACTCTAGGCAGGACTGCTAAAGATAGTTTTTATGGAAGCTACACAGTTATATCCTCCTGCCAGAGGAGACCCAGTAAAAAGAAACATATTTTTCTATATATTTTCTTTCCTGAAATAGATTGATCCAATCTATTTAGCATTCAGTCATTATATCAGAAGGGAGAGTAGAGGCAAAGTGGGTGTGACTACATTTTCGTTTCCACCCTTGGAGGTGGATGGCTTTGAACCTGCCAGAATACCAAATTGAATTATGGTATGGAGTGGACTGTTGGGAGAGAAAAAACATGCTACTTGTAAGTTTAAGGAACTTGGAACATTATAACTATTTACTAATGTATGATTTCATAATTTATGTTATTCCATCCCTACTAGTGAATATCCTCAAGAGTGAGTCATTTTCTCTCCCCACCATCCTTCACCTAATCCTCTTGTTTCTCCTCTTTCAATGTGGTGCTATGAATGAACCCAGAGAATTGTGCATGCCTGATAACACTGAGTGGTCCTCCCAGCTCATTTTTTACTCTTAAGCTTTAATTGTAAAAGGTCTGTTCATTCAGCCATGGAGTCTTTTCACACATGGTCCTTGGTGTCTCATGCAGTGCCAGGGAGAAATCCAATCCTTACATAACTATCAAGCCCTTTCTCCTCCCTCGGGTCCTCATGCACTTGTTGAGTCATCTCCCAATCCCTAAATGACTATTCATATTAAAACCATGTTTTATTTTGGTGCCATTATTCCCATTAAATAATGATAAAGCAAGTTTTGAATTGTTATATAAGCAGCACAATGTTTTAAGCAACCTCATACACATGAGCACCCTCACTGTTATGCAGGCCTTGAAAAATCTATAGGAAAGATTGATGAAGATACCCTAAAATGTTGGTGTTGTTCCAATTACCATATTTTTTTCAGTCTTGTTGGCTATATATATAGTGTGGGTGTGGGTGTGTGTGTATAACAAGATACCAATTCAGTGTACTGACTGACATGGTTCCTGCATGTCCTTTCCTTTTGATAAATATATATAAATGTATCAATTTGAATTTATGTTAGAAGTTCAATAAAAACAATTTTATTAATGATAAAGTAATTGTTTTAGCAATACCTAACATATAGCACCTTAGCAACTCAAATAATTAGAAATCACATAAATCTACTTAATTTTCATCAAAAATATTAAAATTTGAAGCCATAAAGTTAATGATTTCTTATGTTCTTTAGACTTAAAATAAGTAAAACAGGCACTTGTTAATTTTTTTATTATCTTTATTTATTGGATAGAGACAGCCAGAAGTTGAGAGAAGGAGGGGTGATAGAGAGGGAGAGAGACAGAGAGACAATTGCAAACCTGCTTCACCACTTGCAAAGCTTTCCCTCTGCAGGTGAGGACCAGGAGCTTGAACCTAAGTCCTTGTGCACTGTAATATGTGCACTCAACCAGGTGTACCATCACCTGTCCCCAATACTTTTTTTTTTTCAAAAAGCTCAGCATCTTTGGTTAAAAAAAAAAGTGACTCCCACTGGGAAATTCATCTTAAGGTTTCTTCAGGACCATGCCTTCACTATGAAATAGCAATGGTAAGGACTACCCCACTCTCCAAAAGGAGATTGGGACATTCTACTCTGCCATCAGAGGCAGAAGACTGGTTTTGAAGTGAGTGAAGCCTAGAATATTACCAGCTATGACTACAGACTGTGAGCTCAGTCTGACAGCAACTTGGAGGTTGTACAGGCTCCAGTGTCAAATCTGAAATAGTTATGGGCCCTAGTTTAGATCATTGTGGAAAACAGTTCGTTGCATTTATATATTTTCTTTAAGTTTGTGAGCAACTCTCTGTCCTAATTATGCTTCCTAATATTACCTTCCACTCTAACACCATATTCCCAGACAGTATTTCTAGCCCACCCCATGTTAGTTATTAAGCAAAAACAACTAAGACTACCTAGTCATGGGCTTAGAACATTCCTAAAATAAACTTCCTAGCTTCCTTCCATGCTAAGTTTCCTACTTTTATCTACTCTACTCGTTCTTTATGGTTCACGTTTATTAATTGACCTGCTTTCCATTTTACTGTGTTTCAGCCACTAAGTTTCAGATACTAGTATGGCTCCATTTTACTCCCCTGGCCAGATGACTTCACCAGTACTTCCTAAAACCTCACTTTTCCAGAGCTCTGCTACACTAGAGAAAGATATAAACAGTTTGTGAGCTGACAGGAACTCAGAGGTTATACAAATTCCTGTGCTAAATATGGATATGGGTCATGGGGTCAGACTGACATGGTAAATAGTTAATTGTATTCATATATTTTCTTCAATTTTGGCAACTATTCTTTGTCTTGATTCAGCTTTTTGTCATATTCTGAGTTTTTACACCATATTCCAAGACAATATTTTCAGCCCACCTACAAGTTAGCTATTTATCTCCAGCAAAAATTATCACAGTCATGAGCCTTATAGGAACATACCTAAAATAGACTTCTTAGATTCTTTCCATCCTATAATCTCTATTCCCATCTGCTCTATTCCTACTTTAAAGTTCCTATTCATTAAACATTTTGTTCTGCTTTGTATCTTAACTGTATTTCATTCACCAACTTTCAGATTCTACTACGATTTCATCCTAAACATCCTGGGCAGATGACCTCACCATTGTTTACAGGAACCTCACCTCTCCAGAGCCCTATCCCACCAGGGAGAGATAGAAGCAAGCTGGGAGTATGATTCAACCTGTCAATGCCCATGTCCAGTAGAATAGCAATTACAGAAGCCAGACCTTCCACCTTTTTTACCCCATATAATTTCTGGTCTTGGAGGTCAGGCGATCATGCAGCAGGTTAATTGAACACAGTGCAAAGCTCAAGGACCAGTGTAAGGAGCCCACTTTGAGCCCCTGGCTCATTTTGCGAGCTGTGAAGTGGGTCTGCAGGTATCTATCTTTCTCTTTCCGTCTTCCCTTCTTCTCTCAATTTCTCTCTGTCATATCCAACAACAAAGATAAACAACAAAGGCAACAAAAGGGAAAACATAGCCTCCAGGAGCAGTGGATTCTTGGTGCAGACACAGAGCCCCAGCAATAACCCTGGAGGCAAAATATATATATATATATATATATATATATATTGGAGGCCGCCTGGTGGTGCACTTAGTTGAGTGCACAAGTTACAATGCTCAGTGACCCAGTTTTGAGCTCCTGGTCCCCATCTGTAGGGAGAAAACTTTGCAAGTGATGAAGCAGTTCTGCAGGTGTCTCTTTGTCTCTCTCCCTCTCTATCACCTCCTTCCCTCTTGATTTCTGGCTGATTCTATCCAATGAATACAAATAAATATAATTTAAAAAATTGGTCCATGTTCCCAGAGGGTTCTAAACTCCACTTCTTTCAGGATCCAGAGAGAGAAGAGGGAGGAAAAAAAAAAAAAGGAAGGACAACCAGAAGTAGTAGTTGTAACTTAGAAAGGAAGACAAGGCAGGACCATACAAGTGTACAAATATATATGGTTATATAGTTAGTTATAGAAATAATCATTAGCCCTATCTGTGATCTTGGGAGAACTACTACAGTTTTCAGTGGAGGGAATGGGGACACAGAACTCTGGTGGTGGGAAGATGTGGAATTATACCCCTGTTACCTCATAATTTTGTAAATTAATATTAAATGAGTAATAAAAATGAAAAGAGGCAGTTTGGGGATATGAATCAACATGCCAACACTCATTTCCAGTGTAGAAGCAATTACAGAAGTGAGAACTCCCACTTTCTGCACCCCAAAAGGAAATTTAAGCCATAATTCCATAAGTTCCAATGGAAAGCATTCTGGTGGTGTGAACTCTGTGGATTTATACCCCTGTTATCTTAAAACCTTGTAAATCAGTATTAAACACTAATAAAATATTAAGAAGAAAAGGGATGACTATTATTAATTAACTATAAGCAACTATTAACTTTATGCTAAAAGAATTTTCTGAAGGAGGTAAGTGATGGTTGAATTTATTTACTTCTGTAATATTGATAATTTATAATATTTATTTTTAATTCAAAGATTTTTGAAATCCACATTACTCATTATCTCATTCAATTTTGAAAGTAACTATGTAAAGCATTTAGGCAAACTAAAAAGCACATTAATGACTGAGTTTGCAAGACTCAGAGAAGCTAAGTGTTTTCTGGGGATTAGACAATTCACATAAATCACAGGATGGTTTTGAACTATGGAGAGTGACTCGAAGCCCACAAATCTTTTTCACTATAGAGTATAGCCTCCTGTGTAGTATGCTATGCTTCTAAAAATGTTTCACATTTATCTAATTTATTTTACTAAGGAAATTAATTTAGCAAGTTTATGTAGAGCATTTGCTATATACCAAGAAATTTACTATGTTCTGGGGATAGAGAAGTGAATATAAACTGCAAGGAATTATATTTTGGGGATTAAGCATTAATCATATAAGCAAAAACATAACAACAGTCATAAAAGTATTAGATTTTTTTCTACCTTTCCTTTAGTTCCTTTAAAGCTCTTATTTCCATAAGTATTAAATTAAGTACATTCTATTTTCTTCTAAACACAATAAAGTTTTCCCAACCCACTACCCTCTCTTTTGTCTAAATACATTAAACAACCTACTCTTATTCTTTTTAATATATACAGAAACACAATAATAACATTAGATCTGTAAGCAGTATGAAAAGGAATACAGGACCAAAAAAATACAAAAAGGACAAAAATACTTATTTTTGTCCATTTATGAGCAAATGAATTAAGGAAGGAAATATCTATTATTCAAAAAATACTGTGAGAAGATTGTAAATTTCCTATTGAATTCTAGATTTTAAAAATGATTGCACTAAGTGAAATAAGTTAGGAAGGGCACAAAAAAGTCTCTAGATGGCTTCACTTACACGTAGAATGTAAATGATCAAAGTGAACACACTGGGGAATACAGACACACACAAACACACACAGACACACACACGCATACACACACCAATGTTAACTCTTAGACTCTGTGAAAAGTCAAGTGGTTACCAGAGGAAAAATAGAATTGGTTGGTTGTGAGTAATGAATAAATGAACACATATTTAGAGTGTAATAAAAACAGAAATCAAGAGGTGGGAGCAATGTCCTTTCTGTTATTCAGTTCTAGAAGTTTCCTTCTATAATTTCCTCTAGAATGTTTCCTTCCCCTTCCTCTCTTTCTTCCTCTGGAAGGCCAATTATATGAATGTTACTTCTTTTGAGATCATCCCATATGTCTCTCTTGTTGTTTTCAGTGTCTCTCAATCTCTTTTTGAGATCTTTCACCTCTTTCTTAGTTATCTCTAACTCATCCTCTGTCTGACTAATTCTGTTTTCTGCTTGCATTAGTCTGCTTTCCCTTCCCTCAGCTGCTTTCTTCAATTCAGCCATTTCAGCTTTCAGTTCTTAAATTGCCTCAAGATAATCAGTATTTTCCTTGAGGGTCTCAACTGTTGTTTCCCTAATACTGCCATTCCTTTCCTCTAAAGTTGTTTTCATTTCTGTGATTAATAAGTTTATTATTGTTTGCATATTTTTCTTATCTACAGTTATTTCTGGCTGATTTGTAGTTTCTTCTGGGCTCTTGTCTTCAATCATTGGAGTAGCAGTTTTATTTGCTCTTGATCTGCCCATTTTTTATTTATGTGTTTCTTATTTTTATGTTCTGTTGTTCCTCAGTTATTGTGTTTTGAGTACAAGCAACACTATACTAAATACCTTTATGACAAATGCAATCACCAACCTCAGAAATTACAATAGCAACTGAAGCAAGGATTGAAGCAGTTTAACCACTACCAGTTAGCCAAACAATGTCTCCAGTCAGTGAGAAAATAGCAACCAAGTCCAAGTGAAGAAGAAAGAGAAAGGAAAAAAGGGATAGCAAGAATAGACAATTATGCAAATCTACTATCCACTGTATATTCTAGGGGTAGCAAGAGGAGAAAGGGAAGTAGAGCAGAGATACACACATAGAGAGTCCACTCTGAGTCCGATTTCTTCTCCAAAATAATTCACAAATGATTATCAGTGAATTCAGAAAGCCAAAGGAGGAAGAAAGGAAGACAAGAAAAAAAAGGATGAAAAACAAGAGAGAGAAAAGAAAAAAAAGATAACAAAAAGAACTGTAATAAAAGAGCAGTGAAAGGAAAGTTTTTAAATTAATAAGTTAATTTTTATTTTATTTTTTAATTAGCTAGGAGGAGGGAGTAGGGGTGAGTGGGTAGAGGAGATAGGTTCCTCTCGCAATTGATAAGACGCTCAGTCACCTAGCAATGGAAAACTAAGAGTTAATTCTGGTCAACCTAAAGGATAGGGGGGGAGAGATATACCTTTATATAATATTAATAATAAAATAGAGCAGGGTAAAAAACCTGTCCCAGATTACCTCAAGCCACCTGAGCAGAGGCAGCTGATTGTTAAGAAAGTAAAACAAACAAAACAAAAAAAAAGAAAAAATAACAGCTCAGGGTAGTTTTTCCATTTTGTAGTCTTTTCCATTTGTCTTTCCAATTGGCCACTTAGAAAGAAAGAGGGCCAAGGGTTTCAGAAAGGAATAGACTTGGAATGTAACCCCTGTTGGGCCAGAAATCTTGGTAAAGAAAGAATCTCAGCAGGGAAGCCTGCTATGAGTAGCTTTCTGGCACCCAGGGTCTGGTTATGGGGGGGGGGGTAGGGATGCACTTTGGGAATAATAAAAAAAATTCCTTTCTTTTTTCCTCTATATTCTAACCTAAACTGGGCTATATTCACCCCCTATATGTCACAGCTAGGACCCTGGATTCACTGTCCTTCTGAAGGCAAAAAATCCTACTGTTTCCAGCAGTTGTTGTTGGAACTCAGACCAGAAGCTACTTCTCAGTCTTCCATCTTGGCTCCGCCTCTTGGTGGGAGCAATGAGGCTTACATTTGAGTAGAGTTGTGAAGCTGTACCTATAATTAATTAAACAAATAATATGCCTTCTTCATATCCTTCTATTAAGAAATAGTCAAAAGCCTTATAAATTTCTCACATGGTATCTAGAACATAATAACTGTATATCTGCCCACCACAAAAAAAAAAAAAAGAATTATAGATGTAATGACAAACTCTTGTGCATAAGAAGAGAAAGTTAAATAGACTTTCATCAGGATTTTGAAGGAATCATGCAAGTGAGACAAATCAGAAGGAAAAGTGTAGAGTAAAACCTCAGGGTTAAGTTAAACCTGATCGTAAGGATCCTGGTTTGAGCCCCTGACTCCCCACCTGCAGGGGAGTCACTTCACAAGTGGTGAAGCATGTCTGCAGGTATCTTTTTCTCCCCCTCTCTGTCTTCCCCCCTCTCTCCATTTCTTTCTGTCCTATCAAACAATGATGACATCAGTAACAACAACAATAATAACTACAACAATAAAACAAGGGCAACAAAAAAGAATGAATAAATAAATATTTAAGAATAATAAAAATAAAAAGATAAACTTGATCAGAAAACAAGGGGAAAATGAAACTGAAACTTGAATACTTGTGGTCTATTGCAAGAGAACCATAGACTCTAAAGGAAGAAGATAGGGTTAGGGTAAAGATTTAAATGATTTGTAGCAGAAGTGTGCAAATATCTATCACAGAGGAATAAAAATGTACTCATATAACTGTATTATAAATATTCTTCCAATAAAGTCATAGCTGAAAATAAAAACAAATAAAAAACAGAATTTCATCAAAAATTTGTTTCCAGAATAAAACTATGTTCAGAATTTTGCATACTTAATTAGTTAAGGTAAATTCATATTAGATATGAGTAGATTTTAATCCAGTAATATGTTCTTGAAAGAACAGGGAAATTTGCACACAGAGACACAAACTGTCATTCAGAACAGCAGTATGGTTGATACCTATAGAATTAAAAAATAATTAAGGCTAGGAATACTGATTATAACCAGTTATAAACTGGTGATAGCCATTAGTAAGTACATTAACTTGGAAAGAATCATTTAATTACTCTGGATGATAGTCTCATTTATCAACTTATTTATTTCACAGATATTTTCTGAGATTCTGCTATGCACTGATAGGTGAAAACACACTAGTGGAAAAAAAAGAAGTAGCAACTGCTTTCATGGGGCTTTAATTTTACTGTGAGAGATATAGTAAAATTTTAAAATTCATTGATCTATTACTGTGATAAATCTATGCTAGAGAAGTAAAAATACATGCAACAATAACATTTATGTTAAAAAGTCAGTAAATACTCCCTAAAGGGAGTGATTTTAATCTTATATCTGAAATATTCCTGGGATTAATTCTGATTGTACTGCATAGGAAGGGAAGTGGGTCCTGACCAATTACTGATGACTATTAGGAATACAGATGAGTGAGTCTAACAGGGATTCTTCAAATATGTTTTCTTATCTGCCACCTGTAAGCTCACCAACTGAGACCAGAAAGGTCTAATTAATTTTAATATATTATTTTTCCTAGTTAGTACTTAAGGTAGTATTTAACATTAATTATTAGGTAGGATGTCTCATAAAAATACTAACTATAGAAAACATTCCTACTTTCCTCTTAATTACTGTCTCTAACAAAAAGAAGAAAAGAAAAATAAAGAGAAAGTTTAAAGAATGGTTGCTCAGGAGTGATGGATTCATCATGCAGCCACAGATTTCCAGTGATAACATGGTGGAGAAGTTTTTTTCTGCTATACTTAATTAAAGGCATTTTGTCACTATGTAATTAACATTTAAGCACACATGTTTAAACTATGATTTGGATCTCCATGGCCTAAATTTCTGATTTCATATCTTAATCTACTCTATGAAACTTTAGGTGCTACTATATAACTACCATAATGCTAGGCTATAGGAAAATGAAATTGTCTTACAGTCAGATATAGACACTGCCCATATGCTTAGAAAGGCAGAAGCAGGCTACATAATTATCAACATCCATTTAACTAGCACTGCTAGTTAAGTTTACAATAAATAGGGGGCTGGGCAGTGGTGCAGCAGGTTAAGTGCACATGGTTGGAAGTGCAAGCAGCAGCATAAGGATCCCGGTTCAAGTCCCCAGCTTGGGTGGCATCACAGGCAGTGAAGCAGGTCTGCAGGTATCTGTCTTTCTCTTCCCCTCTCTGTCTTCACCTCTTCTCTCAATTTCTCTCTGTCCTATCCAACAACAATGATAAACAACAAGGGCAACAAAAGGAAAAAAATAGCCTCAAGGAGCAATGGATTCTAGTGCAGTCACTGAGTCCCAGTGATAACCCTGGCAAAAAAAAAAGTTTACAATAAACAAGCAACCATTAATAACTGATAAAATATAAAACAGAAATCAAACAGTCAAAAGCCTGTGAAGAATATGAATTTCAAGGGATGAGTGCATTTCCTTTCATGACATCAGAGGGCTTTACTGAGAAGAAACTCAGGATTTGCCTCTGTGAAGAGAACAAGACAGGAAACTGTGGGGCTACAGGATTGGGAAGCAGAAATAAGTTTGCACAGGAAAAATAATAAGATTGGTATTTTTAAAAAGGGTGTAAATGCAACACAAATATATGTTGGAGGCAGAATAAATATTCATTGCAGAATCAGACCTACCTTTGCTTACTCTAAGAGTACTTTTGTTTCTCTAAGAGTACATACATTATTTGTTTTTTGAGTAAGGGGTAAGATGTTGATAGTAATACCTAATTCACAATGTTATTCTAAGACATAATGAAAGAGCATGTGGAAATAACTGGCTACAGTAGAGCCCTCAAAATGATTTTCTGTCAAAGAACTTCACTAGACTTATAGGCTTTTATTTCTGGAAGAGAAAAAAAAAAATTTCAGTTCTACTTCTTTCCCACCAACACAGGCTCACACTGTAAAGTGTGCCTTACCATATAGCCCCTTCATACTGCAGAAGATCCACACAGCATCTCAAATGGAACTAGAGATTGAGTTGATCAAAAATATGAGTTATTTTCTCTAAGACTGACCATGTATATATTTTTAGCCAGGATAATAATGTTTTTACCTATTGCCTTACTGTCATGAATTTTTGTGTGCCTATTCAATTTCAAAATTTTCATCTCTCCTTTTTTGTTTGTTTTTAAAAGCGCTTTATTATTTAATACTGTATTACAAAAGTATAAGATCTTATGGGTATGGATTTACAATATAGCTCACTGACACCATCTCCAAACTATAGTTCTCACAAAGTCTAGGAGATTATTTGTTTACTTTTCTTTTCAACTTTCTTTGCTCTATTTTTATTACACACAAGAGTAGTAGTTGTCATTCACCTCTTATTTCACATAGCATAATCATCACCAGTTCCATCTATTTTGTCCCAGATGACAGAATATCTTTAAAATATATATATATGTATATGTATTGTTGTTGTTGTTGTTGCCTTGTTTTTTATTGTTGTTATAGTTATTATTATTGTAATTTATGTTGTCATTGTTAGATAGGACAGAGAGAAATGGAGAGAGGAGGGGAAGGCAGAGAGGGGAAAAGAAAGATAGACACCTGCAGACCTGCTTCACTGCATGTGAAGTGACTCCCCTGCAGGTGGGGAGCAGGGGCTCTAACTGGGATCCTTACTAGGGTCCTTGACCTTCACGCCACCTGTGCTTAACCCTCTGAGCTACAGCCCAACTTCTGATACGATATCTTTTTAAACTGCAAAGTATTTCATTGGATATAGATAACACAAATTCTTCAACTGGTCATCTATTGATGGGCATTTAAGTTGATACCATGCTTTGGCTATTGTGGGTAGTGCAGCTTTAAACAGGAGAGTCCATATATTCTTTCAAATTAGTGCTTCCATGTTCATTGGATACATGCCTAGGGGTAATATTGCTGGATCATCAGATTTTTAAATGGAAACATCTTTCTGTTTTATGTTGTCTTCTCTTAGCATCTCTGTGTCTGACCCTTTGAGTTCAGGTTTATTCAAAAGAGCAAATAATTTAATAAATATACATCAAAAAGATTTGATACATCTCTAAATTTAGAAAAGTTAAAGTGATCATTCAAAAATATTCTAAATAATCTTTAGAAAGGTTTAAATTAAAATAACCATAAGAAAGGAACAACAATGGTAGAGAATGTTCCATCCTCCAAAGGAAGGATGAACAGCATATTCTATGCTACACCTGAGGAAGATGGGTTGATACTAGGGGAACGTGGAATGTTCCCACTCATGACCACAGAATGTGAGCTCGTATCCAGAGGGATGTAGAGGTCACACAGGCTCCTACACTAATTATGGGCCATAGATCACACCAAATTGATGGGGTTTACAGCCAACAATATTTATACCCCTTTCCCATATTAGGGAGCTGCTCTCTTCCCTGATCCAGCTTTCTGGTCCTTTTACCAAGCCATGACATCGTCTCTCCAGACAATAATTAGGATCCACCTGCATATCAAATTTCAGGCTCAGGCAAAAAAAAAAAACAAACAAACAAGCAAAACAAAACACTGGTATAGCTACAGGCCCTTTGAAATATAACTAAAATATGCCTACTAGCTATCTACAAAATGGAGGATCCCCCCCCCAACACATCATCCACATTATTCCGTTGTTCAGGTCCATGACTGGCCAATGATTTGTTTGGCTTTATATGTTAACTTTCTTTTCAGCCACCAGGTTCCAGATGCTAGCAGGATGCAACCAGACTTTCCTGGACAGAAAAGCCCACCCACCAATGTGCCTTGGAGCTCTGCCTCCCCAGAGCCCTTCCCCACTAGGGAAAAAGAGAGACAGGCTGGGAGTATGGATCGACCAGTCAATGCCCATGTTCAGTTTGGAAGCAATTACAGAAGCCAGACCTTCAACCTTCTGCATCTCATGATGATCTTGGGTCCATACTCCCAGAGGGTTAAAGAATAGAAAATCTATCAGTGGAGTGGATGGTATATGGAGGTCTGGTGGTGGGAACTGTGCAAAGCTGTACCCCTCTTACCCTATGGCTTTGTCAATGTTTCCTTTTTATAAATAAAAAAATAAATGGTCTCAAACTGTCTGGAATAGTTGGCAATAAGAAGACCGGTGGTACTGACAAGAATTGGTAGAGGGGTCAGGCAATGACCCAGTTGAGTGTATAATTTATTATGTGCAAGGACTTGGGTTTAAGTCCCCAGTACCTATCTCTAAGGGGGAAACTTCATAAGCAGAAAATGGTTGCTATGTGTGAGTGTTGGATTTATCTTGCTGGCACAGAGACCCAGCAATAACTGGTTGTCCATTTGAGTAGATGCTTTTTCATGTGAAGAGTTGACAGCTGTAATTCACTTACTTGTCAAACAAAACTTGTAACAGATTAGAAGTTTACTATAATTGATAACTCCATTATAACTGGAAGTCCTTTCTAGTATGATTTTAAGGTTGTTTAAACAGTTTAAACTCAATAAAAGAACCATGGTTAGAAGCCTTAAGCATGTGAATCATTAACATAATCATTGCACTATCTGTCCCGCCCATAACTCATACAGTTTTCAGGATTAAATGTTTCATATTTATGCCAAGACGTAAAAAAAAAAAAAATCAAGGGAGGAAAAAACAGTTTTTTGGATTGTTTCTGGATGTCTCTAGAAATCATGGCTGCATCCAGCATTTTTTTAAGTCAAGGTCATACAAAAATTCAGTCATTTAAATCACTCTCTTATGAAACACAACTGAAAGCAGACAGCAAACTAAAGATATTCAGAGAGAACAATGAGGGGGGATATTGAAAGAAAAGCCATAGGCAGCTTTTGCTTCTTTCACCTTGAACCAGATTATCCATATTTCACCATGTAGCATCATGAGTCCCCAGAGGGTGTCCTAGTCCAAAAAGCTCTTTGAAATTCCATTTAAGGTGCTTCTGACGGTTCCTGCTGGATTGCTGCAGGCACACATTTTTAAAAGTGTCTTCCCATCAAAGAAAGAATCAAATCAGGAGAGAACTAACTACGTGTCTCCATTCTTGGGGCCTGCCAGGGTACTGGAGAATGTTCCTCAAGTTAGAGTAGTCCTTCTCCATGGGAAACATGATAGGGAGTCCAGAAAGTCCCAGGAGAAATCTCCATGCATCTTCCAAGCTCTATGATCATGGTCATAAGAAACCAAAGTGTGGCCCAGAGCAAAATGTAGTCCTTCTCCTCAGGAAACATGGGAGAGGGAATCCAGAAAATCCAAGGAGAAATCTCCATGCATCTTCCAAGCACTACGGTCACATTCATAAGGAACCAAAGTTCCTGTTCAGGGAACCAAAGTGTGGCCCAGAGCAAAATATTCCAGAGACAGAGAAACTGTCTTATGAAGAAAGAGTAGAAGCTTTGGAAAACCTCTTCATAAGTAGAAAAGCAGGCCATGGTGGCTATACTTATCTGGTCTTCTTTGGTCTGCTGCATGTGTGTGGGTCTGAGATTCCTGTCCCTGTTCAGGCGCCATTATGTCGTGCTAGCTTCATGGGTGGGAGACAGATGACCAGGGACTCATGGCTGAGCTGGGAAGCAGTATCTCTTTATTCATGTGGAATGCAGCACAATGTAAGCTAAGCTATCTCTAATCAAAATCCTGTCCTTATATATACCCACCAAGTAGGGTGGAAACAGGATGTGACGTAGAGAGGGTGGAGTGAAAAAAGATTGGTGGAAATCATGGTGTACTAGGAGAGGGGGCAGAGCAAAAATACATCATGAACCAGTGGGGATTAAACCAATGCCCTGCAGGCAGGGTAGTGCTTAGTTAACAGTGGTTATGTAAATAAAATACAGTGTTAAGCAGGAGGGATTAAACCAATGAAACAGAAGGGGTTTTAGAAGCAGAATTGGAAGCATACCAACACTGGTGGCCAAAAAATGTAAAAAAAAAAAAAAAAAAGCAATAGAGATTTGGAGAAATTGATATTGTGGGGTGTGTGTCTGTGTTTGTGTTACTATAGTAGTTTTACTACTCCACACTGAACTTTTAGTAAATAGGCAGACACAGAGACAAAAGGATAGAGGAAAAGACATCACAGCACTGAGTCTGAGTCAATTTCAAGGTAAAGCAGATATTCTTCTGTGTGACCTATAGCTTGTACAAAACAGTCTCTTAACAATCTACATCATCATACTTCCTAAAAAGTTCACTATGTATATATACTCAAATAAATTATAACATTTTTTTTATATTATGCTTAGCTTTTTTTCTATTATTTATTTCAAAGTTATCATATTTAGGTTCCCTTATCATTTTTTAACTCTCCTTTTTTCTTTTCTATTTATTATCCTTTCTCTTCCTGCTTCATCTATTATCTAGCTTCACTTCTTTAAAAAAAAAATCACAGACTCTCATGCCTGAGGCTCCAAAGTCCCAGGTTCAATCCCCTGCACCACCATAAGCCAGAGCTAAGCAGTGCACTGTAAAAAAAAAATCATTAGTGATTTAATGATTTTAGTCATTTAGGTTTACAAAATTACAGGATAGCAAGGGTTAAGTTCTATAACATTCCCACTACCAGAGTTCTGTGTACCCATTCCCTCCATTGGAAATTTCAGTGGTTCTCCCAAGGTATCAGATAATAGGTTTACTGTTATTTCTGTAGTGATTTTTTCTATCTATCTATCTATCTATCTATGTATCATGTATCATCATCATCATCATTTACCATCTATCATCTCTCTCTCTCCATATATATATATATATATATATATATATATATATATGTATATATATATATATATATATATATATATATATGTCTATCATCATCTTTTTTTATTATTTTTTCTATGGTTTTGCCTTCTCTTCCTTTCTAAATCACACCCTAGACTGATTACTACTACCAAATATCCTTCCTTTTTTCTTCTTTCTCTGGGTCCTGATGGAATTGGGTTTCAGTTCCCTCTAGTCAACTTCCCCTAATATTTCTCCTCCTCTGACAGTATAGACCAAAATTATTTTTTGAGTGGGAGTTCTGACTTCTGTAAATTGCTTCTCAACTAGACAGGGGTGTTGGCAGGTTGATACATACACACAGCCTATTTATATCTTTCCTTAGTGGGGTAGTAGCCCCTCTTGTTGTTCAATACCTCTTAATGATTTTTCTTCCTCTCTTGATCCCCTCCTTCTTCTTGTAGGACAGCCCCCTGCTCTACTCCATCTCTGATGCTGTGGTCTAATTACATAATCATTGTTTTGCCTGAGACTGTCACTCAAATTTCAGGGCTCCAGTATGCCGGGCTAGCTTTGTGGTGGGAGACAGATGACCTGGGACACATGGCTGAGTGGAGAAGCAGTATTTCTTTATTCATGAGCGAATGCTTCAAAAAACTAATCTAATCACAACCCAATTCTGACTTGCCTCTCTCTCCTCCGGCTGAAGAGTCAGGAACCAAGGAAGTATGTACTATAGGGGGTGGGGAGAAGGAAGAAGCATGAAAAGGCAAGGACTAAACCAAAATCTCCAAGAGGCAGGGGAAGTGAGACCAAACCAATGAACAGAATGACCAT
Source organism: Erinaceus europaeus (assembly GCF_950295315.1). Taxonomy (NCBI): domain Eukaryota; kingdom Metazoa; phylum Chordata; class Mammalia; order Eulipotyphla; family Erinaceidae; genus Erinaceus; species Erinaceus europaeus. Next base: position 88,228,117 of record NC_080171.1, on the reverse strand, counting down.
GTAAATAGACCACAATGTCAAGCAATGTAACAGAAGGGATCCCAGAAGCAGAACTAGAAGCATATCAACAACCCACCCTGCCTGCAGGGTATTGGCTAATCCCACTGGTTGGAACCTTCCCAAAAGCTGCTATGAAAGTTTCTACCTTCCTACTCTTTTCTCCACCCCCTCTCCTAGCCATTTTCTTTTCCCACTTGCCACTTCCAGTTAAAGATATATATAAAGGTGATGTCTCCGATAAATAAAGACATTGCATTGCGTTCCTGCACTGCCACAAGTTCCTGATTCCTCTCCCATGTCTCAGAGTAAGCAACAGCCCAGGTTGGCTTTAGTAGAGTTCTCTCTAACCCATAAAGCAAATGCCTGGGAAGAAACACCAGCAACACTAGCCTAGAATTCTCTCAATCCCAGTTTCACTATGAATCTTAATTTTTTTTGTCCCTCTAAGACACTTTCCTTTCTCTCCTGATTCTTTGTCTGTGTCTCTGTGTTTTATTTTTTCTTTATTTTTTTAAATTTCTTTATTGAGGAATTAATGTTTTGCATTTAACAGTAAATACAATAGTTTGTACATGGACAACATTTCCCAGTTTTACATATAACAATACAACCCTGACTAGGTCCTCTGTCATCCTTTTTGGACCTGTATTCCCCCCAACCACCCCAGAGTCTTTTACTTGGGTGCAACATGCCAATTCCAGTTCAAGTTCTATTTGTTTTTTTTTCTTCTAATCTTGTTTTTCCACTTCTGCCTGAGAGTGAGATCATACTATATTCATCCTGCTGTTTCTGACTTATTTCAGTTAACATGATTTTTCAAGCTCCATCCAAGACAGGCTAAAAACAGAGAAGTCACCATGTTTATAGTTGAGTAGTATTCCATTGTGTATATATATCATAACTGGCTCAGCCGCTCATCTGTTGTTGGACACCTGAGTTAATTCCAGGTTTTGGCTATTACAAATTGTGCTGCTAAGAACATTTATGTACACAGAACTTTTAGGATGGTTGTGTTGGGTTCCTTAGGATATATTGCCAGGAGAGGAATTCCAAGGTCACAGCGTAAGTATATTTCTAGCCTTCTCAGAGTTCTCCAGACTGTTCTCCACAGAGGTTGGACCAACTGACACTCCCAGCAGCAGTGCAGGAGGGTTCCTTTGACCCCACAACCTCTCCAGCATTGGCTGCTACCTTTTATGATGTATGACATTCTCATAGGAGTTAAGTGTTATCTCATTGTTGTCTTTCTTTGTATTTCCCTGACAATCATCGACTTGGAGCACTGTTTCATGTGTTTATCAACCTTTTGGATGTCTTCTGTGGTGAATATTACGTCCATGTCCTCTCTGTATATTTGGATGGGGTTATTTGTTTCTTGTGGTTGAGTTTGGCAAGCTCTTTATATATTTTGGTTTTTAAACTCTTGTCTGATGTATGGCATGCAAATATCTTCTCTCATTATTTGAGGGGTCTCTTCGTTTGGGTAGTGGTTTCTTTTGTTGTGCAGAAGCTTTTGAATTTGATGTAGTCCCATAGTTTTATGCTTGCCTTAGTGTCCTTTGTAATTTTATTCATTTCATTGAAGATGTCTTTAATTTTATGTGGAAAAGAGTTCTGCCAATATTTTCCTCTAAGAATCTGATAGTTTGTGGTCTAACATCCAAGTCCTTGATCCACTTGGACTTTACTTCTGTATTTAGTGTAATATACTGGTTCAGTTTGATTCTTCTGCATGTTTCAACCCATTTTTCCAACACCATTTGTTGAAGAGACTCTGCTTTACCCACTTAATAGTCTGGGCACCTTTGTCAAAAATAAGATGTCCATAGGTGTGGGGGCTTACTTCTGTGCTCTCAATTCTATTCCACTGGTCAGTGTGTCTACTCATGTTCCAGTACCAAGCAGTTTTGATGACAAAGGCCCTATAAAACAATTTGAGATCTAGTGATGTGATGCCTCCTGTTCTGTACTTTCTTCTCAAGATTTTTTTTTTTGGCAATTCTAGTTAATTCTGGTTTCTGATAGGATTTGTAGGATTTGTTCTATTCTCCTAAAAATGTAGTTGGTAACTTGATGGGGACATCATTAAATTTGTATATAACTTTGGGTAGTATACTCATTTTGATGATGTTAATTCTTCTACCTATGAAAATGGAATATCTTTCCACTTCTTTGTATCTTTTTCAATTTCCTTGAGTACTGACTCAGTATACAAGTCTTTAATTTCCTTGGTTAGGTTTATTCCTAGATATTTTATTGTTTTTGTTGCTATAGTAAAAGGAATTTGATTTCTGGATTTCAACTTTTTCTAACTTAGTTTTTCATAGAGGATTGCCTCTGGCTTTTGTATGTTTATTTTGTAGCCTGACAACTTACTTTATTGCCTGAGGATTTCTAAAAGATTCTTCCTGGATTCCTTAGGTTTTTCTACGTATACTATCATGTCATCTGCAAATAGGGAGAGTTTGACTTTTTCTCTTCCAGTCTGTATTCCTTTAATTCCTTACTCCTGCCTCATTGCTATGGCAAGAACTTCTAACACTACATGGAATAGTAATGTTGATAATGGGCTTCCCTTTCTAGTACCTGATCTGAGGGGAAATGCTTCCAGTTTTAAACCATTGAGTATGATGTTGGCTTTAGGTTTGCTATATATAGACTCCACTAACTTCAGGAATTTTTCCATATTCCCATTTTTTGTAGTGTTTTGATCACAAAGGGATGTTGTATTTTGTCAAAGGCTTTCTCTCCATCAATTGATATCACCTTGTGGTTTTTGGTATTGCTTTTATTGATGTGGTTGATCAAGTTGATGGATTTATGTATATTAAACCAACCTTGCATGCCTGGGATAAACCCCCCTTGGTCATGATGAACAATCCTTTTAATATACTGCTGTATTCGGTTGGATAGAATTTTGCTCAATATTTTATCATCTATGTTCATCAGAGATATTGGTCTGTAGTTTTCTTTTTTGGTTGAGTCCCTGTCTGCTTTTGGTATCAAAGTGATTTTGGCTTCATAGAAACTGGAAGGGAGTATTCCAATGTCTTCAATCTTCTGTAAACTTTTTAAAGTAGAGGTATTAGTACTTTGAATGTTTTATAGAATTCATTTGTAAAACCATCTGTTCTAGGACTTTTATTCATGGGAAGGTTTTGAGAACTGTTTCAATTTCACTAGCTGTGATGGGCCTGTTCATTTTATCTAGTTCATCCTTACTTACTTTTGGAAGTTCGTAGGTATCTAGGAAATCTTACATTTCTTCCAGGTTCTCTAGGTTGGTGGCATATAATTATTCATAGAAGTCCTGTAAGTTATGCTGAATTTCAGTGGTGTGTGTTGTGATATCTCCTCTTTAATTAACAATCTGATTTATTTGGAGCTGCTCAATTTTTTGCCTTGTGAGTCTGTCTAAGAAATTGTTGATTTTGTTCACTCTTTCGAAGAACCAATGTTTACTTTCATTGATCTTTTGTATGGTTTTCTTATTTTCAATGTTATTGATTTCTGCCCTAACTTTAGTTATTTCTGTCCTTCTGGGTGCTTTCGGCTTCCTTTGTTCCTCTTCATCTAGGTCTTTAAGATGTGCAATCATTCTTTTTGTTTGTATTTTTTTCTTGTTTCCTAATGTGTGGCCTTGAAGATCCCTCTCAGTAATGCCTTAGTCATGTCCCAAATATTTTGATAGCTTGTGTCTTCATTTTCATTGAACTCTCGTAACATTTTGATTTACTCTTTTATTTCCTCTTTGAACCAGTAGTTGTTAAGGAGTGTACTGTTGAGCTTCCACATTTTGGGACTGTCAACTAATCTTTTGTTGATTGTCAAGTGTTAGTATAATTCCCCTGTGGTCTCAGGAGATGCTTGGGATAATTTCACTGCTCTTGAATTTCCTGATGCTGTCTTTGAGGCCTAATATATGGTCTATCCTTGAGAATAACCCATCTGGACTTAAGTAGAATGTTTATTCCAGTTTCTTGGGATGAATGACTTTAAAAATGTCCATTAGTTATGTTGGTATGCTTCATATTGGTTTGGTCTCCTTCCCCCACCTCTGGGAGAATTGGTTTGGCCCTTACTAATTTCGTGCCTCACTTTCTCCCCGCCCCCTATGCTATGTAGTTGCAGAGTTCTTGGCGCGGTCGCATGAGGAGAAGGATGAGGGACAGATCTGTATGGTGATTAATTTAGGTTAGTTTATGAATCGTTGTTCGTGAATAAAGAAATACAGCTTCCCGGCCCAGCTGTGTGTCTCTGGTCATCTTTGTCTACCGTTGCGAAGCTAGCCCGACCTGCTGGAGCCCTAAACCTTAATGACAAATGGCACCCATGTGGATCTGACCTGCACATCTCTCAGATAAGTGAAGACAATTTGGCTAACTATGCACTATGGCCTTCTCTTCTGTTTGTGAAGAGATCTCCAAAGGCCTCTGCCCTTTCTTCATGAGACTGTTTTGCTGTTTCTGGAACATTTATCTCTGGACCACTCTGTGGTTTCCGCCCAACACCAGCCTGCAGGAGCCCAACGCCAGCCCGCATGAGCCGGCTTTCTGCCACGTGGCGAGGGACATGGGCACGGGCTCCTCCCATGCTGCTTGGCCACCGGGGGCAGGGCAGCAGACATGGCGGCCCATCATGGCCGCCACCCCGGGGCACCTCGGCCCATGCCTTCTGCATGGCTGGCCCACCCGCCCTCCTGCTATGAAGTCTGGGCAGATCCCGGACCACCTGGAGACCACGGGCTCCCTGCCAAAACTGAGCCCCCTGGCCGAGATCTCCAGCTTGGGTCTGAAGGCAGATGAGCTAGAATATGCAGAGATTCATCCAGAGATCACAACCTACAATTCCTAGAAGTGAAGCTGCGTGGGAGGCCACCTCTGGATGGTGACCCCCCCTAACAACTAAGACAGTATAGATCTAAATTCGTGTTTAAAATGACATGTCTTCCTAACAAAGGTTTCTCTCCTTGTGTATTAAAGACCATGTTTATGTGTGTGTTTAAAGTTTGGTAAACATTAACTTTAAGTTTAAGAATATAACTTTAAGGCTATAGTCTTACCAGGCAGAGTTAAATGAAAAAGGTTTTCAACGTAACTCTTTTTTTAATATTTATTATATTTATTTATTCCCTTTTGTTGCCCTTGTTTTATTGTTGTAGTTATTATTGCTGTTGTCGTTGTTGGATAGGACAGAGAGAAATGGAGAGAGGAGGGGAAGACAGAGAGGAGGAGAGAATGATAGACACCTGCAGACCTGCTTCACCGCCTGTGAAGCAACTCCCCTGCAGGTGGGGAGCCGGGGTTTGAACCAGGATCCTTATGCTGGTCCTTGTGCTTTGCGCCACCTGTACTTAACCCGCTGTGCTACAGACTGACTCCCGCAACATAATTCTTATAAAGATAAAATTAACTTTCATTTAAAGTTTGAGGTAAAAGTTAATTAAAAATCAATATATTTTAACTCAGTTGGTCTAAAAAAAAACTGCGCACACCTAGGGTGTGTCTCCATCTTAAATGGGTGTAACAAAAGGTTAAAAAGATGTTGTTGATATGTAAAACTTTCAAATTCCTTCTCAGTTAGAAATGTTAGATTGCTCTATGGTTATGCTAATGATTCTCATGCCTGAGGTGTTTTTTACCTTTCCACATTCTTTTGTTTAAACTTTAAACAACCTTAAAATCATACTAAAAAATACTTCCAATTGTAATAGAGTTATCAATTGTGGTAAACTTCTAACCTGCTACAAGTTTTGTTTCATAGTAAGTAAATTGCAGCTGTCAAGTTCCCTACAGAAAAGCGAAATTCCGATGGCTGACATTCCTCATTGAGACAGATGTACAACAATTCACCCCCTGGCAATACTTCGGTGGACATCTGCTTTGGACTGGCACTTCTATCAGACTTACTGGCACACAAAGACTGACTGAAGTCAGCTGCCTTGGGACTCTAGGCCATACCCCCCTTGCTAGGTAATGCCCACAGGAAAAAAAAAAATGTCCGTGGAGGCAAAAGCCCACAGAGGCAGCAAAGGTTCTTTAGCTGATAAAGCTTTGCCCACAAAGACAAAAAATAGCCCCCTCAGGCCTTCCCTTGGCAGCACACTGGTTCTTGTCTTACATGTTCCTTCATGTTTGTGCCAGTTTCTTTTTTGAAAATGCCTGTACAATATAGGTTTCTGTTCACCCCACACCCCTGATATTGTGGTCATTTAGTTAAAAAGAAAAGGGGGAATTGTTGGTATGTGTCATATTGGTTTGGTCTCCTTCCCCCCACCTCTGGGAGAATTGGTTTGGCCCTTGCTAGTTTTGCACCTCACTTTCTCCTTGCCCGCTATGCTATGTAGTTCCAGAGTTCTTGACGCGGCTGCATGAGGAGAAGGATGCAGGACAGATCTGTGTGGTGATTAATTTGGGTTAGTTTATGAATCATTGTTTGTGAATAAAGAAATACAGCTTCCCAGCCCAGCCGTGTGTCTCTGGTCATCTCTGTCTACTGCCGTGAAGCTAGCCTGGCCTGCTGGATCCCTGAACCTTAACGACATAGTTACAGTTTATCTATCTCCTCATTTAGCTCCCTTATGGCTTTGTTGATTTTATGCCTGAATGATTTGTCAATTTGAGAGAGGGGGGGTGTTAAAATCCCCTACTATGACTGTGTTGCTGTTAATATACTGCTGTAGCTCTTTCAGTAGATGTTTGATGTATTTAGATGGCTTTTCATTGGGTGCACAGATGTTAATAATTGTTAAGTCCTCTTGATTGACTGATCCTCTGAGCATTAAGTAATGTCCATCCCTATCTTTTAAAATTTTATTGAAAATCTATTGTGTCAGATATGAGAATAGCTCTTTCTGCCCTTTTTTGTGGGCCATTGGCTTGTATGATAGTGTTACATCCTTTGAGTCTGTGTTTGACTTGTTGAGTTAGGTGGGTTTCTTGTAGACAGCATATTGTTGGGTTGTGTTTTCTGATCCATCTTCGTACTCTGTGCCTTTAAATAGATAATTTCTGGCCATGGACATTTATTGATAGCAAAGGTTGAAGATATTTTAACGCCATTCTTGTAGGTTTAGAATGTTCTGATACATGGCATATTTATGGTGGTCTGACTGCTATAGGAGACCTTTTAGAACTTCTTTCAGGGCATACTTGGTGATAGTTTATTCTTTCAACTGTTGCTTGTCTGAGAAGGTTTTCATTCCTCCATCTAGTCTGAATTACAGTCTAGCAAGATACAGTAGTCTTGGTTAAAAGCCTTTCTGATTGAGCACCTGCCATTCTCTTCAGGCCTGTAGTGCTTGTGTGGAGAAGTCTGCTGCTAATCATATGAGTTTTCCTCTGTAGGTGACTGTTTTTCTCTTGCAGCCTTCAGGATCCTTTCTTTATCCTATTCCTTTCCATTCTAAATATGAAGTGTCTTTGTGTCTTTAAGTCTGGGTTAATTCTGATTGGGACCCTCTGGGATTCTTGAATCTTTATATCTTTGATATTCTCTAGACTAGAGAAGTTTTCAGCCATTATGGCCAGAAGAATGCTTTCTTCCCCTCCTCTTTCTTCCTCTCGTAAGCCAATAATGCACATATTGTTCCTTTTGAAGTCATCCCATAGGTCTCTGTTGTTGTTTTCAGTATCTCTTAATCTGTTTGAGATCTCTTACTTCTTTTTTAGTTGTCTTTAATTTGTCCTTGATCTTGCTAATTCTGTTTTCAGCCTCATTGATTCTATTCTCTCTCCCCTCTACTGTTTTCTGGAGTTCATCTATTTTCTTACCCTGTTCTGATGCTGTTTAACTTGTTTAGCTAGTTGAGTTCTTAGCTTAGCTATTTCAGCTTTCAGCTCTCTAATAACCTTGAGATAATTAGTGTTTTCTTCCAGAGTGTCACTTGTTGTTTCTGCATTTCTGATAACAATTCTTTCAAACTCTTTACTCACTACTGTGATTATTTCCTTACCTAGTATTTGGATGTTGACCTAATTATTTTGTCCTTCACCCTTTGGGTGGCTTTTAGCTTGACTCTTGTCCTGGTTCATTTCTCCAATATAACATTCTTATTGATTTAACCATTTTATATAGTATGTTATGAGGTCCCTCTCTCAGTACTTTTCAAATTACTGATTATTCTTGCCTGGATTGACTTGAGTCTAAGTAAGGTAATTAAAAGGGTTCATAGTTGTGGAAATTGACAGTTGTTTCAATATTATTTTAATCCCTGAGTTGGAGCTCAATGGCTTAAAATCCTCTGTTCTTTTTCTTCCCTTTAAGCTATGGAGCCTGAGGGCTTTTAAACCATAATTAAGCTTCTTAGCTTAATCACTGACTCCTGACCAAGAGATAAAGCTTAATCACTGACTTCTGACCAAGAGATAAAACAGGATGGGGTAGAACTAATCCAGTGGTTATGCAAAGAGACTCTCACAGTCCCACTAGTAGGCCACTGAGATCTTCTTATAGATCTTCTCCTGAGTTTCCTGGTTAGTTCTCTGTCCCCTGGTGTCAGCACAGGGCCTCCCCACTGCTGCTTAATATTCTAAGGGCAATAGAAGTGGAGACTCACAGTTGAAATTGGTGAGTCTTAGGGGAGTCCTCTCCTCCCTTCATCCATCTTTTTGTTGGTGAAACTAACTGGAGGTGGTGTCTCAACTTGTAAACTGCTGGACTGTTACCGGCCACTTAATCTCTTCCTAGGCTCCTCTCTGTCCATGTGCCACAAATTTTTGCCATCACTGGTGATTTGGTGGGTTCCTGAAGTTGTTCTAGTCCTGTCTTGTTGCAGTCCCATGTGGTCTCCTTTAGTATTCCTAGTTGACCAGCATGTGTTTTATTTTTATTCATAAAAAGGAAACAGTGGAAAAACTATAGGTACAACTCCACACAATTCCCACACCATGATTCCATATCCCATCCCCTCCCCAGATAGCTTTCCTATTCTTTATCCGTCTGGGAGTATGGGTCCAGGGTCATTATGAGGTGTATAAGGTGGAAATTATGGGTCTGTAATTGCTTCCCCACTGAACTTGGAGGTTGACAGGTTGATCCAAACTCCCTGCCTGTCTCTCTCTTTCCCCAGTAGGGTGGGGTTCTGGGGAATCAGGGCTCCAGGACACATTGTTGGGGTTACCTTCCTAGGTAGCCTCTCGAACCTGGTGACTGAAAAAAGAGATAACATACAAAGCCAAACAAATTATAAATATAAACACTATCTTTAATGTAACTAAACCCAAAGTATATGATTGACTATTGATTATTTTCAATTAGATGAGTATTTCCTGGTATGATTCTTTAATCATAATTTCAATCTCTCTGAACTTTAAATGTTTTCTTTATTTACCTGTATTGATTGTGCCAGAAGTGGAATTGGAGTCTGTGTTCTTCATAGCATGTATTTTCACAAACATCAGCTATCTCAATTTTTTGTATGGTTTTAAATATCAGAACACTATCAAAAATGTGCATTCATATTTCCTCTCCATACAGATAAGTTATTCTAATAAGAGTGGCAATAAGAATAATTTTCATATGTATTTACCATTCTTTTAAATTTTTTTAATTTATAAAATAGAAATATTGATAAAAATATAGGACAAGAGGGGTACATTTCCATATAATGCCCACCCCCAGCACTCCATATCCAATACCCTCCCTTGATAGCTTTCCTATTCTTTACCCTTCTGGGAGTATAGACCCAGGGTTATTATGAAATGCAGAAGGTGTAAGGTCTGGCTTCTGTGATTGCTTCCCTGCTGAACATGGATGTTGGTAAGTTGATCCATACTTTTAGCCTGTCTCTCTCTTTCCCTAGTGTGTCAGGGCTCTGGATAAGCAGGGCTCTAGAACACATAGGTGGGGTCATATGGCCAGGGAATTCCAGTTGGCATCATGGTAGCATCTGGAACCTGGTGGCTCAAAAAAGAATTAACATATAAATCCAAACAAATTGTTGACTAATCATAGCTGGAAAAAGGACCAGAAAGCTGGATCAGGGAAGAGAGTAGCTACCAAATATGGAAAAGGTTTATAAATATTATTGACTTTAAACCCCATCGATTTGATCTTATCTGGGGCCCATATTCAGCTTAAGAGCCTATGTAACCTCTGCATCCACTTTCCTGATTCTTATTTCCATCTCTGTCCTCTGTCTAGTATTTCTATTTCATTACAAATTGTGGTGTCTGGAAGATATTTACCTTTTAATTGTTTTAGTTTTTACCTATTAACTGAATTCAGTTTACTTTTGCATTTCAGATATGGAACCAGAAAGACAGGTAACTTTTAAAGGGATAAATAATGACAAGAGAATGTTGCACTTATCACATTTTGCTAGCTACAGAGGGAAATTTTAAAGTAGAATTTGTAAATCAAGGGTTATCCAAACTAGGGGCACATGGCCTCATGGCACAGACAATTTAAAAAATTGTATTTTATTTATCAAAGGGTTGGGGTGAGGTTACCAAGACTTCACAGACTCAGATTTCCGGAACCTAATCACAAAGAAACATTATGATAAAAATAGAAATGGATCATGCATCCATTTGTCATCCCTTAGGATGTATCTAATCAGAGTACCCCTGAGTAGTAGTAAGTGAGCAAGGACATTACAACAAATTTGCTTGTACCACACAACAATTAACTTCAGATTTAGAAAAGAGGGCAAGATGGGTTCTATGATTTGTGTTGAGACATTTGACTCAAGGGCCTTTCATCTTTCTAAAATGTGAACACATAAGATTCAAATGCACTTACATGGGAGCAAAGAAGGCAGGAAGTTCTAATCATTAGGGAGGATTAGGCTGCTCCCTCAAGTAACTTTACTTTCCCTGAGAAAATAAGGGAACATTTATGGTGACCTCTATGATATGAGGTAGATCAAGAATGAGCCAATATGTTCCCACTTTGTATGGTAGTAAATCATCTAATGTTTTTTTTTTTTAATTTTTTATTTAAGAAAGGATTAGTGAACAAAAGCATAAGGTAGGAGGGGTACAACTCCACACAATTCCCACCACCCAATCCCCATAACCCACTCCCTCCTATGGTAGCTTTACCATTCTCTATCCCTCTGGGAGCATGGACCCAGGGTCGTTGAGGGTTGGAGAAGGTAGAAGGTCTGGCTTCTGTAGTTGCTATCCCGCTGAACATGGGCGTTGAATGGTCGGTCCATACCCCCAGTCTGCCTCTCTCTTTCCCTAGTAGGGTGGGTCTCTGGGGAAGCTGAGCTCCAGGACACATTGGTGGGGTCTTCAATCCAGGGAAGCCTAGCCAGCATCCTGGTGGCATCTGGAACCTGGTGATTGAAAAGAGAGTTAACATATGAAGCCAAACAATTTGTTGAGCAATAATGGATCCCAAGCTTGGAATAGTGGAGAGGAAGTGTTAGGGAGGTACTCACTGCAAACTCTAGTGTAATCCTGCTTTCAGGTATATATTTTGCAGTAGTTTATGGATACGTGTGCACATAAGCTCTCTCTCTCACAGAAACTGGTGTATATCTAGGTTATGGGACTTTGTTAGAAAGTGAACTACCTGAGATGAAATTAGAGTGTACTATTAAAGGAAAGGTCTCACCCGAGTAATGAAGCTGAAGGGTTGTCATTCCACACGTGAAGTCTCTGGATACAGTCTGAGGTGAAGCATGTTGAGGTGGCAATCGTTGCTTTGGTTAGGTTGTGATCGGCGGATGCAATATTATTTGGTTTGGATTGGGAGATGTATACGGGAAAGTGGGCCCTATCCAAGGGTTCCAGGACTGGGGGAAGTAGGGGCTCTATAGTGACGATGTGAGGTTCCTGCTATCTTAGGGTTCAAAAAGACAATCAATAGTTAATATTATCATCACATTATTTGTTAATTGGGTTAGCTTTGAAAAGTCCCTTTGTTATGGTTTTCTGTACAGAACCCAGTATCTTGTATATAGCTGTGCTATTGGAAGCTTCTAATCTACTTGGTCTAGGCTTTTGAGAGAGTCCGTATATCAAATACATAGCCTATATATTAAAAAGATTCAGTTTGTGTTTTGAGAAACTTTGAGACATACAATTGATTTCCCCCTCTCATATTAATTAACTACTGATTTATATGTCTACATTTTGCTAGGAGTGTACATAAACACCATTCCCACCACCAAAGGACTGTGACCCATCCCTCCCGCCCACTCCCACCCCCCACTAGCCCAGGAGCTACATGTCTACCCCTCACCACTGGGTTTTTACTTTGGTGCCCTACTTACAATTTGATCAGGTCCTGCTTTTAGTTTCCCTTTCAGATCTTCTAAGTCAGCTTCTGTTGATGAGTGGGATCATCCCATACTCATCTTTATCTTTCTGACTTAGTTCACTTAAGATAATTCCTTCTAGCTCTGTCCAAGATGGGTCAGAGAAGGTGGGTTCATTGTTCTTGATAGCTGCATAGTATTCCATTGTGTATATATACCACAGCTTTCTCAGCCACTCATCTGGTGCTGGGCACCTGGGTTGCTTCCAGGTTTTAGCTATTATGAATTGTGCTGCTATGAACATAGGAGTACACACCTCTTTTTGGTTGGGTGTTATGGAGTCCTTGGGGTATAACCCCAGGAGAGGAATTATTGGGTCATATGGAAGGTCCATGTCTAGCCTTCTGAGAGTTTTCCAGACTGCTCTCCACAGAGGCTGTACCAATTTACATTCCCACCAGCAATGTAAAAGGGTTCCTCTGTCCCCACATCCTCTCCAGCATTTGTTGCTGCTGTCCTTTTTGATGTATGCCATTCTTACAGGAGTGAGGTGGTATCTTAGTGTTGTCTTAATTTGCATTTCTCTGACAATCAGTGACCTAGAGCAGTTTTTCATATGTTTGTTAGCCTTTTGGATCTCCTCTGAGGGTTTTATTCATTTCCTCTGCCCATTTTTGGATGGGGTCATTTGCTTTTTTGGTGCTAAGTTTGCTGAGCTCTTTATATATTTTGGTGATTAGTTTCTTGTCTGATGTCTGGCATGTGAAGATCTTCTCCCATTCTGTGGGGGGTCTCTCTGTTTGTTTAATAGTTTCTTTGGATGTGCGGAAGCTTTTCAATTTGATGTAGTCCCATTGGTTTGTCTCTGCTTTGGTCTTCCTTGCAATTGGGTTTGATTCATCAAAGATGTCCTTGAGGTGTAGGTGGGAAAGTGTTTTACCAATGTTTTCCTCTAAGTATTTGATTGTTTCTGGTCTGACATCTAGGTCTTTGATCCATTTGGAGTTGATTTTTGTTTCTGGTGAGATAAAGTGGTTCAATTTCATTCTTCTGTATGTTTCAACCCAGTTTTCCCAGCACCATTTATTGAAGAGAGCCTCCTTTTTCCATTTAATACTTTGGGCCCCCTTATCAAAGATTGGATGCCCATAGGTGTTGGGATTTACTTCTGGGCTTTCAATTCTGTTCCACTGGTCTGTGTGCCTATTTTTGTTCCAGTACCATGCTGTTTTGAAGATGATGGCTTTATAATATAGTTTAAGGTCTGGGAGTGTGATGCCTCCATTTCTGTTTCTTTTCCTTAAGATGGTTTTGGCAATTCTAGGTGTTTTCAGGTTCCAGATAAATGATTGTAGTGTTTGTTCTATTCTCTTAAAGTAGCCTGGTGGAACTTTGATGGGTATTGCATTAAATTTGTATATGGCTCTGGGGAGAATATTCATTTTGATGATATTTATTCTTCCAATCCATGAGCATTGGATATCTTTCCATTTCTTGGTATCAGTTTCTATCTCCTTGAGTAGCGACTCATAGTTTTCAGTATACAAGTGTTTCACTTCTTTGGTCAACTTTATTCCTAGGTATTTGATTGATTTTGCTGAAACAGTAAATGGGAGTGATTTCTGGATGTCTTCTTCTTCAGATTTAGTGTTTGCATAAAGAAATGCCACTAATTTTTGTACATTGATTTTGTAGCCTGATACCTTGCTATATTGCCTAACAACTTCCAGTAATTTTCTACAGGATTCTTTAGGTCTTTCTATGTATACTATCATATCATCTGCAAATAGTGAGAGCTTGACTTCTTCCCTTCCAATCTGTATCCCTTTGATTTCTTTCTCTTGCCTGATTGCTATGGCAAGAACTTCCAATACTATGTTGAAGAGTAACGGAGACAGTGGACAGCCCTGTCTAGTCCCCGATCTGAGGGGGAATGCTTTTAGCTTCTGTCCATTGAGTATGATGTTGGCTGTAGGTTTGCTATATATAGACTCCACTATCTTGAGGAATTTCCCATCTATTCCCATTTTTTGTAGAGTTTTGAGCATGAATGGGTGTTGGATTTTGTCAAAGGCTTTCTCTGCATCTATTGAGATAATCATGTGGTTTTTGGCTTTGCTTTTATTGATGTGATGAATGACATTGATTGATTTACGGATGTTGAACCAGCCTTGCATTCCTGGGATGAATCCCACTTGGTCATGATGAACAATCTTTTTGATGTGTTGCTGTATCCGGTTGGCCAAGATCTTGTTTAATATTTTGGCATCTATGTTCATCAGAGATATTGGTCTGTAGTTTTCCTTTTTTGTTCTGTCCCTATCAGCTTTTGGTATCAGGGTGATGTTGGCTTCATAAAAGGTGGAAGGGAGTATTCCTGTTTCTTCAATCTTATGGAATAGCTTAAGAAGTATGGGTATTAACTGTTTCCTGAAAGTTTTGTAGAATTCGTTTGTGAAGCCATCTGGTCCAGGACTTTTGTTGTTGGGAAGATTCTTAATAACGGTATCAATTTCTTTGTCTGTGATTGGTGCATTTAGATTTTGTAGTTCTTCTTGGTTCAGTTTTGGAAGTGCATAGGTTTCTAGGAATTGTTCCATTTCTTCCAGATTCTCTAGCTTGGTGGCATATAGTTCTTTATAGAAGTTTCGCAGGATTCTCTGGATTTCTGTGGTGTCAGTTGTGATATCTCCTGCATCGTTTACAATTCTACTAATTTGAGTCTTCTCTCTTTTTTGTTTGGTGAGTCTGGCTAGGGGTTTGTCAATTTTGTTTAATCTTTCAAAGAACCAACATTTGGCTTCATTGATCTTTTGTATGGTTCTTTTATTTTCGATGTTGTTTATTTCTGCTCTAACTTTAGTGATTTCTGTCCTTCTGGTTACTTTAGGGTTCCTTTGTTCCTCTTCCTCTAAGTCCTTGAGGTGTGTAGTAAGGTCGTTCATTTGGGCTTCTTCTTGGTGTTTAATATGTGATTGTATGGCTATAATTTTCCCTCTCAGTACTGCTTTCGCTGTGTCCCAAATATTTTGATAGGTTGTGTCTTCATTTTCATTAGTTTCCAGGAACATTTGAATTTCCTGTTTGAGTGAGTCTCTGACCCAGTGGTTCTTAAGGAGCATGTTGTTTAGTTTCCAAATTCTATGTCTTTTAATAATTTTCCGTTTGTTGTTAAAAGTTAGTTTTACTCCACTGTGGTCTGAGAAGATACTTGGGATGATTTCAATGTTCTTGAATTTATTGATGCTTTGAATTTATTGATGTCTTTGTGGCCTAACATGTGGTCTATCCTTGAGTATGTGTTATGTGGATTTGAAACGAAGGTGTATTCCAGTTTTTTGGGGTGGAGGAGTCTGAAAATTTCCAGGAGGTCTAGTCTGTCAATCTCTTCATTCAATTCTCTTGTATCTTTATTGGTTCTCTGCTTTGTTGATCTGTCTAAGTATGAGACTGGGGTATTGAAGTCTCCCACTATTATTGTATTACTATTGATGTATTTTTGAAATTCAGTAGATGCTTAATGTATTTAGATGGTCCCTCGTTGGGTGCATAGATGTTAATAATTGTTATGTCTTCTTGGTTGATTGATCCTTTAATCATTATGTAATGTCCTTGCCTATCTTTTATTACTTTATTTAATTTAAAATCTATCGTGTCTGAGATGAGAATGGCTGTTCCTGCCCTTTTTTGTGGACCGTTAGCCTGTATGATAGTTTTCCATCCTTTCACTTTAAGTCTGTGTTTATCTTGTTGTGACAGATGGGATTCTTGCAAGCAGCATATGGTTGGGTTATGTTTTCTGATCCATCCCCCCACCCTGTGCCTTTTGATGGGTGAGTTTAAGCCATTGACATTTATTGATATTATGGATTTAATGTATTGTAGTGTCATTGTTCTAAAAAACAATTTGTTTACTCTGACATATTGCAAGTATTATAGTGATGTTCCTGTTTATAAGAGGACTTTTAGTACCTCTTTCAGGGCCGGCTTGGTGATAGTTGCCTCCTTTAACTGTTGTTTGTCTAAGAAGGTTTTGATACCTCCATCTAGCTTGAATGAAAGTCTAGCAGGATATATTATCCTTGGTTGAAACCCTTTTTCATTCAGGGCTCGATAGATATCTTGCCACTCCCTTCTGGCTTTTAGAGTTTGAGTTGAGAAATCTGCAGAAAGTCTTATGGGTTTTCCCCTGTATGTGACTTTTTGTTTCTCTCTTGCAGCCTTTAGGATCCTTTCTTTATCCTTACTTCTTCTCATTGTGACTATGATGTGTCTTGGTGTTTTCAGGTCTGGGTTGATTCTGTTTGGTACTCTCTGGGCCTCTTGCACCTTGATATCCTTTCTGTTATTCAGGTCTGGGAAGTTTTCTTGTATTATTTCCTCTAGAATGTTTGCTTCCCCTTCCTCTCTTTCTTCCTCTGGCAGGCCAATTATACGAATGTTACTTCTTTTGAGATCATCCCATATGTCTCTGTTGTTGTTTTCAGTGTCTCTCAATCTCTTTTTAAGCTCTTTCACCTCTTTCTTAGTTTTCTCTAACTCATCCTCTGTCTGACTAATTCTGTTTTCTGCTTCTGTTAGTCTGCTTTCCCTTGCCTCAGCTTCTTTCTTCATTACAGCTATTTCAGCTTTCAGTTCTCTAATTGTCTCAAGATAATCAGTATTTTCCTTGGGGGTCTCAACTGTTGTTTCCCTAATACTGCCATTCCTTTCCTCCTATGTTGTTTTCATTTCTGTGATTAATAAGTTTATTATTGCTTGCATACTTTTCTTATCTATGGTTACTTCTGACTGATTTATGGTTTCTTCTGGGCTCTTGTCTTCATTCATTGGGGTAGCAGTTTTATTTGTTTTTAATCTACCCATTTTTTTTTATTTATGTGTTTCTCTCTCTTTTTTTTTTTATGCTCTGTTGTTCCTCAGTTGTTGTGTTTTGAGCACAAGTAACACTGTACTAAATACCTTTATGACAATTGCACTCACCAACCTCCGGAATTACAGTAGCAACTGAAGTAAGTATTGAAGGAGTTTAATCATTACCAGTTAGCCAAACAATTTCTCCAGTCCGTGAAAAATAGTAACCAAATCCCAGTGAAGAAAGAGAAAAGAAAGAGAGCACAGCAAGAATAGACAGTTATGCAAATCTACTATCCAGTGTATATTCTAGGGATAACAAGTGTGTAAAGGGAACTAGAGCAGAGATACACACATAGAGAGTCCACTCTGGGTCAGATTTCTTCCCCAAAGTAATTCACAAATTCAGAAAGGCAAAGAAGAAAGAAGTGTATGACAAGATAAAAAAAAAATAGAGATAGAGAGAGATAAGAGAGAGAAAAGGGAGAAGATAAGAAGAAGGGTTGTAATTAAAGAGCAGTGCGAGGAACTTCCCAAATGTGTATCAGTGAATTTAAAAAACAAACAAACAAACAAAAAAACCTGTTTGGTGGTATGGGGTATCCTGCTAGTAGCTGGTCCCAGGCACTGCTTATGGGGGGGGGGAGGGCAGCGGGAAGGATGTATGCTTGAAAATTAAAAGGAAGAAAAAAGAATTTTTTTCCCCTATTCTAATTCTTAACCCACATTAAGTTATAGACACCTCCTTGGTATGACCGCTATGGTCCCTTATTGGCTGGCCTGCTAATGGCAGAAAATCCTATTGTTTACACGAGATGTGTCCGGAGCTCAAAGGCTAGCTGCTTTTCCGTCCGCCATCTTCCGGGAGACCCCCCCCCCTCCAGACTTTTTAAGAGGATTTCTCAAAAATGAAAACTAGCTCCAAGTCCTTTGATCCAATGAGAGCTATACTCAAGAAGTCTTTGGATCCACCCACAGGGTCGCGGTGGACCCTGGATTCTCCCAAGAGGAAGCCCCCGAGCTAAAGTGCTCTCTCCTGGTCCTCTGCCTGCCGCAATCTGCAACAGGCGGAGGAGCCGCCTTCTTGGGCGGGCGGAGGACAATGCCCGGCGCACTCACCTTGCTAGGCGCCGCTGGGGAATTCTGAAGCCCCGCTAGTCCGTGTCACCTTTACTCTAATTCTTAACCCAAATTAAACTGTAATCACTTCTTTGGTGCCCCCCCCTTATTGACTGGCCTGCTAAAGGCAGAAAATCCTACCGTTGCCGATGATGCGATCAAAGCACTCGCTGTCAGCGACTTCTCAGGCTGCCATCTTCCTAACTCCCCCTCATCTAATGCTTTTATCTGTAAAATAAAGGAGTCCTTACCTTACCATTTTTTTTTTGTTTGGCACTAGTATATAATTTCTTACAATAGTTTTGCTTTTGCTTACTACATTCAGTGAAAGTAATGGACAGACTTACCACAAAACACAGAAGACATTACATAGTAAGAAGGGATAAAGGTACCATGGAAATTTCCTTAATATTTCCATTATTTGAAAGGCAAAAATAATTAAAATTTTAGATGTATATTTTTCTGATTCTACAGGCAAAACACATGATTTTAACAGTAGAGATATGGTCATCTAGTATCATCATTCACATCATAATTACCACAAATTATATATTCATCACCTTTTTCTGTCAGGCACCAATAAAGTGTCTACAATGTGAAGTATATTTGTTTACTTATCCATGTATTTGTTTATTGCATAGAGATCCCTTTAGTCTAGAATTTAAATAGTGTGGCATTTTACTCCTCTCCTCTCCTTTCCTCTCCTCTCTTTACCCCTCTCCTCCTCTACTCTTCTCTCCTCTCCCCTCCTCTCCCCTATCCTCCACTCTCCTCCACTCCCCTCCCTTCCTTCCCCTCATCTCCTCTCTTCTCCTCTCATCTCTTCTCCTCCCTTCCCTTCTCCTGTCTCCCCTCCTCTTCTCTCCTCTCTTCTCCTTTCTCATCTTATCTGTGAAAGTCAGCTCAGGGTGGTGGAGAATAATAGTTACTCATATCAGTTTGGGAATCTGACACCTTGTAATTATATTGAGATTGGTCAAATTATGGGTATTCATTGAATGCCTAGATCATTCTCAAATAATAAAAATGCTGAGATAATAATTGTTGAGCACACTTTTATCTACTTTAGATTTCTTATTGCAAAGAAAGTAAAATCATTTGCATCTATTTATGAATATGTTCTGTGAAACATATAAAAAATCTGCTATGAGAAAAAAAACTAGACTACTAAATGATTTTTTTAATATCCCAACCCACATGATGCCAGAGTAACAAACAGCCCACCATTGCCATATCTAAATAATGCACAATGCTTTAATACCCCAGAGATTGAAGAGGCTGGATGCATGGGTCACAGATGTTCCAACTTCTTCCCCACAGTCTATGCCACCTGGCACCACCTGGCCCTATGATCCATGCCAAGTGGAAAGGCCACCTCATTCCATGACAATCAAAGTCTGGAATGAAAGCAGTGAAGTAGGCAGCTGCCCTTTCCTATGTTCTGTTTTCACTGCAATTGCTGCTGAGATAATCAGATGTTTGTTCCAAGTGATAATTTCTTGTTTGTTTACCCTGGCCATTGGATACCCAAGCTAGGCTGTGGTTGGCAAGATGAGAATTCAGCAGGGTAACTGGTGACATCTGAGAGTGAGAAGGCAAATCTGGCACAAAGAGCTGTAGTCACAGCCAGCAAAGAGCAGCAGGTAAGATGCAGATTTCTCTAATATTTGAAAGGAAGGAAAGTCCCAGATCACAATCATTACTCTGAAAATGTGGAGTTCTGTTGTCAGTATTAGAAATATTACTGGATATAGGATCAGAACATCTGAGGTTGATTTGTGGTTTCCCTTACCCTATCCTTCCCTTGTTTTGCTCTCTTTCATCTTTGCAATGGAAAGTTAATAATTCTTGGTCATTAAATTAGAACATTCCTCTGTTTGAAAATAGACACTTATTTAGAGTGTTTCTATGTATTAGGCACTGGGTTGGTTATAGTAGATATAGTGGAAAATAAGTCAAACTTTGTAAAATTATATCACAATTTTGAAAATATGGGGAATGAAAAATGAATATTTTTATACTGTAAACATACAGAATACTATTGAAATTCTCCTTGAAACTCTTCCAAGATAAAATGACATCAGGCCTGTTCAGAATGGTATGGCTGTAGACACTTTTCTTGTTCATTCTTTTTTTTTAATTTTTAAATATTCATTTTCCCTTTTGTTGCCCTTGTTATAGTTATTATCGTTGTTGCTATTGATGTTGTTGTTGTTACATAGGACAGAGAGAAATGGAGAGAGGAAGGGAAGACAGAGAGGGGGAGAGAAAGACACCTGCAGACCTGTTTCACCTCCTGTGAAGCGACTCCCCAGCAGATGGGGAGCTGGGGCTCTAACCAGCATTCTTGCTGATCCTTACACTTTGCGCCACGTGCACTTAGCCAGCTGTGCTACTGCCTGACTCCCTTCTTGTTCATTCTTATTGCACTTTTTAAATAATTTTTATTATTAGAGAGGTTAATGGTTTACATCACTGATGTCGACACATAAGGACAATCTCTCATCTCCCCACAGGAAGTCTCTCTTTTTCAATTTAGGGCATTTTCTTTGGATTTTATTATTTTCAATTAGTAGTTTAATAATGATTAACAATATTGTAGAATAAAAGAGGTACAATTCCATACAACTCCCATCAGTGGAGTTTTGCATCCCATCTCCTTCATTGGAAGCTTCATTATTCTTATCCCTTTGGGAGTATGGAACAAAGTGCCTCATGGGATGCAGAAGGTGGAAAGTCTGACTTATGTAATTGCTTCTCCACTGAATATAGACATTGGCAGATCAATCCACACCCCCAGCTCTCTCTATCTTTCCCTAGTGGGATAGGGCTCTGGGGATGTGAGGTTCCAGGATATATTAGTGAGATCTTCTGCCTGGGAAGTCCAGATGACATCTTATCTATTCATATTTATCACAGAAGGCAGTGTGACTTTCAAGTCTCTGTCAATCTGAGCTCAAGGCTCATGGTCACAGCTAGGTACATTTTAGGTTGCATTCATTTCAGGACCAGTGTTCCTCGATTGACAGTGTATTTTGTCCTAGCCTCCCTTTGGAGAGTGGTGAAGTCCCTACCACTATTCTATATTGAGGGCAAGGTCTTGTAGAGCTCTACAAGAGGGCATATGATAATGTTAATGATGGAAGTGACCAGCGATGGTGGAGAGTAGGATCCATTAGAGGTCTAGGTCCATCATAGCTATGTCAGATTCCAAAGATACCCTGACTAGAGCCACAGATGATGGCTTGGCTTGGTAGTGATCAGACAGGCCATCATGAAAGTGTGCCACTCTCTTGCCATTATACACCTTTTCTAGAACTTAGGACATTTCCCATCATCATGCACCAAAACCTCAAGTTTCTATTCACCCTTTGCTTTTACTTCCTTCCCCAGAATCATTTGCTTTGGTGTAGTATAGTCCAACCAGTCCAAGTTTCACTCTGTGTTTCCATCGTTGTCATCATTTCTTAAGGTCCACTTGTGAGATTGTCTAGTATTCTTTATCTTTTAGTTTTATCTCACTTAACACGATGCTTTCAATTTCCATTCAATATCAGGCAAAGGAGTTGACTTAATAATTTTTAATAGCTGTGTAGTATTTCATTGTGTATATATACCACAACTTTCTTTTTAATTTTTTATTATATTTATTTATTTATAGTATAGAGACCGTCAGAAATCAAGAGGGTGGGGGGGATAGATTGGAAGAGAGACAGAGACACCTGCAGCACTGCTTCACCACTTGTGAAGCTTTCCCCCTGTAGGTGGGGAGTGGGGACTCAAACCTAGGTCCTTGCACTTTGTAACATGTGCACTCAATCTGGTGTGCCACCACCTGGCCCCTTATACATACCACAACTTTCTTAGGCACTCATCTGTTGTTGGGCCTATGGATTGTTTCTAAGTTTTGGCTATTCTTAATTGTGCTACTACAAACAGCTATGCATAAATCTCTCCTGATAGATGCTTTTGTTGTCTTTGGGTACAGGAGGCAAAATACTGAGTTATAAGGCAGATATATTTCTAGTGTTCTGTGAAATTTCTAGACTTTTTTTTTCCACAAGGGTTGAATGAAGTTACATTCTCATCAGCTGTATAGAAGTGTTCCCTCCCCCTACATTCTTGCAATCATTAGTTATTATCCATTCTAATAAATGACATTCCTATAGATGTATATTGTAGTATATCATTACCTTTTAACTTAATTTCTCTATTAATCAATTACTTTGAGCACTTTCCAATATGTCTGCTGACCCTCTGGATGTTTTTCTTAATGAAGATGTTGTGCGTGTCCTTGCCTCATTTTGAATGAGGTTGTTTATGAAACTCTTTTCTTGTTTGACTTTCATGATGGCATGATCTTTTTTTTTTCTGAGTTAAATTAAATATTTTGGGAGGGGTTTAGTGGGTTATTGGCTCATAGTGCAATTGTAGACACAAAGACACAATTACTCATCTTCACATGCATCCCGAAAAAGGATCTTAAGTATTCCCCACTCTCATCTTCCCTCTTTTTTGCTTTGGTAAAATATGCTAGTCCCAGTTTCATTCTGTGAGATTAGACATGATTTTTTTCTTACCTTCTCCCTAATTTAATGTCTTTTTCATGTTTAAAGAAATCTACAAAATCTTGTATAAAAGTTTCTACCCTCAGTGGATCATTCTGGGAACTTGGTTAAATCTTTTCCAAGCTTGTTGTTCTGCCACAAGTTCTCTTTTTGTTTTACTTTTATACACACATTTTATTTATTTGTTTTATATATATATAGAGAGAGAAATTGAGAAGGGGGGAGAGGCAGTGAGAGAAATAGAGAAACATCTGCAGCACAACTTCGCCACTTGTGAAGCCTCCCCCCTGCAGGTGAAGACTGGATGATTATGCCTGGATCCTTGTGCTTTGTAACATGTGCCCTTAAGCAGATGTGCCACCACCAGGCCCCTGCCTAAAGTTCTTACTTATCTGTCTTCTGCCTTGTGTTTGTGTGTGTGTGTGAGAGAGAGAGAGAGACAGAGACAGAGAGGGAGAGATCCATGTGGTGTCACTAGGCTTATCTAATTTCACTCTTTCAGCAAATTCCTTCCAAACAACACTATTTTAAAATGAACCTTTATTTCTACAATTACCACTCTATTAATTATTTCCCCATAGTGACCACCAACTGGTTTACATTATGTGGTATAATAACCAAAAGTATGATGAACTAATAACTATAAACTCATTCTCAATGGAGAAAGGGATCCTCAACTCTTTTTGTTTCTTGCTGTATCTCCAAATATAGTTATAAGATTTAATGGTGTTTGATAAATATTTTTCAAATGTAGGTATGAATAAAATAATAATGAGTAAATTAAATCATTAATTTTAATAGAAGGATCAATTTTGTCTGGGATTATTAGGGATTTTAAGGAGAAGTTATAGCTTCAAAACTCTTATATAGGATTTTTAGTGTCTTAATAACCTCAATCATAAATACAATTTTATTACTATTAGTGGAGTTAGTAGATTCCTGTGGTATATGCTTTCAGTAAGTAAATTAAATCAATTCCATGCTGAGTGCACCTCCCTTCCTCTCAATCATAATATCAATCATTCAATGCAATAAAATGAATTTTCTCCAATGGAGAAAATGTGATTCTCTTCTGTGTACATTATGCACAACCAAATGTGAATCTCAAATACATTTGACAATGCAGCTAAAATATGTCACTTCCTAACAGGGATCATAAAAGCTAGAGAAAGTTTATTAACATTTACATATATTGTAGATTTCCTCCTGTACATTGTAGGAAAGATGTGATATGCATTTGATCAAGCTCAGAAAAGATACTCAACAGAGGTTAATCTTGTTTTACATCCATCTCATTCATTCCAAGGACAATTCCAAAACACATTACCTATATTTAATAAGCTGCACAATCCCCTTGTAGCTGAGGATAGATCTGAACATTATTGCAAAAGGAAAGATAGTGTTTTTTGTTTGTTTGTTTGTTTGTTTTTCCAAATGGCCTAGCTGGGAACAAAACTACAGTCCAAAATTGTCATACACATTTTCTTTTTGATCTCCTGGCAATTTTGTTTTCCAGTGAAAATTAGTTAGAGGCACAGTGAGTTATCCTTTGTGATACATATAAATGTTTCACTACTATGTCTTTTAAATTATCCTTGGACACAATCTGGCATGCATTTCCAATAAAGAAACCCTGTAGTCTAGTATAGGAAATGATGAAGGACATATTGATAGCTTTCTAGATTGATTTATATAGGTCAGTAGCCCAAACTTACCTTTATCTTTGTTAGTGGGCAACTATAGGAATCTGAAGGGAAGAAAGCAAATAAAAGTTTCAGTTAACATTAATTAATAGTAAGTCCAAATATAACTTGGAATATACAAACCTATGGTTTGCAAAAATTCTATGGAGTCTACAAATTTGGTTTTCCATATGATCCTATGGGCAGGTTTCTCTGTAGAACAGAGATAGAAACATTTATTTGATTTTTCTCAAAACGTAGACATGTTGATTAAAGGAAATAAAACACTATACAATTACTCTTTAGGACATCAATGAATTAGTTTTCCATAGATGCACAAAGAATTTTTTAATACATTTGGGAAGTGGGAATAAGAAATCATTATAAAATAGGACAACAGTCCAAAGATTATCCATAATAATACACTTATTTGTTATTTATCTGTTTTATAAACAAGCCAAATCCAAACAAAGTAGCATATGTTTAGAACTGGAGTATAAATTGTTAAACAAGGTAGAGCTGCTCTCATTTTTTGTTCACAGGAAAATTATATTTTACTATAAATTTAGTTATAAATATGTGAGCCCACTAAGTCCCTTTATACCTACAGACAATAAAGTCTCAAGTTGATATTTTAAATGTTTATACAGATTAAATAACTCCCCTCTTTAATTTATCATCTGTCTCAGAATAAGACAGTGTCTTCCCAGTGGCCTCAAGCCACTACAGGACCATTACCTTTTATATGTGTCAGCTACTACTTCCTGCTCAGCAGGAAGTAGTGTAATAAATTCACTTGCATTGTTATTCAAACTCAACAAGAACACTACTATCCAGTACTTTACTGCCCAGATCCCTCAGTATTAATACCAGCAGTCCTTCCAGTGCACATAGGAGCCAAAGTATTAAGAAAATGTCATACTTTGTGGGGCCAGGCAGTGGCTCACCTGGTTAAGCTAACACATTACAGTGCCGAGCCCCTGGTTCAAGCTCCTGGTCCCCACATGCAGATGAAAAGCTTTACAAGTGGTGGAGCAGGGCTATGGGCGTCTCTCTGTCTCTTTGTCTCTTTCCCTCTCTATCTCCCCCTCTCCTCTCTTATTCTCTGTGCCTCTATCAATACCTAAAAATATATTTTTAAATAATACTTTCTATCTTTTGACTATAACAATGCATAGAAATAAGTATACTAAAAAAATAAGTACAGATGATGATAGTATAAACTATGAAGAAAATAAATGTCACAGTAAAAACATGGCATTATTTATTTAGATATTAGGTATATCATAAAATAAAAATACCTGACTATTATTTAAGAGAAAATCTGAAATAATAAGGCAGGAAAATGACAATGCAGCATTCCAAACAAGTGGAAGATTTTAGAAATTAATGTGAATGATAAGTGGTGGAGTACCTGTTTGTGAGCATACATATTAACTTACACAAGGACACAGGTTCAAGCTCTTGACCCCCATATGCAGGGGTGGGAGGACCTTCAGGGGTGTTAAGACAGTGCTATAGGCATGCATGCATGTATCTAACTATCATTTATCTATTTCTGCATCTCATTCTCTATATCCTCCTTACATCTCAATGTACCTGCTTCTATCCTAAATAAATAAGCAGATAAATACATATTTTAAAAAGAATCTATATGAAGGGACTAAAATAAATTTATTTGAGGGGAAAAAATCAGGATGGTTCATATTAAAGAACAAGAGTAAAAAAATTGATGATAAGGAAGATATGGGGAAAAGCTTTGTAAGTGTTGAAGCAGTGTTGCAGGTGTCTCTTTGTCTCTATCCCTATCACTCCTTCCCTCTCAATTCCTGGCTGTCTCTATCCAGTAAGTAAATAAAAATAATTAAAAATAATAATAATGTAACTGATTGCTACTCTTTGAAAGAAATACTTAGCATTGTTTACTCTAGCCAAATTTTATATAATGTGTGCCTTGGACAAGAGAAAATTATTTTCTTATTACTCTGAAGGATAGAAATCCAGTGTTTTCAGGTTCTGGCAAAATATTCTGACTTATGGATAGCTATGTTTTCACTGTGGTTTCATATACTGAAGGAGAAGGAGAAAAGAGAGAGAGAATAAGGAAGAAACAGAAGGATGAATATGGGATGATCTCGCTCTCAGGCAAAAGTTGAAAAATAAGATCAGAAATGAAAACACAAGTAGAACCTAAAATGGAATTGGCGTATCGCACCAAAGTAAAAGACTCTGCGGTGGGTGGGTGGGGAGAATACAGATCCAAGAAGGATGACAGAGGACCTAGTGAGGGTTGCATTGTTATATGGAAAACTGGGAAATATTATGCATGTACAAACTATTGTATTTACTGTCAAATGTAAAGCATTAAATTCCCCAATAAAGAAATTTAAAAAGAGAGAGAGAGAGAAGAGAGGAAAGAAATAGTGTGTATTCTCCAGTGTCCCCCTTTTTTAAGAACTTGAATCTCTTCCAAAAGCCACACATTTAAGAGCTCATGTGATCCTAATCAGTTACCTCCTCAAAGTTTTAGCTCCAAGTACCATAACAATGGGTGCCTGGACCTCAACATATACATTTAGGGAGAGAAATACTTCAATTTATAGTAATGATAAAAATATGTAAAAATGATAAATGTCATACCAAGAGAAGTCTAAAGTCATGTGGTCACTAAATGTAATATAATGCCCTGGGTGTGTTTCTAGAATACAAAGCTAAAATTAGGTGAAAGTCTAAATAAATCATAAGCAATACTTTCTAATTATATATAAGCAACATTCCATTAATTATAATAATGGACATACTGATTTGAAACATAACAGTTCAGAAAAATTGCTGGGGGGGCATATTTTTGCAATTTTTCTGTAAATCTGACATTATTTTAAAAAGTAAATTTTACTTTAAAAAGTGAGAAATAGGAGGGTTATTATAAAAGCCTTTGCCAAGTTATGCTGTTTAACTGCAGATTCTTTTCTCATCACAAACTATAGTTCCTTTTAAATATCCAATCTAATCTAACTACTTTGAGAACATTATATGTCAGAGGTCTCCACAGGTTAATTAAGTTGTTGTTGCTGTGTATGTGTGCATGTGTTTAAACATTTGTGTGCTATGCACCCCTTTTTTAAAAAAATATTTTTGACCATTTTACCCTTTGCCACCATTTTAGCATTCAAAGGACTGGCTAAATGGAAAAAGTCCAACTGGCCCCTCCTTTTTTTTTTACAGCCCTTATTATTAAGCAGACCTGGCACTGTGTAATCTTTATCACAGTGCAGACATCAGCTAATTAATCTATACAGAAGTCTTCTGACATAACTGTTTCATTACTTTTTCTATGCAAAACTAATAGCTCAATGACTTTCCCAACCACCCTTCAATAAATTCAGCAGGATCTGAACTTCTTACTCCAACAATTTTATCATTGACAAAAAGGAAAGTTGGCCTTAATAGAAATCTTCTAATTATTATATAACACTTTTTTCAAACAGTTAACATTTCTCCCTCAATATCTCTGATAGGTTATCCCAGACTATCTTGGATTAGCGCTAAAGAATTTACTGCTTCATAAGGTAACTAAAAAGAGAGGTCATTAAGAATAGTAAATAGTAATAATCAACCTAAAGGCAAGAATATTGCAGATGAAGATTTGGGGGTCTCCATTTTGGGAAAAGCTAGTAGTTCTATTTTAGATATATTCCGAAAGGCCCATGGCTTCACTAGTTTTTGTCTGTGCCTGATATCTAATATGCAGGTAGACCCAGGTTACTGTCTGGGGAGATGGTGTCATAGTTGGAAAAAGGACTAGAAAGCTGGATCAGGGAAGAGAGTAGCTCCCAAATATGGGGAAAGTATATAAATATTGTTAAGTGTAAACCCCACCGGTTTGATCTGGGGCCCATGTTCAGCACAGGAGCCTATGTAATTTCTGCATCCCTGTAGGTCAGATCTGGTATTCTGTGGTCCAGGCTAAGAACATTCCAGGCTGCATTAATTTCAGGACCTAATTTCCTTGGGTAGTAGGTAGTGTATGTTGCCCAACCATCCTTTGGAGAATGGAACATTTCCTACCATTATTGATCCACATAGAGAGCAAGGTCCTATAGGGCCCCACAAAGGGTTCCATTATGCTGTTGCTGACGGAGTTGACCAGTGACAGTGGCAAGAGGGATCTGTCAGAGGTCTAGTCCCAGGACTCCCTGACTAAGGCCCCAGGTGATAGCGTGGCCTGGTAGTGACTAAAGAGTCATCATTAAAATATGCCAGTTTCTTGCCCTTATTTGGCTTCTGTAGTCCTCACTTTGTCTGACAAGGTTAGCTACTCTTGCCTTTAGGTTTATGATTAGTCAACAATTTGTTCTGTTTTGTTTCTTAACTCTTTTTCAGCCACCAGGTTCCAGATGATACCATGATGCCAACCTGACTTCCCTAGTCAGAAGACCCCACCTTGTGTCTTGGAGTCCCGCCTCTCCAGATCTCACTAGGGAAAGAGAGAGACAGGCTAGAAGTATGGATCAATCTGCCAATGCCCATGTTGAGAAGTAATTACAGAAGCCAGAGCTTCTACCTTCTGCACCCCATAATTACCCTGGTTCCATACTCCCAGCGGGATAAAGAATAGGAAAACTATCAAGGTAAGTCATTGGATATGAAGCTTTGTGGTGAGCATTGTTTGGAAATGTGCCCCTCTCATCCTATAGTCTCATAAATATTTCCATTTTATAAATAATTTTTTAAAAAGAATGGCAAATACATATGAAAATTGTGCTGGTTGTCATTCTTATTAGAATAATTTCTCTGTGAAGATAGGAAATATGCTTTCTATGAATTCACGTTTTTTAATAGAATTGTGATTTTTAAAACCATACAAAAATTTGAGATAGCTGATGTTTGTGAAAATATATGCTATGAAGAACACAGTTAGACTCCAATTCCACTTCTGGCACAATCAATACAGGTAAATAAAGAAAATATTTAAAGTTTAGAGAGATTGAAATGATGATTAAAGAATCATACCAGGAAATACTAATCTGATTGAAAATAATCAATAGTCAATCATATACTTTGGATTTATTTACATTAAGGATAGTGTTTATATTTGTAACATCAGTATATCAATAGAGGGATATTTGAATAAATTATACATTTTTCACATAACATGTCAGGTCAAGTACACTCAAAGAAATTATTCGATTGCCTCACTTTGGTAATGGTCATTAAGAGAGGATAAAAAAAACTGAGTTTCAATATAGCTCTTTTATTCTTATAATTTCTTTTAATTTAATTTCATATGCTTAAAATACATTAAAAGCTGATTAATTAATTAATTAGAAACATTTATAATGAAAAGATAATGGCAGATGTTTGGAAAAGTACATGGAATTATAAAGAAGAAAGAAAGGCCTTTACAATACCATATAAATTGAAATCTTATTTTCTAATTATTTTGAACATGTTTTAGTGACAAAACTAATGCTGTATATATTAATTTCACCCTTACTTATTAAAATTCATTGTACATATACACATTGTGTAGCATTACAAAAACTTTATGTGTGTACATTACATATGTTATATTTCACAAAATGACTAGACTGCTGTCTACACCCAAAGATCAAAGTGTTTTTTGTTTGCTAGTTTTTGGTGAACAGGGCTGTTGCTGGGCCTCAGTGTCTGTAATACTCCATTACTGTTTCTTGGCTGCAATTTTTTTTTTTATTTTTCTCCTTTGATAGAGAATGAGAAACCTGAGTCCCCAGCTGCAGAGGGAAAGCTTTGAAAGTGGTGATACAGGTCTGCGGTTGTCTCTCTTTCTCTCTTCCTCTCTATCTCCCCCTACCCTCTCCATTTATGTCTGTCTCTATCCAATAAATACAAATAATTAAAAGTTAGAAAAATAAACAAATAAATTTTTTAAAAGAATGAGACAGAAAAATTTTGAAGGAGAGAAACTTACAGAACTGTTCCCCCAATCATGAAGCTTCCCCCTGCAAGTGGTGACCAGTGGCTTGAACCTGGATTTTGAAACACGGCAAAGTGTATATCCCTGACAAAAATTGTAATGGCAAATAGATTCAGTAAAAAGGCTTTTACTTTTTGTCAGGGGGTGTGATACTGCCTATAAAATACAGAGCCATTTAGTGCAGCAAACTTATTAGTATGTGTAAAGGAAGTAGAACCATTGACACATCTGTTTTCTATCTTTTTTTCCTGTGTGATTAACCTTTCAGAACAATGTAATTTAAATGAACCTATGATATCCTAATGATAGCTTTCAAGGAAATTAAAAAACTTATTCAAAAATTTGTGTGGAACAAGAAAAAATACAAATGACTAAAGCATTCCTGAGGAAAAAGAACAAAAAAAAAAGGGGGGTATCACTCTTTTCACCTTCATTATATATATATATATAAAACTATCATAATTTTTAAAATGTAGTACTGGAATTAAAATTAATATTATCATTTGATGGAACAGAATTGTGGGCCCAGAAATGAGCTCACCCATACAGAGCCACCTAATACACAATAAAGGGGCACAAATCATTCAATGGGGGTAATGGAGGTCTCTTCCCTAAATAGTGCTTGGGAAATTAGACTGCCATGTATACAAAAGTGAAACTAGACTACCACCTAATACCCTACACCTAAATTAAATCAAATCAAACCAAAATGGATCAAAGACCTGGATATCATACCAGAAACTCTTAAGTATACAGAAGCAAATCTTGATAAGATATTGCAGTATTTTCACATCAAATATTTATTTGAAGACTCAGCCCCATGGGAATGGGACATAAAAGTAAGAGTAAATAAATGGTAGGACTATATAAAACTTAAAAACTTCTACACATCAAAAGTAAACTATACAAGGATAACCTGGCAACCCAGTAAATGGGAGGAGATATATGCACATCATATACCTAACAAGTAACCGATTTCAAATATCAGTCTTTGAGAGTTGGGAAGCTGGAGACACAGAACTTTAGTGATGGATGTGGAACAGAAAATATAAATAAATAAATTAATTAATTAATAATACTTCTCCTTAAAAAAATCCAGAAGGTGGACCAAAGAACTAAACAGGCAATTTTCTAGAGAAGATATTACAGATATATGGAAAAGTTTACCATTTCACTTATCATTAGAGAAATGTATATTAAAATTACACTGAGATTTCATCTCACACATGTGAGAATGGCCTATGTTGACAAAACAGGAACTGACAGAAGCTGGAAAAGTTGTGGAGTAAAAGGAACTCTGCTACACTGCTGGTGGAAATGTAAACTCATGCAGTTTCTTTGGAAGACTATGAAAAATCCATACGCAAGTAAAATGGAATTACCTTATGATCCAGAAATAATACTCCTAGGCGTTTATCCAAATGACATGCAAACACTGATTCAAAGGAGCATATCCATATTTACATTCATAGCTGCATTATTCACAATAGCCATAGAGCAGAAGGATCTTAAATGCTCATCAATAGCTGACTGACTAAAGAAGTTAGGAGATACATATTTGTAAGTACTCATTCTTGAAGAACATACCAATTCTATTGATTTCCTACTGGTTTGGACTCAGTGAAAAGGACAAAAAAATATATAAGAATGCTGGGGGATGTGAGATCAGGACAAATAAGAAATAGTTTTGTAAAATGCTTGTACTCTGCAACAGTGTCTGCAAAGTTCCATCTTGCTTCTCACATTAGGTAATTATAGGCTATGCAGGACTATAGAAAGTATTTAATAAAGGAAGTGTGCTTAATTTTAGCTATCTACAAGAAAATGCAAAATGCACATTCTATTTTATTTTATTTTTCTATTTTACTGTCCAGTTTCACAGTTGCAATGTACATATATATATATATATATATATATATATATCCTGAATAAATATATCATCACACATCCAGATAGCACTATTATCACCTTCTTAGCTCTTTATATTTATTTATTTTCTGTTATACTATAACTAACAATTCTTTGGGGATTCTCACAATTTATTCTTAAACTGATTTCCTCTGGATTCTATGGGTTTTAATTTTATAACTTTCCCTTCAGGCAGTTTCTAACTCACTCTTTTTTTTTCTTAAAGTTCATCGAGTTAACCTTATCTGATATGATCTCAAATGAAGGTGTCAAACTTAATTATATAACCATCATTGTGCCTTCACATTCCAACTTCTTTTAATGCCTCTGACGATACCAGTATTTTATTCAAGACAAAGTCAAGAATAGCTCCCTGTCTTATAAATTTTAGTGCAAACTCTTTCCTGAACCAACTGTTTATGGCACTGCAGAATTAGTTGCACAAACTGTGCCCTGATGTGACATTCATCATATACATTTTATTGCAGCCAATTGTTTCCTCAGCATTTTGAATTTGCCATTGATTTTCATTTGTTCATTCCCTTTGCCATGTGGATCATGATTTAGTGAAATAATACCCCACTGGGTTAGAATTCTGGCTCTGTCACTTACAGGATGTGTGACCTTCAAAATATCACTTAACATTTATGAGACTCAGTGTTCTCATTTGCAAAACAAAAGGACAATTACACCTGCTATTTTGAATATTACATGAGGTAACACATGTTAAAAGCCCCAGCACATTTTCTGGAATATAAGAAATATTTAATAATTTTTCTTTTAACTGAAGGGTCCTCTAAACCAAGTGCATAGATTTAATTTCTTCATACTTTATGACAGTAAACCAAAATTAGAAATGTCATTAAAACTGGAAGGAGTTGCAAAGATACATTATAAGATTTTAAAGCATTCTCTGGATTAATTTAATGTAACCTCTGACTTACAACTACATTCAAAGAACTTTTCTATAAACTATAGAAGAATAAAAGATTGACTAAAGGTTATATGCTCAATGAACTCATAACTTAGAAAGGAAAATTGAATGTCAGTTAGTAATTCTAAAAGGCAATGCTTACTTCTGATTACTGAAAAGTAACTAAGGCTTTTTGGAGGAGATTACATTTGATCTAAGCTGTGATAAATTAGCAGGATTTAGGGAGTCGGGCGGTGGAACACATGGCGCAAATCGCCAGGACCTGGGTACGGATCCCAGTTCGAGTCCCTGGCTCCCCACCTGCAGGGGAGTCGCTTCACAAGCGGTGAAGCAGGTCTGCAGGTGTCTGTCTTTCTCTCCTCCTCTCTGTCTTCCCCTCCTCTCTCCATTTCTCTCTGTCCTAACCAACAACAACGACATTAATAACTACAACAATGTTAAACAACAAGGGCAACAAAAAGGAAAATAAATAAATAAATAAATAAAATAAAATAAATTAGCAGGATTTGGTATGGAAAACATCTGTACATGGGAAGCTTAATTAAATTTAATTCAAGTAGGATTATTTGGATAAACTGTAAACTCTTATGGAACAGTAAAAAATAACAGCATTTCCTCTAGTCTTTATCAGAAATAAAACTCCATTATAAGATAAAGAGCAGAAATATGCCATCTTTAATAAAATTTAGGGACCAGTTGAAGGCACATATTACAATGAGCAAGGGACCCAACTTCAAAGGCCAGGTACTCATAGCAGAGGGAAATCTTTAAGATTTTGAATAGAAATAGAAGCTGTAGAGAGGGAGAGAAGCTTCTACCCTGTGGGTAGGGAACTGGGACTTAAAACTTGGGTTTTCGTACATGGCGATGTGTATGCTCAACCAGGTGCACTATCTCATGGCCCCATTATTACTTTTTTTTTTCCAGTGGAGTTATTACTAAGGTTCAGTGCTTACACCATCACTCCCAGTGGTCACTTTTTCCTTTATTTTCTTTTCTTCTTCTTTTTTTTAATAGGTAAAAAGTAAGAAACAGTAAGAGGTAGACAAGGAGAGGGACCAAGAGAAGGAGAAACATCAGCAGCTTTGCTGCAAAGCTTGTGAAGCTGCCACCCTCACAGATGGGCACAGGAGATCTGAACTCACGTCTTCACACATGGTGATGTGTATGCCACCAATTGACCTCCTTCTGGAGCAGATTTTATCCTAACAAAACATATAGATATAAACTGGTATTCTTTGATCTCAAAATAATTTTTTTCATAGCATCTAGAAGTATATAATCATAACAGAATGGTCTTGAATGAATGAATAAATGAATGAAGACAATAGAAATCATATTAACTAAATTCAATCAGCCAACTCCAGAATAAAAAACCTTTAAACTAATGTTTTCTCTCCAGCACCCTTACATACTCACACACACCACAGAATAAATTCAGTTTAAAATAAGGTGCTTTCACTCTCAGATATATCTATATTTTCATAAAGACTTCTTTCCCCCCTTTTGAATTATCACTGACATTCTTTGCTTGCATGATACCATTTCTCTCAAAGAACTATTTATTTTCTTTGTCTTCTAGTTAGAGGGAAAGAGAAATAGAGATAGAAGGAGAAAGATAAATGCCACAGCACTTTAGCAACTGTGAAGCTTCCTCCATATCAGGTATTCTGATATGGTGACCTGGGAACTGGGGACTGGATCCTAGTACATGGTAAGTGTGTATTCTGTTGGGTAATCACCTCCAGATCCTGCTTATAAATATATTTTTACTAATCCTCAAGTACCTGTACAACTGTTTCTTAACTGGTCTCCTTTTGTCCATTTTCTTAGTCTCCTAACTCAATTTATAAAACATGCCTAATAATGTTTTTCTGCTATCAAGCCACTCTTTTCTTTTTTCTTTCTTTTTCCTTTTTTTTTTTGCCCCCAGGGTTATCAGTGAGGTTTGGAACCAGCACTACAAATCCAATGCTCTTGACGACCTTTTTTTTTTTCATTTTACTGGATAGGACAGAGAGAAACTGAGAGGGGAGGGGAAGATAGAAGGGGGGAGAGAAAGAAAGACACCTACAGGTCTGCTTTACAACTTGTGAATCTCCCCCCACACACACACACACCCTCTAGCTAGTGGTGAGCCAGGTGCTAGAACTGGGATCCTTGCTTGGGTCCTTGTGTTTCATACTATGTGTGCTTAAACTGCCTGTTCCCCAATCAAGCCATTCTTTACTTGCAGTTTTCTATATTATCAGAAGAATATTCCTTCTTTTTTTTTTTTTTTTACTTTTTGTGTGTGTGTGTGTGTGTGTGTGTGTGTGTGTGTGCCTCCAGGGTTATAACTGGGGCTCAGTGCCTGTATTGCTTCTGGAGGCTATTTTTTCCCTTTTATTACCCTTGTTGTTTATTGTTATTGCTGTAATTGTTGTTGGGTAGAACAGAGAGAAATGGAGAGAGGAGGGGAAGACAGAGGGGAGGAGAGAAAGATAGACACCTGCAGATCTACTTCACTGCAAGTAGGGAGTTAGGGGCTCAAACCAAGATCCTTAAGTCGATCCTATGTACACTTAACCTGCTGTGCTACTGCCCAGCACCACTCCTTGTTTCAGTCCAATATTTTATCTCAATATAGCAATGTTTTATTCAGGTATATTATCTGAACTCATGCTGTTATTTCTTTGAATATTAAAAAAATATATCTGATTTTCTTTCAATAATTTGCTACATTGACTGACCTTGCTCTAAATGCCTCTCTTCATTACACCAAATTTTCCAAACTCTCAACTTCTCCAAAGGATTCTTTTCTGAACTTTCTTTGTGATCTTTCTTATTGCCATATAGTATGCATTATGGAAATTTAAATATTCAACTTATCCATAAACTTTGCCCAAATATAAATCAGGCATTGTTATTTTACTTTTAGTTTGTTTGTTTGTCTGTTGCAGGACTGATACCTCTGATTACACTATTCCTGGGACAGAATTGCCCAGCTAACTCTCTCCAAGATTTTTTTTTTTAATCATAGAAACTTTGATGGATACTGAAAGCTTAATATTGTTTTCAGCCATTTCTACCATTGTATAATATTATATAACATCAGATAACTAGTTTATCTGTCATTGCTCTAGCCCTCTCTATGACAGCAGGTAGATTTAATCCTGATAAATTTCTAAGTGAAAGAAAAGAACTAGTACTAAGAAAAGAATCATAAGCCTAAAAATTCTGTAATCATGCATGTGCCATCTTATATGGGAATGTGTTTTGTGATTTACTTTATCCACTGATATCTAAGGAGGAGTGTAGCATAGTAAGTATCATCTGGTGGCAGGGAAGGTGGGGTCAGGCGTTAGCACAAAGGGTTAAGTGCACATGGCACAAAGCACAAGGACTGGCACAAGGATCCAGGTTCAAGCTTCTGGCTCCCCACCTGCAGGAGGTTCGCTTCACAAGCGGTGAAACAGGTCTGTAGGTGTTTTTCTCTCCCTCTCTCTGTCTTCCCCTCCTCTCTCAATTTCTCTGTGTCCTATCCAACAATGACAGCAATGACAAAAACAATAGCAAGGGCGACAACAAGGGCAACAAAATGGAAAAATGGCCTCCAGGAGCACTGGATTCATAGTGCAGGCACTGAGCTCCAACAATAACCTTGGAGGAAATAAAAGGAAGTATCATCTGATTATACTTGCACCCTTTTTCTCCCATTAACAAAATAAACAAAATAGCATGTTCCATACAGAAGTGCTGCTTCCACTGGGTTTTAAAATGAAAGAGAATGAAGATATGTCAAGTGATTCACAGCCATTGGGTACCATAAGAAATTAGCCTTGAGGGCCAGTTGGTGGCGCACCTGGTTGAGCACACATGTTGCAGTGAGCAAGGACCCAGGTTTGAGTTCTCATACCCATCTGCAGGAGTGGTGAAGCAGGGCTGCAAGTGTCTCTTAAGGAGTGGTGAAGCAGGGTTGCAAGTGTCTCTCTGTCTCTTTTCCTCTCTATAGCCCCCTTCCCTCTCAATTTCTGGCTTTATCTATTCAATAAATAAGTAAAGATTAAAAAAAAAAAAGAGTCTAAAAAAAGAAGAAATCAGCCTTGGTTGTTGAACCCACTGAAATTTTATTTAGTATGTACTGCAGAATAACCTTGTTAATGCTAGTGAACACCTTTGGGGTATAAATTACACCATATTTATTAAACACGTTTTAGCAATCTCTATCTTCTATCAAGAGTCTTAAAATTTAGTTGATGCTATTGACTTACAGATTTGCTTCTATGACTCCATGAGCCAAGTGTTTCACTGCAATATTAACCTTGATGCTGAAATTGGAAGCAAACCAAATGTCTAACATTAGAGGATGCTTACATAAATTACAAATATACATATGCACACATATGTATATGCACACACATTAAACGCTCACATTCGCTCTCTCTTCCTGGAATGTTAGAGAACTTGTTAGAGTGTTTATAAAGAATATAAACTGACACAGGGAAATTCACTCTTATACAAGGTGACAAATATTTTTTTTCAAATTGGAAAATGCAAAATGATGCCAAATTTGTAATGTATGCAAATACATAATTAAAAAGTTGTGATGTACAGAATTTTGTGAGTGCATATTTCCTGGTCAGTCATAAAA
The DNA here is from genome assembly GCF_950295315.1 of Erinaceus europaeus. NCBI lineage: Eukaryota > Metazoa > Chordata > Mammalia > Eulipotyphla > Erinaceidae > Erinaceus > Erinaceus europaeus. The sequence continues at coordinate 88,190,249 of NC_080171.1, read as the reverse complement.
GAGCTGTTTTACTCTACATACACACACACACACACACACACATATATATATATACCCCTAAATTTTTGTAGGTCTGTTAATCTTTGAAATAAAAAAAACATGCTAAATTAAAACAGATTGTCTTTGTTTTACAAATAAGATAATGGGATTTCAGAAATTTTGAGTAGGTCCTGGAGGAGGTCAAATATAGAGACTTGATCTCTGCATACCTTTAACCAGTGTACATTCATTGCTGTAACACTGTATTGTTATGTTTCTGCTCAGTTACCTTGACCATGCAGAGGACAATCTTATGTAAAAGAAAATATTTATCAAAAGTAAAATCAAAGTATAGTCCTTCTTATTTAAAAAAAATAAATTTGTGGAAATGATTCACTCAAAACCGTTTTAATTTAGAATCTTTCAGTTCTAATCACAGAAGCCTCCAGAGTAAATTAGAAAAAAAAAAAAAAGGAATAGTCACTCACTGAGCTTGCAGCCAAGTAGATACTCTTATCTTTCAACTTTATGACATCACCCTCTATTGCAATTATCCCCTTTTATCTTCAAAATATTACTCCAATATCAGAGTAATTTTCACATTATAAGTGGTTAGTAAATGCTACTTGTACATATATATATTTGTCTCCAGGGTTACTGGTGGGGCTTGGTGCCTGCACTAGGAACTGTTGTTATTATAATCGTTGTTGTTATTGCTGTCACTGTTGTTGGATAGGACCCAGTAGCATTAAGGACCCAGTTGGAACCCCCAGCTCCCCATCTGTGGGGGTTGGGGGTCGCTTCACAGGCAGTGAAGTAAGTCTGCCCTCCTCTGGAATGAAAAATCTATCTAATGATAGACTCTACTTTGTATGGTTAGTAATTGATACATAGTAAGTTCTCATGGTATGTTTTCCCTGTCAGGCTTTTACTGGTACTTCACACCTAAACAGTTCTGCAGATCTTTGTGGATAACTTTTTTTCCCCTTTCTTTTTTTTTTCTCTCTTTCTTTCTCTCTTCCTTTTTTCCTTCCTTCCTTCCTTTCAAGATGGATATCAGTGAAAGAGTGATTCAGAGAGTGATTCAGAGAAAGTAGGAAGAGACCAAACTACTACTACTCAACCACTCTTGATGGTGGAGTATGGTGGCCAGAAACTTGAACCCTTGTTTTCATACATAGTATTGGTGAGATATCTCTTAGCCCCCTTAAAGAAATGTTGACTGAATTGATTAGACTATGAATGTGGAAGTGCAGAGAATGAAAGGAACAGAGAGCAGAGGGGGCATAAGAAAGTATAAGAATTTCAGAAAATATTTTGTGAAAGAGCACAAAATCTGGCACTGGAAAATATACCTCTGATCAAAATAATAATAATAATAACGGATTTTATAGGACAGACTTCTGTGTCTGGGTGGAGGTTGTATTTGAAAAGGCATTTACTTATTCAGTGAAAGAGATTCCAATCTAAGGGGCATAGCCTCTTTGTAAGTGGTGGAGCCCTGGTGGTAGAGCCCTGGTGGTAGAATATTTGCATTAAACACCCTCTTTTCAAAGGAGAAGGAAACTTAAATCTGCATACCTTTGTTTTTCCAAGTCTTTTCAGGTAATTGCCTTAATTGACATTCTCCACCCCCAAATTTGTCTTAAGTGGAAGGTTTGCAGCTAGATCTAAAACCATGTATTTGAGTCACTCTCTTTTGTTAGGGCTCTCCTATGTGTAGGTAATTCTTTTTCTTTTCTCTTCTTTTTTCTTTCTTCCTTCCTTCCTTTCTTTCTCTCTTTCTTTCCAGAATAATTTGTGTATGTAGATTTCCACTGCTACTAGGCCATTTTTTTCTTTCCTTTTCTTTCTTTCTTTTTTTCTTTTTTTTTAAATTTCAAGTAGAGATTTCTAAGACACGTGCAGGGGGAAGTGGGGGGAGAGAAGGGTTGATGGTGGAGGAGACACACACCAACACACCATAGCATCACAACACTGTCCATGGTGCTCCTAAAATAGTGCTGAGACTCAAACCTTGGTAAATGTGTGATCAGTCAGACTACCAGGTGAACTTAACCAGGGCCCTCCTTCCACTTTTTGTCTTACTAATTGTCTGACACATAATTATGTGTCCTGCTTCTGAATAATCTAGAGAGAAATACTGAAACTCATTGTACCACAAAAGTTTCAAGTGGTATATTGTTGTGCCAGGTGGGCTTCCCAACAGACCACCAAGAGACAAGATTGGGTATGCAAGTGCAAAGGAGTTTTATTTCTAGCCCAGGCTAGGGTCGGGCGGTAACGGACACAGACTCAGCTGCTCCAGGTGCCGACCACCCAGACCCCAACTACTGAGCTTCATTTATAGGAATTTCTAAGCACACTGAGCAAGCAGTAATTATTGAGCAAACATCATACAGCTCCCGTCAGGGGGTTTCTAAAAATTTTCTAACTTCCCATCAGTTTAATGTAAGTTTCGGTAACTACCTGTTTTCCAAATAAGTTTAGGTAACTACCTGTTTTCCAAACTACAGTCCTCTGCCTTATTTCCCTGAAACTGTTCCACCTGGTTCCTTTCTTATTCCTGTAAATTGTAATGTTGGCTTGGACCTCCATCTTCCAACAATATGGGCTGTACTTTGAATAAAGAGTAGATCTGAGGATTTTTTTTTTTTTTCTGAAAATATCCTTCTGTTCCCAAGCTGTGATCACAGTCAAAACATGGCGGTTAATGTGGTTTGACCAATTAATGAAATAGTGAGAAAAATCAAAGCTTTACATCCACCACCTCCACACAAGATTATTCAACCTCTCCTTGAAAATCCCCAGTTATGAAAGTATACTTGCTCTAGTTGGAGAACTAGATTATTTCAGTCACTGGCAAGGTATTTACCAAACTCCCTTCATTCAAATATCATCTGTATGGATTTGACTCTATTTGCATATTACAGCTCCTAATAATTCACTTAACATTTATTATTTAAGTTAACTTTCATTTTTCCACAATATATTTAAAATGAAACTTTACATTATTGCAACAGCTGTTTAAAAATTAGTATCTGTGAAGCTAAATAAAAGTTACTTATAAAAGCAGGATTTGCTGAATTTGGAGTAGGGCACCATAAAAATTTCTGGGTTGAGGATATGGATGTTTGGCTTCATGGGAGGGGGGGGCGAGGATGGGACACAGTGTTTTGGTGTAATTTGTATCCATATAAATCACTAATTAATATGAGGGGAAAATTGTTTTAAAATTTAAAAAGTTACTTGTATAAACAAATCCATAGTTAGTATTACTAAATCAACACACACATACTTAGAATCATGCCATTCATAACAAATGCTAACTAGGTGAACCGCACTACTTAAAAAATATATATTAGAATGAACCACTGTAAGTAAAGCTTAAATTAGTCTATTTTCATTCAGTTATCTTAAAAATACAATATGTTTATGTTCTTGCAAGGAAGAAATCCTGACTGGAATAATGTAGAGTAAGGTGACACTAGAAATAAATGGTTGAAAAACTGTCAATCAGTGTAACAATTTTCCTGGAATTCTGCCCCAAAATAGTAACCATTAGAAACAACATTGCCACCATAAAAAAAAACTAATAATAAATGGAATAAAAAAAATTTAAAAATTAAAGAAAGAAATTCTTGAAGCATTAATTTAAACTCAAAAATAATAAAACTCTAATTTACATGAATAAATACAGATTAAACATTTCTCCTACAATCTGATTTCCTCAGTAAATTTATTCAGCAAATCCTTGACTCATAAAGAGTAGAAAAACCTGCTAACCAGTGCCAATGTGAATACAGACTTGAAAAGGTCTTTGTACAACAGACTCCTGAGTACCTAGCCCTGACACATTTCCATTCCTACTCCTGACACATCTCAATCCTTTCAGTGAACTGAACCTCAGTTTCTAAGCCCAGGAAACAATAGAATTGGGCCATACCTGATGTTCTCAGAGGGCCATTCTCAGAACACCAGCCTCTCCAAGGGAACCTGAAAGAATGCAAAGTCTCAGGCTATGAACCACATATACTGCTCCAGTAAGCTATATTTTGACCACTTTCAGTAGATTCCTGTGCTAAAATTTCTTTTAAATATTTATTTATTTATTTATTTATTTTTGTGAAGAGACAAAAGAGAGGAGAGGGGAGGCAGTGATAGAGAGAGAGAAAAGAGATATATGAAGCACAGTTTTGCTGCTGGTAAAACTTACCCTCTGCAATTGGGAACCAGAAATTTGAACCCTGGTCCTTGCACACTGTAATGCCTATGTTTTATCACGTGTTCCACTATCTGCCCTCTCCCTTCACACTAAAGTTTAAAAGTCACTGGACCAGAGAATGCTGAAAGCTCTTTTGACCCGACAAAGTTCTTTTGACCCATCTGTGATTCTGTGAATGAAAGGGAGCAAAGGAGAAGCCTTGTCCTTGGTAGCAGTTTAAGTTGGCTAGCATGAGCTGCTTTTCTAAGCAGCTTAATTTGCTGCTCTAAAGAACCTCACCTGGTCTAGCTAGTGACTACAGACCCCACAGGTAGAAAATCCTAAGAAGGATTTTTCTAGCCACCTGGAAAGGAAGCAGTGACAATATGGGAGATTTCTTTTCAGGTGCTTAGGGATAGGAACAGACAGGCCTATAACGTCTTCATTAGGAACAGTGTGACATGCACCGTTTACACAAACAGAAGCGGTGTATGATTTGGCCTTATGAATCAGGTTCCCAGAGATATGAAAATCCCTATACGCCACAATCTGAATTTTATTTCTCCTAAATTTTAGGAAGAGTGAAATATGGATGAATCAGGAAGCTGTGGGGTGGGGAACTGACGCAAGATAAAGATCGCCAAGGCCACTAAATATTTTCTGTCCCACAGATCCCTAAGGGAGAAACGATTTTCCCAGCAAACAAATTCATCAAAGCCGCAGTAGAGCCTGCGCACAGGTGAAAGCGAATGGGTGGGAGCCAGAGCGGTGGTGAAGGGGAGAAGGGAATAGTCAAAAAAGAATTATGGCGCCATCTAGTGGTTTCTAATATAAGACGTTTTACCTTTCCTGAGATGGTGTTGGCTTGGAGGCAACTTGTTTAGAAGGCAGTGTTCTCTACAATTTAATTGCTATGCCCCCAGGGAATTATGTAAGCCTCGAGCGTCCCACCATGCATGAATACAAAGTGACAGCCCTGATGGTAATGGCAGAGATTAGTGGGCAGAAGACTGCGAGTGACTCAAAGCTCTAAGTGTATTAACAGTTCCTTTCAATTGAAATGGACTCCATGATTAACATGTGTAATGGCTGATTTCCTTCCTCAAATGAAACCAGAGAAAGAGATACCAAGGGAAGTACCGTTTCCAGATCTGTACAGGAGAAAACTGGCAGAGAAAAATGTAATGGCAGGTTACAAAGTAAATACAGGGACAAAAATGTCAACCTTACACAGCCCTGTCCTTTAAAACCAATTACATATTTATTTCTTTATTTCTTTCAGACACACTAAAATCTGCTCTAGTTCATGAAACTCAAAAATCCATGCATTCTCAAAGATTCCTGAGTTTTCCAGAAATTCTGTGGCTTTCAAATGCCAGAAATAGATTGTGAAAAAGGCATTCCTGGGAAAGAATAATTACTAAGTTGGCATTAGCCTGACTAAACTAACCAGTTCTTAAAGATGCATAATCATTAAAAAGGGACACTGAAGGCAAATAATTTGAGGAATAATCACGTTGGATATTGTAATAAAAAAATGGTCTGGGGAAAAAAAAAAGAACATGGATTTATATGAGCAAGGAGACTCTCTCTACTTCTCCCTACTCCCCCCCCCCCCCCATAGGCTTAGCACCTCACCACAGAAAGCTCCAACAGTAAGGTCTTAACTTGCAGTTGTAAAACTGAAGATTACACAGTTGTTTGGGCTAGATTAGCTTATGATTTTCTAAATTATTAGGACCCAAGTCTTACAGCTATTAGACTCATCCTGTTAAAAATGTATGTTCCAGATCTTATCCCAAACTTATTGTGAAGATCTTTAAAAGATATCAGCTTTTCTAAGTCATTCTCAAGTAGCAGGAGACAGTGTATCTATATTTTATTAAGTGTATCTGTTTTAATGGTCAATGAAACACATGAAATCTAAACAAATGAAAAGGTGTTTAGTAGGGAGCTGGCAGATGGATTACCTGGTAAAGTGCACATGTTACCATGTATAAGGAAGGATCAGCGTTTGAGCCACAGGCCACCATATAGGAGCTCTTATAGGACAAGAGTAGTGGTGGGGGACTTTGTGTTAATTGGAATGCTGCTACAATGTCCTTCATCTCCTCTCACTCCCTTTCTTTCTAAGTGTCTCATATTCTATGTAGAGTAAATATTTGAAAAATAAATAGTTGCCTAGAGCAATGTAGTCATGCAGACACTTAGTTGCAATGATAATCCAGGTGGTAAAAAAAAAGTGGTTTTTGTCTCTTAGAGAAATATAAATGAAATTGGTATGCTTGTGAGAATGACTGTCATCAAAAATAAAATAAACACATTTTGGAGAGGACATGGAGGTAAAGGAGTAGTTGTAGACTGATGGTGGGAATGTAAATTGGTGGACTGACTATGAAGGCTAGTGTAGAAATAAGGAAATTATGGTTATGCAAACATACTTTCATTCCAGAGACTTCAAAACCTCATATTCAATCCCCCTCATCATCCATCCACCACCTCCACCACTATAAGCCAGAGCTAAGCAGTGCTCTGGTATGATGATGATGATGATGATGATGATGAAAATAATAATACAGTATAGAGAATCTTAAAAAAAAAACAAAACCAGAAACTCTTCATGGTCTATTTATACCACTTCCAGATAATTACTGAACGATGCAAAAACACTAATTAGAAAAGACCTATATACGGGTGTCAGGTGGTAGCTCATGGGGTTAAGCATATATAGTATAAAGCACAAGGACCCACACAAGAATCCCAGTTTTAGCCTCAGATTCCCCACCTGTAAGGGGGGGGGGGGTTACTTCCCAAGCAGTGAAGCAGTTCTACAAATATCTTTCTCCCTCTCTATCTTCTCTTCCTTCTTCCAGAAACAGTGGATTCGTAGTGCAGACACCAAACCCCAGCAATAACTCTGGAGGCAAAAAACAGACAAAACAAAAAACAAACAAACAAAAAAACCCCTCTATACATCCATATTTACTGCAGCATTATTTGTTATAGACAAGAGCTATAAACAATTAGTGTCCTTTGACTGAAGGATGAAGATGTGATATGAGTGTGTTTGTATATAATTGTGAGTGGACTAGATAAAAAAAATAGATTTTAGACTATAAGGCCAATTAAAGTTCACCAGAAGAATAGAAGAAAGCAAGTGGATAGATCAGGTAAAAGGAAACAATCAATATGGTGAAGGAAAAAAGACTGATATTTTAGTGAACTCAATGTTCATTAACCATATTGATTTTTCAGTGTTATACCACTGAAACGTCTATAGTTATAGGAAGGGACATATCCAAAATGGTAGGTGTATCATGCTTTATTCGCACATATTTGAGCAACTTATTTAAGTTTCTAAATCCCACCTTTCTTATTAGTAACATGTAGCTGGCAATTGTACTTATTTCTTACTACAGTTCTGAGCTTTAAAGGAAATTTCAAGTACAGCATGGAGTGTGACAATCATATAGGGCAATCAGTATTTACAATTCTTTGTCATAAAAGACTTTCCCTGTCTTATTATGCGGAAAAGGTTAGTGCTGATTACAGATTTACAATGTGCATTAATGAATTCATGCTTAGTTCTGAGTATCCCCTTCATACATCACAATTTTGTTCTGGAATACACTTCTACTTGTCATTTGATTGCTTAGTAGACTGTAAGCTAACTGAGAACAAGGTTCAGATCTCTTTAGGATTCTACTGCATCAGAGAAGGTTGGCTTTATTTGAAGCATTGTGCCTGACACGTTGTAGACAGGTGAAAAGAATGGTGTATAAATAAATGCATAAATTAATAACTGAATCATGGGTGACAATATAATATCACTTCTCAGCTTCACATGAGCACAAAAGAACATGGAAGAAGCAAGAAAAAAGTATGTACTATATTAACTTTACGGAGCTTAAGACCCACAGGTTTCCCAGGTTACATTAATAAACATACATGCTGCCCAGTTGAATTTGTAATTCAAAAACAACAAAAGGATATATATATTCATTGGGATGCACTTACCCTTAAAAAATAGTTATTGTTTATAAGATTCAAATTCCACGGAACTGGCTGTATTATTCTGGGTAAACCTAATAACTTTCAATCTTAGTAAGCTGTTGAAAATGAGCAACTGTTAAATATAGTTTGGGGACATATTAAAAAAAAAGACTTATTACTATATTAAGATGCAATTAACTGTGTGTGTGTGTGTGTGTGTGTAGAGAGAGAAAGAGAAAGAGAGGGAAGTAGAAGAAGAAGAAAGAGAGAGATATTGAGGAATTAAAAAAATATTTTTCCTTTAAATCCTTTCAAGAAAACATTTAAAAGGTTAGGATTTTAACTATTATGTTTATTGGCAGTTTTCTTATGACAAAAGATATTCTCAGCCAGTACTTTCTTTTTATTGTCGTAATTTTTATTGTTGTTGTTACTGATGTTGTCGTTGTTGGATAGGACAGAGAGAAATGGAGAAATGGAAATAGGAGGGAAATACAAGGAGGGGGAGAGAAAAACAGACACCTGCAGACCTGCAGGTGGGGAGCCAGGGCTGGAGCTGGGATCCTTACACCAGTCCTTGCGCTTTGTGTCACATGTGCTTAACCTGCTTCGCTACCACCCGACTCCCAGCCAGTACTTTCTTATACTTGCTTTCCTGACCAAAAGAGAGGTTTATGCTTTCGCCAACAAGTGATTAACCTTCATAAGAGTTATATAAACAAATCTTTGACTCATGGACTTTCTAATTACTCTCATCTATTATTTGATCTGAGCATATAATGCTAGCAGGGAAATTAAATAGATTTATCTTTAAGGTCTATCTTCTAGCCATATACTTTCATATATAATCAAATAATTCATTTATGAGAAATACAGAGTTCTAAAAAGAGGCAAAAAAAAAGACATTTAAATGACAGTACTGTGAGACTATAGGTAACACACTTGCTTTGTTTCTCATGGCTTATAACTCTTCTCTATGACCTTTTCTCCACTGGCCCTCTTTATTGTTTTTACATTGTTTTCTTTTTAAATTGTTTTTTTTTATGTGTTACTTTCTACTCATGATAAAAATTGACCAATTGTTATATGTATTATTTGTTTTCAATATTACCATTGAAGATAAATTCACCCTCAATACACGGTCAATTTAAGTATAGATTCAGTCTTAAAGACTTTGCTTTAGAAAAATCTCCAATTTCCTTCAGTGGAAAACAAAACAAAAAACTGATAAGAAGAATATTGAAGATTTCCCCACTGTCCACTCAATATCATTACCACCCGTGCATCAGCAGTACCTAAAACCAACCTGGCTCAATAATGGTCTTATAAAAAGTAACACCACCCCATTTCTACCCCCTGCTCCCACAAATAATCAGATAGGAGGTGATATAATATATGGAGTAAATATGGATTCCAGTGACCTGTGTTTCAACTTCAACTTTACTAAATAGCTCTTTAATCTCAAAATAGTCACAGCAGAATTATTCTCATCTGCTCAGTGAAGGAAGGGATTGTGACAACTAACCCCTCTCTCTGTCTAAAGATGCTCTGATTTAAAGTTCCTAAAATTTCACATTAATGTTGCAACTTGTAGAAACAAAAAATGGCATGTGAATTTGGGAAAAAGCAGGGAAAACTTAGCAATGTCATCACAAGGAAGCTTAACAAATAGAAATCTCTATAAAATTGTGTTGATTCCTTCTTAATAGATTGGCTCTTGGAATAGCTGGATCTTCAGATACAAAAAAACCTATAAAACTACTGTCAATCATTACAACAAGCAAATATTGAGTTAAAGCCATTTATTATCATTATTTTAACATATAAATTTGCATAATCAACGACTCCATACTTTATTATCTAATAGTGCCTTGTTTATAATAACAGTAATATAAAGTTTAGGTCTTAAAGTTTAGGTGATAGTAGTCACATAAGTATACAATTTGAAACCGAAAAAAAGTTCATATGGTGGTATTGAATATGATAACTATAGATTATGAAACTATGTCTTAGGGTGATTTACCAATATGCCCATTATTTCATGGTCTATAAAGTGAATGATGCCAAGGCAGACTCCTTCCCCCACCTCTACAATGCTTGCTCTCTGCTCTAGCAATCAGTGCCCTGAGCTATGGATAACCATATTGCTCTCCATCACTAAAGTTGCTATCTCCTTAAATGTAAACAGAGATAATGTTTACCACCCTTGTCTATGCTTAGAACAGTGGAGTTCTGGTGCATACACAGTGGGGGAAGAATAGGTGTTGATTATTCCAGAACAAATTACATTTCCTTTTATATTTTTGCCGACATATCGACAGTTGTATCTTTGTCAAATTTTGTTTCTTTAATCATCATGCTATACAATGATCAAATAGCACCTAAGAAATTAGTGGCATGCCGCTAAGCACAAGGACCCGCATAAGGATCCTGGTTCAAGCCCTGGCTCCCCACCTGCAGGTGTGTTGCTTCACAAGCGGTGAAACAGGTCTGCAGGTGTCTATCTTTCTCTCCCTCTCTCTGTCTTCCCCCTCCCCTCTCCATTTCTCTCTGTCCTATCCAACAACAATGACAACAATAATAACTACAACAATAAAACAACAAGGGCAACAAAAGGGAATAAATAAATAAAAATAAATATAAAAAAATTAAAAAAAAAAGAAATTAGTGGCATGCATTATATTACTTAACTGATGAAACTCCAAGTGTAAAAAAAAATAGGAAAAGAATTTAGGTGATAATAGAAGTTTACATGTTGGCTTAACTATAGCCACAAAAGGAAAGGATTGATATGACCTTAGAAATTAATGCAAATTGTTTTTCAGACTCAGTAAGAAAATTCATTCATGTATGTAGTCATTTGTATATAGACAGATGTTAAATGAGAACATGTATGTGCAAACAACAAAGATGAGGCTTTCTCAAATATCTGAGGTCACAATGTTTGTTTGTTTATGCTGGCTTTCAAGAACAGTAAGTCTAGACTTGTGGTAAAGAAATTTAATCAGAAAACATCTCTATCCAGCAAACGTGTATATAGTTGTCATTGGCTCTTCATAGTCCCAGGATAACTTTTTTTCAGAGAGAAATAAGGGGAGACAGGGAGAGAGAGAGAAGCCATAAAACCAAAGCTTCCTTCAGCACCATAGTGGTGGACAGGGGATTGAAACCTAGGATGAGTATATGCTATTCAAGCACCTTCCCAGGTAAGCTATATTTGTATAAAGACCACATGCTAGATACAGGACAAAATGTGTGAACAACACTGTTCTTTGCAACAAAAAATTCCTCTTCCTCCCACATTTGGTTGTTTAGAAGTATAGGTCTAATATATACCAGTGTATGGTTACTTTGGGAGGATGATATCCCACCTTCTTAGAGGAAGATGCATATAATCTGTTTGCTTCCTGTAGAATGCCTTGCCATAGCTCTAGACGATAGCATACAAGTTTAAGATTATTATAGCTATTTATTTACCACGATGTACAGGAAGCCAATAAATGCATTTATTTTTCTAATTCAGTTCCTAAGAATGAACTCAGGGCCTCACCTACGTGTGGTACTGTTGAAATATTTCCCCAACACAATTTTTTTTTTTTTTTTGAGAAAGAGGGAGACAAGGAGATACTGTAGCATGGTTCTGCCATCTGCGGAGTTCCATTGATGTATTCCATGGTGGTCCCACTATGATGCTAGCAATTGAAACCAGGGCCTCATGAATGATCATCATATGTAGTACTTGCTGAGCTATCTCCACCACTTTGATCTACAAGATCAACAGGTTCCTGAAGCCTGCCTCCTCAGAGTTCTTTAGTCATTTTGTTACTGAGTATGTTCTTTAAAGAGATATCTTCAGGTGAGAAAGATAAATTTTTGTTTAAATTTAAGCCACTATTGTTATTACTCTTATTTGTAGTTGAACATATTTCTAGTCAAAAGAAAAGCTGAGGAGTGAAAAATCATGCAGGTACTAGATTGGAGAATAAAAATAGATGATCATATTTTAGGATATAAATGAAGTTTGAAAAGAGTTGAATTGATCATAAGCAGATGAGAGTGATAAGAGATTAAAGAAAATGAAGTTTGCCTATTTATCATTCCTTTTACTTTAGCAAATATTTAAGGACTGGCATATGCTTTATTGGGCACTATTCTGAGCCCCAATGATAAACCACACACAGAGAACATAGAATAACCCGTTTCTATAAAGTATGGATTCTGAGAATTTAGGGAGTGATAGAGTAGGCATAATTTAAAAGAAAGTTGTCATGGAATCTCTCTCTCTCTTTTAAATTAGGGAGTTCATTGTTTACAGTGCAGTCTTTGACAGATAGGCACAATTTTTCATCTCTCCTTGTTATGTCTGGGATATACTCATTCCTTAAGCCTAGGGCACTCTCCCCCATCATGCAACATAGCTTCAAAGTATCTTCATCTCATCTCTTTCCCTCCTTCCTCAGAGTCATTTGCTGTAGCACAATACAAATACTCAGTCCAAGCTCCACCTTATATTTTATCATAATGTCCCCCCTCTTTTATTTTTTTTTAACTTTCACTTCTTCTTCTTCTAGCGTTTGCCTTAACTTTCACTTATGAGTGAGATCATTCAGTATTGGTCTTTCTCTTCCTGACTTATCAACATGATATCTTTAAGTTCTGACTATAGTCCTACAAAATGGATTACCTCTTCATTTTTACTGACAGTAAGTTATCCATTGTGCATATGTACCACAACTTAATTAGTCACTCATGTGCCATGGGACATCTGAGTTTCTCCCTAATTTAGGCTATTACAAACTGTGCTGCTGTGAACAGAGGTGTAGATAAATATTATCAGATGGATGTCTTTGTTCTCCCTTGGTATCTCCCCTGGATCTCTCTATGTTCTCCCATAACAGCTGTACCTGTCTATAATGCTGAGTTATAAGGGAGGTCTATTTCTAGCATTTGAATGAATCATCAGACTGATTTCCACAAGGGTTAGGCCAATTTACCTTTCCACCAGCAATTTAAGAGAGATCTTCCCCACCCCAGCCTCTCTAACAGTTAGTATTTCTATCTTTTCTAACTTATAACACTGTCACAGGTGTAAAGTGATGTCACATTGTTATTTTCTTTTATTTACATTTCCCTGCTCATCAGTGACTTTGAGCCTTTTTTAACATATCTATTAATGCTTTGGATCTTTTTTTTGTAGAATATTTTGCTAATGGGAAGATCTTGTTTTGAAGTTGTTTATTTTGTTTTGTTTTATTTTGTTTGTTTTTGTTGTTCTTTTTGCTTTCTGGATTGTATCTAGGGCTTAGTCCTGCAATAGTCCACCACCACTAGTGGGCATTTTATTATATGTATATATTTGTATTTTATTTAGCTAGAGAATGATAGACAGAAAGATATGGAGACTACTCCTCCACTTGGGAAACTTCCCTGCTGCAGTTGCTTCAGTATCATCGCCCATATACATACTTGGGGACTTGCTTATGAAAGGTGTGTGCCACCACTCAGTCACTAAAAGATGATCTTTGTACACGTTTAAAGGAGCTGGAGGAGCCAACCGGGTAAATGTGCAGTGGGAGTCATTCCAAGCAAGAAGCATCAAAAGTCAAGAAAGTGACTGTATTTGATACATTTTAGGAATAAGGAGAACAGTGTGGGTGGAGAAGAGTGAGCTAAAGGAAGAGTCATGGAAGCTAAGTTCAGAGAAGTGGTAGGATAAGACAAGGTGGGGCGGTGGGGGGAGGCATGGCAGGTTTTGTTTTTATTTCAGATGAGCTACAAAAACATTTGAAAAGAAAAACTAGATTTTATCAGAGGAATATCATTGTGTTATATCTCACAGGATGATCCCTCTTTACTTCAAAAAAGACACAAATCAATAGAGCAGAAGTACTCATAGATTAGATAAAGAGAGGTTATAATAAAGCAGACAAGTGACAATAGTGGATTGAATGAGGTTGCATTAGCAAATGCAGTGATTAAGTATTTGGGATTTTCAACTTTTTTTAAAAATAATTTTATGACTTGAGTGTCAGAATTTTTTGATGAATTGCAGATAAACTATAAGAAAAAAGAGAAGAGTCAAGACAAATTCTGAGAGGTATACACTAAACAATTGAAGAGAGAGATTTGCAACATTATGAAGATGGGGACACTGTGTAAAACTATTTTATTTTACTGTTTTTTAATTTATATTATTAGTGATTTTTTTAATGTCTTATAAGATGATCAGACTGGGCTGGGAGTAGCACTTTACAGTGCACAAAGACCCTGAGGGGAGGAAGCTTTGCAAGTGTAAAAGCAGCATTGCAGGAGTCTTTCTATGTCTCTCCCTATCTATCTGCCCCTCCCCTATCAATTTTACTCTGTCTCTATCCAATAAATAAATATAAAATATTTAGAAAAAGATCACAAGATTACAAGTTAATACCCTACCCACCACCAAAGTTCTATGTCCTTCCCCATTTCCCAAATTTCCCCTCTTCCCCAAGGATAACCAATATAGTTTTTATAAAGCCTTAGTGACAATTTGACTATTTTTTTTCCTTTTTAAGAATTTTATGTGTTCCAGTTCTTTTTATATTGTCCATAGGAGCACAAACATACTATAGTTGTCCTTCAGAGAATGCATTTCATAATAGATATAAGCCATAAAAAAGAGTCCATGAATACAAAACTACATTAAAGAGTCTCAAGGTATTATAAATGATTATGATTAGAAAAACATAATGTATTGAGAGCCCAGCAGTAAGTCCCCACACCTATGTACATCTAATCTTTGACAAAGGTGCCCAGTCTATTAAATGGGGAAAACAGTCTCTTCAACAATTGGTGTTGGAAAAAAATGGGTTTAAACATGCAGAAGAATGAAACTGAACCCCTATATTTCACTAAATACAGAAGTAAAGTCCAAGTGGATCAAGGGCTTGGATGTTAGACCAGAAACCAGATACTTAGAGGAAAATATTGGCAGAACTCTTTTCCACATACATTTTAAAGACATCTCCAATGAAATTAATCCAATTACAAAGAAGACTAAGGCAAGCATAAACCTATGGGACAACATCAAAATAAAAAGCTTCTGTACAGCAAAAGAAACCACTACCCAAACCAAGAGACTCCTCACAGAATGGGAGAAGATCTTTACATCCCATACATCAGACAAGAGGCTAATAACCAAAATAAAGAGCTTGCCAAACTCAACCACAAGGAAACAAATAACCTCATCCAAAAATGGGGAGATGATATGGACAGAACATTCATTACAGAAAAGATCCAAAAGGCCAAGAAACACATGAAAAAATTTTCCAAGTATTTGATTGTCAGAGAAATGCAAATAAAGACAACAATGAGATACCACTTTAGTCCTGTGAGAATGTCATACATCTGAAAAGGTAACAGCAGCAAATTCTGGAGAGGTTGTGGGGGTCAAAGGAACCCTCCTGCACTGCTGGTGGAAATGTAAATTGGTCCAACCTCTGTGGACAACAGTCTGGAGAACACTTAGAAAGCTAGAAATGGACCTACCCTATGATCCTGCAATTCCTCTCCTGGGGATATATCCTAAGGAAGCCAATACACCCATCCAAAAAGATCTGTGTACACATATGTTCTTAGCAGCACACTTTGTAATAGCCAAAACCTGGAAGCACCCCAGGTGTCCAACAACAGATGAGTGGCTGAGCAAGTTGTGATATATATACAATGGAATAATACTCAGCTATAAAAAAATGGTGACTTCACTATTTTTAGCCGGTCTTAGATGGAGCTTGAAAAAATCTGTTAACTGAAATAAGTCAGAAACAGAAGGATGAATATGGGATGATCTCACTCTCAGGCAGAAGTTGAAAACAAGATCAGAAAAAAAAAATACAAGTAGAACCTGAACAGGAATTGGCATGTTGAACCAAAGTAAAAGACTTTGGGGTGATGGGGGGGTCAGAATACAGGTCCAGAAAGGATGACAGAGGACCTAGTGGGGGTTGTATTGTTATATGGAAAACTGGGACATGTTATGCATGTACAAACTATTGTATTTACTGTTGAGTGTAAAACATTAATTTCCCAATAATGAAATTAAAGAAAACATAATGTATGAAAAAATAGTACTAAAGATACAATGATATCCTGTAAAAAGGACATAGGAAATTATATGCATTTAATGTGTTATACATCAAAGTATATATAATTTTTTAATTTTTTTTCTTTTTTTACTTTTTAAAAAATATTTATTTTCTTTATTTATTCCCTTTTGTGGCCCTTATTGTTTTATTGTTGTTGTCGTCATTGGATAGGACAGAGAGAAATGGAGAGAGGAGGGAAAGACAGAGAGGAGGAAAGAAAGATAGACACCTGCAGACCTGCTTCACCGCCTGTGAAGCGACTCCCCTGCAGGTGGGGAGCCGGGGTTTGAACCGGGATCCTTATGCCAGTCCTTGTGCTTTGCACCATCTGCGCTTAACCCGCTGTGCTACAGCCTGACTCCCTATTTTTTTTCTTTTTTATTGGTGATTTAATAATGATCGGCAAGATTGTGGGATACAAAGTGTAAAATTCCATATAATTCCCACCACCAGAGCTCTGTATTCCATCTACTCTTTTGGAAGTTTCCTTATTCTTTATCGCTTTGCATGTATGAACCAAAGATCTTCTTTAACTTTTTGAAAAATTTATAACAAGGAAACATTAACAAAACCATAGGGGCAGGGGTAGGTGGGCGGGAGGGGACACAATCTTTTGGTGCTAGGAATGGTGTCTATGTATACTCCTATTAAAGTGTAGTCATGTAAATCACTATTTGATTAATATGAGAGGGGAAAAATTGATTGTATGTCTCAAATTTCTTAAAACACAGACTGAGTCTTTTTAATACATAGGCTGAGTCTTTGATATGTTGACTCTCTCAAAAGCCTAGACCAGGGAGAACAGAAGCAACTGGTGGCACAGCTATATAAAAGATGTTGGGTATTGTACAGCAAATCCTAACAAAGGGATTTTTCAAAGTTAACCCAACTACCAAATAATGTGATGATAACAATAACTACCCATTGTCTTCTTGAACCGTAAGACAACAGAAACTTCACATTTCCATTATAGAGCCTATATTTCCCCCAGTCCTGGAACCTTAGGGTTGGGCCCACTTTCCTGCATGCTTCTCTCAATTCATATCAACTAATATTGCATCCTCCGATCACAACCTAATCAATGTAAGAGTGCCACCTCAGCATGCTTCATTTCAGACTATGTCCAGAGACTTCAGGTATGGAATGACAACCCTTCAGCTTCATTACTCAGGTGAGACCTTTCCTTTCATAGTATTCTCTAATTCCGTTCCAGGTAGTTCACTTCCTAACAAAAATCCCAAAACCTAGATACAGACCAGGTCCCCTGACATAGAGCCTATGTTCATAGGTATCCATAAACTAGGGCAAAATATATACCTGAAAGCAAAAGTATGCAATACTCTGCAGTGAGTACCCCCCAACACTTCATCTGCACTATTCCAGCCTTTAGGTCCATAATTATTCAAGTTTGTTTGGCTTTGTATGTTAACTCTCTTTTCAGCCACCAGGTTCTAGATACCATCAGGATGCTGACCAGACTTCCCTGGACAGAAAACCTCACCAGTGCGTCCTGCTTCACTTCCCCAGAGCCCCAGTCTGCTAGGGAAAGAGAGAGGCAGGCTGGGAGTATGGATTGACCAGTCAACGCCCATGTTCAGTGGGCAAGCAATTACAGAAGCCAGACCTTCCACCTTCTGCATCCCCCAATGACCTTGGGTCCATAGTCCCAGAGGGATAAAGAATAGGAAAGCTATCAGGGCATGGGACGGGATATAGAGATCTGGTGGTGGGAACTGTGTAAAGTTGTACCCCTCCTATCCTATGGTTTTGTTAATGTCTCCTTTTCAAAATAAAAAAATAAATAAATAAATAATAGGAAACCTATCAGGGGAGGGTATGGGATGTGGAGTTCTGTTGATGGGAATTGTGTGGAGTTGTACCCCTCTTATTCTATGGTTTTGTCAGCATTTCCTTTTATAAACAGAATAAAAATTAAATTAAATTAAATTAAAAATATATAAATAAATTGAAAAAAAAAGAAATAAAACATGTCAACATATCAAGATGGTATTGGTTGCACTGTCTTCCCCTCCTCTCTCCATTTATTTCTGTCATATTTAACAATGAAGGCATCAATAACAACAACAGTAGCTACAACAATAAAATAACCAGGGCAACAAAAGGGAATAAATAAATTAAATAAACTATTATAAAAAATAGCCTCCAGGAGCAGTGGATTTGTCAAGCCCCAGCAACAACCTTGGAAGCAAAAAAAAAAAAAAAAAAAAGAATTGCAAGCTCTTAAGGAAAAGAAGGGAGTTACTTGTAAAGAAAGAATAGTCTGAAAAGAGGCTAAGATAAAGTGGAATGAACTATATACTCAAGGCTTTAAAAAAATAACAATTGACGAGGGATTGGGGGAAGATGGCGGACTGAGAAGCTGTTAACAGCATGTTCTCTGATCACATCTTCTAAAAACGGTAGGATTTTCTGCCTTAAGCAGGCCTGTCAATAAGGAGTGACACCAAAGAGGTGATTGTAATTTAATTTGGGTTAAGAATTAGAGTAAAGGTGACATGGACTAGCGGGGCTCCAGACTTCCCAGGTGGTGCCGGGCAAGGCGAGTGCGCCAGGCAATGTCCTCCGCCTGGGAAGGCGGGTCCTCCGCCTGGGAAGGCGGCTCCTCCGCTGGTTGCAGAGCGCTGCTGGACGGCCGGCAGAGGACCCGGAGAGAGCACTTTAGCTCGGGGGCTGTCTCTTGAGAATCTCCAGGGACCACCGCGACCCTGAGGGCGGATCCAAAGACTTCTTGAGTATAGCTCTCATTGGATTAAAGGACTTGGAGCTAGTTTTCATTTTCGAGAAATACTTTAAAAAGTCTGGAGGGGGGGGTTTCCTGGAAGATGGCGGACGGAGAAGCTGCTAGCCGCTGAGCTCCGAACACACTCCCCTGGAAACAATAGGATTTTCTGCATTTAGCAGGCCAGCCAATGAGGTGTCCTTAGACACCAAGGAGGTGACTATAACTTAATTTGGGTTAAGAATTAGAGTAGGGAAAAAAAAATCTTTTTTCTTCCTTTTAATTTTCAAGCATACATCCTTCCCCCCCCACCCCCATAAGCAGTCCTTGGGGACCAGCTCCTAGCAGGATACCCCATACCACCAAACAGGGTGTTTTTTTTTTAATTCACTGATACACATTTGGAAAGTTCCTTGCACTGCTCTTTAATTAAAACTCTTTTTCTTATCTTCTCCCTTTTCTCTCTCTTGTCTCTCTCTCTCTCTCTCTCTTTTTTAATCTTGTCATACACTTCTTCTTTCCTATTTGCCTTTCTGAATTTGTGAATTACTTTGGGGAAGAAATCCGACTCAGAGTGGACTCTCTATGTGTGTATCTCAGCTCTAGTTCCCTTTCCCCTCTTGTTACCCCTAGAATATGCACTGGATAGTAGATTTGCATAACTGTCTATTCTTGCTATCCTCTCTTTCTTTTCTCTTTCTTCATTGGGATTGGGCTACTATTTTTTCACGGACTGGAGAAATTATTTGGCTAACTGGTAACGATTAAACTACTTCAATACTTACTTCAGTTGCTACTGTAATTCCTGAGGTTGGTGAGTGCAATTGTCATAAAGGTATTTAGTACAGTGTTACTTGTACTCAAGACACAACAACTGAGGAACAACAGAGCATAAAAAAAAGACAGAAACACATAAATAAAAACAATGGGTAGATTAAAAACAAATAAAACTGCTAATCCAATGAATGAAGACAAGAGCCCAGAAGAAACTACAAATCAGTCAGAAGTAACCATAGGTAAGAAAAGTATGCAAGCAATAATAAACTTATTAATCACAGAAATGAAAACAACATTGGAGGAAAGAAATGGCAGTATTAGGGAAACAACAGTTGAGACCCCCAAGGAAAATACTGATTATCTTGAGACAATTAGAGAACTGAAAGCTGAAATAGCTGTAATGAAGAAAGAAGCTGAGGCAAGGGAAAGCAGACTAACAGAAGCAGAAAAAAGAATTAGTCAGACAGAGGATGAGTTAGAGAAAACAATGAAAGAGGTGAAAGAGCTTAAAAAGAGATTGAGAGACACTGAAAGCAAAGAGAGACATATGGGATGATCTCAAAAGAAGTAACATTTGCATAATTAGCCTGCCAGAGGAAGAAAGAGAGGAAGGGGAAGCAAACATTCTAGAGGAATACAAGAAAACTTCCCAGACCTGAATAACAGAAAGGATATCAAGGTTCAAGAGGCCCAGAGAGTACCAAACAGAATCAACCCAGACCTGAAGACACCAAGACACATCATAGTCACAATGAGAAGAAGTAAGGATAAAGAAAGGATCCTGAAGGCTGCAAGAGAGAAACAAAAAGTCACATACAAGGGAAAACCCATAAGATTATCTGCAGATTTCTCCACTCAAACTCTAAAAGCCAGAAGGGAGTGGCAAGATATCTATCGAGCCCTGAATGAAAAAGGGTTTCAACCAAGGATAATATATCCTGCTAGACTTTCATTCAAACTAGATGGAGGGATCAAAACCTTCTTAGACAAACAACAGTTAAAGGAGGCAACCATCACTAAGCCAGCCCTGAGAGAGGTACTAAAAGACCTCTTATAAACAAGAACATCACTATAATACTTGTAATATATCAGAGTAAACAAATTGTTTTTTAGAACAATGGCACTACAATACATTAAATCCATAATATCAATAAATGTCAATGGCTTAAACTCACCCATCAAAAGGCACAGGGTGGGGGGATGGATCAGAAAACATAACCCAACCATATGCTGCTTGCAAGAATCCCATCTGTCACAACAAGATAAGCACAGACTTAAAGTGAAAGGATGGAAAACTATCATACAGGGTAACAGTCCACAAAAAAGGGCAGGAACAGCCATTCTCATCTCAGACACGATAGATTTTAAATTAAATAAAGTAATAAAAGATAGGCAAGGACATTACATAATGATTAGAGGATCAATCAGCCAAGAAGACTTAACAATTATTAACATCTATGCACCCAATGAGGGACCATCTAAATACATTAAGCATCTACTGAAAGAATTTCAAAAATACATCAATAGTAATACAATAATAGTGGGAGACTTCAATACCCCACTCTCACACTTAGACAGATCAACAAAGCAGAGAACCAATAAAGATACAAGAGAATTGAATGAAGAGATTGACAGACTAGATCTCTTGGACATTTTCAGACTCCTCCACCCCAAAAAACTGGAATACACCTTCTTTTCAAATCCACATAACACATACTCAAGGATAGACCACATGTTAGGCCACAAAGACAGCATCAATAAATTCAAGAGCATTGAAATCATCCCAAGTATCTTCTCAGACCACAGTGGAGTAAAAATAACATTTAACAACAAACGGAAAATTATTAAAAGACATAGAATTTGGAAACTAAACAACATGCTCCTTAAGAACCACTGGGTCAGAGACTCACTCAAACAGGAAATTCAAATGTTCCTGGAAACTAATGAAAATGAAGACACAACCTATCAAAATATTTGGGACACAGCTAAAGCAGTATTGAGAGGGAAACTTATAGCCATACAATCACATATTAAACACCAAGAAGAAGCTCAAATGAACGACCTTACTGCACACCTCAAGGACTTAGAGGAAGAGGAACAAAGGAACCCTAAAGCAACCAGAAGGACAGAAATCACTAAAGTTAGAGCAGAAATAAACAACATTGAAAATAAAAGAACCATACAAAAGATCAATGAAGCCACATGTTGGTTCTTTGAAAGATTAAACAAAATTGACAAACCCCTAGCCAGACTCACCAAACAAAAAAGAGAGAAGACTCAAATTAATAGAATTGTAAACGATGCAGGAGATATCACAACTGACACCACAGAAATCCAGAGAATCCTGCGAAACTTCTATAAAGAACTATATGCCACCAAGCTAGAGAATCTGGAAGAAATGGAACAATTCCTAGAAACCTATGCACTTCCAAAACTGAACCAAGAAGAACTACAAAATCTAAATGCACCAATCACAGACAAAGAAATTGAAACCGTTATTAAGAATCTCCCCAACAACAAAAGTCCTGGACCAGAGGGCTTCACAAACAAATTATACAAAACATTCAGGAAACAGTTAATACTCTTACTTCTTAAGCTATTCCATAAGATTGAAGAAACAGGAATACTCCCTTCCACCTTTTATGAAGCCAACATCACCCTGATACCAAAAGCTGATAGGGACAGAACAAAAAAGGAAAACTACAGACCAATATCTCTGATGAACATAGATGCCAAAATATTAAACAAGATCTTGGCCAACCGGATACAGCAACACATCAAAAAGATTATTCATCATGACCAAGTGGGATTCATCCCAGGAATTCAAGGCTGGTTCAACATCCGTAAGTCAATCAATGTCATTCACCACATCAGTAAAAGCAAAGCCAAAAACCACATGATTATCTCAATAGATGCAGAGAAAGCCTTTGACAAAATCCAACACCCATTCATGCTCAAAACTCTACAAAAAATGGGAATAGATGGGAAATTCCTCAAGATAGTGGAGTCTATATATAGTAAACCTACAGCCAACATCATACTCAATGGACAGAAGCTGAAAGCATTCCCCCTCAGATCGGGGACTGGACAGGGCTGTCCACTGTCACCGTTACTCTTCAACATAGTATTGGAAGTTCTTGCCATAGCAATCAGGCAAGAGAAAGAAATCAAAGGGATACAGATTGGAAGGGAAGAAGTCAAGCTCTCACTATTTGCAGATGATATGATAGTATACATAGAAAGACCTAAAGAATCCAGTAGAAAATTACTGGAAGTTATTAGGCAATATAGCATGGTGTCAGGCTACAAAATCAATGTACAAAAATCAGTAGCATTTCTTTATGCAAACACTAAATCTGAAGAAGAAGACATCCAGAAATCACTCCCATTTACTGTTTCAGCAAAATCAATCAAATACCTAGGAATAAAGTTGACCAAAGAAATGAAAGACTTGTATACTGAAAACTATGAGTCGCTACTCAAGGAGATAGAAACTGATACCAAGAAAGGGAAAGATATCCCATGCTCATGGATTGGAAGAATAAATATCATCAAAATGAATATTCTCCCCAGAGCCATATACAAATTTAATGCAATACCCATCAAATTCCACCAAGCTTCTTTAAGAGAATAGAACAAACACTATAGTCATTTATCTGGAACCTGAAAACACCTAGAATTGCCAAAACCATCTTAAGGAAAAGAAACAGAAATGGAGGCATCACACTCCCAGACCTTAAACTATATTATAAAGCCATCATCATAAAAACAGCATGGTACTGGAACAAAAATAGGCACACAGACCAGTGGAACAGAATTGAAAGCCCAGAAGTAAATCCCAACACCTATGGGCATCTAATATTTGATAAGGGGCCCAAAGGATTAAATGGAAAAAGGAGACTCTCTTCAATAAATGGTGCTGGGAAAACTGGGTTGAAACATACAGAAGAATGAAATTGAACCACTTTATCTCACCAGAAACAAAAATCAACTCCAAATGGATCAAAGACCTAGATGTCAGACCAGAAACAATCAAATACTTAGAGGAAAACATTGGTAAAACACTTTCCCACATACAACTCAAGGACATCTTTGATGAATCAAACCCAATTGCAAGGAAGACTAAAGCAGAAACAAACCAATGGGACTACATCAAATTGAAAAGCTTCTGCACATCCAAAGAAACTATTAAACAAACAGAGAGACCCCTCACAGAATGGGAGAAGATCTTCATATGCCAGACATCAGACAAGAAACTAATCACCAAAATATATAAAGAGCTCAGCAAACTTAGCACCAAAAAAGCAAATGACCCCATCCAAAAATGGGCAGAGGAAATGAATAAAACCCTCAGAGGAGATCCAAAAGGCTAACAAACATATGAAAAACTGCTCTAGGTCACTGATTGTCAGAGAAATGCAAATTAATACAACACTAAGATACCACCTCACTCTTGTAAGAATGGCATACATTAAAACGGATAGCAGCAACAAATGCTGGAGAGGATGTGGGGACAGAGGAACCCTTTTGCATTGCTGGTGGGAATGTAAATTGGTACAGCCTCTGTGGAGAGCAGTCTGGAAAACTCTCAGAAGGCTACTGGATCATGGACCTTCCATATGATCCAGTAATTCCTCTCCTGTGGTTATACCCCAAGGACTCCATAACAACCAACCAAAAAGAGGTGTGTACTCCTATGTTCATAGCAGCACAATTCATAATAGCTAAAACCTGGAAGCAACCCAGGTGCCCAACACCAGATGAGTGGCTGAGAAAGCTGTGGTATATATACACAATGGAATACTATGCAGCTATCAAAAACAATGAACCCACCTTCTCTGACCCATTTTGGACAGAGCTAGAAGGAATTATATTAAGTGAACTAAGTCAGAAAGATAAAGATGAGTATGGGATGATCCCACTCATCAACAGAAGCTGACTAAGAAGATCTAAAAGGGAAACTAAAAGCAGGACCTGATCAAATTGTAAGTAGGGCACCAAAGTAAAAACCCAGTGGTGAGGGGTAGACATGCAGCTTCCTGGGCCAGTGTGTGGTGGCAGTTGGCGGGAAGGATGGGTCACAGTCCTTTGGTGGTGGGAATGGTGTTTATGTACACTCCTAGCAAAATGTAGACATATAAATCAGTAGTTAATTAATATGAGAGGGGGGAAATCAATTGTATGTCTCAAAGTTTCTCAAAAGACAAACTGAATCTTTTTAATATATAGGCTATGTATTTGATATGCAGACTCTCTCAAAAGCCTAGACCAAGTAGATTAGAAGCATCCAATAGCACAGCTATATACAAGATACTGGATACTGTACAGCAAACCATAACAAAGAGACTTTTCAAAGTTAACCCAATTAACAAATAATGTGGTGATAATATTAACTATCGATTGTCTTTTTGAACCCTAAGACAGCAGGAACCTCACATCTTCACTATAGAGCCCCTACTTCCCCCAGTCCTGGAACCCTTGGATAGGGCCCACTTTCCCGTATGCATCTCCCAATCCAAAACAAATAATATTGCATCCGCTGATCACAACCTAACCAAAGCAACGATTGCCACCTCAACATGCTTCACCTCAGACTGTATCCAGAGACTTCACGTGTGGAATGACAACCCTTCAGATTCATTACTCGGGTGAGACCTTTCCTTTTATAGTACACTCTAATTTCATCTCAGGTAGTTCACTTTCTAACAAAGTCCCACAACCTAGATATACACCAGTTTCTGTGAGAGAGAGAGCTTATGTGCACACGTATCCATAAACTACTGCAAAATATATACCTGAAAGCAGAAGTACACTAGAGTTTGCAGTGAGTACCTCCCTAACACTTCCTCTCCACTATTCCAAGCTTGGGATCCATGATTGCTCAACAAATTGTTTGGCTTCATATGTTAACTCTCTTTTCAATCACCAGGTTCCAGATGCCACTAGGATGCTGGCTAGGCTTCCCTGGATTGAAGACCCCACAATGTGTCCTGGAGCTCAGTTTCCCCAGAGACACACCTTACTAGGGAAAGAGAGAGGCAGACTGGGAGTATGGACCGACCAGTCAATGCCCATGTTCAGTGGAGAAGCAATTACAGAAGCCAGACCTTCTACCTTCTGCAACCCTCAACGACCCTGGGTCCATGCTCCCAGAGGGCTAGAGAATGGGAAAGCTATCATGGGAGGGGGTGGGTTATGGGGATTGGGTGGTGGGAATTGTGTGGAGTTGTACCCCTCCTACCTTATGTTTTTGTTCATTAATCCTTTCTTAAATAAAAAATCAATTAAAAAATAACAATTGACAATCATATGCACTTCACCCTGCAAGACTATTATCCACACATGGAGGAGCAATCAAAACAGTGCTAGACAAAGAACCAAAGTTGTTTGCCACTACAGATCTGTCTTGCAAGAGTTATTAAGAGGAGTGCTACAGAGCAATAAATAAGGAATATTTAATTCTAAACAAGGTGATGCACTGTAAAAATTATTTATAAATATAAGTTATAGAAATATGTGACAAATTTAATGGATGAAAAGGGAAGAGGAAATGGATAGAGGTGTTCAAGAAAAGAACTGTGAGATAAAAACAGTTTTAAAAAAGTCTCCTAGATTTATTTATATTTTAAATACTTTTGTATGAATTGTATATGTACTAATATTTTTATCAACTTCATGTTAGCTATCAAACTCAAACAAAAACTACTATAGTTGTGGGCCCCTAGAAATATGCCTAAAATGAACTTCTTATTTCCACAATAAGATCCATAATTCCAACCTGAGTTCTCTAAGCTACAACCTCAACAATATGTCCTGGAACCTCATCTCTCTAGAGCTTTAACCCACAAGGGAAAGATAAAAACAGGCCGGGGTTATGGATTGGCCTGTCAGTACCCATGTCCAATGGAGAAGCAATTACAGAAGTGAGAATTCCCACCTTCTGCCGCCCCCAATAATTTTGATCCATACTCCCAATGGGGGAGAAGAGAAAGGGAGAATAGGATCAGAGGGCTCTGAACTCCAGATCCATCAGGTTTTAGAGAGAGAACAAGGAAAAAAGAGAGGCATGGATGTAGTAATAGGGTTATTAGTAATTTGGAAAGGAAGAGAAAATGGAACCTTAAAAAAAGACAATTATACACAAATATAGACTAATAGTTGTAGCAATAATAGTTAATTCATACCTGCAACCTTAGGAAACTTGCTGTATCTTACAATAGAAAAATTGGGTATTCAGAACTCTGGTGGTAGGAGCAGTGTGTAGTTATATTCCTATTGCCTTGTAACTCTGTAAGTCAATATTAAATCACTAACAAAAATTTAAAAGCTGTATATATCTTATAGTCTTAAGTCAAGGGTGTGTGTTTGTGGAAGTGGTGGGGGCTGGTAGGGAGAATTCCAGACATCTTTCTCTTCTCAGACTGATTCCGGAGAGTGGAAACACTGCCCTGAGCTCAAAGTCACAAGGATTCAAGGGATTCTTCTATTCTAAATAACAGTCCCAAGATACTTTTCATGAACCAATTGTTTTCTGAGTTCAAATGAGCCCAACTCTTCATCTGAACTATTCCAGCCTTTAGGTTCATGATTAGTCAATAAGTTGTTTGACTCTGTATTTTAACTCTTTTTTCAGCCACCAGGTTCCAGATGCTAACATGATGCCAACGGGACTTCCCCGGGGAGACAACCCCACCTATATGTCCTGGAGCCCTGCTTCCCCAGAACTTCTCCCCACTAGGGAAAGAGAGAGAGTGGCTGTGAGTATGGATTGACCTATCACTGCCCATGTTTAGCAGGGAAGCAATTACAGAAGCTAGACCTTCCACCTTCTGCACCCCATAATGACCCTGGGTCCATACTCCCAGAGGGTTAAAGAATAGGAAACCTATCAGGGGAGGGGATGGGAAACAGAGTTCTGGTGATTGGAATTGTGTGGAGTTGTACCCCTCTTATCCCATGGTTTAGTCAATGTTTCCTGTTTATAAATAAAAAATTCAAAAATAAAAAATCAAATATTAATAAAAATAAGTGCAAAAGTGACAGATTATTTTTATTGGGAGATATTAATGATTTATAGTAAAAAATAAATAGAGTTCTTGGTACAATTTATCAAATTTCTACAAGACATTCTATACTTCCCCCTCACCCTACCTAGGTTCTCCTCCAGCATTGTGCACCAGGACCTCACCATCCCACTCCAGAGTCCTTGACTTTGGTGTGATTCACCAAAGCCAGTTCAAGTTCTACTTTGTGTTTCCTCTTTCTGTTATTATTTCTCAACTTCCGTCTATGAGTGAGATCATTTCATATTCATCTTTCTCTTTCTGGCTTAGCTCACTTAACAAGCTCCATCCAAGATAAGGTCAAGAGAGTAAATCTTTCTTAATAGCTGAGTAGTATTAGTATTCTATCCTGTATGAATACCACAGTTTTCTTAGACACTCATTTGTTGTTCACCTGGGTAGCTTCCAGGTTTTTCTGATTACCAATTGTGCTGCTATGAACATAGGGATACACACATCTTTTAGGATGAGTGTGTTTGATTCCTTAAGGTATATGCCCAGGAGAGGAATTCCTGATTTGTAAAATAGGTTCATTTCTAGCCTTGTGATAGTTCTCTAGACTGCTTTACATCAGGATTGGACCAATTTACATTCCCACAAGCAGCACAGGAGGGGTCCTTTGCCCCCATAACTTTTCCAGCATTTTTTCCTGCTATTTTTTCTGATGTATGACATTCTCACAGGCATGAAGTGACATCTCATTGTTGTCTTTATTTGAATTTCCTTAACAATCAATGATGGAATATGTGGAATATATTTTCATATGTCTGTGATGTGGAATATTTTTTATATGTCTGTTGGCATTCTGGATCGATCAGTGGATGAGTCAAGATTGTTCAGGAGTTATACCAGCAGGGCATCATATACATGTATGTCAAATAATGTAAGAAATTCCTCAGAAGTATGTAAGGAAAAAATAAAGTACTTAATATTCTCAACTACATATGTCTTTAATGAACTGGAAGGGAAAGAGAAAACCATCTCCCTCTCTCTGGAAAAGAGAAATGATGAACAGGAAACTCTTATCATACCACTCACTCCGCTTCATAAAATATGAGTAACTTTTGGCAACCACTCAAAATGAAAGAGAAAATATGCAAAATACGCACATATTTATTTGAGCATACAAGCTGAGAGAAAAGTAAGAGCTTTAAAACAGATTTGTTGAGGATGGGAAGGTAACATATTTGATGCTGCAATAAATATGTGTATATATATATGCATAGATATATACATATATATATATATAGAGAGACATAATGTATATACACATATGAATATAATGTTGCAGCCGAAGTCAAATGTGTTTTCCATACCAACTTATTCTGTGCCTTCACCTACTATTTTGACTTCTAAGGAATGAAATGTTCTTGATAAACCATGATATATTTATAAAGTACTTAGAAATTTTGGCACCAATTGTACTCAGAAAAGGCCTATGCTACACATTACCTTAATTAAAAAAGTGTTTTATTTTTATAAACAGAAAAATCAATTGTGTAAAATGAAGCAGCTCAAGATAATTTACTATTTTCAAATACTTCAAAACACATTAAAAGTATCAAGGAATACATAATGATTGACTAATTATTTGTGTTTTCAGTGAACCATTAACATAGGTTTTCTAAGGATTTCTATCCTGTCATAATCAGACTCATTGAAATAATACTGAAAAGGTTATAATTAGAAAGAACAATGATCTCAGAATGCTAGAGGTACACCTACCCTATGACACTGCAATTCCTCTCCTGGGCATATATCCTAAGGAATCAAACATACCCATCCAAAAAGATTTGTGTATACCTGTTTTCATAGGAGCAAATTATTATAGCCAAAACCTGGAATTAATCCAGGTGTCCAACAGCAGATGAGTGGTTGAGTAAGTTGTGGTCTATACATCACAGTGGAATACTACTTAGCTATTAAAAATTGTGATTTCACCTTTTTCACCCCATCTTAGATGGAGCTTGAAGGAATCATGTTAAGTGAGAAAAGTCAGAAATAAAAGTATAAATATGGAATGATCTCACTCACAGAAGTTGAAAAACAACAATGAGATACAACCTCAATCCTGTGAGAATGTCATACCTCGAAAATGACAGCAGCAACAAATGATGGAGAGGTTGTGGGGACAAAGGAACCCTCCAGTACTGCTGGTGGGAATGTAAATTGGTTCAACCTCTGTGCAGAGCACTCTGGAGAACACTCACAAGGCCAGAGATGGACCTTCCATAAGACCCAGTGATTTCTCTTTTAGGGATATATCCGAAGGACTCTATAACTCGCAGCCAAAATATATGTGTATACCTATGTTCATAGCAGCACAATTTGTAATAGCTAAAACCTGGACAAAAGCCAACAGGAGACGAATGGCTGAGAAAGCTGTGGTATATTTACACAATGGAATACTATGTAGCTATTAAGAACAATGAGCCTACCTTCTGTGACCCATATTGGAAGGAATTATGTTAAGTGAGCTAAGTCAAAAAGACAAAGTATGAGATGATCCCACTCATAAACAGAAGTTGAGAAAGAACAGAAAGGAAAACTCAAAGCAGAATCTGAGTTTGGAGTAGGGTACCAAAGTAAAATCTTTGTGTTGAGGGTGAGGGTAGATGTCCAGCTTCACTGGTGAGAGGAAAAGGAGAGGACACAAATCTTTGGTGGTGGGAATGGTGTCAATATACACTCCTATTAAGTTACAGTCTCACAAATCACTATTTAACTAATATGAGAGGGTAAAATGGATTGAATGTCTCAAACTTTTTGATGCATAGAGCATAGACTGAGTATATTTTCTTTCAGTCTAAACACTTAAGACTTCAAATTGGTAATCAGACTGAATTTTAACAATGAGCTCAAATTGTTAATACATTTATAATAATGGCTTGTTCTTTGAAATATTAAGTGTCCTAAAATACTAGGCCAGAGAGAACAGAAGCAATTGGTGGTGTTACTTTATAAGATACAGTTATATGTAAATAGCAAAAAAGGACATAAATTATGGTGAAGTCTTATATGATACAGCAAATCCTAACAATGGGATTTAGAAAGTTAACTCAGTTGTGAAATAATTGAGTTTTCCAATAACTATTTATTGCCTTCTGAAACTCTAAGACAGAAGGAACCTTCCTCTTTCTCTATAAAGCTGATATTTCTCCCAGTCCTGGAACTTTCCTGCATGCTTCTCTCAATGCATACCAATTGATACTGCATCTGCTGATTCCAACCTAATCAACACAACCAATACACCCTGGCATGCTTCATTTAAGATTGTGTCCAGAGACCTTAGTTGTGGAATGTCAACCATTCAGCTTCATTACTCTGGTGAGACTTTTCTTAGCTCATAGGACTCCTTAATTCCATTTTGTGGGAAAAAAAAAAAACAACTTTAAAACCTAGATATAGAATAGGGGCCAAGAGATAGGGCATATATACATGTGCCCATAAGTTAGGGGAAATATATAAATATGTAAATAATAAGTGCACAAGGTAATTGGGATACAGAGTTCTGGTGGTGGGAATTGTGTAGAATTGTACCCCTCTTATCCTATGGCTTTGTCAATATTTTCATTTCATAAAAAAAATTAAAAAAAAATCAAAAGACAGTATCAGAAGGGAAAACACTAAGCAGAACTTGGAGTTGGTATATTGCACCAAAGTTAAAGACTCTGGGGTTGGGGGCAGGGTTCAGGTCCTGGAACATGATTGTAGAGGAGGACCTACTGGCGTTTGAATGGAAACATGGAAAACTGAGAAATGTTATGAATGTACAAACTATTATTTTATTTATTGCCAAACCATTAACCCCCAATAAAGAAATAATAAAAAAGAACAATGGTGTTGAAAATAAATGTTTTTAAGCCTAACATATAATCTTAGGTCATATTATCTTAATATACCTATCACCAACATATGATTGTACTTTACTAACTGATGTGCAAGTTAAATCCTAAATTGGGAATTAGTATTATGTGTTTCAACTATAAGTTAACTTTTTTTTAATTTTGTTTTATTTATTCATTTATCATTGGAAAGAGACAGAGAGACACCTGCAGCTCTGCTTCACCACTTTTTGTGAAGCTTTCTCCCAGCAGGTAGGGACCAGGGCCTTGAACCTGGGTCCTTGCTCACTGTAACGTGAACTTAACTAGGTGTGCACTTTCTGGCCCCCATGAGTTAACTTTTTACCAGAGATATTTCAAATCTTAAAAACACAATTATTTCATTCACTGTAACCTATGTCTTTTGTTTTCCTTTTGAGAAAACTGCAGTAGAGAAATGCTAAGTGACTTGTTTAAAATCACCCAGCAAATTAGTGAAACATAGTTATATTTTGCTTATTGTGCAAGGGTACTTTCCTCAGGATGAGTTCCTCTCTGTAAGCATAAATTTAGTGTAGCTAGACTTACTCCACTAGTATTGGTCTATTTCATTTTGTTTTGCCAAAAGGTAACATTTTGATTCCTTATAATATTCTTTAGTCTAGCCAAATCTAGAATGGTGACCACCGACATTTGTTGAAAAAAGCATGGACTTTATTAGCAAAACATTCTCACACCCATTCTCCAGCAGGGTCACATACATGAGTGTGAACAGATGGAATTATTATCCTGATATAAAAAGTAACTAGAGTTCAAATCCAGGCATTTGTCTCATCAACCTAATCTAGCAGTTTGGGAGCTGAATTGATGTCAGGTTGATTCTTCCAAGTTTTTTAATATTTCATTTTTTTCCTATGGGGTAAAGAATTTCACATGAAAGAACCAAGAATTTGTATAGGGGATATATCATAATGGTTATTCAGAAAGTCTTTCATGCCTGAGGCTCCAAAATCTTGCCCAGGTTCAATCCCCCACACCAAATAATACCAGCAGTGTTTTGGTCTATCTCTGCATATCTCATTCTCATATCTCATTCTCATTCTCCAGCAGGGTCACATACATGAGTGTGAACAGATGGAATTATTATCCTGATATAAAAAGTAACTAGAGTTCAAATCCAGGCATTTGTCTCATCAACCTAATCTAGCAGTTTGGGAGCTGAATTGATGTCAGGTTGATTCTTCCAAGTTTTTTAATATTTCATTTTTTTCCTATGGGGTAAAGAATTTCACATGAAAGAACCAAGAATTTGTATAGGGGATATATCATAATGGTTATTCAGAAAGTCTTTCATGCCTGAGGCTCCAAAATCTTGCCCAGGTTCAATCCCCCACACCAAATAATACCAGCAGTGTTTTGGTCTATCTCTGCATATCTCATTCTCATTAAAAGAAAATAAATAAAATTTATTTTTTTAAGAAAGAGAAAATCAAGAATTCAACTCCAAATAAGTGAGTCAGAGATTTAGTGAGGAGTTGATGACATGCAATTCCCATGTCTCATGTTTTACCAGCTGAACTATTTTCCTGGTCACCAGGGAGATGTTTCTAAAAGAAGGAAAATAACCTGTTACCAGTTCCTAATTAATATCCAATATACAATAGCTACTGTTTCCCCACTCTCTGTAGCTTGATAGCTTCCACTTCCATTCAGTTTCTTACTAAAGTTACTAAACTGAAAGAAGCAAAAGAGAGATCCCAGGTTAACACATGTCTGTGTTATTTATATGCATATGATGTATGATATTCATCCACATTTTATGGAAAAACATTTTTCCACAAAGTGTACCTTTTTCTAAAGAGCTATTAAATAAGATGGTCTATTTCATATGATTGATTACATGAATCCTGGCCATATATTCAAGGACTGACATTTTAAATCACATCTTCTTTTCAATTGAAGGGAATTAAATGATTTTGCTATCTTTAAATGATTGATTATTTGGATGCTGAAGCCAAAAATCTGTAAGAGTTCAATTTATAGCCCCCACCAGCTGATAGCACATTATAAGACTTTATTAAAATCATGCATGACTTGCAAACACAGCCTTATATATGACAATAAGAAAATATAGTGGCCTTCTGCCTTCAGACTGCATATTTGTAGTAATGTGGTAGTTGATATATCTACTTCTGAAAATATTATAGGTGATGTAAATTTTCCCTCTGCAGATAAATGACAATCTCTTTGTGTTTAATCTTCATAAGAGATGGGAAGAATTTAAAATAGTGATGGGTCTGAATGTTTATCAGAAGTAGAGGCATAAAGAGTTTCTAATAGCAAACTGCTAGTCCCAACAGGATAGGTCCTGCTGATTTTTTTTAAGTGTATTTTCCTTTAATTCAAACCCAGAGAGATATCTTAGCTGTAAAGATGAGTCACCAGGGCATACTAGCTGAAATTTATACACTCTGGTGTATGTCGACTTATCGAAAGAGAAAGTTTCATTCATCTAAAGTTACACAGCAGGATATGGAACACAGACCAGCCACTGTTCTGTAGGTTGGCACATTTATGGAAAAATCAATGCTTAAGTTATCATTTCCCCTGATTTAATTATAATTCCAATTTTCTTTTTGGATGGTGCAGATCAAATAAAAATAGGTTGTGTCTCTTCATTGTAAACACCACTCCATAAATCTGGACGCTGTCGTTGCTAAATTCTACCAAACACATTCAAACCCAACCCTTTGTACCTAGAATTAATTTTGCTTGTGGGGTTTGCAGCATAAAATAACAACTCTTTAGGTGACATAAAGGCCACCTAGATTCATCCATTGTGAGGCAATGCATATTATTCAAAGGAAAGACAACAATTAAAACTGAGGTTCTGCTAAGAATTGAATAAATTCCTTAAGAAAGTTATTTAGTGGATTGCAAGCATGGCTTGAATTCTCTTAGAAATACTTGTATGGGGAGTCGGGCTGTAGCGCAGTGGGTTAAGCGCAGGTGGCGTAAAGCACAAGGACCGGCATAAGGATCCCGGTTCGAACCCCGGCTCCCCACCTGCAGGGGAGTCGCTTCACAGGCGGTGAAGCAGGTCTGCAGGTGTCTACCTTTCTGCATAGGGATAAGTGTGTCTGTAGTGGGAGTAAGAAGTACATTTTGGTACTGCTGAATGTGGGGTGCAGGGCTTCTTTGTGGAATTAACTGTAGCAGGCATCTGAATTTAGGACTAAGCAGTGAGATCAATGCAGATATCTGAGTGTAGAGGGTGAATGTAGCCATATGTGTGGATAAATTTGTTTGGAAACAGTGGCAAACATTGTAGTAGGAAATAATGGTGAATCCAATTCTTATTGAATCTCAGACATCCAAAAACACATAAACAGTCTCTCTCCCCACCATTTCTCTCACTCTCTCTCTCTCTCTCTCTCACACACACACACACACACACACACACACACACACACACACACACACACAGAGAGAAATGAAAAATGATGAATGAAATAGTGGGGGTTGTATTGTTAAATGGGAATCTGGGGAATATTATGCATGTAAAAAAAAAAAAGAAGTAGAAACGCAAAGCAGAAAAAAAAAAAAAAGAAAAATCCATAGACAAAAGGATGAGAAAACAGATGCTGGTGGATTCTCACTTGTGCATTTCAGTATCCCAAGGGGCAGACTCTGATTATAGCCAACTTGCTTTCATAGTTATTATCAGCACCTTAATGGACTCTATAACCAATCATCTTGTTCCATGTCCAGCTTGAAAACAGATTAAGTCTGGGTGCTGAGGTACAAGGTTGTTCAGAAATGGTAGGAATTTGACCTGTAACCTGTTAACATGAAATAAACATAACTCCTTGCTCCTCAGCCCCTCCCTCATGCAGTTTCAGTCTCCTTCTTTGGTTACTTTTGTGCTGTAACACTGAATAGCACTATTATGGATTTTTTTCCAACAACAAGAACAACAAAGCACACACACACACACACACACACACACACACACACATTATTCATCCTTGTGGTCATGAGCTATCTTAAACTATTACTTTTACCCTAGTATCAAATCTTTAATAAAAAGATAATTGAGATAGCATTATGGTTATACAAATTATTTCTATGCCAGACACTTCAAGATAGTCAGTTTAATCCCCTGGGAACACTATAAGTCATAGCTTGGCAGTCCTTAAAAAAAAGAGAAAGTCAGGAGTTGGCTGGTAACACAGCAGGTTAAGTGCACATGGTGCAAAGTGCAAGGACCAGCGTAAATATCCCGGTTCAAGCCCCGGCTCTCCACCTGCAGGGGAATCACTTCACAAGCGGTGAAGCAGGTCTGCAGGTGTCTATCTTTCTTTCCCCCTCTGTCTTCCCCTTCTATCTCCATTTCTGTCTGTCCTATCCAACAACAGTGACATCAATAACAACAAAAATGAAAATATATTTAAAAATTATTTTAAAAAAAGGTAAGAAAGAGAGACAGGCTGGACTGATTTCAATGTAATCTTGAACCCGATTATTTTATTTTTATTCCTTTTACTTTTTTTGACTGAAAATTTAGAATAACTAATAACATCCCTCCATAAACTGAAATGAATAGAAAAAGAGTATCTCAAAATAGAGGTAACTGAGTACTATATATGCACTATAAAATTGTATATCAACTATGAATGAGATAATTGTGCCTACTATACTCAACAATTGAACAATTTGTGAAACCCAGAAGAAAAAAAATGTGGTTTTTGATTTTTCAAACTATATGAATTCATATAACATAGTGTTAGCTATTAGGAACATTTAAAAATATTGAGATATTGCTCTGGGAACATGGAAAAAATGTTAGTAGTGCTACTTGAAATGCTTTGGACAATGGGATATAAGAAAAATGGTATGTAACACTCTGAAGTGAAACTTTAAGATCCAGAATCCAGTGCACTGTGTTTCATTTTTCTGTTTTACTGATATTTAAAATACATCTAGAAGTAGGGTCTAATGAGATGAAACCCAGTCATTCTGAATGCCTGAACAACTACAATAAACTTAGTCCCCTCTGACTAGTTTTGTACATGCAATGTGAATAAGAAGTAATTCATTGTGTTGTCTCTTTTTAGGGCTGGTTTGTTTTCATACCTAATGTAACCTGCCTGAATCTACATAGTATATCAAATTCCATACTTTGTTTTATTTCAATTCCTACCAGTAGATTAGTTTGATAAGATAGATGAGGTGTTTTAAGTTCTTACATAATTTAATATTACCAAGAAAAATAGTTGTAAACTGAATATACTGAAAGAACTCCAAATATAAACACTATTACATTTCTCGTTTAAGCATATGGTATTATAAAACACTTATACCCAATTATTTTCTCCTTAAAAGCCAAGGTAATCCATACCTATGGATATTTAATTTTGGGTAAGGTAGCCCGAAGTATTAAATAAAAGAAGGAGGGTCTTTTCACTAAATGGTGTTGGGAAAATTGGGTTGAAATGTTCAGAAGAATGAAACTGAACCACTTTATATCATTAAAAATAAAAAGTAAACTCCAAATGGATCAAGGACTTGGATATTAGACCAAAAACTATGAAATACTAAGAGGAAAATGTTGGCAGAGCACTTTCCCACCTTAATCTCAAGGGCATATTTGATGATACAGACATATTTGCAAGGAAGATCAAAACAAAAATAACCCAATGGGACTACATCAAATTGAAAAGCTTTCCCACAGTAAAAGAAACCATCACACAAACAAAGAGATTCATTACAGAATGGGAGGCTATTTTAACTTGTCATATATCAGACAAAAGGCTAATAACCAAAATATATAAAGAGCTCACCAAATTTGTTAACAAAAAAGCAAATGACCCCATCCAAAAATGGGCAGAGGATATGAATAGAATATTAACTATAAATGAGATACAAAAGGCCAACAGACATTTGAAAATTTGTTACACTGTGAGAGAAATGGAATTGAAAACAATAACACCCCACCCCTGTGAGAATGTCATATAACAAAAATGAGTGCAGCAACAACTAATGGAGAGGTTGTAGGGACAAAGGAACCCTCCTGCACTGCTGGTGGAAATGTAAATTGGTCCAGCCCCTGTTTAGAGCAGTCTGGAGAACCTCCACAAGACTAGAAGAGGACCTTCCTAAAGATCCAGTAATTCCTCTCCTAGGGTTTTATCCTCAGGTCTCAATCAGACCCATGGAAAAAGATATGTGAACACCTATGTTCATAGCAGCACAATTTGTAGTAGTTAAAAACTGGAAGCAACCCAGGTGCTCAACAACAAATGAATGGCTGAGAAAATTTTGGTATATATATATACCATGG
Source organism: Erinaceus europaeus (assembly GCF_950295315.1). NCBI lineage: Eukaryota > Metazoa > Chordata > Mammalia > Eulipotyphla > Erinaceidae > Erinaceus > Erinaceus europaeus. The sequence goes on along the minus strand of NC_080171.1, from coordinate 88,152,206 downwards.
AATACTACTTAGCTATTAAGAATACTGAACCCACCTTCTCTGACCCCCATCCTGGATGGACCTAGAAGGAATTATGATAAGTGATGTAATTCAGAAAGAGAAAGATGAGTATGGGATGATCCCACTCATTAACAGATGTTGAGAAAGAAGAACAGAAAGGGAGACACAAAGCAGAAACTGAGTTTGGAGTACGGCAGCAAAGTAAAAACTCTGGGGGGAAAGGGAGGGTAGATTTTCAACTTCCCTGTGTGGGGGGGGTATGGACACAGACCTTTGGTGGTAGGAATGGTGTAAACATACACTCCTACTAACTTATAGTACTATAAATCATTAATCAATATGAGAGGGGAAAAATATATTGAATGACTCAAACTTTTGATGTATAGACCCCAGTTCCTTTAAGCATTTAAGGTTTCAAATTGGTAACCTGATCGAATTTCAACAGTGGGTTAATTTTATTAATATATTTCTAATAATGACTTTGCCTTTGAAATATTAAATCACTGATAATCTTAGACTAGGGAGACCAGAAGCAACTGGTCTTGTCAGTATATAAGATACAATTATTTGTAAATAGCATTAAATGACATAAATGGTAAGGTCTTATACAGCACAATAATTCCTAACCATGGGATTTTCCAATTAAAACAAATTTCCAAATAACTTGGTTAAACAATAACTTTCTATTGCCTTCTGAAACTCTAAGACAACAAGAACCTTCCCCATTCTCTATAAAAAAAAAAACCTCTATATTTCTGGAGGTATGGTCATGGAATAATGAGTTGAATCATCTCTCCTCCCAAAATATCAGATAAACACAACAAGAGACCCAACTGAAGTCATAATCTACAGCTGAGGGTTCTGCAGCCTCAGATGGGTACTTGTGTGACCTCAATGTGGAACAACAGTAGTAGGGACTGCCCCACTCTCCAAATGGAGACTGGGTCAATATATTCTGCTACTGGAGGAAGACTGATCCTGTAATGAGTGCAACTTAGCTATGGCCATGAAATAGGAGCTCAGACCTACAGGGATGCAGAGGTTACACAGACTCCTGTGCTGAATATGGGCCCCAGATAAGATCAATGGGGTTTACTGTTAATGGAATTTATACACTTTTCCCATATTTGGGAGCTACTCTCTTCCCTAGTCCAGTTTTCTAGTCTTATTCCCAACTCTGACAGCATGTCCCCAAACAATACCTTTAGCCCACCTGCATGTCAGCTGTAACTGGATTCAAGCAAGAATTATTAAAGTCATGGGCCCCTTGGAATATACCTAAAATAGACTTCCTAACTTTTCCCAAAATGGAGAACCCAAATCTCATCTTCTATATTCTTGCCTTTATATTCCTGATTATTAAATAATTTGTTCTGCTTATATCTTACTGTTTTTCAGCCACCAAATTGCAGATGCTACCATGATATCAAGGTGACTTTTCTGGGCAGAGGACCTCACCAATGTGTCCTGGAAGCCCAACTTTCCAGAACCCTGCACCACTAGAAAAAGACAAAAACAGGATGGGAGTATGGATAGACCTGCCAATGCCTATGCTAGTGGAAAAAAAATTACAAAAGCCAGACCTTCCACTTTCTGCACCCTATTTACCCTGGTTCCATACTCCCAGAGGGATAAATTATAAGAAACCTTTCCAAGCAGGGGGCTGGTACGCAGAACTCTGGTGGTGGGAATTGTATAGAACTGTATCCCTCTTTTCTAAAGGACTGGTCATTCATAATTAAATCAATAAAAATAAAACAAATAGAGGTGACTTTAAATTTCTTTAGTTGGAGTATGAACCAAAATTCTTTAAGGAGTGCAGACAGTGTAAGATCTGACTTTTGAAATTGCTTTTCCACTATTCATGGACATTGACAGGTCAATCCATATCCACCAACCTCTTTCTATCTTTCCCTACTGGGATAAGGCTCTGGGGAAGTAAAGTTCCAGGACACTGGTGAGGTCATTTGCCCAGGGACATCAGCATAGTAACATCTGCAACTTGGTGGCTGAAAGGTGGTAAGCTATAAAGCAGGACACATTGTTCAATAAACAAGAACCCAAAGGTAGGAATAGAGCAGATGGAACTAGGAGTCTTCCTATGGAAAGAAACTAGGAAGATTATTTTAGGCATGCTCCAAGGGGACAATGGCTTTAGTAATTTTTTATGCAGCTGGACTAACAATATTTTCTGGGAAGATAGTGTCAGAGTTGAGAGTAGGATTAACAAACTGGATTAGGGGAAGGAGTAGCTACCAAATATAAGGAAAGTATATAAATACAGTTAACCCCATCAATCTGACCTACGGCTCATATATAATCATATTTATCACAGGGAGTTGTGTAACCACTGCGTCCCTGTCAGTCTGAGCTCACAGACCATGGTCACAGCTAAGACTGCACTCATTTTAAGACCAAAGGTCCTGTGTTGTATGCTTTACATTGGGTAGTTCTCCCCCGCCAAGAGAATTGGATCAGTCCAGTTAGTTTCGCGGGCCTGCTTGGCCCCGCCCCGAAGGAACCCCACCAGAGTTCCAGGGAGAGGGTTCCTGAGTGCCAGAGTTCCAGAGTTCGAGAGTTCGGGAGTTAGAGGGTTCCTGAGTTCGAGAGTAAGAGAGAGTGCTTGCGCCGCCGCAAAGAGACAGCAGAGTTCTGTTTGGTGATTAGTTTGTCTTAGTTTATGAATCGTTGCTCCTGAATAAAGAAATACAGCTTCCGGCAGGGAAGAGAGAGTAAGAGAGAGTAAGAGAGAGTGCTTGCGCCGCCGCAAAGAGACAGCAGAGTTCTGTTTGGTGATTAGTTTGTCTTAGTTTATGAATCGTTGCTCCTGAATAAAGAAATACAGCTTCCCTGCCGGAAGCTGTATTTCTTTATTCAGGAGCAACGAAGCTGTATTTCTTTATTCAGGAGCAACGATTCATAAACTAAGACAAACTAATCACCAAACAGAACTCTGCTGTCTCTTTGCGGCGGCGCAAGCACTCTCTCTTACTCTCGAACTCAGGAACCCTCTAACTCCCGAACTCTCGAACTCTGGAACTCTGGCACTCAGGAACCCTCTCCCTGGAACTCTGGCGGGGTTCCTTCGGGGCGGGGCCAAGCAGGCCCGTGAAACTAACTGGACTGATCCAATTCTCTTGGCGGGGGAGAACTACCCAATGTAAAGCATACAACAGTCCTGTAGATGCCTACAAGAGGGCTTATGATGATGTTCCTATTGGAGATAACCAGTGATGGTGGAGAAAGAAAACTATTAGAGGTCTAGTCCTATGATATCTTTGTGAGAATCCAAGGATTCCCTGACTAGAGCCCCAGATTATGGGGCAGCCTGGTATTGACCAAAAAGGCCACTGATAAACTCTGAGAGTCTCTTGTACTTTTCAAGCTTTCAAGGAAGTGAATTAGGGGGTAGGACAGGAGGGTGTCTAGGCCTAAGTAGTAAGTGTTTTATTCGGTACTTTATGTTGTCTTCCTTAGGTCTTTCTACTTGCTTGCTGCACTTACTGAGTCTAAGTATACTCCTCAGACTGCTGAGCACTATTACTTTTAGGTATATATTTTCTCAAAACTTATGAATACAAGTGCACATGTACTCTATCCCTTAAGCCCTGGTCTACATATAGGGTCTGTAACTTTTTTAGGGAATATGACATTTGAAACACAACTAGGTAGTCCCATGTGTTAGGAAAGATCTCACCAGGTTATTGGACTTGGAGCATTGATATCTCTGGATATAGTCCAAAGTGAAATATGGTATGGTGGCACTGGTTACACTGGTTTAGTTGAAGTGAGCAGAGGCAGTAGGGGACACAGATCTTTGGTGTTAATCCATACTCCTATAAACTTACAATCTTATAAATCACTATTTATTCAATATGTCAGGGGAAATAGAATGTCTTGAGTTCTTTAAATGTCTAGATTTTATTTCTGAGTATATATTTCTTTAAGCACTTAATGTTTCAAATTTGTAAAATGACTGAATTCTGACATTGGGCTCAAATTGTTAAAGCACTTGTAATAATACTTTTTTTTGAAGTACTAAATCACCTATAATCTTAGACCAGATAGATCAGAAGCAACTGTCCTGTCAATATCTAAGATGCAGTTATTTGTAAATAGCATTAAATGACATAAATCATGGTAAGGTCATATATGGTACAGTTAAGGCTAAGCATGAGGTTTTCAAAGTAAACCAAGCTTCCAAATAACTTGGTTATAATAATAATTATCTTTTGCTTTCTTAAACTCTTAAGACAGCAGGGAACTTCCTCTATCTCTTTAAAATACATACTTTCCCCAGTCTTGGAACCTCTGAGACTTTGCTTGTATTTTGACATTTTCATTTCTAAAGCCCTAATGATCTCCCAGCAAGAAAATCAGTATCCATTTCCCAACATGAGTCATCTGGAATATGCAGCTAGGGAGAACATTCAAATAACTGCAGTCCCAGTCAACATCTAATTACAATAATTAATCCCCCAGCAGATAACAAGTCATCAAGTAGAGAAGATGGAAGAACATTGAGAGAAAATAATATATTGTTTTTAAGTTTCTAGATTGAGTCACTACTAAAGGGAATAGAAAAAGATACAAAGAAATAAAAAGATACTCCATGCTCATGGATTGGAAGAGTTAATTTCATTAAGATGACTGTCCCACCCATATTCATTTACCTATCTTTTTATTACAATATCAAAGAAAGACCTACCAAATTTATTTAGGGGTAAAAAACAAAAATTGCAAGGCTTTATCTGGAAATAGAAAATATCCAAAGTAACAAAAGCAATCCTGAGAAAAAGGAAAAACAATGTAGGCATTATGCTTCCTGACTTCAAATTGTATTAGAGGATTATTTAAATCAAAGCTATCTGGTACTGGAATAGAAAAAGATACACAGAACAATAGAGCAAAACTGAAAACCAAAAAATAAGTTTCTACACCTTTGCACAACTGACTTTGGTAACTGGACCCTAAAGTCCTGATTAGAGAAAGGAGGGTCTTTTCAATAAATGATTCTGCAAATTGGGTTGAAATACCTAGAAGGATAAAATAGGACTACCACAGTACACCACACACAAAAGTGAACTCCAGATGAATCATGAATATCAGACCAAAAAAAAACCCATACACATAGTAGAAAAATTAACAGAACACTCCATGATGTTTCCCTCAGAAATATCTTTGAAGATTTTCATCCAACAGCAAAGTAAACAAAGAAAGAATAAATGAGGTTGCATTAAACTGAAAAGCTTCTGCACAGGAAAAAGAACTGTCATCAAAGCAGAAAGACACCATAGTAAATGAGAGACAAATCTTTACATGCCAAACATCAAAGGACTAGTAATCAAAATACATAAAGAGTGAACAAAACTCAGGAGCAGCAAAAAACAAAGAAAAAAAAACATTACAAATAGAGAGAGGTGGTAGAATCTTCATCAAAGAAGATATACAGATGGCTAGCTGATTAAAAAAAAAAAACTCAGTCACTGATTATTAGAGAGGTGCAACAAAAAATCATAATGAGATAACTCTTTATATTTATGAAAATACCATGTGTTAAAAAAGACAGAGGCCTGGAGAGACAGCATAATGGTTATGCAAAACACTTTCATGCTTGAGGTTCTAAAGTCCCAGATTCTGCCCCCAGCACTACCATCAGCAAAAGCTCAGCAGTGCTCTGGTCTCTCTTTCTCTCTTTCTCTTTCTTTCCTGTCCCTCCTCCTTCCTTCACTCCCTATTTCTCTCTACATTTCTCTCATTAAAATAAATAAAATACAAAAGAAAAAATAGAAAGAATGTTGGCAATGATATGGGAGAAGAGCTCTGCAGCATTGTTACAGATATATGAGTTGAACAAACCTTATGGAAAAACAGTCTGTAACTCCTCAGTAAGATAGAAATGGACCTGCGGGAGCCAGGTGGTGGTGCACCTGGTTGAACACACACTCACATTATCATGAACAAACACCCAGGTACAAGACTCCAGTCCCCACCTGCAGGAAGGAAGCTGCACAAATGATGGAACATTGTTGCAGGTGCCTCTCTTTCTCTCCCCTTCAGATGAATCCATTTACCTTCTCTTCCCATTAAGTGATCTCTGTACTATGAAATTAAAAAATGCTGTGACCCCAACAGGAATTTGGAACAATTAGCATATAAATGACGTCAGCCTGAGACTAGATGTAGCACAAGGGAATGTGGGTGCAGTGACTATATAAACAAGGGCTTGCAGCAGCTAGCCCTCTTGATTGAATTACCTTCATTATGGCATTCTCCTGTTGGTGTGGCTCCAGATTGATCCTAGCTCCAGATTGATCTTGATCTCTGCACGTGGTAATCTTGGGTAGCTTAGTTACGGATTTTGGACTTTTGCCTATTTTCTTAGCTAGTCTTCTCCCCTCACATTTACAAATAAACCTCTTTTTTGTTTAACCTTAAATGTTGTTTACAATAGAAAAATAATAATAAATATTCAGAAAAGAAATGGACCAGTACTCTGACCTGAAAAATACTTTCCTAATTATCTAGCCAAAGAATAATAATAAAAAAATAAAGTATCCAAAGAGATCTAGTTACACCTATTTCAAAGCAGCACAATTCACAATAGTCAAAATTTGGAAATAATCCAAATACTCAAGATAGATAATTACTAAGAAAATTGTGGTATCTGCATGCATAATAGAATATAACTGGGTTCTAAAAAAGTGATGAAATTATATCCTTTGATTCACCCCAAATAGCACTTCAAGGAATCATGACATAAGATAGAAGGAGAAGAGTGAATACTGAGTAATTTCACTTATTGGTGGAACTGACGAAACAAAGAAACAAAAGGAAAGAAACTGTGAAACTTGGGCTGGGTGTAGTGTATTGCCCCAATACAAAGGACTCTGGGGGAGATCCAGAGCATGCTGGTGAAAAAGAACTTAAGCTGATGGTGGAACTGATGAACAGACACCTGTCATGGGGATATTAGAAATTGTACTATTTTAATTTCTTTATTGGGGGATTAATGTTTTACATTCAACACTAAATACAATAGTTTATACATGCATAAGATTTCCCAGTTTTCCATATAACAATACAACCCCCACTAGGTCCTCTGTCATCCTTCTTGGACCTGTATTCTCCACTCACCCAACCCAGAGTCTTTAACTTTGGTGCAATATGCCAATTCCAGTTGAGGTTCTACTTGTGTTTTCTCTTCTGATCTTCTTAGAAATTGTATTCTTGCATCGTTAATTTCCTTGTAAAACATGATTTACCAAAAACATTCTACATTAATCAGTAATACAAAACCTGAATGTTGGATATTTAAATGAATTAGATATAACAATATATATCTCATATAATTGTAAAGATTAATTTCTATAATATACATAATATGCTTTATATACTGTCTGCCATACAGATTGCATCAATCAGCAAATTCTTGGTCATGAAAGATAATAAAGTTTTTAAAGTCACAAACATTAGTTAATTAAAAGAAGAGTATTATATTATCCTTATTGTACTTGTTCATCAAAGTTGTCTTCAGTCATTCTGGGACTGAAGAGGGCAGGGCTGTGATAACCTTGCACTTTGCTTGTTCCTATGCAAGATAAAGGACAGAACCCTGGCGACTTATACTCTGCAACTGGAATGTGCTAAACTGGAATGTGCTAAACCAAAAGCAACACACATCACATCTGCAAACAATTTATTAGCCTGAATCACAAGGAGCAGCAAGTAAAATCCTACCATTTTTTCTAGAAGTAAGAAGAATAAGAAGCATTTGACTAGCAGCAGTTAATATGCTGCATAATGATTATTCTTTATGCAATTATTTTATCCTAAAATATAATTTACATATTTGTTTTGTTGTTTTTCTATTTCCTCCACCTGTAATATAAACTCCATATAAACCTATATTTCTCTTCATCTTGTAAACCCCCACTTTTTTAACCACATTGAAATGGCAGAAATCAGTTCACAGCTGTTACTAAGCAGATGATGGAAGTATGAATTAGCATTACAACCATAATATTATTATTGGATCTTCCTAATAGTATGTTTTCATAACCTAATTTTTCAAAACTAGTAGAGGTTTAAACTAGAATATATTTATAGTGTATTTATTTATTTTGGCTATCAGATTTATCCATCTATTGGTATGATCCCTTCGCTCTAAGCACTCTTGTTTTTTTTTTTTTTTAAGGTAGAGGGTGAGAGATAAAAGAGAGAAAGAGACAGAGAAAGAAGTAGAAACAATAAATCTTTGTCCTTCCATATTTGAAGCTTCTCCCATTTCAATTCTCCCACATTGTTGCCAGGGGGTTTTAAGCAGGTCCTTTTACAAAATAAATTGAGTATTTTACCAATTGAGTCATCTCCTGGTCCCTTCAGAAAGTTTTATTGAAAGATAAAAGGATAATTATTTCAATTTCAAAAACATAATTCATAGTAATGAACACATGCAACTCAGTTAACAAGTATATGTTTTGGCATCAAACAACCCACATTTGATTCTTGACTGTCCAAATTACTAGCTAAATGATTTGGATTATAAACCAAAGGTAATAAAACAATTTCCACTACATGCATATATCACACTTTCCATTTCTTCATGGTGACTTCAAAATACAAATTTTCATGTATTTGCAATTGCCTATTGCTCAGTTCCTATGTTTTCTTTCAGGCTCTCCTGCTTTTGCTTGTTATGAAGAAACAATCCATGTGGGTCTGATGTGTGCTTGAGCATGGATGGCTGACCCCACCCCCCACCCCCAAGCTCATCTATCAGTCTGCCTTTGGCATGCCAGCCTTGTGGTCAAGCGAGATGTGGCCAGAATACTTGGGGGAATTCCAACCTTCCTATCAGTCTCGCCACATCACCCATCCCTCTCCCCATTTCTGGTGTGCTTCGCCTTCCTTATATTTCTATTACCCTGTTCCGGCATCACCATTCACACCTTCTCTTTGCCTTGCTCTCTTTTCCCTATAAAGAGATATTGACCTCATTGGCCACTTGGCTACTTCCCAGGCACAGCTATCCCTTTATAAGCTTGTAACTGTGTCAATAAAGACATTCGTTCTCAGCAATGGTGTCCTAAAGGAGGTTTGTGTATCGTCTGCTGCCAGGATACACTAGAAGACCCCTTTTAGTGAACTCACTCAAGCCTAGTCCCCCCACTTCTGACAAATCCCGACAAGTGCAATCCAGTTTTCACAGTGGTTCAAAACCTTTCCAGTAAATAATGTTAGCTGGATGCTGGTATCTTCTCTCTTGATAATTAATATATTCTGCTTTCCTCTGTCATCCCTATTTATTTAAAAAAATTTATATTTATTCCCTTTTGTTGACCTTGTTGTTTTATTGTTGTAGTTATTATTATTGTTATCATTGTTGGATAGGACAGAAATGGAGAAAGGAGGAGAAGACAGAGAGGGGGAGAGAAAGATAGATACCCGCAGACCTGCTTCAGTGCCTGTGAAGTGACTCCCCTGCAGGTGCGGAGCCAGGGCTCGAACCCGGATCCTTACTACGGTCCTTGTGCTTTGTGCTGTCACCCCTATTTCTAAGCAATACCTGACAAATAAATGAAGTTTCACCTAGGACAGCAGACTCTGAGAGCCAGGAACTGAGTAGAAGCAGGTTGTTCTAAATCATTAAAGAAAAAGCATCAACCCCTTAAGCCATCCTTTCATAACCAACTCTATGACATGTGAAATTAAAAAAATAGAGAATATGTCATCAGTCATATACTATGCTTTTCTCATAAATAGAGTTATCTTTGCTTTACTAAAGAGTCATCAGGAGTACACATGACCACTGATAGGAACACTTCAGACAAGTTTAAAATACCATAGAAAAAAATATAAGTTATGAAACACAGACAAGGTTTTTATGTGATTTTTTTAAAAGAGGATTATGTACCAGATGTTTTACTTTACTACAAAGCATTTGTTACTCTTTAAAAGGCAACGAAAAAATTGAGGGTGATTACAAAGATAGGGTGAATCTAATGCCCGCAATATCCACGTTTTAATTAACTTTTCTGTGTAACCAAGACTTTTAAGAGGCAGGTACTTGAACAAGCTAATGTATGTGATTTCAGAGGCATTTTTTTACTCAAAAAAAGATAATAAATTTGCTGTATTGTTTTATCTTTCTTTAATATAAAGTGACATTATATTATAGTATAACATTAAGCAAGTTTCTGATGTCTATCACTGAAAATCAACATGTGGATATTTTAAATTAGCTTGCCACTAGAAGGATTATTCTACTCTTCACCATAAAATTTCTACCTGTTACTCACCTTCTTCAATCTTCCTTTCTGACAACCATTAAGTGGTATTACAACATAAAAGTTAATTTTCCTTTTAATCACTACACACCATATATGCACAATGTTATATGATGTTTTCCTTTACCCTCTGACTTATTTCACTAAACATAATCTTCTTTAGATTTATCTATGTTTATACAAATGGCAAGATTCCACATTTTTATGGATGAATAGTATCCCATTATGTCTATGTGCTACATCATCTTTTATCTACTCATTGTAAGTTGGGTCTTATATGGTCTTCAGTGTTTAGCTGTGGTAAATAATGTTATAATAAGTGTATTAGTACATATATCTCCTCAAATTTGACCCTCACAACTCCAATATCACCTTTTTTTATTGAGGAAATATTGACTTATCAGACCACTGTTATCAGTTTACACATTTTCCTCAGAGTAAGAATCAGATATTACTAATTAATTATTTTTTACCATGGCATTGATTAGCTCTGGTTTATGGTGGTGCAGGGAACTGAACCTGAGATTTCAGGGTCTCAGACATGAGTATCTCTTTGCAAAACCATTATGCTACATACCCCCTTTACTTATTTTTACTTTATTTTGAACTTTTAGATGGGAGCAGTTGAAAATTTTATTTTTAATGTTTTGCAAGATCTCCACTTTACTTTCCATAATGGCTACACCAATTTAGATTCCAACACTCTACAAGAATTCTTTTTTCTGCACATACAAACTGTTACTTGTTTCTTGGCCTTTGGATAATGTCTGTTCTAACTATTGTAAAGTTGTTAACTCTGCATCCCATCCTTTTAACCCTCTGGGAGTATGGACCTAATGTCATTACGGGGTGCAGAAGGTGGAAGGTCTGGCTACTGTAATTACTTCCCCACTAAACATATGTTTTGGCAGGTTGATCCATACTCCCAGCCTGTCTCTCTCTTTCTCTAGTAGGGCAGAACTCTGGGGAAGCGGGATTCCAAGGCACATTGGTGGGGTTGCCTAGAGAAGTCCAGTTGGCATCATGGTGGCTTCTGGAATCTAGTGGCTTAAAAAAAGTTAACATATAAAGCCAAAAAATTGTTGACTAATCATGAATCTAAAGACAAGAATATTACAGATGAAGATTTGGGGTCTCCATTTTGGAAAAAGCTATTAGGTCTATTTTAGGTATATTACAAGGGACCCATGACTTTACTAGTTTTTGTCTTAGCCTGACGTCTGATATGCAGGTGGACTCAAGCTCTTCTCTTTTGAAATGATGTCATGGCTGGATAAAGGACTAGAGAGCTTAATCAGGGAAGAGAGCAGCTCCCAAATATGGTAAAAGTGTATAAAATATTAACTGTGGGGCAATGTGTAAGCTTGATAGAGCTTAGGGAAAACTCCCCCCATCCTTGGATGGAGGTCTGGGAAAGACACCCCCTTGTTAGTCTCTCTCACCAAGATGAGCAAAGGGGAAAAACAGTCTCTCAGACTCAGTTTTCCCTTATCAGACTCTCAAGCACACAGAGATCTCACTGCTTCTCCCCACTGACTGTAGGCCACATGGCTGCCTGCCTTAAGGTTCATTCAAAGTTCACATAGTCACCCAGAGTCCACACAGTCACCTCACTTTTGATCACTAGAGAAAGCATATTCCATCAAACACCACCTTGACTTCAGTCAGTGAAACTTCAAACGTTATTTTCTTATAACGTTATAGCCTTCTGATATCTATCAAGCTTATCTTCTCTCTATCTCACCCTGCTTGTTTAACCCCTATGTTTCTCTCAAATACCTTTGGATAATTCAGTTGCTTGCTTCATGAAGAATAATTGTCTTGACCTTTATGTAGCTCATCAATTCCTGTCATACCAGGCCCCTACCATAGGGGCAAGCTGACCTTTAAGAAACCTGTAATTTCTGACATATTTGAAAATTGTTCTTTGTCTGAATCTCTATCTAAATCCATGTCCATCTGCCATTAAATGAGAGTGTCCCAATTTTCCCTGGTGTCTCTTGTCTCTATTTCATGTCGTCTCTTGAACGAGCGAGGGAGAACTGGTTGTTTACCTTCCTGGCTGAGAGCCAACCCATGTGAGCTCTGGCAGTTAACTATAAACCCCACTGATTTTATCTGGGGCCCATATTCAGCACAGGAGCCTATGTAACCTCTGCATCCCTTTAGGTCTGAGCTCACATTCTGTGGTCATGAGTAAGAACATTCCAGGTTGCACCAATTTCAGGACTCATCATCCTCAGATGGTAGGTAGAGTATGTTTCCCTTCAGAGAATGGAATAGTCTCTACCATTGTTGATCCACATTGAGGGCAAGGTATTAGGGGAACCTACAAATGGGTCCATTGTATTGTTCCTGATGGAAATAACCAGTGACAGTGGCTAGAGGATCTATTCAAGGTCTAGGCCCCTCATGTCTGTGTGGGAATCCCAGGACTCCCTGACTAGGGCACTAGATGATGGGGTAGTGATAGTAACTAAAGTCATGGGGCTGGGTGGTGGTGCACCCGGTTGAGGGCACATATTAAAGAGTCATCACTGAAGTATGCCAGTCTCTTGCCCTTATTCAGCTTTTATAGTCCTTACTTTGATAAGGTTAGTTTTGTAGTGACTGAGGGAAGTATAATAGGAAGTAGCTGAGGAGCGTATCTAGGTCTAAGTAGAAACTATTTCATTAGGTACTTTATGATGCCTTTTTTTAGATCTTTCTACCTTCTTGCTTCATTTATTGACTCACTGATGACTATTGTGCACTTTTGCTTTCAGGTATATATTTTGCCCTAATTTATGGACATGCCCTATCTCAAGGGACCTGGCCCATATCTAAGTTATGGGTCTTTGTGAAACATTTTGGGTGAAGCACCCGAAATAGAATTAAGGAGTCCTCTGAGAAAGGAAAGATCTCACCTGACTAAATGAGGCTGAAGGGTTGACATTCCACACCTGATGTCTCTGGACACAGTCCGAAGTGAAGCATGCCAAAGTGGTTCTGTTGCATTGATAAGAATGGGTTCAGCAGTTGCAGTATCAGTTGGTATGAATTGAGAGAAGCATGCAGGCAAGTGAGTCCCAACCTAGAGGTTCTAGGACTCAATGACTTGTTATTTGAAATATTGATCCTCCTAAAACCTTATACCAGAGAGAACAGAAGCAACTGGTGGATTTATTTTATAAGATAAAGCTATATATAAATAATATCAAAGGACATAAATTATGGTGTGGTCTGGTATGATACAGAAAATCCTAACAATAAGACTTTCAAAGTTAACCCAGTTGCCAAATCATTTGGTTATAGCAATAACTATCTATGGTCTTCTTTAACCCTAAGACTGCAGGAACCTCCCACTTCCTCTATAAAATGCATATTTCCCTCAGTCCTGTATTGGGTTTTATGAGTTCTATGTAAATATGGAATATTATTGTAAATGTAATATGTAAATACATTTTTCTCAATTTGTAAGGAGTCTTTGTTTTCAACAATTTATGCTTACAATGCAATTTGTTATCGTCATGTTTGAGAAATGAAGTCACATCTTCAAATATATATCTCAGTCACCCACCCAAGCCTCCATATATTTCTTGTTCATTCACCTTTTTTCCAGTGACCATGAGTCTTCTACTTGCTCATTTGTTATAGTTAGTGTGCTCTTGGGGGTTGGGGACAGTAGTGCTTCAATCTTACCCTCAGCTATGGAATTCTTTCAGTGAGTTCTCCTCTTAGGTAATTGTTAGCTATTCCTTTTGAGGGGAAAAAAAAAGAACCCTTTCCTAATTTCATCTTGGTAATGTTCAAAAGTCTAGACTCACTATACTTTTGGTACACTCAACAGAAAATACTTTACCCCAAATTTCTTCTATTAGCTAAAAAAATCTGAAAGAGCATATTTGTAAATCTGTTCTTAGATGATTATTCATACTATTATTCATACTAAGATGATTTTATTTATGTTTCATGAAGAAGATATGCAGAGAGAGAAAGAAAGAACCAGATATCACTCTGGTAAATGTGCTGCCAGGGATTGAACTCAGAACCTCACTTTTGAAAGTTCAATGCTTTATCCACTGAACCACCTCCCAGATGATGTTTCTTTTAGATACAACTTATTAACTTATGTAATTTTAGACAATAATATGCAAAAAGGAGTGTATATTACTATCTCACATTATAAAAAGAAGTCAAATTGGTTAATGATTTAAATTATTTAGGTCTATAAACCTAACAGAAAATATAAAAATGATTCCTATCTTGGCAATGAGATTTTAGATTTGACACTGAAATGAAAGACAAAATAAATGAAATAAAGCAAAGCAAGACAAAATAATATATAGAAGTGGAGTGGTATCAACTAAAAACTTTCTTCATAAGAGAAACCATCATAAAGTATCCCATTTAATGTGAGAAATATGTTATAAAGTATATATCTTATAAGCTTCATATACAGTATGTAAAAAAACTCACCCCACTAGAAAAGTAGTCCAATTTAAAATGGCTATTTTACCAAAGAAGACTTACCAATGGCCAACTGGTGCATTAACAGATGCTGAACATAAGTAATTATAATATAAATGAAAATCAAAACAAGAAATATACTTTCACACCAATTGCAATATTTACTTTCAAAAAGACAAGAGATAGCAAGTGTTGATAGTGATATGGATCAACAAGACAAATGAGTTGTCCTGTGGTGCCTTTCTTCTATCTTTATGTCGCTCTGTTTCTCAATAATTCTTAAGCAATGAAACTGGAAATTCAAACTAAAAAATGTGAAAAAATAATACATAGAAAGGAGGTCTGGGCAATCAAGAGCCTATCAAAGTTTCTTCAGTGTTATCTTTTTATTTCTTTTTGCTCTCACTTTCTGTGTGTTGTCCCACCATCAAAGCATTAGACTTATCTCTTTGTACACATTATTTCATTCCTTCCTATAAGCAGCTTCCCCCCCCCCCAAATATACAGCTTCCTGCCTCTATTTCTTACTAAATTATTCATTGTAAAACAAAGAACACTTCAGTGATTTGCTCAAAATAAAAATGAAATGTTTGAAGCACAGTCTTAATTTTTGTCACTGATATTTATTTTTAAAATATTTTTATTTTATTTTATTAGTCAGATAGAGACACAGATAGAAAGACCAGAGCTGCTCAGCACTGGCTTATGGTGGTACTAGGTATTAAAGCTGGGATGTTAAAGTCTCAGGTCTGAAAGTCATTTGCATAACCATTATGCTGTCTCCCTAGCCCTTATTTATTTTTAAGCTTCTCTGGACTTTGGAATCTCTTCTTTATTGTACCTTTTAAACTATAATTTAATTAAATATGTAGTCCATATACAAGTTATTATATTTTATTATTTATTTATTTATTTATTTATTTAAAAAAGGAGACATTAACCTATAGGACAAGAGGGGTACAACTCCACACAATTCCCACCTCCAGATATTTATATCCCATCCCATCCCCTGATAGCTTTCCTATTCTTTATCCCTCTGGGAGTATGGACCCAAGGTCATTGTGGGATGCAGAAGGTGGAAGGTCTGGTTTCTGTAATTGCTTACCCACTAAACATGGATGTTGCCTGGTCGATCCATACTCCCAGTCTGCCTCTCTCTTTCCATAGTAGAGTGGGGCTCTGGGTAAGCAGAGCTCCAGGACACATTGGTGGGGTTGACTGTCCAGGGAAGTCTGGTCAGCATTGTGCTGGCATCTGGAACCTGGTGGCTGAAAAGTGAGTTAACATACAAATCAAACAAACTGTTGAGCAATCATGGACCTAAAGGCTGGAATACTGCAGATAAAGTGTTGGGGGGGTACTCACTGCAGAGTATTGTTTACTTTTGATTAAGGTATATAGTTTGCCCTAGTTTATGGGTATGTGTGAACATAGGCTCTATCTCAGGGGATCTGGTCTATATCTAGGTTTTGGGATTTTTGTTAGGAAGTGAGACACCTGGAATGGAATTAGAGAATACTATGAAAGTAGAGGTCTTACCTGAGTAATGAAGCTGAAGGGTTGTCATTTCACATGTGAAGTCTCTGGACACAGTCTGAAGGACATCCACCACTTTAACTACCTGGAGGAAGCCAAAGCTTGTAGATAAGGTAGTGACTGCAAAACTTGGATAAGGATAAGAAATTGGCTCACTTAATTATGGCCTCTTTGACCACTATCAGGCTATCCTATCACCCAGGGTCCTAGACAGGGAATCTCTGGATTCCCCCATAGATAATGTAGCCCTCAAACTTTGATAGATCCCTCTCTCTACCACCACTGATAGCCCCTATTAGAAAAATCATTATAAGTCCTTTTGTAGGCTTCTTTAGGAGCTTACCCTCCTTATGAAATAGCAATGGTAGAGACTACTTCGCTCTCTGAAGGGAGGCTAGGTTATTCTATTTTGCCACTCAAAGAAGATGAGTTCTGAAATGAGAATAGCCTAGAATGTTCCCAGCTGTGACTATGGACTGTGAATTGTCTGACAGGAACTCATAGGTTGTACAGGCTTCTGTGCTAAATATGAATAGATATGGGCCCCTGGTTAGCTTTATATAAATAGTTAATTGTATTTACGCATCTTCTTTAAGTGTTCTAGTAACTCTCTGCTCTATTCCTGCTTATTTCTGGTCCATCTCCATGTTATCTATCAAGTTTAAGCAAATATTAAGACATAGGACTCCTAGGGACAGACTTCCAAGCTTCCTTATACATTAAGCTCCCTACTTTCATCTGCTCTATCCCTACTTTATCATTATTGTTTATTATACATTTTGTCCTGTTTTCCATTTACAGCATTACACCCAACAAGTTGCAGATGCTAGTATGATTCCATCCTGACTTTTCTGGGTAGACAACCTCATCAATACTTCCTGGAATCTCACCTCTCCAGAGCCCTACCCCATTAGGGAAAAATAGAAACAGGTTAGGGGTCCTGATTGATTTATCAATGCCCATGTGCAAACAGAGAAGCAATTACAGAAGTCAGAACTTCCACCTTCTGCACCACCAAAACAATTTTAGCTCAAACTCCAAGAGAGATAAATAATAGGTGGGGTTTTCATTAGAGGAGGGAGGACACAGGACTCTGGTGGTAGGAACTGCATGGAATCATACCCCTACTACAATTATATCCCATTATAATCTTATCAATCAATATTAAATCACTAATAAATAATAGGGGGCTAGGCTATGGCACACCTGGTTAAGCACGTACATTACAGTGAGCAAGGACCCAGGTGCAAGCCCACGTCCCCACCTCCAGGGAAAGCTTCATGAGTGGTGAAGCAGAGCAACAGGTGTCTCTCTGTCTCTTTCCCTATCTGTCTCTTCTTGCCCCTCTAAATTTCTTTGTCTCTATCAAATAAATAAATAAATGAAATCTTAAAAAATAAAACATAAAAAAGAAAAGAGATAAACAATGTACTGGTACAAAGTACAAATTTTGCAGAAAGATGAATAACTACATTTAGTTAATACTTACTACATATCAGACAATTTATCATACTCCTAACTTATGACTGATTCTTTACATAGTATAAAAGCATGATAGAGTAGAAATTTCCCATTTTTCATATGAAAATTTAGATAGAAAATTTAAGAACGATTTCATATGGATACTAGTGCTGGGTTTAAATTTTGTCTGTCCTGTGTAATTAATCATTCTAGTACATGCTCACTTTTTGGTCTCCGCCCTGCCCCGCCCCGCCCCCGAGCTCCCTAGTCCCCTTGCGCACACCCAGCCTGGCCCGCATCTCCCCGGGCCCCTCAGTAGATTCTTAAATTGTTTTTGACTTGTATTGCATTTTTAGAACACTTCCTTTAATCAGTCTTTCTCTCTCTCTCTACAGTTTTCATTATAACCTTTGAGATTCCCAGTGTGTTACACCTTCTTCTATAGACCTTAACCAACAAGTTTTCTTGGCTCTAAATAGAAAACATTATGACATTCTTTCTCGTTGCCTTTTACTGGGAAGGAAAATAAAGACTGGGTTGAAGAAAATAGTAGTAGGTATAACACTAAATTCAAAATGAAGTAAAAAATACCTCAGAGAAAGATTTCTGTTTGCACCAGAAATGACCCTGTTAGTCAAATTATGAGAGATTTATCTAGGGCCATGTGCTTCTCACTACCAAATGACCCATTTTTGTATATTTCATTGCCTGATCCTGCTGAAGTTATGCTTGAGTAAGAAACAGCGAGTAAGAAACAGCAGAAGGGATTAAAAAAAAAAGAACTTTGTAATCAGAAGGAAGTATGTAAATACCCTACTTAGTTGAAAAAATGATAAAACAAAAAATTATAACCCACTGACCACTGAAACAGCTCACCTACATAGTATGAGACCCAAGTTTAAGCCAAACTCATACCACACTAGAGAAGGCTTTAATTCTGTGAGATCTCTGTCTATGTCTGTCTTTTCGCACTTGCTATCTGAAAAAATCATTCTGGAATAGTGAAGCCCCTATGGAGGAAACAAGTAAAAAGACCCAGTAATCCTGTAGTAATTGTAATACAATTTTCATGACTATTCAAGTGCTATTCTATTCTCATTTAAATAGTATTAAATTATGCTTACTAGGGAAGTACAATATTCTGGTTTGTTTTTGTTTGTCTCCATTTCATTTTATTTCTGTTTCTTGTAACTTTTCATTTATTTTTCATTGTGTTAATATATATATATATATATATATTCTTTATTTTATTGAGGATGCTAGTGGTTTATAATATAGTCTTTAATACATAGTCACAACCTTTCATCTCCTCCTTGATTAGTGTCTAGGAGAAACACCAGGTTCCTAGTCTTCTGTTTTTATTCTAAGCCACAGATTTGTGGTTATATTCATGTTTTTTATAAATCACATAATGAATAATTTAGACAGATTTAGGAGTTTCTACATTAATTACCTTTATAGCTAAATAAATTTCATCCAAGAGAAAATAATTTTCTCCCTAAATCATAGATAGCTAATAGAACTATTCATATAAGCAGAATTTGTGTTTTCTGAGACTCAATCCAAATAAACCACAATGATTCCCAAGATTCAAACTTGGATGACATTCTATTTACTAATGGTTTAGTAGGTTCAGTTGTTTTTCTCATTGACAACTGATACTTTCAGTCATTTCGTGTAGTCATTCTAGTGAGAGTGCAGTGGCATCTCATTTAGGTTTACTTTGCATTCCCCTGACAGATACTAAGGATAAAACACCTATGTGTCAGTCATTTGAATGTCTTGTTTTGATAAGTGTCTATTCAAGCACATTGGCTATTTTTTCCAGGCTAGTTATTTTTCCAGTGTTTGTTGCTGTTTTAGCAGAAAAGAGTAAATTCAATGACAGGACTCAGCTGTGATCAATTTAATAGCTCTGAAGGAGATTTACAGTTGCTTGGTACTATAAATATATGTCATAATTCACATCATTATTATTAGTGGAATTGATTTTATTTTTTATCAAGACATTACAACTGTAGAATAGTTTCCTGATTATTGCTAATCTGCCTAAAATGTTATTATACCTGGAAAAAAAGCCTTACAAAGAGGAATATATAATTATGCATTTAAAAGTCTTTGCAATGAATGTTCCATTATATATAGTTTATGTTTTTATCTTAGTAGTGTGCAATTTGTTCCTGAGTAAGTAATGCTTGAAGAGAAATTCAAGTTATTTCTAAGAAATTTATTTATCAGACTTTACCCATTAAAGGGTTGCAGAAGTACAAGTTCTAAGTGGTAAGGTATTAAAATAGTAACAGTAAGAGGAAATTTGCAATCAAAGACCTGGTTTGGCAGACTGACTCTCTTGCTTAATATAGAAGTATAGATAATTTATTCAAACATTCTCATTTTTCCTTGGAAATGTATCAAATACCAGACCCTCCCTACTTTAAGTACTTGTGAATAGGACCATCTGAGGTCATTTGAAAAAAAATGAATTTTTAACAGAAGCTGCCACTTCTTGCGTGCTTAATAAATACAATCTTGATGTTACTGCTACCTCGTAAGATATTCTGTTCAATATTTTCAACAATCCTGTGATGTTCATATTATTGTTACTATTTTTTGGGGGGGATGACTTTTTTATTTATAAAAAGGAAAAATTGACAAAACCATAGGATAAGAGGAGTACAACAACTCCACACATTTCCCACCACCAGAACTCCCTATCCCATCCTCTCCCCGGATAGCTTTCCTATTCTTTAATCCTCTGGGAGTATAGACTCAAGGTCATTGTGGGATGCAGAAGGTTGAAGGTCTGGCTTCTGTAATTGCTACCCTGTTGAACATGGGCATTGACATGTTGATCCATACTTCCAGCCTACCTCTCTCTTTCCCTAGTAGGGTGGGGATCTGGGGAAGCAGAGATCCAGGACACATTGGTGGGGTTGTCAGTCCAGAGAAGTCTGGTTGGCATCATGCTGGCATCTGGAACCTAGTGGCTGAAAAAAAGTTAACATACAAAGCCAAACAAATCATTGAACAATCATGAACTTAAAGGCTGAAATAATGCAGATGAAGACTTGGATGGGGTCTCCATTTTGTAGATAGCTATTAGACATATTTTAGTTATATTCCAAAGGACCTGTGGCTATACTAGTTTTTTTTTTTAATTTATGTCTTTATTGGGGAATTGATGTTTTACATTCAACAGTAAATACAATAGTTTGTACATGCATAACATTTTCCAGTTTCCCATTTAACAATACAACCCCCACTATGTCATTTATCATCCTTCATGGACCTGTATTCTCCCCACCCACCCACCCCAGAGTCTTTTACTTTGGTGTGATATTGTTACAATTTTTTAATATTTTATTTATTTTGCTTTTTGTTGCCCTTGTTTTTTATTGTTGTTGTAGTTATTATTGTTGTTGTTGATGTAATCATTGTTATATAGGACAGAGAGAAATGGAGAGAGGAGGGGGAGACAGAGAGAAGGAGAGAAAGAAAAACACCCTCAGACCTGCTTCATGGATTGTGAAGTGATTCCCTTGCAGGTGGGGAGCCCAGGGCTCGAACCGGGAGCCTTCCGCTGGTCCCTGTGCTTTGCGCCATGTGCTCTTAAACTGCTGCACTAAGCCCTACTCCCTATTGTTACAATTTTATAAAGATAGAGTTCTAAAAGGAGTCAAGCTTTTTATCTATAACTACTATAGAATTTAAAAGTGTCTTCAAAAACACATTCAAACTTTTATAAGTAAATGTTGTTTATGTTTTCATTAGAGCAAAGGGGTGATAGTAGAAATGAGGACAGGAATGAAGGGCTCCAGGTTTCTGAAAATGGCTAAATGAGACTAGACATAGGAGAGATATTTTGACCTTGGGCCACCAATCATGTCTACAGGGTAGAGCAATTCAAAGACCTCCTGAAGCCTCCAGTTAGGGAATTCCTTTTTTGGGTTTAATAGAATGCGGATAGAATATCTAGTTGATGGTGCATCTTCCTGCTGTAGATGAATAGTACAATCATAAGTGGTATATCCAAGATCCAGAGAAACTGTGCAATTTGAACATGTTGGAACTTATCTAGCAAAAGGAAGAACTCTAGTTGAATATCACATAGCTGTGCTTGTAGAATTCATCTGCTTGGTGCCAGTGAAGATCCAAGCAATGTAGAAATAGTGAATTGAAAATGACACCCAATAAATGATACTATCTAGCTTGGTAAGAACTGTGAGATATTCACAAAGATAGGCTTGGAAAAATATGATAATGTTGACTAGTAAAACTTCCAACTTTCAGTAACTCTAACATTTGTAAGTTACACTCACATATGCAACTTCAGTCCTCTAAGGTAGTCACTAACGTGGTTATTGCTGATCTTCTTTAGGGATGGACCATGTGGATCACAGAGCCACACAGGCTACATAGCTAATAAGAGGCAAAACTGAGATTCTTTAATTCCTGTGTCAGTTCACTTCCCATTATGCTGAGTTGTTTTCAAAGAACCAGAGAATATTGTTCAGAACTGAAAACAGTAGTCTGGCAAAAGCAAAGATAAGGGATAAGGGCAAGATAACTGTAGACCTCCAGAGAGTCTGAAAACTGTCTTAATTAAAGGCTCGGAGCAGAAAAAATAAAAATATTGTATTCCAGAACAACACACATTAGAATGGGAAATTGAGATGTGTCTTGGAGGATGGAGCAACAGACCAAATATAGGACATCCCTATTCTGCAGTGTACTCCACCACTTAATTAACAGTTTCGTGATTGTGATGAAGTCTCTCAATAGCACTGGGCAGTGATTTCCTCATTTGTGAATTAGAGGGAGTGTTGGAGGAAAAGAAAAAATGAAGGAAAGGTAAAAAACAAAGAATGAGAAAGCCTGCCAAAAGGCAAAAAGTAAAAATAATTTTATCAGTAAAAATGTTGAAATGCATAAAGGGATAATTAAATGAAAAGTGGTAGTAAGGAAGCAGAATATAGAACTTTGTTCATGAACAGTCTAATTATAACTTATTTATAATTTATGTACTCATTAACTTATTTATATATTTACACATCCAACTACCTGTTTATTAATTCAATAAGCAATTGCTGAATGTCAGTGATATCTTGATACTAAAAATGAATGATAGAGAAAATACGCATCTTCTATCTTCAAGGAAATCAGTGTGTAAAAAAGTGTATGAGTAAATCTGTAAATTCAGTATCATGTAGGAAAAGTAGATTATGAAAACACAGAGAGATCCTAGCTTGGGTTTGTGTCTGGAACACGGACAAATGAGTGTTTAGAAAGCAGTGGGGTTATATTAAGCCTCATTAAGAGTAAAGATCTCAGAGTCAACACATAGGAGGGGTAAGGATTAACCAGATAAAGGGTATCACATAGAGGAATGAAAAACACATTAGCTCTTTTTTTGTTATCCATTAGGTATTTATCTGAAAAATGCATGACACTGATTTGAAGAGACATTCATAACAGTACCATGTTTACTGCAGCATTATTTACAATATTTTGGACTAGAAACAACTGTGTGCACATTGGTGAGTGAATGGGCCAATAAATTGTACTATATATACACAGTGGGATTCTATCCAGCTACTGAAAAAAATAAAAGATGAACTGCCATTTGAAAGAACATGGGTAGATATAGAGAACATCATACTTAATGAGATAAGTCAAAGTATGGCAAATACTTTATGGATTTACTCATCTGTGGCATATAGAGAAAACAAACAAAATGAACAAAATAAAGGATATGATTTCACACTATGAAACTAGTTAGTAGTTTCAAGAAGGGTATGGGAAAATTGGTTAAAGGGAAGCTGTTATGTAAGGAAGGATAGCATTTGACTTTCAGCGATAAACAAGTATATAAACAGCTTGGTTTTAATGATGCACACCTGAAGCTTATATCATGTTATAATGCAATGCTAACTGCAGTTTAAATAATAGTAAAACTAAGTCAGTAAATAAAAACTAACAGGAAAAAGAAAGAATGGGGTATCTGGATGAGTGGAACCTTATTGGGAGTCTCTTTTCAGTGATCCAAATATATTTGAAGTAGACTTAGACATGTAAATGGGTCTAGCCTCATAGAGAATGGATGGTCAGCCCTGATTTGTGAGCAGTCTAGGGCAGATATATTACAAGGCCTTCAGATTTTTTAACTAACTTTATAGATCACATGAAATGACTCAAAGGTGTACAGTAAATAATCTCCACTTTTAAAATCATTCTATGTCTCTCCACCTTTTGCTATTCTCCCCTGGAAAGCACCCACCCAAATAACTCAGAGGCACACAGTTCTCAGGGAAAGAGCAGCTGAATATACTATTTTCAGAAGCTAACTCCATGAATGTTAATATCAGAAAATTCCACATCTCCCATTCCTCTAAGACACATGACTCATCTCCACCCAATTTTAAAGAAACAAAATCTGTCTCAAGGATTCCTTTGGAAAAACAACCATTCAATATGATGTGACTAGGCCATTTCCATGGCAATGCAAGCTTTCTTTTTTTTACATTGTGATAATTTTGAAAATGGAAATTTCCCTTTGTCTTCTAATGATACCTTCTTTGTAGCATATAGGTATTCACAATCATGCAGAGGTAGACTGAGTTAAAAAAAAAAAAGCAAAACAAAAGATTTTAATCTCTTAGTTTATTTCCTACATTCTAAAACTAACTAGCCTGGGAAGTTGGTTGAACCTTTTAATGGATATATCAAATAGAGACTCAATAAGAGGTAGGTGAAATGATTATCTTAGTATTTGAACTTAACAAAAAGTCATTACAGGAAAATAGAACCCTGAAAAATAACCATAATTCCCAAACTTGTTGGCATACACATCAAGACCTCAAATATCAGTGCATCCCATATTAAAATTTATTTCAAATTTAGACATGATGTGTATTTCCCAGTCAGAGAATTCAAATTCATTGGTAACAATGTTACCTGGGCAGCAACTCTCAGCTAAATTCTTTTTTTATATATTTACTTTATTTATTCCCTTTTGTTGCCCTTGTTGTTTTATTTTTCTTATTGTTGTTGGATAGGACACAGAAATGGAGAGAGGAGGGGGAAGACAGAGAGAGGGAGAGAAAGACACCTGCAGACCTTCTTCACCACCTGTGAAGTGATTCCCCTGCAGGTGGGGAGCCAGGGCTTGAACTGGGATCCTTATGCCAGTCTTTGTTCTTTGTGCCACCTGTGCATAACCCGCTGCGCTACAGCCCGACTCCCCTGTGGCCATTTTTTTTGTCAATATTTTGGATAGGACAGAGAAATTGAGAGAGGAGGATAGATAGACAGACACCTGAAAATCAATGAGGACTGTAAGGAGAGACATTGAGGAATTCCTGAAAAGTCCACTTACTCTCTCTTTCCTGGATTTTTATATATTTATTAATTTTTTTCAATCTTTTTTTTTCTAGTGAGTGAAGGAAATGAAATGGAATTAGACAATCTTATGACTGGAAAGGTCTCACCCGAGTAATGAGGGTTGATATTCCACTCCTGTTGTCTCTGGAAACAGTCTGAAGTGAAGCATACTGAGGTGGTACTCATTGCATTGATTATGTTGGGATGAGCAGATGCTATATTAATTGGTATCAATTGAGAGAAGTATGCAGGAAAGTGAACCCCCACCCTAGAAGTTCTAGGACTGAGAAAATATAGGCTTTATAGAGGAAGCAGGAGTTTCCTGCTGTCTTAGGGTTTAAGAAGGCAAAAGATAGTCATTGTTATAATCATATTATTTGGCAACTGGATTAACTTTGAAAAATCCCTTTGTTAGGATTTGCTATATCATACACAATATCACCATAATTTATGTCCTTTGACACTATTTGTATATAGCTGTGCCACCGGTTGCTTCTGCTCTCCCTGGTCTAAGTTTTTAAGAGTCAGCATTAAAAAGTTTGAGACAAAAAAGTCTGTGCATTATAAAGTTTAAGACATTCAATCAATTTTTCTCTCTCATATTAATTAGTGATTTATACGACTACAAATTAATAGGAGTGTACATAACACCATTCCCACCACTGAAAGATTGTGTCCCATCTCATCCTCTCCCTCCCACCCCACCCCAGTGAAGTTGAACTTCTGCCCTCAGCCTCAACCCGGATATTTTTACTTTGGTACCCTGCTATTATTAATTTTCTAACCAGAGTACTGCTCAGCTCTGCTTTATAGCATTACCAAGAATTGAAGTATATGAAGAAGCTTTCTAATTTGATGTAGTCCCATAGGTTTATACTTGCCTTAGTCTTCTTTGTAATTGGATTAGTTTCATTGAAGATGTCTTTAAAATTTATGCAGAAAAAAGTTCTGCCAATATTTTCTTCTAAGTATCTGATAGTTTCTGGTCTAACATCCACTTGGAATTTACTTTTGTATTTGGTGAAATACAGTGGTGCAGTCTCATTCTTCTGCATGTTTCAACCCATTGTTTCCAACACCATTTGTAGAAGAGACTTTGGTTTCCCCATTTAATAGTCTGAACCCTTTTGTCAAAGATTAGATGTCCGTAGGTGTGGGGCCTCACTTCTGGGCTCTCAATTCTATTCCACTGGTTAGTGTGTCTGTTCATGTTCCAGTACCAAGCAGTTTTGATGACAACGGCCCTATAATACAATTTGAGATCTGGGAGTGTGATGCCTCTGGTTCTGTTCTTTTTTCTCAAGATTGTTTTGGCAATTCTAGGTCTTTTCTGGTTCCAGATAAAAATTTGTAGCATTTGTTCTATTCTCCTAAAAAATGTGCTTGGGATCTTGATGGGGATAGCCACTATCCAAACCAAGAGACCCCTCACAGAATGGGAGAAGATCTTTACATGCCATACATCAGACAAGAGTTTAATAACCAACATATATAAAGAGCTTGCCAAACTCAACAATAAGACAACAAATAACCCCATCCAAAAATGGGGGGGGGGCATGGACAGAATATTCACCACAGAAGAGATCCAAAAGGCCAAGAAACACATGAAAAAATGCTGCAAGTCTCTGATTGTCAGAAAAATGCAAATAAAGACAACAACGAGATACCACTTCACTCCTGTGAGAATGTCATACATCAGAAGAGGTAACAGCAGCAAATGCTGGAGAGGGTGTGAGGTCAAAGGAACCCTCCTACACTGCTGGTGGGAATGTAAATTGGTCCAACCTCTGTGGAGAACAAAAGAAAAAAAAAGATAAAAAAATACAAAAGACTAGGTCCCTCACATGTCACTGAAACTGTATTAAACTAGCAAATCAAATAAATAAATATTTTTTTTGAAAAAAAAAAGTTGATGTTGTAGTTTTATGCTAAATACTCCACTCTTTAAATTTAAGCCATTTGATCTTGGAGAATTAAAAAATGATCTATAATACTCCAATGAAAAGGACCTATATTTTTTGCCTCAGTTAAAATCAATAAAGCTCCTTTGCAATTGATTAATTTTTCTATCACAACTGCATTGCAGTTGTTGCACTGCTTTCTTCCAAAACAATGTTCCTTCCTTATAAAGGTGGTTCCTAAGCTCACATCTTAATAAAACTCCTTCATGCAAATCTCTATTTCAGAGTCTGTTTCTAAGAATGGTGATATGGACATTAATTTTATTACTCCTTTCCAGGAACCAAATTAATTTTGGTAATTTCAGCTGAAAATCTTTATATATGTATTCTTATCTTTAATATTTAACTTGTTCTTCTCATTTAACTTAACTTTTCCTTTTTAAAAGATGATTAGCATAAAAGACTGATCACTGATTACTAACCTGTCTTGAATTCAACCTAATTATTTTGAGTTATATGTTTATAATAAGTATTACTTTAGCTGTAAATTTTGATATGTTGTAACTTGATCATGACTCAACTTAAATATTTTATTAGATTTCATTATGATTTTTTAAATAATATCAAGACTATTCAGTAATGAATTCCTTAATTTCTATATTTATATGATTGTCATGGATTTTGTTAATTTCTACTTTAATAAATTTTTTCTGTTCACACTATATACTCTATATATTTCAGTTCTTATAGTGAGTGATAAGTGTTTTCAGTAATGGTAGACTTTATCAAGTTCAAAACCCACACTTTTCTGATAAGAAGAGAACAAGACAACACTGTATTTTCTAAAGATGAATTAGCCTTAATTAGACTCAGACACAATACTTCAGAGGCTAGTATTGTGTCTGAGTCTAATTAAGGTTAATTCATATATATATGGAGAGAGAGAGTATAAACACACACACATATATTTCACAACATAATGTAGAATTAAAATATACGTTATTTTAAACTGAGAAACCAGCGTATTCCATGGCATTGGTTTCTCCTGGGACAAAATCATTGATGGAACTTTTGTATTTTTGCACATTTTATCAGTATAGATAATGACAGGCTTTAGTCCAGATATCTTCTCAAGACTACTTTATAGTTAACATATAGAGATGATATCTCCTTCTGGGTCAGAGAGTAGTTTAATTTGCAATCTTCTATAATGAACTTAAATGAAAATTTCTGGAAATCCATTTGGACCCCTGTTCTCTGACATCGCCCCCGGAAACCAATGATGAGACCTGGCACGTCCTGAAGAAACAGATTCACAGACTCCAAAGATCACTCTCTACAGAAAAGCAGAATTCTGGTGGCCAACATTCCCCATCGAGACAGACGTGCAGCGTTTCATCCTCTGGCATTTTCTTCTGTGGTCGGCTACTTTGGACTGACACCTCCATCGGACTTACTGGTACACGCTGCTGTGTTTCTCAAAGACTAACTTCATCCAATTGCCTTGAGACTTTATAGACCATGTCCCCTTGCCTGCAGGCTCTTCCCCAGAGGCAGAAAACTCCCCCTCCTTATTAGGTTATGCCCACAGAGACATGAAGCGCCCCAAGAGGCAAGAGATGCCCACAGAGGTAGGAAACGCCCTTTGAGGCAAGAGATGCCCCCAGAAGCATAAAGCACTCCCAGAGGCAAGAAATGCCCTTTTGCCTGCTAGGCCTTGCCCTTTGAGGCAAGAAACATTCCCCTTGGCATCACACTGGTTATTGCTGCTCGCCTATTTTGTTTTCCATGTCTTATGCCAGTTCTTTTGAAAACGCCTGTACGATATAGGTTTCTGTTCACCCCACAATGGCCATTAGTTAAAAAGAAAGGGGGAATTGTTGGTATGCATGAGACCCCTTCTGTTTCATTTGGTTTAAATCCCCCCCTGCTTAACACTATTCTATTTACATAACCACTTCATTCTATTTACATAACCACTGTTAACAAGTTCCACCCTCCCTCCAGGGCATTTGTGGTTCAGTGATAGGATTCTCGCCTAATCTGCCCCCTCTTTGTCACACTCTGATTTTCACCAGTCACTTTTCTCTCCACCCTCTCTATGTCACATCCTGTTTCCACCTTACTTGGCAAGTATATATAAAGACAGCATTGTGAGTTTTACAGTACTGTACTTTGAGTTTAGCTGAGCTCGTCTTAGATTGTGCTGCATCCTGCATGAATAAAGAGATACTGCCTACAGCTCAACCATGAGTCCCTGGTCGTCTGTTACCCGCCCGTGAAGCCAGCCCGGTGAAAACAACCTAACCCATTGAAAACAACATGTTCTTATTCTTATCTTTCTCTCTCTCTCTCTCTCTCTCTCTCTCTTTTTTCTTCTTTTTCTCATTCTTGTCATCCTTTCTTCCTTCCTCCTTCAGCTTTCTGAATTCACTGATACACGTTTGGGAATTATTTTGGGGAAGAAAATTGACTCAGAGTGGACTCTGTCTGCATGTATCTCTGCTCTACTTCCCTTTCTCATTTAGCTACCCCTAGAATATACAGTGGATAGTAGATTTGCATAACTGTCTATTCCTGCTATTCTTGTGTAGTCCTGAGGGTTTTTTTTCTTTTTTTCTTTCTTAACAATCAGCTGCCTCTGCTCAGGTACCTTGAGGCAATCTGGGACAGGTTTCTTACCCTGCTCTATTGTATTATTAATATTATATAAAGGTATAAATCTCCCCACCCTCCTTTAGGTTGACCAGAATTAACTCTTAGGGTATCTTTCATTGCTAGGGAACTTGCATTTTATCCATTGTGAAAGGAACTTGTCTCATTACTCCTGCCTCCTCTACAGACTCTCCCTTCTCCCGGCTCCTAGCTAATTAAAAAAATAAATAAAATAAAAAATAAATTAATCAATTAAATAACTCTCCTTTCACTGCTCTTTTATTATAGCACTTTTTTCTTTTATCTATCATTTATCTTTTTTTTTTATATCTTGTCTTCCATTTCATCCTTCCTTCTACTTTGTCTTTCTGAATTCACTGATATTAATTTGTGAATTACTTTGGGGAAGAAATCTGACTCAGAGTGGACTCTATATGTGTGTATCTCTGCTCTACTTCCCTTTCTCCTCTTGCTACCCCTAGAATATACAGTGGATAGTAGATTTGCATAATTGTTTATTCTTTCTATCCCTTCTTTCCTTTCTCTTTCTTCTTGACTTGGACTTGGATGCTATTTTTTCACTGACTGGAGACATTGTTTGGCTAACTAGTAGTGATTAAACTATTCAATACTTGCTTCAGTTGCTATTGTAATTCCTGAGGTAGGTGATTGCATTTGTAATAAAGGTATTTAGTATAGTGTTGCTTGTACTCAAAACACAAGAAATGAGGAACAACAAAACATAAAAATAAGAAACACATTGATCAAAAAAATGGGTAGATAAAAAACAAATGAAACTGCTACTCCAATGAATGAAGACAAGAGCCCAGAAGAAACTACAAATCAGCCCAAAGTAACCATAGATAAGAAAAGTATGCAAGCAATAATAAACTTATTAATCACAGAAATGAAAACAACATTGGAGGAAGGAATGGCAGTATTAGGGAAAGAACAGTTGAGACCCCCAAGGAAAATATGGATTATCTTGAGGCAATTAGAGAACTGAAAACTGAAATAACTGAACTGAAGAAAGCAGCTGAGGGAAGGGAAAGCAGACTAACAGAAGCAGAAAACAGAATTAGTCAGACAGTGGATGAGTTAGAGAAAACAAAAAAAGAAGTGAAAGAGCTCAAAAAGAGATTGAGAGACACTGAAAGCAAAGAGAGACATATGGGATGATCTCAAAAGAAGTAACATTCATATAATTGGCAAGCTAGAGGAAGAAAGAGAGGAAGGGGAAACAAACTTTCTAGAGGAAATAATAGAAGAAAATTTCCCAGACCTGAATAACAGAAAGGACATCAAGATTCAAGAGGCCCAGAGAGTTCCAAACAGAATCAACCCAGACCACAAGACACCAAGACACATCATAGTCACAATGAGAAGAAGTAAAGATAAAGAAAGGATCCTCAAGGGTGCAAGAGAAAAACAAAAAGTCACATACAGGAGAAGACCCATTAGACTATCAGCAGACTTCTCCACTCAAACTCTAAAAGCCAGAAGAGAATGGCAAGATATCTATCAAGCTCTGAATGAAAAAGGGTTTCAACCAAGGATAATATATCCTGCTAGACTTTTATACAAACTAGATGGAGGGATCAAAACCTTCTTAGACAAACAATAGTTAAAGGAGGCAACCATCACCAAACCGGCCCTGAAAGAGGTTCTAAAAGGAGTCATAAAATAGAACATCACTATAATACTTGCAATATATGAAAGCAAACAAAATTTATTGAACAATGGCACTACAATACATTAAATCCATAATATCAATAAATGTCAATGTCTTAAACTCACCCATCAAAAAGCACAGTGTTGGGGGATGGATCAGAACACATAACCCAACCATATGCTGCTTACAAGAATCCCATCTGACACAAAAAGATAAACACAGACTTAAAGTGAAAGGATGTAAAACTATCATACAGGCTAACGGACCACAAAAAAAGGCAGGAACAGCCATTCTCATCTCAGACACAATAGATTTTAAATTAAATAAAGTAATAAAAGATAGGCAAGGACATTACATAATTATTAGAAGATCAATCAACCATGAAGACTTTATTAACATCTATGCACCCTATGAGGGACCATCTACATACATCAAGCACCTACTGAAAGAGTTTAAAAATACATCAATAGTAATACAATAATAGTGGGAGACTTAAATAAACCACTCTCACACTTAGACAGATCAACAAAGCAGAGAATCAACAAAGATACAAGAGAATTAAATGAAGAGACTGAGATACTAGACCTCTTGGACATTTTGAGAGTCCTTCAAGCCAAAAAACTGGATTACACCTGCTTTTCAAATCCACATAACACACACTCATGGATAGACCATATGTTAGGCCACAAAGACAGCATCAATGAATTCAAGAGCATTGAAATAATCCCAAGTATCTTCTCAGACCACAGTGGAGTAAAACTAACATTTAACAACAAACAGACAATTATTAAAAGACATAGAATTAGGAAACTAAACAACATGCTCCTTAAGAACCACTGGATCAGATACTCACTCAAGCAGGAAATTCAAAGGTTCCTAGAAACAAATGAAAAGGAAGACACAACTAGTCAAAATATTTGGGACACAGCTAAAGCAGTATTGAGAGGGAAACTTATAGCCATACGATCGCATATTAAAAACCAAAGAAGCTCAAATGAACAACCTTACTGCACACCTCAAGGACTTAGAGGAAGAGGAACAAAGGAACCCTAAATCAACCAGAAGGACAGAAATCACTAAAATTAGAGCAGAAATAAACAACATCAAAAATAAGAGAACCATACAGAAGATCAATGAAGCCAAATGTTGGTTCTTTGAAAGAATAAACAAAATTGACAAACCACTAGCCAGACTCACCAAACAAAAAAGACAGAAGACTCAAATTAATAGAATTGTAAACGATGGAGGAGATATCACAACTGATACCACAGAAATCCAGAGAATCATGCACAACTTCTATGAAAAACTATATGCCACCAAGCTAGACAATCTGGAACAAATGGAACAATTCCTAGAAACATATGTCCTTCTAAAACTGAACCAAGAAGAACTAAAAAACCTGAATGCACCAATTACAGATAAAGAAATTGAAACCATTATTAAGAATCTTCCCAACAACAAAAGTCCTGGACCAGATGGCTTCACAAACGAATTCTACAAAACTTTCAGGAAACAGTTAGTACCCATACTTCTTAAGCTTTTCCATAAGATTGAAGAAACAGGAATACTTCCTTCCACCTTCTATGAAGCCACATCACCCTGATACCAAAAGCTGATAGGGACACAACAAAAAAGGAAAACCACAGACCAATATCTCTGATGAACATAGATGCCAAAATATTAAATAAGATCTTGGCCAACCGGATACAGCAACATATCAAAAGATTGTTCATCATGACCAAGAATCCCAGGAATGTAAGGCTGGTTCAACATCCGTAAGTCAATCAATGTCATACACCACATCAATAAAAGCAAAGCCAAAAACCACATGATTATCTCAATAGATGCAGAGAAAGCCTTTGACAAAATCCAAAACCCATTCATGCTCAAAACTCTACAAAAAATGGGAATAGATGGGAAATTCCTCAAGATAGTGGAGTCTATATATAGTAAAACTACAGCCAACATCATACTCAATGGAGAGAAGCTGAAAGCATTCCCCCTCAGATCGGGGACTAGACAGGGCTGTCCATAGTCACCGTTACTCTTCAACATGGAATTGGAAGCAATTGCCAAAGCAATCAGGCAAGAAAAGAAATCAAAGGAATACAGATTGGAAGGGAAGAAATGAAGCTCTCACTATTTAGATGATGTGAGCGTATACATAGAAAGACCTAAAGAATCCAGCAGAAAACTACTGGAAATTATTAGGCAATATAGCAAGGTATCAGGCCATAAAATCAATGTACAAACATCAGTGGCATTTCTTTATGCAAACACCAAATCTGAAGAAGAAGACATCCAGAAATCACTCCCATTTACTGACGCAGCACAGTCAATAAAATAACTAGGAATAAAGTTGACCAAAGAAGTGAAAGACTTGTATACTGAAAACTATGAGTCACTACTCAAGGAAATAGAAACTGATACCAAGAAATGGAAAGATATCCCATGCTCATGGATTGGAAGAATAAATATCATCAAAATGAATATTCTCCCCACAGCCATATACAAGTTTAATGCAATACCCATCAAAGTTCCACCAAGCTTTTTAAAGAGAATATAACAAACACTACAATCATTTATCTGGAACCTGAAAACACCTAGAATTGCCAAAACCATCTTGAGGAAAAGAAACAGATATGGAGGCATCACACTCCCGACCTTAAACTATATTATAAAGCCATCATCATCCAAACAGCTTGTTACTGGAACAAAAATAGGCACACAGACCAGTGGAACAGAATTGAAAGCCCAGAAATAAATTCCCACACCTATTGACATCTAATCTTTGATAAGGGGGCGCAAAGCATTAAGTGGAAGAAGGAGGCTCTCTTCAATAAATGGTGCTGGGAAAACTGGGTTATAACATGCAGAAAAGTAAAATTGAACCACTTTATCTCACCAGAAACAAAAATCAACTCGAAATGGATCAAAGACCTGGATGTCAGACCAGAAATAATCAAATACTTAGAGCAAAACATTGGTAAAACAGTTTCCCCCCTACACCTCAAGGACATCTTTGATGAATCTAACCCAATTGCAAGGAAGACTAAAGCAGAAACAAACCAATGGGACTACGTCAAACTGAAAAGTTTCTGCACATCCAAATTAACTATTAAACAAACATAGAGACCCCTCACAGATTGGGAGAAGATCTTCAAATGCCATACATCAGACAAGAAACTAATCACCAAAATATATAAAGAGCTCGGCAAACTTAGCACCACAAAAGCAAATGACCCCATCCAAAAATGGGCAGAGGAAATGAACAAAACATTCACCTCAGAGGAGATCCAAAAGGCTAACAAACGTATGAAAAACTGCTCTAGGTCACTGATTGTCAGAGAAATGCAAATTAAGACAACATTGAGATACCACCTCACTCCTATAAGAATGGCATACATCAAAAAGGACAGCAGCAACAAATGTTGGAGAGGCTGTGGGGACAGAGGAACCCTCTTGCATTGCTGGTGCGAATGTAAATTGGTCCAGCCTCTGTGGAGAGCAGTCTGGAAAACTCTCACAAGGCTAGGCATGGACCTTCCATTTGATCCAGTAATTCCTCTCCTGGGGTTATACCCCAAGGACTCCACAACACCCAACCAAAAAGAGGTGTGTACTCCTATGTTCATAGCAGCACAATTCATAATAGCTAAAACCTGGAAGCAACCCAGGTGCCCAACAATAGATGAGTGGCTGAGAAAGCTGTGGTATATATACACAATGGAATACTATGCAGCTATCAAGAATAATGAACCCACCTTCTCTGACCCATCTTGGACAGAGCTAGAAGGAATTATGTTAAGTGGGCTAAGTCAGAAAGATAAAGATGAGTATGGGATGATCCCACTCATCAACAGAAGTTGAGAAAGAAGATCTGAAAGGGAAACTAAAAGCAGGATTTAACTAAATATGGAGTAGGGCACCAAAGTAAAAACCCTGTGGTGAGGGGTAAACATGCAGCTTCATGGGCCAGTGGGGGTTGGGGGTTGGTGGGATGGGTCATAGTCTTATGGTGGTGGGAATGGTGTTTATGTAAACTCCTAGTAAAGTGTAGTCAAATAAATCACTAGTTAATTAATATGAGAGGGGGAAGGTTAATTGTATGTCTCAAAGTTTTTGAAACACAGACTGAGTATTTTTAATATATAGGCTGTGTATTTGATATGTGGACTCTCTCAAAAGCCTAGACCAAGTAGATCAGAAGCAACCAATGGCATAGCTACATACAAGATACTGGGTGCTATACGACAAACTCTATCAAAAGGACTTTTCAAAGTTAACCCAATTACCAAATAATGTGATGATAACATTAACTATCCATTGTCTTTTTGAGCCCTAAGACAGCAGGAACCTCACATCTCCACTATAGAGCCTATGTTTCCCCCAGGCCTAGAACCTTGGGATAGGGCCCACTTTCCTGCATGCCTCTCCCAATCCATATAAAATAATGTCGCATCTGCCGATCACAACCTAATCAATGCAACGATTGCCACCTCAACATGCTTCATTTAAGACTGTGTCCAGAGACTTCACGTGTGGAATGACAACCCTTCAGCTTCATTACTCAGGTGAGACCTTTCATAGTATTCTCTAATTCCATCCCAGGTGGTTCACTTTCTAACAAAGTCCCAAAGCCTAGATTTGGACAAGGTTCTGTGAGAGAGAGCATATGTTCACACTTATCCATGAACTGGTGCAGAGTATATACCTGAAAGCAGAAGTACACTGGAGTTTGCAGTGAGTATCCCCCAACACTTCCTCTCCACTATTCCAAGCTTTGGGTCCATGATTGCTCAACAATTTCTTTGGCTTTGTATGTTAACTCTCTTTTCCGCCACCAGGTTCCAGATGCCATCAGAATGCCAGCAGGCTTCCCTGGACAGACAACCTTACCAATGTGTCCTGGAGCTCTGCTTCCCCAGAGACCCACCCTACTAGGGAAAGATAGAGGCAGACTGGGAGTATGGACCGACCAGTCAACGTCCATGTTCAGCGGGGAAGCAATTACAGAAGCCAGACCTTCTACCTTCTGCAACCCACAATGACCCTGGGTCCATGCTCCCAGAGGGATAGAAAATGGGAAAGCTATCAGGGGAGGGGATGGGATATGGCGATTGGGTGTTGGGAATTGTGTGGAGTTGTACCCCTCCTACCGTATGGTTTTGTTAATTTATCCTTTCTTAAATAAAAAATAAATTTAAAAAAATGGAATTTCAAAGGCAATTTGTACTGAAAAGTCAGTTTGTGATAATAGTAATATATTGTTTTTATAACTGTATGCCCTAGCATAGAGCTAATAAACACTATAACTGTCAGGTAGTCATAAGTGTAAATAATATTTCAAAATATCTGTAATAAGTTTACTATGACTTGAAAATATCTGTGATTCTATTAATGCAAAATTGCTAATATAAAATTACTCTACTCTTAATAAAGTTTGTCTTCTACATTAATCAATTAAATTATATTTCAATTACATTTTAGTAAAAGTGAATTAGGCTATCACATATATATATATATATAATTTAATTTATTATTTCAAATTCCTTCCTAGAATAGTGCAGCAGGTTAAGCCCACATGACAGAAAAGCACAAGGACAGGTGTGAGGATCCTGGTTGGAGCTTCCAGCTCCCCACCTGCAGGGGGGGTCATTTCACAAGTGGTGAAACAGGTCTCCAAGTGTCTTTCTCTCCCCCTCTCTGTCTTCCCTCCTCTCTTTATTTCAACAACAAAGGCAACAAAAAGGGGGGAAAATGGCCCCCAGGAGCAGTGGATTCATAGAGCAAGCGCTGAGCCCCAGCAATAACCCTGGAGGCAATAAATAAATAAATAATATATATATATATATATATTTATTTAAGAAAGGATTAATTAACAAAACCATAAGGTAGGAGGGGTACAACTCCACACAATTCCCAAAACCCAATCTCCATAACCTACCCCCTCCTCTGATAGCTTTCCCATTCTCTATCTCTCTGGGAGCATAGACCCCAGGGTCATGAGGGTTGCAGAAGGTAGAAGGTCTGGCTTCTGTAATTGCTTCCCGGCTGAACATGGGCGTTGACTGGTCGGGGTCCATACTCCTAGTCTGCCTCTCTCTTTCCCTAGTAGGGTGTGTCTCTGGGGAAGCTGAGCTCCAGGACACATTGGTGGGGTCTTCAATCCAGGGAAGCCTGGCCAGCATCCTGGTGGCATCTGGAACCTGGTGATTGAAAAGAGAGTTAACATACGAAGCCAAACAAATTGTTGAGCAATCATGGACCCAAAGCTTGGAATAGTGGAGAGGAAGTGTTAGGGAGGTACTCACTGCAAACTCTAGTGTACTTCTGCTTTCAGGTATATATTTTGCAGTAGTTTATGGATACGTGTGCACATAAGCTCTCTCTCACAGAAACTGGTGTATATCTAGGTTATGGGACTTTGTTAGAAAGTAAACCACCTGAGATGAAATTAGAATGTGCTATAAAAGGAAAGGTCTCACCCGAGTAATGAAGCTGAAGGGTTGTCATTCCACACGTGAAGTCTCTGGACACAGTCTGAGGTGAAGCATGTTGAGGTGGCAATCGTTGAGTTGGTTAGGTTGTGATTGGCAGATGCAATATTATTGGATATGTATTGGGAGAGGCATACCGGAAAGTGGGCCCTATCCAAGGGTTCCAGGACTGGAGGAAGTAGAGGCTCTATAGTGGAGATGTGAGGTTCCTGCTGTCTTAGGGTTCAAAAAGACAATGTTAATGTTATCATCACATTATTTGGTAATTGGGTTAACTTTGAAAAGTCCTTTTGTTAGGGTTTGCTGTACAGTATCCAGTATCTTGTGTATAGCTGTGCTATTGGATGCTTCTAATCTACTTGGTCTAGGCTTTTGAGAGAGTCCGCATATCAAATACACAGCCTATATATTAAAAAGATTCAGGCTGTGTTTTAAAAAACTTCTAGCCATACAATTAATTTCCCCCTGTCATATTAATTAACTACTGATTTATATGTCTACATTTTGCTAGGAGTGTACATAAACACCATTCCCACCACCAAAAGACTGTGACCCATCCCTCCCACCCACTCCCACCCCCCACTGTCCCAGGAAGCTGCATGTCTACCCCTCACCACAGGGTTTTTTTTTTTTTTAAGGTCAAAATAGCAGAGTTTGCTTTAGACTAATAGTACTATCATCCAGAAATTAATGTCCTTCTGTTGGGTCTCAACCTCTAGAGGTTCCCAAGCAAAATCTAAAATCTGTATATTAAAGGACAGAAAGAGAAAGGAAAGATTGGAAGTTCTAGTAACTGAAAGGTTGGTCTTAAAAATGTTCAGACAGACTTTTTCCCAAGTGTTCACAGTAGGTTTCTCTATCATATGTCACCTTGGTTTGTGAAAGAAAAGTAATTGAAATTCTGTGAGCCTGAGGAGAAACTTTTACCTTACTTAAATAATATGGATGACTCAGATTTAGTGTCATATCCAGAAATAACCTTTTTATTGGAGAAATCTATCTTCACACCAAGAAAAGGTCTAAAGGTGAAGATTTATCATAGGTTAACATTTTCTCATCATGTGAGACCCCTTCCTCCCTTCTCAATTCACAATTCCATTTCTCAGCTCTAGGTACTAAATCTTTTCTGTCCCATTTCCTTGAAATGTTACAGGCATGTCAATTTTCCATATGTATAGTACAAAATTTGATTTTCCCTACTAATTTGATATTAATTTGTCACCTAGTCAGCCCATAGAAGACTCCAGAACATTTGGGTGATATCTCCTAATGCCAGGAAGAGAACCAATTCATTTATGGGTTTTATTTCAGATATCTACTAGATAAGAAGTTTTCATGCACCTCTCACCAAATCTAGAAATTAATTGGAGACTTTTCAGTTGTGTTTAGTCACATATGCAATCCATATATTCAGAACAATATGGTACATGTGCAACCCAACACATTTTATCAAAGTTTGGAATTGGAACAGCTTCTGGGAGTGATAATTCTAAGGCAATAGTGCAACTCCAGAGGTGAGAAAGGATAATGAGCTTTCTATTGTCAGAATCTAACTCTCAAGCAAAAAGCCACATTTTCCCCCATGGTGTCCTCCCAAAAATATAAATATTTTACTTATCCGGTGTACCTCAGAGGATTCCACAATTTTTGAACACCCCCGTCAAATTGTGTATTGTATCTGAAATGTCTTATACTTTAAACTGGCCTAAAGAAGCTGTGGTGTGTGACTCAATAAACTTAAATTTTCTGGAGGCAGAATTTTAGAAGACTAGATTCTAAAAAAAAAAAAAAGTAACATCTTTCTAGGTCAGAGGAAAGTCTGGCATCAAACAGGAACAACACAGGCACAAAAGATTAGCAAGTTTGTCTTAAAATAATTTAAGGTGCCCGGTGGTGGGGAAATTTCACTAGCAGCAAAGCAATGTTTCATGTGTCTCTCTTTATATTTTTGTCTCTCCCTAACCTCTTTGTTTCTGTCTCTATCCAATAAATAAATAAATAAATGAAGTAATATATTAAATGAAAATCTTACTAAAAACAAAAATTAAGGGAGTTGGGCTGTAGCGCAGCGGGTTAAACCCACGTGGGACGAAGCACAAGCACCTGAGTAAGGAATCCAGTTCGATCCCCCAGCTTCCCACCTGCAGAGGAATTGCTTCATAGGCGGTTAAGCAGGTCTGCAGGTGTCTTTCTCTCGTCCCTCTGTCTTCCCCTCCTCTCTTCATTTCTCTCTGTCCTTTATAACAATGATGATATTAATAACTACCACAACAAGCAACAAAGGCAACAAAAGGGAAATAAATAAAATAATATAAATAAAAATAAAAATTATTTGCTAGACACACACAAAAAACAAGATAAATATAAAAACTAAAACTATTATTATTTTTTGCCTGCTGATGAATCTTTATTTCCTACCAGCATCACCATTTGAGTCTGGAATGAATGTTCTTAAAGAGAGTGATATTTCAAAAAGATAAAAATAAATAAATAAAATGACATCTCTCAGAGATAAAATGTACCACTTTATTTTTTCTTATCTTTGTTTTTGTAAATGATATATATTTTGTTACAGGTTCAGTAGAAAATATATAATAGTAGAGAAACTGGATTTAGGTTTGCTTTTTATGTTTTTGTAGAGATGCTTAGTTTGTTTTTGAAACATCTAAAAAATAAAAGTATCCCAATACCCTTTACACTACTACTTACAAAACCAATATAAGTAAATTAACTCATATTTTCTTGAATTAGTATATTAAGATTACTCTCCAATACTTTCACTACATTTAAATCATAAAGTTATTCTATTTCATGTTAACTGTCAATGTATCATAAAATTTCATAATGAGTATGAAGGCAAAAAAAGTTCTGCTTTTACAAATTTTTAAAAATAACTACATTTCGTCAGTTTTGATTCTATTCAGCATTCTATTTTTTCTATAAAATAATCTGAGTGTGCATGTGTATACACACACACACACACACACACACACACACACACACACACACACACACCTTCCCAGGGACATTGTTGAGCTGTACTACCTCCCTGTGTAGATATTACTAAAATTTTTCTTTGTCATCTATCTATTGTTTGAATTACTTGCCCAATTCATGAAGAACCCAGAGAGTAGGGAGTTTTCCTGGAGAGCCCCTACACAAGTAACCAAACAATGAAAACAAAACAAAACAAAAACAAAAACTCTAAAGAATGAGTAAAGATGGTTTCCAAAC
Source organism: Erinaceus europaeus (assembly GCF_950295315.1). Classification (NCBI taxonomy): domain Eukaryota; kingdom Metazoa; phylum Chordata; class Mammalia; order Eulipotyphla; family Erinaceidae; genus Erinaceus; species Erinaceus europaeus. The sequence continues at coordinate 88,111,129 of NC_080171.1, read as the reverse complement.
GTTCCACATGGAAAGCTGCTTGCACTACATTGTTGTTGTTGTTGTTACATTGGTTTTTACAAGAGCACTCACTGCTCATCTCTGGCTTATGGTGGTGCTGGAAATTGAATCTGGAATTTGGTTCCTCAGGCATGAAACTCTTTTTGTATGATCTTTATTCTGTCTCTGATGCTGCATTGTATTTTTAATAGTGGCTACAAACACTTATCCTTTTAAACTTATAGAAAAAGTATGTAATCTATTATACTAATTATATCTTACAGTTTAGGTTAAGAATCACTAGTTCCAAAGAAATCTCTACCTTAAGATGCAACAGTCTGATTTTTTTTTAAATAGTCATTGCATTTAAGTCTGACCATCTTTTTCTGACTTGCTTTAGAGGGGGTTTGACCATCTTAGTTATCTGTTCAAAAGCATCCTTTCCTCTCATGAAATATGTAAATTGAATATTGTTATAAGGAGGATTGCACACTTCTAAAATATCATTGTTAATGATCATCACAATTGCAACAATAAAAACTTCATCTCTTGGAGTGATCACGTAAATGGGATGAAGACAAAATATGTTAGGAGAATATCTGCCTTTAGAGTCCTTGATCTTTAGCAACTCTTCTGAAATCTCTCTTTTGCTTTGTCCTTGTTCTTCAAGGGGTTCAATGCCCTTCTCTATAGTCTTTCATTCTCTAAGGCATTACCATTAATCAATACAAAGTTCTTCATTTCAGATCATAAATCACCATACTATCCTAGTGTTGCTAGGTAATGGCTCTGATGAGCTAATTCACACCAAGGTGTCAATGAATAATGATGGTTTTATAAGTGTTCCACTTGGAAGTCTGTTTGCATTTTAAGAAGGGCCACAAACACTTCTATCATAAAGTGTGAAATATGGAAATTTCTGAAACTATTTTCAGGCAGATGAAGAAATAATTAATGTTTGGTCAAAAGGTATTTAAGCACCTCTGAAACTAGCTGGTTCACACAACATAGAATTAAGGGAATTGGTATATGGAGACAAGCATGAGAGAAGATAAATCAGTCTTTTTGGCAGTCTTGACAAAAATTAGTAAGTCATATTATTACTGGCAAGTTAAATTCTGGCTAGCATTCACCCCAGAAAAGTGTATTTAACCACTTTTTAGGGGAGATATTTGACCCATTTACAGATAACTAATACAATGGTTAAGGTTCACAACATCTAATAATTAGCTATCTTGCATGGTCTTGCAATTACAAAACTCCAATGCAAGGTTCTAGAATTGTTTGTTTTCTGCCAGTAGAACCAATGAACATTGGTGATAAAATTTCTGCCTCCCTGCTTTACCGAGCTAGAACTGAAAGTATGTAAGTTGAAGGTGTATTTTGAAATTGTTCTTTTATCTAGAGTAGGTTAACCTTAACAGCCTTTTTATTTTATTTAATTGTAAATTACATTTTCTTTCCCACTTCTAGGACTCTCGAGGGAGGCACAGTCCCCAGCATAAATCACCCTTGAATGACTTTGTAAACCAAGACACTTACATTAAATTGTATTCCCTTCGGGAGTCAGGCGGTAGTGCAGCAGGTTAAGTGCACATGTCGTGAAGAGCAAGGACCAGTATAAGGATTCCAGTTCGAGCCCCAGCTCCCCACCTGCAGGGGTGTCACTTCACAGTCAGTGAAGCAGGTCTGCAGGAGTCTTTATCTTCCCCTCCTCTCTCTATTTCTCTCTGTCCTATCTAACAATGACAACATCAATAACAACAATAATAACTACAACAACAAGGGCAACAAAAAGAAAAATAAATAAATATTTAAAAAGTGTACTCTCTCCATGTACCCATATTGTTAAATGTTTTTCATTGCTACCCTGTCTAGTGTTGTTTGAACTATTTTTTTCAGTTCATGAAAAAGCCAGAAGGAAGGAGATTTTCCTAGTGCCCTTATATCAGCAATTAAGGGAGAAAAAGCACCAAGAAAGCAAAAAAAGTTGGCCAGGGATATGGAAAAATAGTTATGCTTCCATGTTTAGACTGTTATAAGTTGTTCTGTGTTTGGATGTTTGTGTTTGCTTCCTAAGGAAGGAATTTCCAAGTCATAGAGCAAGTTCATTTCTAGCATTCTAAGAACAGCCTCTCCACGGGGGTTGGGTCATTATACATCCTGACTAGCAGTGTAGATGAGCTCTTTTATCTCCACAAACTCTCCAACGTGTGTTCAACAACAGATGAGTTACTAAGAATGTGGTATACATACAAGATGGAATATTACTCAGCTGTTAAGATTGGTGAAGTCAGGGTGGGAATAGAAAGCATAATGATATGCAAAGAAACTAATCCTTGAAGCTCCCAAGTCCCAGGTTCAATCCTCCACACCACTGTAAGTCAGAATTGATCAATGCTTTGGTATAAATTGTTGGTATGTTTCATATTGGTTTGGTCTCCTTTCTCCCACCTCTGAGAGAATTGGTTTGGCCCTTGCTAGTTTTGCGCTCCACTTTCTCTCCACCCCCTATGCTACGTAGGGCCAGAGTTCTTGGTGCTGCCGCGTGAGGGGATGCAGCACAAATCTGTGTGGTGATTAGTTTAAGGGTCTCTCTCTGCCACCAGAGGAGAAAGACAGGAGAGCACATGTTTGTCTGCTCGTGAATAAAGCTTCTCTGCCCAGCCGTGTGTCTCTGATTGTCTCTGTCTACTGCCTTGAAACTAGCCTGGCCTGCTGAAGCCCCGAATTTTAACGAAAATAAATAAATAAATAAATAAATAAATAAATAACATTAAAAAATTAAAGAATGATAATGTCATTTCCTTTGCCTCATCTTGGATGGAGCTTAAAGAAATCATATTAAATGAGATAAGCCAAGAAGAGAAGGATGAATATGGGGTGATCTCATTTGTAGGTTGAATTTAAGAAACAAGAAAATAAAGGGGAATCACAAAGTAAAACTTGGACTGGGTATGGTATACTGCACCAAAGTAAAGGTGGGGAAAGAGTTCAGGGAGTGCATAGGGGGTGGGAAGGGCTTTGGAGTCCTAGTGCCTGATAATGGAAAAGGACATAGGTTGGGGTTGAGAGTGTTCTGTAAACACCTATTACGGTGAGATGAGAAATTTTATTCATGTGTCAACAACTGTACTGTAAACTAATATTCACCTAATAAAATGATTAAAAATTTACTTATATGAAAAGACTAATATGCAAAATGTCTTTGATACCTGGGACTTCAAAGTCCCATGTTCCATCCTGTATATCATTATAAGCCATAGTGACAGAGGAAATTAAGAAGACATAGGAACTAATTCCACCATTCCTCCAACTATATAAACTTACTAAAAGACCGGTGGCCTGGACTTAAGGAATTGCCCAACTTGAAAGTTTCATCTTCATGGATGAAACCTCTACCCCCAGAGAAAAAATAAAAATGCATATATGACCTAATGTGGCACCCAGCACCAGATGATAATGCTTCTGCTTCTGTAAATATGCTTCCTGCTAAGCCAAACAGCTTTCCCAAGACTAATGACCAAGCTACTTTTGCTTCCACATTTTCTTTATTTCTTCTGTTTCCACCATAGGTTTAAATTTCTGCCCTATGTATCTCTCCACTCCTGAGCCAGATAAAAGTCCCTATGCAACCTTCTTGGGGTCCAGACTTTGAGTCCTAGCTTGCTTGCTTGAGTCTGCAGGCATAATAAAGGTGTGTTTTCCTGATCCATGAGTGATGCTTGGTTCTCACCGGTCTGTGATTTGTGCACAAGAACAGAGCAGTATTCTGGAAAAAAATAGGAAAGAAAATATTTCCAACCTTTCAAATAATTCTACTGTAATAAATTTGAAGATTGCATTCACAGAAAAACATTCCATTTTTTTCATAGGAACTTTAGCTCATAGCTCTTTTCCATGAAGTTATCTCTTTGAAACTCTGTGATACAGATTAAGGATTAATAACTATTCATAGTTGGTTCATCTTCATGTTTTTTCATTGATCAAATTTAATTATCACATTTAATTAGTCTACTATACATAATTATATATTCTTAGATAAACAATCAGTTCAAATCTTAACTCATACTATATTGTTTCACTAAAAAAAAAACTTTCAGTGCTTCACCTAACTTATCCAACATTTCTGAAAACTAGTGTTAATAAGTTCCTCTTCCTAATACCCAAGTGGTGTTGAGGTTGGCTGGTTAGACACATGTGAGCATAATATAATGGTGCTTTTCATCATATATAACAAGAAAAAAATGGGGGGCAATAGCAAATATTCCAGTTTCTCCAGGAGAACACATAAATAGCTAGTTACAAAAATAAGGTGACTGCTAACTTTTTTGTTATTATTATTACAATGTTACATGTTGACAGTGTTTGAATCCACACCATTCTAACCACCAGAGTTCTGGAGTATGGATCAAGGTTGTTTATGGGGAGCAGAAGGTAGGAGTTCTGTCTTCTTTAACTGCTTCTCCACTGACCATGTGCATTGACAGGTCAATCCATAACCCCAGCCTGTTTGTATATTTCCCTATTGGACCAGAGCTCTGGAGATGTAAGGGTTCAGGACACACTGGTGAGGTTGTCTTGCCTAGAGAAGTCGGGATGGAGTCATGCTATTATCTTTATCTTGGTGTCTGGAAGGTGATATAACCTAAGTTGAGAGAAGATGATTAATGAACAAGAACCAAAAATTAGGATCAGAGCAGATGAGATTAGGGATTTTAGGGTAGAATAAAGCTGGGAGTACCATTTTAGGTGTGTTCCTGGAAGCATATAACTATAGTAGTTTTGCTTGAGTTTGGTAGTTTGCCTGAGGCTCACAATATTGTGTGAGAGAATGGGGCAAAATTGACCTCAGACAAAGTAAGGACTACAAAAGCTGGATAAGGGCAAAAGACAGGCATACTTTAATGATGACCCTTTGGTCACTACCAAGCTACCCCATCACCCCCATCATCTGGGGCCCTAGTCAGACAGCCTAGATTCTTAAAGAAGAATGAAACTTCTTCATTTACAATGTTACTTTGTATAAAAACAGAAAGGATTTCTTGCAGACTTTAAAAAAATACTGTTTCTGAGATAGACTAAAAAAATCTTAGAGTGAGAATTGTGAATTCTTCCCATAAAAAAACAGGGTTTATTTTCCTCTGTTTTTTCACTCATTCACTATTATATTGTTTGTTTCTATGTGCGTAGCAGAGTTCTCACATTGCATGCCATGCCTGCTTCTGCCTGCATAAAACATGATGCTCTACCCTGAACACTGCTGGAATACATTACATAAATTTCCTTTTGATATCTAGCGTGTTTCCTACTCTAATATAATCTGAGCAGAATCACATCTCCTTTCCCTGCATGTTCCCAATATGCTTCATAACTCTGTCTTCTACAAATCCAATAACTATCTCCAAGCCATTTGAAAAGATACATTTCAATGAAGGGTGGAAGCAGCTCACTAGGGCAAAACCAAAGATTACATAGCCAGTACTTTCATGATGTCATAAAAGCATACAGTCCAAAGAATCAGGGAGTTGTACAATTAACTATGTTACTGAGAAATCTTGATAGAATGGAATATTCTGGTTAGAATGTGCAGTATGCCTCCCAAACTTTTCTTAGTCAAAATCTAACTGTAAATCATTTCCCATATTAGGGATTCTTCCTGTGGAAGATACTACAGTTTTTTGTTTTTAATTTCTTTATTGGGGAATTAATGTTTTACATTCGACAGTAAATACAATAGTTTGTACATACAATAGTAAATACAATAGTTTGATATATATCACAACTTGCTCAGCCATTCATCTGTTGTTGGACACCTGGGTTGCTTCTAGGTTTGGCTATTACGAATTGTGCTGCTAAGAACATATGTGTACACAGATCTTTTTTTTACAGTTTTATTTACTTCATTTTAACCCTCAAGCTTCATGCCACCCTCCAGATTTCAATATAAATTAATGCTGTTGTTCAATCACCCTTTCATGTAGGTATGTTCATGTAAACACTTAAGTCCAAAGAAATGCAAGTCAATGTTTAACAAGAAAATTCCTTGGGAAGTTTTTTCTCTCCTGGTGTACACAGATAAGAAAACAACTAAGAGAACATCACCTTTTAACTGTTTAATGTTTCTGTGATATCTGAGGTTGTAATATTCATTAGTATTTATGAAAAAAAAAGCATCTTACTTAGTGTGCTGCTTGGGCATATACTTGACCCAGGTTCAAGCCCTGTCCCCAACACTTTAAAGGGAGTCTCTGTCTTTTCTATAGTTCTCTCTCTTTCCTAAAAACAAACAAATAAATAATAAATTAAAATAATGGAAAGACACCACGGAAATGCCAGTCTTGATATAACTGAGATGCTAAAATATGAGGAACATCCACCTACCTCCAGATATAATTTGAGGGGTAAGAAAATATATATAATTTTAACCAGAGCACTGCTAAGCTCTTGCTTATGGTGGTATGGGGGATTGAACCTGAGACTTTAGAGCCTCAGGCATGAGAAGTTCTTTGCATAACCATTATTCTATCTACCCCCATGAAAATAATTTTTGTACAAGTTTAATTTGTTTAAGTTAAGGGTATAATTTGTGTTTTATCAACTTCAATTAAAATGATTCTTAAAATTACCATGCATTTCTATGTAAAACTATCTTGCTTATTATATAAAAAAATTCAGTGTTCTATTTGGATTCTAGGACATATCTACAAATAATAAAGTCCTATCTCCTGGAAAGGCTAGTTGTGAAATAGTATTATAGTTATAAAATTCTCTCTCTTACTCACTTTCGTCTTTATCTTAGAAAAGCCAATTCTACACACTCAGTTGTAAAAAAATTAGGTTTGGTGACAGGTTGTTTTATGGTCTTATTCCTGAAGTCAGATAATTCTATCTCAGCATCTAGAGTAGACTTTAATGTTAAAATTTCCAGATTTTCTCCGTGGTAAGGTATCCTAGGTAGTTAGAAATGTATAAGATCTGTCTCCCTATGTCATTGGTGTCATTCACTCATAGCTTCCATTTCTATGAAATGTATTTTTCTTATCAGGATGAGTAAATCAGAGATCATATTCTGATTCCAGTGGTTCTTAGACTAAATTCTGTCTGCAACTATATTTTGTTCACCTAAACAGCTTTCTTTCTTTCTTTTTCTTTCTTTCTTTCTTTCTTTCTTTCTTTCTTTCTTTCTTTCTCTCTTTCTTCCTTGCTTGCTTTCTTCCTTTTAATTCCCTTAAAATCTTTTATTAAATATAGAGTCAGAAAAAATCCATTTTGGTGAGTTTGGAGGAAAATCAGTCTATTTGACAATACACAATACATAACCTACATTCTTCCATGAATATAGTCACCTGGAGTAGTATAACTGCTTCAACTGGAGCAAGTTCACCATGTACAATATTTCCTTCCAAACTCACTTTACTCAAGTATGTTAATCACCTAGTAACCACAATTATTTTAACTTTTTATTAATTTAATTAATATTTAAATGTATTTATTGCCTCAAAAGTTATTGATAAGACTTAGTGCCTACACAATGACTCCACTGTTCTCAACTACCATTATTTTCATTTTAATTATTTCTTTTTAATTTTTCTTTTGATAGAAGGTGAGACAGAGAGAGAAAGAAAGAGAGACAGAAGAGAGATGCAGTACTGCTCCACCACTTTTGATGTAAGTGTGGACTAAGGTAGAGGACTTCAATCTGGACCCTCATACTTGGTAACCTGTGTGTTCTACCACTGTACCAACATTTTGTCTTTGAAATTTCCTTTCTCTCTCTAAAAATTGTTTCTAAAGACACTGCTGTTTTAAAGAAAATAAATTAAATTGTTAGGGTATTTGACTCATAGACTGTAGGAGGTGATGCCTAAAGCCTTCTTAACTTGACTATTCTAGAATTCTGTGACAAGCTAAGATATTCCTGTGACTTTGATGTATGACTTGACACATCACTGGGCAAGCAAGCCTCAAGCTGGTGTTAGAAGTTACTAAAGGGAGTAATACTTCATTTGCTCTCACTGATCTGGGATGAAAACATAGATAGGTTAACATCACCAGTTGCAGGTACACCTTTCTCTGCAGTTTTAAGTAAGCATAATCAGTTTACCCAATGCTAAGCAACTGTTTCTTAAAGGCATGTTTATGAATGTATTTATAAAGAAAGCCTCCAGTCTGTCAGGTCTCAAGGAGCTAATCAATATATACCAATCTGATCTTAGAGAAGTTTTGCTGCTAGGAAGTTTAATATATTTTATCTTATGAATATGAAATAATGAGCAGCCACAACATTTTGACCAAATAGAAAAAGTGAATGGTGCTGTATCCAACAAAGATTCCATTTCAATTTTCCATTTTATTTGAACAAATCACCTCACTGAATGAAATGACCATGAAAACCGATCAGGAATGGTCTAGTATATGTGCCAAGGTAGGAAGAAAGAATGGATAGGTGGCAGCTAAAAAGGTGTTGTTACTTACAGACCAAGCTTCCTGCTAACACAGTTCTGAATCAGTAGCCTGGGAAAGTTTTGGTATGTAATCTACTAGATAAATGTTCTTTTAACAGCCTTTGTATCTAGATATAATCATTTTCCATAGCTATGGTATTTGCCCCTGAAAACTAAATTCCTCTGATGTCTGTAAGGGATGGATATCAAGTGCTTTTTCCCTTTTAGAGTTTGGCACTATCATGACATAAACAAATCCCAGGAGAGTATTTCTTATTTTTATGCACCCGAAATAGAATCCAGGTCTATCATATATCGAAAGACAGCATCACTTTCTGGCTGGCCCCAAGGGAAATATGCAGAGTGGCAGAAATGGAAATGTTCTATCCTAGGAACCTTTCTATATTATAGACTGTGTCAGTGGCATATGTTTGCATAAGTGATACATCAGTCCCCACTCTTCCTATGCAGATTCAATAAACTGCAGTGTCCATTGTCTTTAAAATGCAAAGAGATAAGGCCTGGAAGACAAAAGATGAGATGAAAAGAGTAAACAAAGTTGATGGTCTGGAAGATATATATCTTGCTTAAACAATTTAACCCAGTAAAGGAAATCAGAGCTCAAAAGCTCTAAAATGGTAGAAACTATATAAGGACCTGAAGAAGCAGACCTCACTCTCTGGAGATAAGAAGATGTGTTACAATGGAAAAGGGGTAATACCCTAATCCTCTCCTGGGTAATGTAAAGCATTAAAAAAAATTAAGTTTCTTTCCTTTTATACACACACACACACACACACACACACACACACACTTTTTCCTCCATGGTTATCTCTGGGGCTTAGTGCCTCCATTACAAATCCACTGCTCCTGGAGACCTTTTTTCCCATGTGTTGTCTTTGTTATTACTGTTATTGTTGTTGTTTTGGGGTAGGAAATCGAGAGAGGACAGAGAGGGAGAGAGAAAGATAGATATCTGAAAACCTGCTTCACTGCTTGTGAAGTGACCCCTGTGCAGGTGGGGAGCCAGAGGCTGGAAACCAGATCCTTATGCCGGTTCTTGTGCTACCACCTGGCCCCCTTGACATTTCTTTTTATTCACTGTTTTGATAATATAAGAAGAATAGGAAAGCTATTAAGGGAGGGGATTGGATATGGAGCTCTGGGGGTGGGCATTGTATGGAAAGGTACCCCTTTTATCCTATGGTCTTTTCAATATTTCCAGTTTATAAAAAAATCAGGCAACTTGGACTTTTGAAAATCAAGATGATTAAGTTGGTGCTGTAAGGCCTGAGATAGTAAAAAAATAATATTTCAGAGTCAGAGTGAGGTAAGGACTGTGTCCACTTTACATCAAATTAAGAAGCCAGATAAGAAGGATATATAGTAATGGTAGATTCAATCATTCCTTATTCCACCTCATCAATATTGACTTTGGTCATGTGACTTTGTTTGATTAAGAAATGACTTGAACAGAGGGTTTAAATGTGCATTCAAATCCCCAAACCACTCCTCAGGCTTTTTCAGCATTGACTACCTGCCTTTTTTTCCAGCAGCCCACAGGGCTGGATCCTTCACTCTAGCTTCTGCATGTAAAAGACTCTGTGTACTGCCTAGATTCCCAAGTGAGAAGAGTGGCTCCTATTACTCTTTATAGGAAGTTTACAGGAGTTTAGTTGGTCCAAGACCATGGCCAACAACTTATCTTGTGCTCATAGAATTGGAAATATTCAACAAAAGGACAAAAGGAATAAATTCAAAGATCTCCTAGAGGATAGAAAGAAAGAGAGAAGCTTCTGGCTAAAATGGGATCAGGCAAGAATATAAATTTACTAGGACTCAGGGAAATGGATGCTAGACTTTTATCATTAGGAGAAAAGAAACTGTACTAGTGATGACTGTCTTATATATATTGTTGCTTGATGAGGTGGTGGGATGTGAAGGAGAGAGAAGCCAAGTGCAGAGGGAACACAAATCTTTATTGTTGGGTCAGACGGGTGGTTCAGGCCACACGGAGCGAGCCAAAAAAAATGGCTGTGTCCTCCTATCTCACCACCGGGCAAGAGAGAGCAAGTGAGGGTAGGGAGAGTAGGCGGACTTTTTAGGTCACCACCCTGGAGTGACATGTCAGGACAGGATTGGTTAGGGAAAGACTTGAAAGTGCCTTAATACTCTGTGTAGGGTGGCAGAGCCTTGGGGAAACATCTACACAGCAATATATTGTTCCACCCAATAAGTTGATAAACAAATTTAAAAAAATCCATGAAATAAAGAACAGTCAACTTGAAACTACAAAATATTTCTCACTGCCTTGTTGCTAACATTTATATGATTTACCATTTTTGCAATAGTCACTATTTTCTAAACAAAATCATTGGCCTAATAACATCCAGGGTTTTGATATGATTTATTGTTTCTTTTTTCACCACTAAGTGGCCACTGTTTCATGCACCTAGAGACAAAGAGAGAAACTAGAGTGTCAGAGCTACTCTTGGTACCATGGCACTCTTATATTTCCATGCAGTCCCAGGGTTCAAACCTGAGGCTCATGTGGCAAAGCATGTATATACCCAAAGAACTACCTATGTGATCCTAAATTATCAATTTTCTGACTACCCCAGTTGAGGAGGTCAAAGGCCAACCAATCAATGATGAGCTGGAAAGTCCCCGAATATTGAGAAAGGAGAACAGCCCTTGACCCGAAACCAACTGTTCCTTGTTCCGCATAAATATTCCCACATGTACCCATCCTGTAATAGCTATAAAAAGGTGGTTTGAAAAATGATCAGGGTCGCAGACTCTCCCCTCTCTCCTTGCGTTGGAGGTGTTAGAGGCCCAAGCTTAAGCTTGCTAATAAAGGCTCTTGCTATTCATGTGATTCTAGTCTTCTTTGCATGAGATCAGGACTCAAACTTCTGGGCATAACACCAGTAACTCAGAAATGTCACCACAATGTAATTTTATTTTGATAAAATAGTTAAATGAACAAACATAAATATAAAAATGAATGACTTTCAAAGTAAAGAAATGACCCTTGGAATCAGTTTGAACTGACAGGTTTTTATTAAATAATTTTGTCTACCTTTTATCATGGTACTTTGGCATAGATGGAGAAAAATGGAAAAGTTCCAGAATATGGGTGACATGATTGACAAGAATAAAACCATATTATTATTTATTTATTTATTTTTAATATTTTATTTATGAGAGAGATGCAGACAGAGAGAGACACAGAGAAACACCAGAGCACTTCTCAGCTCTGGATTATGGTGGTGTGGGTGATTGAATCTGGGACTTTAGAGCCTCAGGCATAAAAGTCCGTTTGCATAACCATTATGCTATTTCCACCATCCATTTTTTTAATTCTAAAAAAATAAAAGCTTAAAGGTTATTGAGTGTAATTAACAACACCCCAAATTCATAGAACATATATAATGGAAGGCACAGAATTTGGTGTTATAGCTTATAGGAAAAGAAAAAGCAAAAGCACAAGGATCCGGGTTCAAGGCCCAACCCCACCTGCAGGGGTAAAGCTTCAGGAGTGGTGAAGCAGGGCTGCAGGTGTCTCTTACCCTCTATATCTCCTCCTACTTCCTCTATTTATCTCTGTATCTATACAATAATTAATTAAAAAAAGAAAAAGAAAAGAAAGGTAAACATCAATTTGTTCATTCTATGAGGTGAAGATACAGTCCAATGAGTGTATTAGATCTTTAAAGACATTTGTTTATGATATTTTAAAGATTTAATTTGAAGGTACAAATAGAGCTGTGGAGAGAATGTAGAGGCAACACACAGAGCTTAAATGCAAGAGACCCTAGGTTTGGTCCCTAGTACTGCCAAAAGTCTGAGATGAGCAGTGGTCTGAGAAGACACACATAAAAATTTAAGTGCAATAAAATGTGGTAAGGCAAAGAACCATTGTTAGAGATTCAGGCATGAGAATCATTAGCATAACCATTGTGCAGTCTATGGTTCACCTGAGCTGGTTCTACCACTAATTAAAAAGGTATTTGAGAGCTTTTCATATCAATAACGTCTTTTTTTACCTTTTGTTACACCCGTATAAGACAGAGACACACCCTAGGTGTGCACAGGATTTTCAGAACAAATTTAGTTAAAATATATTGAATTTTAACTAATTTTTAACTCAGACTTTAAATGTAAGTTAATTTTACCTTTATGAGAATTATGTTGAAAAATTTTTCATTTAACTTTGTTTGGACACTTGGATCTCAGTCCCTGACCCCAGGGGGAAGAAGATCGCTGCTGCTGGCCCCCCAGCCTGAAAGGACACTCAGACGCAGTGGGGAAGTCTGTCAAGCAGTTCTTCATTTATTATGTGCTGGGCATTGATATTTAAAGGAATTTTTGGCAGGCGGAATTTTGTCGAGCAGGGTTATCTTATTTTGCATAGTGGAAGCAGTTGCGGTTTTGCTGAAGCGGTTTTTGAGAAGTACAACCATTGAGGTTATTCTTGGAAGATTAGTGGTGCGAAGCGTCTCATACCAAAGTGATAAGGAAGTGATTTATGGGCCTAGGTTGTGCTCCCACACTTCCCTCTTTTTTGTTTTCTTTGTCGAAGCTGTCGTAGTTTGGGGGCCTGTTGGTGGCATAGCCTGGAAGCCTCAGGGTCTGTGCCTGTTAGGTTACCTCATCCGGGAAGAGAGCATACCTGTCTTTGGTCATTAGACCAGCTCAAGTGAGGTTGTTCTTAGGGTGCGTGCCTCTCTTAGGTTGCCCCTCCCTGGAAGGGCCTTACCCATCATTGACTACCACACAAGCTCACAGAACTCATCAGACACTTTCACTTTGTATTTTGCTCAAGGCCATTTGGACCAAGGGGGTCTTTTGCCCATTATGGTTTGTGAGGTCTTCGACCACATGAGACTGCATAACTACCGACTTAAACCTTTGATGGATAAGGCTAGTCACTCATTTTAAAATACAGGTGCCAAGGGTAAGGAGCAAAAGCAAGATCACTAAGGGCCCAGTAAGAGAGGATAACAGGGTGGTCATCCAAGGAGATTGGTTAAACCAGCTTTCAAACCATCTGGCTTGTATTTCTCTTTCCCATCTTCTTTTAGCAAGCCCCTCCTACAACTTGGTCATGGACTCGCGGCGGACCACCCCAGAGTGGTCAGCATAGAAGCAGCAATCTTCTCCCAATGCAGCACAGACTGTTGAAGGAAAATCAGGTCAAGTCCTCTCCTGTTCTGTAATACTACCTCAGACAATGAGGTGAGGGACTTTTCTAGATGATTTATGGAGGTCTCTATCTGCTCTATATCTTCGTCAATGGCTGCTCTGAGTGAGTGTACCTTCTGATGTGTGGTAATGAGGGAGGTTGTGCCCACTCCCACTCCAGTAGTCCCAGCAGGGAGGCCACAGTAATGAGGGTGGCACCTATCGCCTGCTTTTGTCTATGGGCTTGGTGGATTCCCTCTATGGTGTCTGAGAGACTCTCATAAGGGTGATAGATCACACGAGGGTACAAAAGGCCTAAGATGCACAACTCATGGTTATTTTCTAAGATTTCTCCCAAGACACAGGGTGTCACTCCTGAGGCCTTGAAAGCCCACCAGACTTCATCAGGGGCTGGGTAAAAAGCTGTCTTGTTGGGTTGAATGATGTGATTGCATAACCTGGGTTCTATTGAGGTACCAATACAAGTCCCGTTTCCCTGTACTTCCTGAAGGGTCATTCCTGTCTCAATAGCCTTTTTCCACCTGCACCAATGGGAAACCTCTCCCTATATGGTATTGTTGGTAATTGCTATCGCTTCATAGTATGGGAGTGCAGTGTGGAGACATAACCAACAGGCAATGGTTAGATTTGGGGTGGTGTTGTTGAGGACAGAAAGGGTTCCCTAGATAAGGGGCTACATGGGATCTGCAGGAGGAGTGGCCCATGGAGGGATAACTGGCCTTGACCTATTAGAGGTCATTAGTGTGGTGAGGGAGGAGGAGTCAGCAGGAGTAAGGGTAGTGGGGGGGGGAGCTTTGGCTTATTTCTGCCCATTTGGAATCCTTTTATTACAGGATTGGGTCCAAATGGGCGGGATGGTGGTGTCTGTGGCTGCAATCCTTTGGTAAAGAAAGTCCATGGGTCTTTTCCTGACATGTATAACCTAAGCCCCCAGGTCCTTCCAGTCCTCCACTGGCTATCTGACTGCACTCCTTGCCATGTTTTAACCTTGATGGTGAAGGGATTTCGTTTGCCTACTGCTTGTCCATCTGTGCCATTTCACTTCATCTCTATTTGTGTATCTCTCTGAGCCCATGGTGCCATGGTCTCGCACCCCCATGCTTTACAGTGATAGTCGGCCTGTCCCTTGCAATCTGGGGAAGCCTCAGCAGGGCAGGCATACCACCCCATGTATCTTACTGTTCCCTCTATTTCTGTTTGTACACAGCCGTATACACTTGCACCTGGAACCCAGTTCCAGGTTGTTCTGTCTATAAAAGTCCTAATGTTGAAGCCAGACTGTTTCATGTGGGTGTCTATCTCTAGGGTTAGATCGCATAGGTCTATGTGAAAGCATGGCTGATCTGTCCCTGTGTATTCCCCAATCTGTTTCCTGTTGGGGAGGCTCAGTATCCATTTTCCTGGTGGAGGCCTATGGGAAGTTATTGTATTCCCGAGTATGGTGGTGGTCCTGGTTAGCCAGCATAACCAGACTCCAGTGCTCAACGTGTTTTTCAGCATGGTGGTGAGGGCTCACCCTTTGGGGATGCCTGTGAAAATAAAGAAAGGAACCTCAGGAACCAGTGTTCTTGGGCTAGGTTAAATTATTCAGAGGGGGGATTTTTGGGGACTACGATGTTTGTGTTAGTGGACTGTGGGGGCAAATGTTTGATATTCCTTGCGGGGATCCAGATAGGTCTGGGTTCATTAGTAGAAAGACACACCCAAACCCTCGCCCCATCATTAGGAGGGGGTCTGGGTCTTTCTATTCTCCAGTCAGCTGGTCTCTCCAAAGAACAAGAATCTCTGGTTTTGTGGTGATGTTAGCCCAATGTTTTTGAATAGGTGTGAGGGGTTCATTTTTTTGAAAATTGAGAATATTTAAGGTGAAGAGGGCGAGACTTAGCTGTTGATGTGGGCTAGATATCCCCCCTTTTTGTTTTAAAAGCTGCGTTTTTAGGTTATGGTGGAATCTTTCAACAATTGCTTGTCCTTGGGGGTTATAGGGGATCCCTGTGACATGATGGATATTCCAAGTATTAAAGAAATTGGTAAGGGTTTTACAGAAAATCAAGGGCCATTAACTGTTTTGATTTGGAATGGGAGACCGAGGACAGCAAAGCATTGTAGGAAGTGTTGTTGAGCACACCTAGCTTTTTCCCCCATGTGGGCTGTGTCCCAGCAAGCCTGCGAGTACGTGTCTACGGTGGTGAAAATGTATTTGAGATTTCCAAAAGGGGAAAAGTGTGTAACATCTATTTGCCAGATTGCATTTGCTTTAAGCCCTCAGGGGTTAACTCCTGATCCTTGTATGGAGGGGTTGTGGAGGTAGGGTTGACAAGACTTGCAGGTCTGGATGATCTGCTTGAGATCAGTTACCGGAACAGAGGGAAATCTATGTTGTAGCCTTCTCCAGTTAATGTGGGTTAGGTCATGCAATTTTTGGGATTCACCAACATGGAATGCAACAGGGGCTATGGAGGCAGTTCAATCCACCAAATTGTTTCCTTCGGATATAAGCCCAGGGAGACCTTGATGACCCCATAGATGAAAGATAAACAAAGGTTGTGAGTGCTGCTGTAGCAAGGATCTAGCTTGAATCATGAGAGAGGTAATGGGATTAGAATCTAGCCAGATGTGTGCTGAGAGCAATCCTGGAAGCAACTGGATAACATATAAGGAATCTGAGAAGCTGTTGATGGGCTGGGGAAGAGAGAGAGTGCCATAACAACTGCGAAGAGCTTTTTGTATTGGGCCGACCCCTGGCAAGGTTCGAAGTAACACTGAGGTTTAGGGTCAGCCACAACAATTACTGCTGATCCTGTTTTGCCCCAGTCTGTGAAGACATCTTTGGCTCCCCTGATTATTTTTTGCTTAAACTGTGTCAGGGAACACCAGCTTAATTTACAGAAAGCTGGAAGCCATTTGCTGGGACCATAGTGGCAATCGAGGTTGCCCTCGAAGCCCTCTAGAGCTAGGGTGAGTCTGACATTGTGCTGTATGACCCAGACAAGTTCACCCAATCAGAAGGGAAAAATTATTGTCTGAGGGTCAATGGAGAAGTTTCTCTGGGATATCTCTCTTCCTTTAATAATCAAGTCAGCAGTTTGGTCTGTATTAGAGTAAACCCTAGGGCTGCTGCCCACTGCCAGGTGAACCCACTGAATGGGTTCTTCTTTTTGTACTAGAGTGGCCATGAGTGTTCAGTGGGAAAATCCACAAGGAGAGACAAGCAGATGGGTCAAATTGGGTGAGATGGGCCTGGTTTAGGCAGTCCTGAATCTCCTGAAGCAGGTCTCTATGACGATCTGAAATTGTAACATTATCATGAACCAACAAGACCCTCAAAAGTTCAAAGAGGGGAGTTAAGAGTCCAGTGGGTATAGGCACCCAAGACCGGAGCCAATTCAATTCTCCCATAACCTGCTGCCACTCGGGCAGGGTGTAAGTATGCTTGAGTGAGAGTTGTGATTTCAGAGGGAAGACTCCTGACAGGGTTAACTCAGTGCCCAGTATCTTGAATGTGGGAATTATTTGAATCTTGTCAGGGGATGGGTGGAGATGTCCTTGCTCTAAAAGGAGCATCAACTCTGTGAAGGCCTTATCTAAATCTCTGGTGGACTG
Source organism: Erinaceus europaeus (assembly GCF_950295315.1). Lineage (NCBI taxonomy): Eukaryota > Metazoa > Chordata > Mammalia > Eulipotyphla > Erinaceidae > Erinaceus > Erinaceus europaeus. The sequence goes on along the minus strand of NC_080171.1, from coordinate 88,093,892 downwards.
TGTTCCAAGAATAATGTCATCCATATAAACAAAAATTTTTACATGGGCCTGTTGGATAAGGGGTTCAAGAATAGCATGAACATAGCTCTGACAGAAAGATGGGATCTCTTGCTATATTGCCTAATAACTTCCAGTAATTTTCTACTGGATTCTTTAGGTCTTTCTATGTATACTATCATATCATCTGCAAATAGTGAAAGCTTGACTTCTTACCTTCCAATCTGTATCCCTTTGATTTCTTTCTCTTGCCTGATTGCTATGGCAAGAACTTCCAATACTATGTTGAAGAGTAACGGTGACAGTGGACTGCCCTGTCTAGTCCCTGTTCTGAGGGGGAATGCTTTCAGCTTCTGTCCATTGAGTATGATGTTGGCTGTAGGTTTACTATATATAGACTCCACTATCTTGAGGAATTTCCCATCTATTCCCATTTTTTGTAGAGTTTTGAGCATGAATGGGTGTTGGATTTTGTCAAAGGCTTTCTCTGCATCTATTGAGATAATCATGTGGTTTTTGGCTTTGCTTTTATTGATGTGGTGAATGACATTGATTGACTTACGGACGTTGCATTCCTGGGATGAATGCCACTTGGTCATGATGAACAATATTTTTGATGTGTTGCTGTATCCGGTTGGCCAAGATCTTGTTTAGCATTTTGGCATCTATGTTCATCAGAGATATTGGTCTGTAGTTTTCCTTTTTTGTTCTGTCCCTATCAGCTTTAGGTATGAGGGTGATGTTGGCTTCATAAAAGGTGGAAGGGAGTATTCCTGTTTCTTCAATCTTATGGAATAGCTTAAGAAGTATGGGTATTAACTGTTTCCTGAAAGTTTTGTAGAATTCGTTTGTGAAGCCATCTGGTCCAGGACTTTTGTTGTTGGGGAGATTCTTAATAACGGTATCAATTTCTTTGTCTGTAATTGGTGCATTTAGATTTTGTAGTTCTTCTTGTTTCAGTTTTGGAAGTGCATAGGTTTCTAGGAATTGTTCCATTTCTTCCAGATTCTCTAGCTTGGTGGCATATAGTTCTTTATAGAAATTTCGCAGGATTCTCTGGATTTCTGTGGTGTCAGTTGTGATATCTCCTGCATCGTTTACAATTCTATTAATTTGAGTCTTCTCTCGTTTTTGTTTGGTGAGTCTGGCTAGGGGCTTGTCAATTTTGTTTAATCTTTTGAAGAACCAACATTTGGCTTCATTGATCTTTTGTATGGCTCTTTTATTTTCGATGTTGTTTATTTCTGCTTTAACTTTAGTGATTTCTGTCCTTCTGGTTGCTTTAGGGTTCCTTTGTTCCTCTTCCTCTAGGTCCTTGATGTGTGCAGTAAGTTCGTTCATTTGGGCTTCTTCTTGGTGTTTAATATGTGATTGTATGGCTATAATTTTCCCTCTCAGTACTGCTTTAGTTGTGTCCCAAATATTTTGATAGGTTGTGTCTTCATTTTCATTAGTTTCCAGGAACCTTTGAATTTCCTGTTTGAGTGAGTCTCTGACCCAGTGGTTCTTAAGGAGCATGTTGTTTAGTTTCCAAATTCTATATCTTTTAATAATTTTCCGTTTGTTGTTAAATGTTATTTTTACTCCACTGTGGTCTGAGAAGATACTTGGGATGATTTCAATGCTCTTGAATTTATTGATGCTGTCTTTGTGGCCTAACATGTGATCTATCCTTGAGTATGTGTTATGTGGGTTTGAAAAGAAGGTGTTTTCCAGTTTTTTGGGGTGGAGGAGTCTAAAAATGTCCAAGAGGTCTAGTCTGTCAATCTCTTCATTCAATTCTCTTGTATCTTTATTGCTTCTCTGCTTTGTAGATCTGTCTAAGTGTGAGAGTGGGGTATTGAAGTCTCCCACTATTATTGTATTACTATTGATGTATTTTTGAAATTCTTTCAGTAGATGCTTAATGTATTTAGATGGTCCCTCGTTGGGTGCATAGATGTTAATAATTGTTAAGTGTTCTTGGCTGATTGATCCTCTAATCATTATGTAATGTCCTTGCCTATCTTTATTACTTTATTTAATTTAAAATCTATGCTTAAAAATTAAAAGGAAGAAAAAAGAATTTTTTTCCCTACTTTAATTCTTAACCCAAATTATGTTATAGTAGCCTCCTTGGTGTCTAAGGACACCTTATTGGCTGGCCTGCTAAAGGCAGAAAATCTTATTGTCTCCAGGTGAGTGCGTTCGGAGCTCAGAGGCTAGCAGCTTCCGGGAAACCCCCCCCCTCCAGACTTTTTTAAAGGATTTCTCGAAAATGGAAACTAGCTCTAAGTCCTTTGATCCAATGAGAGCTATACTCAAGAAGTCTTTGGATCCCCCCTCGGGGTCGCGGTGGACCCTGGAGACTCCCAAGAGAAAGCCCCCAAGCTAAAGTGCTCTCTCCGGGTCCTCTGCCCGCTGCGCTCTGCAACCGGCGGAGGAGCCGCCTTCCTGGGCGGAGGACAATGCCCAGCGCACTCGCCTTGCCCGGCGCCTGGGTAGTCTGGAGCCCCGCTAGTCCGTGTCACCTTTACTCTAATTCTTAACCCAAATTAAATTATAATCACCTCTTTGGTGTCACCCCTTATTGACTGGCCTGCTAAAGGCATAAAATCCTACCGTGCAGACGATGTGATCGGAGCACTCGCTGTTAGCAGCTTCTCAGTCCGCCATTTTCCTGCACTCCCAAAGGTGTTATTTTTATCTTCCTCTGTGAGCCCAGAATATTCACTGAACTAAGCTTTAGTATCAGGCAGGCATATTCTTCCTTAACTGAAGAATCCCTTTTATCTTTTATTGCTTATCTGTTTAGCCTTTGGTCTAATTTGGCCTTAGGACAGATTGGTCATGTAACATCTTTCCTTTTCATGGCCAGGAACTGGTTATATAAATGGATTAAGAGGTTCTTTTTTTCTGAAAAAATGAATAAGCAGGGTATTTCTAAAATTAAAAGATCTTTATTTGATTTGGGGCATAAAAATTATAAAATATTAAGCATCCACAAAGTTATTGATACACAAAAATATTATTTTTTGCTTTACTATTGGTATTATATCTTCTGTCTATAGTATCTTGCAGAACTTGGGGAAGGTATGATGAACAGTGTATGAGTTCAGGTTTCTGAATAGCTAACAGAGTCACCATTCTGACATCTTACACACACATTTATCTTTAGCAAGCAAAAGTGATGTCTTGTATTAAGTTTTATAACATAGTATAAAGACCAGTCTGTAGGAAAATAAGGATGAGATTTTACCTCTAATTTCAGTCTGAATTTTCATGCATTCCAGGTTGTGTTTGTCTCTTTACTGGGTTTCTTCATATCATGGAGTAGCTCTAATGTTATGATTAGGTTGATGTGTCAACTAAGTATGCTTAAGAAGTATGCATGATTGGAGCTATAGGATTGTTGCTATATTAGAGTTATCTAAACTAACTAAATAATCCATGAAATGTGTGCTGTTATAAGCTAATTTGGGAATTTATGGAAATTATTCTTAGCCACCTAGACTCATTGCTGCATATTTAAAATCATATTCTGTGACACATAGGAAACATTATTATTATTTGTTCTGATGTTGATGGTTAAATGGGCTCACCTATATAGTTTTCAATCCTGGTTTGTACGCAGTTGAACTAAGTAATTGCCTTAAGTTGTTATTATTTCTAGGTTATTACCATTCATATCTCTGTTATCCAGAGTAGAAAGTTTCAATCAAAAGAGAGCTAGGACAGGTAGGATTCCTGGACCATCATTCTCTATTTGTTTGTTTTATCTTTATGTAGCATGCATTTCCAGCACTGTGACTTTGAAGTTCATTTATTTTTGGATCAAAGAGTTTGCACTACATTGTGGGCACTAATCTTTCATGCTTGAAACCTAAAAGGTCCTTGGTTCAGTTGCCAACATCACCATATGCCAGAGCAGAGCAGTGTTCTAGTCTCTCTGTTCTTCTCTCTTGTTCACTCTCTCTCATAAAAATAAATTATGAATTGCTTTAAAAAGTCCTTTTACTGGAATTTCTGATATAATTTCTACCGGGGGTGTGTTGGTGGGTGGGTAAAGGCTTCAGCAATGCATTTCTTGAAAGAGGATTGACTGGAATATCGCAATCTGGCACCTAGGCTCAGAATTCACAAGGTATGTTTTCCATTGTGTTCAGTTTGTTAAAATCAAGTCATTAAGCACTCAATATTCAAAGAGAAACAAATTAGATTTAAATTCTTTAGGAGAGATATGTTACCAAAAATGCTAAAATTTATTTTGAACTCAACTTTATTTTCCTCAAGATCTATGTTTATCCCCACTGGCTATATATTTACATATTTACAAATTACCCTAAAAAGTTTCTTGAAGGCACTTAACACCCTTAATCAGTACTGTATACACTGTATACATTCAATTCTCAGGTAGAGTTCTGGCCATAATTATCTTGGAATCTCTTTAATTGATGTTTAGTGTATACTATCACATATTTGAATGGTTATTTACTACACTTTTGACTATATATATATATATAGAACCATCACCAGGATTATCTCCATGTACCTAAATATTACCTTCACAACCTTATGATATTTATGAATGTTTTATTGCTCTGCCTTCTTTCTCTGCTCATCTCTCCTCTTACTCCTTTATTTTAATCATATACAATTTGTGGCTCTCATCAATGAGTTGTTATCTACTTAAAAAGACTTAACTAAAATTAATGTTGCGTGCTGAAGTCCCCAGTGGACAAGGTTTCTTAAAAAATCAAGATATATTATACCCAAACCATTTTTTTACTGATTTCCTAATTCTATAAAAAAAGGTAAACAAGCTTCCTTTTAATGATTTATCCTCTATAGAGCCAATACACTTATTGTTCATAACTTGTGATCATTGAGGCACAAGATGTTCTGATTCTTTATATTTTTTATAGCCCTTTGCTGAACTGTGAATTTCTATAAAAGGATGAGAAAATGGTGACTAGATTTTTCCACTTATTTGAAGTTTCTAACTCTTATATTGTATGACTTTGCATGCATTAAAAAAAATCTCTCAAAGTTAACAACCAACTAAATTTAATAATAATAATAATAAAATAACAAAACTACTGCTTACATGCATCAATGCCCATTCTTTAACTTTATAACAGAATTTTGTCTTTCTTACTTTTCCTAATATTTTCAAGAGACATTATTTACTGTTGTCTACACACTGAAATTTGGTTAAGGTGTTTTTGTTTGCTTGTTTGTTTTTACCAGAGCACTGATCAGCTCTGGCATATGGTGATAAGTGGATTGAACCTGGAACTTGGGAGCCTCAGGCATGAGAGTCTTATTGCATAAATATTAAGCTATCTACTTTCACCTTTGTTATGGTTATTTGTTTCCTGATGCCTATGAGCCAGAGTGGGTGATATCACTTAAAACCAACCACTCTTGCTCTGCATACAGTCTAAAAATACCACTTCATGTTTCAGAACACCTTCACCATTGAAATAGAAATAATTTCTTAAAACTTCATTCATAGGGTTATTTTGAAGATATCAATAGGCTTCCCCAACCCCTGTCAGGGTCAGGAAAACTGTCAGTAATTCTGCATATTGTGGATGATGTGCACAGAGAGAGTCTCAGACTCATTCAACTCTGTGAGCAGCCTCGGAAAGGTGGGAGATCCGTTTATTGAAAGAAAAGGTGGGCAAATATATCCCTAACTCTGGGGAAAGGTTGAGGTAACCATTAACCCAAACAGAGAGCAACACAATGCATAGTCACATTTTTACTAACAGATTGTTGGATCACAAGTAGAAGGTTACCATACAAGGTTTGCTCACAAGCTTTACAATGTACATTTTTCCAGAGGTAAATTTCAGGTATTTTAGGGCAGCAGGGGTGGGGGGAGGGAGACAGCTGAGTAATCAGAATGTTTGCTGGCAATTTTAAGGTTAACACAGTATTTCATGGCTTTTAATTAAAGAAGGAAGGGGGTAGGTGGCATGTGTAGAAAAGCACCAAGTCCAGGGGTCCAGCCATCATAAATTCCAGAGACTGGAGAACCTGCTCTTGTCTCGAGATGAAGGGAGAGTTGAGGGTCACCTTGTTTGGACTTCATGGCAACAATGGCCTGGACTTTCTGGGACAGTGGGCCCCACTCTCCAAAAGAAAGGTATGTGAAGACATGTGTAACTCTGTGTAATTGTAAGATCCAACTACTTGTAATATACTTCTATACCCTCTGCTTTCTTTTCATTGATAGTGTGCCTCAATGAAATTGTTCCAAGTAACTTAGAGACCTATTGTAAATACCCTATAGAAAAAAGACTGGCTGCTGATGATCTTTTCTGGAAAGATCTGACATCAAGCCCATGAGGGTAAATAAGGTTTCTCTTTTTCTGAATATTTAGTTCTCTTATTGCATTTGTTGCTTCACTTGGAGGCTTTCCCATGATATTAGACCACCAAGACTGTTTGTGGAATATCAGTAAGATCTTCAGGCTCAGGGTTTCTACACTGAAATTCAGACTGAGAGAAGTGTACACTTCCAGTGGAATCTTCCATTCCAAGTGGTGACCTCAACCTCCAGCCTCAAATTGACCCAACATAATTTGGCAAAAGGACAAATTTCAGGGACCTCTAGATGGGTAGGTCAGAATGGGGCCCTTAATCAGATGGAAACCAAATTGGAAATGATCACTCCAAAGGGACTGATGGTATCTTTTCTCTGTTTAAGAGACTCTGAAGATAAAATTATTTTCTGAAATTATGGTAGGAATTTAAAATTGGGCAAGTGTTAACCTTCAGTGTGAACAAATTAATATGAGTGTGTGTGAATGTTCTGTGGCTCCATTGCATCATGACTACAAAGTGTGAGTGTGTTCCATCTTGCAATTCTGTTGGCAGCTGATTCAGCTTAATGGGGATTACAACTCCTCAGAATTTCAACTGAAAGAAGGATCTGTATGCTTGCCTTTTTGCTAGGTGCCCTTAAGATTCCACAGACCCCAGCCATTATGGCTGTGCAGACTCTGGGGAACTGTCCTCCATTTATGTGGCACTACAGGCTTCCCTACCTCCCAAAATTTGACTGATCTAGATGACTGACCTTCCCCATCCACCTTGAAGTTGTCATTGACTCAACCTCTCCCCTGCTCCCCAACTTCCAGCATCTTGTCTGTATCCATCCCTGTCTTCTCTCCCAGCCACACCACCATACCACTCCTGTCCGGAGAAGGCCTCTTCATGCCCCAAGATCTAATTTCTTTATGTGAAACCTCGTATCCCATAAGCATATGGTACCTCGTCTGTTCTCATGTACCAACCTTTTACAACCACAGACCTCCTAATTGGTGTGATCACATGTCTGTCTCAACCCATTCTGAAAAACCCCAGGACATGATTGATCCTCTCAGTACCATTGTGGAAACCATCAGCCCACATAAAATGATTGCCAACAACTGTTGCCTTCCCCCTTTGATACCAATGAAAGGTTCCAGTGGTTGTAGATACCCTTTACTGATTTCTAGACCAAGCACAAAGATCACCTTGACATGATGTGCTTTTTCAGATGAGTACCCCAACTGGGATTACAGTACCCCAGAAGGTCAGGCTTCCCTTACTCTGTTCAGGTCAGTGATGATAAAAATTGCATGTACCAGAGTCTGGAGCACCACAAATGTGACAAAAGTAGCAAATGTCACCCAGGAAAATGATGAGTCCCCTAGCTATTTCTATGAAAGACTGTGGCACCTATTGCCACTACACTCCTTTTGTCCCAGAAGCCCCTGAGTATCATTCTATGGTCAGCATCACATTTGTCCCCCAGTTTGCAAGTAAGATTCACAAAAAAAACTAGAGACTAGAGGTATCTGTGAGCAAAAACATCTCCAAGTTGATTGATGTTGTATCTAAAGTGGTGGTCGACCTGGACACTGCAGCTAGAAAGAAAGCAGATATGTGAGCTCAGTGAAGGATCACATCATGGCTGTGGTGCTGGAAGAAGCAATGGCCCAGGTAAAGCTGGAGATCCCCAACACTTGAGGCAAGACACCTCCAAAGTAGCCTCTTTTCAAGAAAGAACAGTATGCCTAGTGCCAGAAGATGGGACAATGGAAGAATGAGTGACCCCAGAGTCAAAATGGAGGAGATAGCAGAATCATAGAAAGCAACAAAATTTCATCTGAATTGTCCTATGTCACCAAGGTCCCTTCCACAAACCTCATAAATCGGAATAAGAAAGACTGGCTTGATTAACATTGGCCCCCAAAAGTCCTTGGCCCCAGTCCAAGTTGTGGGTTTTAGTACTGACTTTATACTGGACACTATGCTCCTCCCACTATTGTGAATAAAACTGTGGGTGAACTCACTAGAAATACAGTCACAGTCATCAGTGCTATTGGGCAGCCAAAGATTTACTGGTTGTGTGTGGCTTAGGAGTGAAAGTAGGAGGGCATAAAGTACACCTCCAATTTCTCTATATACCTGAGTGCATAGGAACCTTCCTGAGCAAGGACTTTCTCTCTCTCTCCTAGGCAAGGACTCTCTTTCTCTTTCTTTCTCTCTCTCTCTCTTTAATACTTATTTTTAATTTTTGTATTATCTTTATTACTTATTGGATAGAGACAGTCAGAAATCAATAGGCATTAGGAAGATAGAGAGGGAAAGACACCTGTAGCACTGCTTCACCACTTGCAAAACTTCCTCCCTACAGTTGAAGACTGGAGGCTCAAACCTGACTCTGTACACATTGTGACATGTGCACTCAACCAGGTGTGCCACCACCCAGCCCCTGGGACATAGTCCCTAAAATAGAAAACATCATTACAATGGAGAGCCTGAGAAAACTATACCAGCCATGAGCGTTCATGTTGGAAATGTCTCCCACAGAAGAATGAAGACTGCAGCCTTTATAATCACTGACTGCAGCACAAAAAACTGACAACCATGGCCCATGGCTTCTTTAATGACTATTCCGGAGTCTTGGCTCAAAATGTACAGACTGGACCAGCAGTAGAGTACCTGCCTGTAATTATGACCCTGAAGCCTGGGATAAACCAGTGCTCCTGCAATAGTATTCCTTCACATGGCCAGCATGTTAAAACATTGAACCTCAGATTAAGAGACTCTAAGGGTTCAGAATTCTCTGAGAAATCCAGCCTCCATGGAACAGTACTCTCTTCTAGGTTTAAATACCAAGATAATTAGAACATCTGTGCAGAATCAACAAAGTGACCAAATAATTCATCCAAATGTGCCCAACCCTTACACACTCCTGGAATGATTCCACCTCAGGTAGCCTAGTTCACTTGCTTTGACTTAAAATATACTGTTTTCTTCCTGCATTGACTGAGGAAAGCCAGCCTCTCTTTGATTTCGTATAGGAAGATTCAGATACCAGGGTGAAGGGACAATTAACTTATACATGGCTACAGCAGGGTTTCAAACACTCCCATACCTTGTTTGGGGAAGCCTTGGAAAAGGACCTGTAGCACTGTAGACCAGAATCATTCACCATACTACAGTATGAGTATGTGGACAACTTGCTACTGATAGCACCCACAAAGAGAAACTGTCTCAGAGGGACCTGGAAACTATTGTCCCACATACAAAAGACAGGATATAAAGTATCTGAGAAAAAGCAAATATGCCAGAAGCAGATCATCTATTTGGGGGTCTCACATCTGAGAAGGCCACTGGATTTTATCCTGAAAGGAAAAAAAAGTCATTTGCAATATGCTAGTCCTCAGAACAAAAGGCAAATTTGAGAGTTCCTGGGAGCAACAGGATTCTGCTGGCTGTGGGTGCCAGGATTTGCTGAGATTTACATACTTTAAACAGAACCTTAAAATAACCATGAATGAATACACTGATATGGGGAGCAGCTCAGTAAGAGTTATTCAAAAACCTGAAAGAGATTGATGACTGTTTTAGCCCTTTGCTTGCAAATGTTACTAGACTATTCACCCTCTTCTTATGTGAGGAGATGGAGTGGAACTCCAGGAATTGGGTCCTGACTCAGATAGTGGGACCCTGAAATAAAACAATGGCATATCTCTTTAAGAAATTGAACCCTGTGGCCTCAGGCTGGCTGTCATGCCTTTGAACTCTGGCTGCCACAGTACTGTTAATTCAAGAAATGGACTGACTCTGGGTTAAGAAACCTGGGGAAGACAGGTTGCTCTGGGTATTATCTATGTCCTTGTCCCTCTTCTCTTTTTTATTCAGTGTTTATTATAGTAGGGCTGATAGCTCTTTCATGGGATGTTGACTGCCTGGGTGAGTCAAAAAGTAAATATGGGACCTCCTTCTCAGCCTACACATATATGCCTTCACACTACTACCCAGTATCTGTATCCTGAAACTGGGCACAACTCAGTGGACACATTGAACAGGGCTGGTGTACATGTTAAGACCCCTATACCGGTCCTAACCTGCAAAGAGAAAGACTTCACAAGAGATGTAACAGGGTTGCCAGATTTTCTCTTTCTTGCTATATCTATCTATCTATCTATCTATCTATCTATCTATCTATCTATCTATCTATCTATCTATCTATCTATCTTTCTATCTATCTATCTATCTATCTATCTATCTATCATCACCATTTATCATCCATCTATCAGTCTTTTATCTATCATCTTCCATCTATCATCTATTTCTTCCTCTTCCTCTCTATCAAAACAGACAGAAACAGACCAAAAATGGCCTCTGGGAGTAGGAGCCGTGTAGGCAAGGAAAGAAACACAAGGGAAAAAAATGAAAGGACCACGACACAAATTTTAGCAGAGTGTTAAGTAAGCAATATTTTATAAGTCTATAAGTCATTACAGGTAATTGTGACTAAATATCTTATATATGTTATTATATTTAAGCCTTATAACATAGAACCCAATTAACATTTTTCTACCTAATCTATTCAAAAGCAGCTTAATATATCTTGTTCCTTATACTAGAATTCACCAAAATATAGATATCGCAATTATTCTTATGCACCTGGGTCACACATATAGCAAAGCAGTACACTCTCCTAGTGAGCTATTTCAGTAGCCCACACCCAAGAATTATTAACAGCAAAAAAGATACTTACATTTATTTATTTATTTATTTTTTAAATTTTTTATTTATTAAAACAAAACACTGACAAAAAACACAGGTAAGAGGGGTACAACTCCACACAATCCCAATCACCAGAACTCTGTATCCCATCATACCCCCCCCCCCCGATATCTTTCCTATTTTTTATCCTTCTGGAAGTATGGACCCAGCCATTATGGACCATGTCATTATGAGGTGCAGAAGGTGGAAAGTCTAGCTTCTGTAATTGCTTCCCAGTTGAACATGGGCATTGGCAGGTTGATCCATACTCCCAGCCTGTCTCTCTTTTTCCCTAGTGGGGAGGGGTTCTGGGGAAGCAGGGCTCCAGGACACATTGGTGGGGTCCTCTGCCCAGGGAAGTTTGGTTGGCATCATGTTAGCATCTGGAACCTGGTAGCTGAAAAAGGAATATATATGGAGAGAGAGAGAGAGAGAGAGAGAGAGAGAAAGAGAGAGAGACTAATCATGAACCTAAAGGCTGGAATAATCTAGATGAAGAATTGGGTAGTCTCTGTTTTGTAGACAGTTAGTAGTCCTAGTTTAGTTATATTCCAAAGAGCTCATGACTATACTAGTTTTTTAATTTTATTTCACCTGAGCCTGAAATCTGGTATGCAAGTGGATCCAAGTTATTGTCTGGTGAAATGATGACATGGTTGGAAAAAGGGCTAGAAAGCTAGATCAAGAGTGTAGCTCCCAAATATGGGAAAGTTGTATAAATATTGTTGACTGTAAACCCCATCAATTCTATCTGATCTGGGGCCCACATTCAGCTTATTGGTTGGGGTTAACTGTTTACAATAAATGTACTTTTTAATACATATACATGTGTAATATTTCTCAATTTTCTTCAAAACACTCTCTCCCCCAGCCTAGGTCCTCCTGTACCATCATCCATCATGCACCAGGGCCTGAAAGTCTTCTCCAAACCCCCTCCCACCGATGCCTCATTCCTTTATTTTGGTGCAATGCACCAAATCAAATCTAAATAATATAACTGCCTCAAATGATGGTTCTGGGTGTCATTTAAAAGACAAAAATTTTGCTCACTTTGTTATGTGTCACCTTGATCAGACTGAAGTACTTTTCTCAGAATTCCTTTTTTCCTTTCTTTTGTTGGTTAGGATGTGCCATAGGAAACATTTCAACTATGATTTGGAAACAAGTGAAGCAACACTCATTTGGGTATAGATGTTTCCACAATGTTCTGAGAAGGTTCTTTTGTAGCTCACATAGGTTGTTTTTTCTGTCAGTATATTGTGTTGGTACGAGCAGCATTTAGACTGGCTATTATTCCACATTTGGTTGGATCCTCTTTCAGGGTCATGTGTTTGTTTATCTCTGTGTTGATGGACACCTGATTCTCCTGCATTGCACCAACATTTATAATATTCTGTGACCCTGAGAACAGACTTAGTTTTCAGAGAGTTATCAGAGATCTAGTTTCCTATATTCCAGCTTATTCTTGTTCTCCTCACTTTATACCTATGCTATCTTCTTGAAACAGGACTTTTATAGAAGCTGTTTAACCAGTGCCACAATGGGGAAAATGCAAATTTCTATAACAAGTATATTATTATACTTCTGCTTCCCTGATTGAACCCTAATGTGTGTATATATATTGCTCCTGAAAGAGTTTCTGGCACAGTGGCATCTTAAAAATAGATATTCTGGATTACTTGATTTGTTCCAACCTAATTAAATTAAATGATTCTAAAACCCCCTATTTCTGGTACTTAAGGTGACAATGATAGTTCATGCCATGTTGTAATGGAGATGTATGTAAATTATCACATGGAGATACCTGTCATCAAATGCCTATAGAAAACAGACTACTTACTATGTGTCTGTGTAGACATACTACTACGTGTCTGTGTAGTAGGAAGGATTACTTTGTGATATAAACATTTCAATAGAGTAGGCTACATTTAAGCATAATTGATAGAAGGGGAGAAGAATATATGACTATACCCCACACAGGTTTATAGTTTTAAGTTTATAATAGACGAGAAATTATCTATGTTTGCTATAGAGGAGGTCATTTTGTTAGGATTTCTGAAAATAAATAAATAAATAAATAAAACACCAAAATATAGATATGCTCATGTTTTAGAAGCTCTCATTATGAGAAACAAAGTGTGACAAGTGTGCTGGAAAATCCACACCAAATGACAGATTGTACCCACAGTAATCCCATTGGCCTAGAAGTCAACACTTCCATTTTTACTGTTAGGTTTTTCATGCCAGTGAACCAATAAGCAAAAAGATGGGATTAGGGGTGATTTAGTTTAAAATAAACTAAGTTGCTAATACACAAGGGAAGTAAGAAGGGACAAGATTAGAATTCAGAACCCCTGGGCTATCTGTTAGTATTCCCATGTCTACAAATACATTTTCTAACAACTCAGTTTACATAGGATTGTTAGTGATCTATACAGTTTAGGAGTAAGGTCTAAGTTACTCAGTTAGCCACAGAACCACCACAGATTAAGCTATTATTTCATAAATTTAAAGGACATATGCTGGAGAGAGTTGAAAAGGTTAGTAATTCATACCTGCTATGACTACATAATCAGTCATAAGTATTAATTCTATAAGTTTGAAGTCAATATATATTATGTCTGTATGAATGAGAGAGACAGAGAAAGAGGAGGAGGGGGAAAGAATGAGATTTTTGTCCTTTTCTATTCACCTTTCATTTAATATAAGGGCTGCATTTAATACAAGGTCATTCATGTTATAAGATAATAAAAAGAAAGTGTGAATCAGCTAGAAAAAAAAATGACCATGTTCAACAATTTGTTTGGCTTTATATGTTAGCTTTCTTTTCAGCCACCAGGTTCCAGATGCCAGCACGATGCTGACCAGACCCCGTGGACAGATAGCCTTACCAATGTATCCTGGAGCTCTGCTTCCCCAGAGCCCCACCCAAGTAGGGGGAGAGGCAGGATGGGAGTATGGATCGAACTGTCAACACCCATGTTCAGTGGGAAAGCAATTACAGAAGCCAGACCTTCTACCTTTTGCATCCCACATGACCTTCGGCCCATACTTCCAGAGGGTTAAAGAATAGGAAAACTATCAGGGGAGGGGTTGGGATACAAAGATCTGGTGGTGGGAATTGTGTGGAGTTGTACCCCTCTTATCCTATGGTTTTGTCAATGTTTCCTTTTTATAAACTAAAAAATATATATGACCAGCACTCAAAGACTAAAGAGAGTGCCATTGTATCCTCTTTGGGATAAAAGACTTAACAAAGCTTCCCATAGAAGATTGCTGTCAAATGTAGTGTTATATAAATGACATGACTGTAAATTTGCTTATTTGACAGGAGTGGACTGTGGTGGTTTTGTGATATGCCAACTTGGCTAGGCAGGACTGTTTCCCAGAATTTCCCTTTTACATACCTCCAGTTAGAAAGAGCTATAAGAGGCATCCCCTTACAATATTTAGAGGGAAGAATTAAATCATGACATTTTATATTTTATGAAGGAAGACTGGGATAGATATGTTTTTAGTCCACATACCTTGTCACTCACCTACTGGCACAGGCAGCAGGCTACTCTCAATTGTTCCAGATTTTCAGCTATACTTTTTCAGTATACATGACCCTTGGACCTGGCTCATGCTTCACACTATGATGAAAGATGCCAATTCTTCTGAAGAACAATCATTATATCAAGGCTAGAAGCAATAAGAATCCATAATGGTATCCAAATAAAGTAGCATAGCGGGTTAAGTGCATGTGGCAAGAAGCACAAGGACCCGCATAAGTATCCTGGTTGGAGCCCCCCACTTCTATCTGCAGGGGAGCTGCTTCACTGGTGGTGAAGCAAATCTGCAGGTGTCTTTCTCTCCCCCTCTCTGTCTTCCCCTCCACTCTAACAACGACAACATCAATAACAACAACAATAACTACAACAGTAATAAAAAAACTACAGAAGGGAAATAAATAAATCAATATAAAAATTCTCTCATTACAGCTTCTGTTGGTAGGTTCCAACTTGACCTTGTTCTCAGTAAATTTTAATGTTTCCTATCCATCTGCCTGCCTTGTCAACCTAAACTTTCTGCATCTAGTGTGAAGCTGATCCTTCAGCCCTACAAAATCCCATTCTTGAAAAACAAATTTCATAATATTTTTTGTGCTTCTCTCATTCAATTTTAACTTATGGAGGTCTTTTAGTTAACCTTTAAGCATATTCTTTGTTTCTATTTCTCATATTATGCTTTTTTTTCCAGTAAAGGTGATATTATATATTTAAACTAGGATTAATATATTTTAATATTAAAATTATATTACTCTGATTCTTCTTATCCAATCCTGTAACAGGATAAAATTTAGCTATGTAAGCACATACTGTGAAAATAGAAATCATAAATATGAAATTTTTGCATCTAGTGAGTGCTCAATTAGATAGATATTATTATAACTAATAAACATTAATGCCTGTTTAATAATTAACATATCTAGGTTATTATTAAACATTCATTTTTCTAAATACCATGAAATCTGTCTAGCAGAGGTAAATATTATTATTAAAATTTTGGTAGGCATTGCTACCATTTTATTTTTTTATTTATTTTTATTTTTTTAATTTTTGTTTTTTTAATATTTATTTTCTTTATTTATTCCCTTTTGTTGCCCTTGTTGTTTTATTGTTGTAGTTATTATTGTTGTTGTCATTGTTGGATAGGACAGAGAGAAATGGAGAGAGGAGGGGAAGGCAGAGAGGAGGAGAGAAAGATAGACACCTGCAGACCTGCTTCACCGCCTGTGAAGCCACTCCCCTGCAGGTGGGGAGCCGGGGTTCGAACCGGGATCCTTATGCCGGTCCTTGTGCTTTGCGCCACCTGCGCTTAACCCGCTGCGCTACAGCCCGACTCCCCATTGCTACCATTTTAAAAGTGCATTTATAAATATTTTTATGACATCAAGGGATAACTCACCCAACAGAGCATACATTTCACCATCAGTAAGTAGGGGATGGGTTCCAGTCCCTGGCCATCACATCGGACTGTTGCATGAGGAAAGAAAGCTTCACAGGCAGAGAAGAAGTTGTGTGGTATTTATTATACCTTCTCTGTTTGCCTCTCTTCACATCTCTGTCTCTTACCTGTCTCCTGCCTTCTATAGTACATTACAGACTGTGAAGCCAAGTGATGTGATGGAGAAAAACACAAATAAATAAATAAATAAATAAATAAATAAATAAATAATCTTAAAGTGTTTACTTGACTATGTTGGCTGAAAATCATTTGACTCCTAATACAAGAACCAAAACTTTTTTTTAAATATTTATGTATTCCCTTTTGTTGCCCTTGTTGTTTTATTGTTGTAGTTATTATTGTTGTTGTTGGATAGGACAGAGAGAAATGGAGAAAGGAAGGGAAGACAGACTGCAGGAGAGAAAGATAGACACCTGCAGACATGCTTCATCTCATGTGAAGCGACTCCCCTGTTTGTGGGGAACCGGGGGCTCCAATCCAGGACCCTTATGACGGTCCTTGCACTTTGCACCATGTGCACTTAACCTGTTGGGCTACCGCCTGACTCCTGAACCAAAACTTAACAATAACTTCTTAACTTAAATTGTTAGACCATTATGCCAAACCTATGTGGGAAAATTCTTGTTTATTCCTATACTGGAAAATGTCAAATGTGGAAACAAATGTGTTGATTCACTTTCTTCTCCAACTGCCTAACACTTTCTACTTTGATGTGTTGTTCCCGGTCATATTTGATACAGCTGAACAACATGTTTTCTTTATGTCAAAGTTCTCTTCAAACATACCATTGCCAGTTTGACTTGTCAAAAGTTGGAGAGAAACAGGTTTTAAGCATTCAGTGAGCATTCCTATAAAAGGAAAACCACTATTTCTAATGAGTATTTGAGAGCAGAGTGAATTACAAAAACTGTTTTCTAAGATCTGTGTCACAAATGATTCAGTTTTATTAGTTTTAATGGCCCTTAGCTACAGGCATAGAATATAAGTGAAAATTAAGATACTTTTCCTGAGATGAAAATGGATTTCAATCAAAGACTTTTTCCCTCTCCACTATTTGCTTATTTATTTTATTTATTTTCTTTGGCAGATGATTCTGGTTAAAAGAAAACCACTAGGAGTGAATGGAACACAGAAATATTCTTCCATGAAAACAAAATATTCTTGTACTCAAGGCTTGCCTCATAATTGTACATAATTTATTCAGTTTGGCAAAGCCATAGCCAGGATGGAAGAGAAAAGGAGTTAACGTGCTAAACTGAAATTTTATCCTGGGTAACAATAGACTGTAAATATCTCATAAGTAATGGTTAGTCTTCCATGATGTTAATCACAAAAACAAACACACCACATACTGCTTAAATTCACAATACATTTCATTTAGTGTCTCTGCTTTTGTTCAAGGCAGCTTTTCATAAAGACTTTCATTTTTCTGTACTTACAGAAAGTACTGTAATCTGAACAGGCCTATATGTTTTATTTTCCATAAACAAGTTTATTTCTCTTTTTTAGTGTCTTTTTTTTTAATTAGTTGCTTAGTAATCAATAAGTTTGTGGGATAAGACGGGTACAATTCTATACAATTCCTACCTCCAGAGTTCCATATTCCATCCCCTCCATGGGAAGCTTCCCTATTCTTTATGACTCTGGGAGTATGAACCAAAGATCTTTATGAGGTGTAAAAGGTGGAAGATTTGGCTTCTGTAATTGCTTCTCCATTGGACATAAGCATTGACACATTGATCCACACCTCCAACCTGTTAATACCTTTCCCTAGTGGGTAGGGCTCTCAGGAAGTAGGGTTCCAGGACACATTAGTGAGGTGATTTGACGAGAAGTGAGGTTGGTGTCATAGTAACATCTGCAACTTGGTGGCTTAAAGTAAGTGCACAATAGTTTCCAGTGACTGAATAAGTGCATCAAGCAAGGCCTTTTTATTTCCTTTGTTTCTTTTTCTTTTTAATCTTTATAAAATGGAAATATTGATAAGTCTATAGAATAAGAGGGGTACATTTCCACACGATTCCTACCACCAGAACTCAGAGTCCAATCCTCTCCCTTGATAGGCTTCCTATTCTTTATCCCTCTGGGAGCACACACCCAGGATCATCATGGAGTGCAGAAGGTGAAAGGCCTAGTCTCTGCAATTGCCTCCCCACCTTGGCCGAATATAGGTGCTGGCAGGTCCATCCACACTCCCTGTTGTCTCTCCCTTTCCCCAGCTGGGCAGGAATCCGGGGAGGTGGGGCTCCAGGACATATTGGTGGGGCCAACTGCCCAAGGAAGTCAGGATGGCATAATGGCAGCATCTGGAACCTGGTGGCTGAAAAAGAGTTAAGATATAAAGCAGAACAAACTGCTGACTAACCATGAACCTAATAGCAAGAATATTGCAGATAGAGATGGGGGGGGGTCTCCTTTTGAAAAAATCAAGTAGGTCTGCTTTAGTTATATTCCAAGGGGTCCATGACTTTACTAGTTTTTGCCTGAGCCTGACAGCTAATATGCAGATGGACCCAGGTTATTGCCTGGGAAGATGGTGTCATAATTGGAAAAAGGAATAGAAAGCCAGATAAGGAAAGAGAGTAGCTCCAAATGTGGGGAAAGTATATAAATATTATTAATTATAAACCCCATTAATTTTATCTGGGTCCCATACTCAGCACAGACAAATATGTAACCTTTGCATCCTTGTAGGTCTGAGCTGGTATTCTGTGGTCATGGCTAGAAACATTCTAGGCTACACTAATTTTAGGACCCATCTTCCTAGGGTGGTAGGTAGAGTATATTACCAAACCTCCTTTCAGAGAATGAAACAGCAGTGACTAAAGGATCACTATTAAAGTATGCCAGTCTCCTGCCCTTATTCACCTTTTGTAGTTCCTACTTTGCTGACAAGAATAACTTTGGAGTGATTGAGAGACATGTAATAGCACGTAGGTGAGGAGGATATCTAGGTCTAAGTAAAAACTCTTTCATTAGGTACTTTAAGGTATATTTTAGGTCTTTCTACTTGCTTGCTTCATTTATTGACTCACTACAAACTGTTGTGTACTTTTGCTTTAAGGTATATATGTTTTCCCTAACTAATGGATACATGTAGATATGCCCTATCTCATGGGCCCTGGTCTATATCTAGGTTTTGAGATTTTATTAAGAAGTGCACCACCTGTAATGGAATTAAGGAATCCTATGAGCTAGGAAAGTTCTCACCAGAGTAATGAAACTGAAGAGTTGACATTCCATGCCTGATTTCTCTGTACACAGTCCAAAGAGAAGTATGCTGACATGCTTCTTTGATTAGGTTGGGATCAACAGATGCAGCATCAGTTGGTATGAATTGGGAGAAGCTAGCAGGCAAGGGGAGCTCTACCCTAGAGGTTCCAGGACTGGGAGAAATATGGGCTTTCTAGAGAATATGGAAGATCCCTGCTGTCTTAGGGTTTAAGAAGGCAATATATAGTTATTGTCATAACCAAATTATTTGGCTATTGGTGTACTTTTGAAAATCCCATTATTAGTATTTGCTGTATCATACAAAACCTCACCATAATATATGTCCTTTTTTTTTTTTGCTAGTTACATCAGTTGCTTCTGTTCTACCTGATCTAGCTTTTAGGAGATTTAATATTTCAAAGAACATGTCATTATTAGGAATGTATTAACAATTTGAGCCCACTGTTAAAATTCAATCTGATTACCAATTTGAAGTTTGAAGTGCTTAGATTGAAGGAACATATACTCAGAGCTCTGGTCTATGCATCAAAATGTTTGAGACATTCAATCCATTTCCTCCCTCACACATTAATTAGTGATTTATAAGACTATAAGTTAATTGGGGTGTATATTGACACCATTCCCACCACCAAAGGTCCATAACACCCAACCAAAAAGTTATGTGTACACCTGTGTTCATAGCAGCATAATTTGTAATAGCTAAAACCTAGAAGCAAACCAGGTGCCTAACAGCAGATGAATGGTTGAGAGAGCTGTGGTATATATACACAATGGGATACTATATAGCTACTCAGAACAGTGAACCCACCTCCTCTGACCTATCTTGGATGGAGCAGAAAGAATTATGTTAAATGAGATAAGTCAGAAAGACAAAGACAAGTATAAGATGATCCCATTCACACACAAAATTTGAGAAAGAAGTACAGAAAAGGAAATTCAAAGCAGAATCTGACTGTTTTCAGTAGGGCACCAAAGTAAAAATCTCTGGGTGGAGTGTGAAGGTAGATGTTCAGTTTCACCTTGGTGGTGGTGGGGATATAGATCTTTCTTTGTTTTGTTTTACTTCTGTAAATATTGATCAGTGTTTATGCATGCCTCTCTCCATTTATTCACACAGTCTTCCCTGAGATTCTGTGTTCTATTTTCTTCTAAGGTCACTAATCATATTGGATTAAGCTGGCCATTATAGCAGTACATTCCAACTAGATGCCTTATTACCTCAGACTTGATGTATACTTAATATTTAACCTAGCACCTGGAGGTCTCTATTCTCAGTAATGTTATCTACAGACTTCTCAAATATTAATGAGTCACTGTGCAAAATATATAGGATGCAAAATATCCTGGACAAGTTAACTTCATATACATTACAGAAGAATCAGTAACTTACTGAGTTGGGTAGTTATTTAGATGCTGCATTTGGATTTAGACCGTTTAGAAATTTTCCTTATCTGAAATATGGTTATTTGCACACCCCACTGTTTGTTCTGCTTTCTGACGTAGCAGCTCCCGTTCATGATGGGTTGTAAACCTGCTAATAGGTTTGGGTCTTAGGAGGGGTGCTTCATTGTCTGTCCCCCTTCCTATAGGTGGTACATGTTCAATGGAGATAGTTACATGGTCTCAGTTAGACATGTAACTTATACATCTTTCAGTAATTATTTGGGATCATATGTCAACTGTCCTGTAGGCAAATGCCATGATACAAGATAATGAGTTGAATTAAATATTTCTTTAAAGATTCTACTTCCAAATAATGTATAATCTAGATTCCAATAGACTAGGACTTTAATCTGTAATTTGGAAGGGAACATAGTTCTGTTGATTAATCTTATGGGAAATAGTTTTTAAAGAGAACAGGAAATAGTTCAACATTAATGATGGCATTCATGCTAGGTATAAAAGAGATGGTGAGATCTGTAAAAAATGTGACAAAGCAGTGGTAATAGATATTGTGGATATCTGGTATATGAGTGATTTTCTCAAAGGAAAAAGTCTAAAAGATATGAGTACCATGGTCTCCAGTATCAGTGGGGTGACCTGTGTAACTGCAAGAGAGAATGGAAATGCAACCAATCATGTAGCAGAAGCATGGTTCATTTAAGGATGTTATGGGTAACCAAAAGTAATTTGACATTCATTCCCTGATATAAAGAAAGAGAGTGAGAGAAAGAGAAAGAGTAATGTGTATCATTACTGTTCTTGAGACAGGTGGTGTCAAGGACTTGAATATGACTCCTCAGTCATGGGAAAAATTGAAGGATGGTTATGAAGGTTCTGAATAAAAAGAATGATCTAACCAAACTTACCCCCTTTTAATTTTTTTTCACTTTTATGGGGGAGGGGTGGTTAATGGTTTATAGTTTAGTTGTTGACACATGAGTGCAATTTCTCATCTCCCCATGCATCATTCAATAGGACCTCAGTGCTCTCTTCACTTCCTCCTTCCGTATTTTTTCCCAAAGTTATTCTAATAGAGAAGATTGAGTTTTTTTGATAAAACTCGAGGCCTTTTATTCAAGGTAATAGGAATGAAGGTTAAATGTGTGAATAAAGGCATTGATGAATGGGTAAATAAGGCATGCTAGTTTATATAAAACTACTTATTTTTATTTGTGAGTAAGAAGCATTATTTTTATGACCCAGGAGCACACAGCAGTAAGAATATCTCACTGGAAATTTTAAATAAAGGAAAGTTTTAAGAATAGAATCTGGCAAAGTGTATTTTTATGGTTTTATACAGATTTGAAAAGCATGGATTGCAGTAGCTTCATTAGTAAGTACCGGAGTTGACTTTTAAAGGCAACTCTTATATTTAAAGGAATATAGAAATAAAGAACTAGACCCAATATGTTTTTTTAATTGTATGTTTTTTTTTTTCATTGCTGTTACCTAAATACACTATTTTTCAGTAGATGAAACAGTACCCTAACCACCACAAATGCATTTGCTAGTTTATGGAGAAATGAAGGTTAAATTAGGAAAAAATAGTGTTCTAAGCTATTGACTTACCCTCACTGATATTTATAATTAAAAACAATCTCTGGACTGGGTGGTAGCATAGCAGGTTAAGCATGCAAAGCGCAAGGACAGGAATAAAGATCTCAGTTCAAGCCTGGGCTCCCACCTGCAGGGGGGTTGCTTCACAGGTGGTGAAAAAGGTCTGCAGGTGTTTGTCTTTCTCTCCCCATCTCTGTTTTCCCTTCTTCTCTGGATTTCTCTCTGTCTTATCCAACAACAACAGTAACAACAACTAGGGCAACAAAAATGAAAAAAAAATGGCCTCCAGGAGCAGTGTATTCATAGAGCAGGCACTGAACTCCAGCAATAACCCTGGAGGTAATAGTAATAATAATAAAAATCTCCCAGGAAGAAGTCATCTACTGTAGGATATTATGTTGGTTTTGCATCAGCTACGGTATTAATTACTTTTTATTTTGTCTCCAGGGTTACTGTTGGGGCTCAGTGCCTGCACCCCAAATTCACTGCTCCTGGACTGGAGGCTATTTTTTTCCCTTTTGTTGCCCTTGTTTTATCTTTATTGTGGTTATTGTTATTATTGCTATTGATGTTGTTGTTGTTGGATAGGACAGAAAGGAATGGAGAGAGGAGGGGAAGACAGAGAGGGAGAGAGAAATTCACCTGAAGACCTGCTTTACTGCTTGTGCAGCGACACCTTTCCCCCACTAGGTGGAGAGGCAGGGGCTTGAACTTGGATTTTCAGTCCTTGAGCTTCATGCCATGTGCGCTTAACCAGCTGTGCTAATGCCTGACCTCTGTTAACTACTGGAGTCAGATGCATGTCAATGTCCAACTCAGCATCTCACTCAACGCCCATTAATGTTGATTAGAAAAGAAAACTACTTCATTAAGGTGTTTCTGAAAATGATCCCTTACCTTACTGTGCTACTGTCTTGGGGTTCAGATCTTTCAAAGACATGCTTGTGCACATTCCCATTCCCCACAACATAAACACAAACATGTATACATAGCCATTCACTCCAGACTGCTGGAATTTGGGCTGAAGCATACCCCCAGTATGATAGCTCCTTCAAGGTGCATCATTAACCATTGTCTGTGCTCCTCTTAAGCCATGCTTTCTTATAGTTACAACACAATTCTGTAATGGCCTTCTCTCTTCACTTAGGCAGAAGATAGAGCTTTTACATAGTATATTTTGTCTACAATTAACTAATTTTATTTATTTGTTTGTAATTCCCTTTTACTTTATTTTATTTTTTAATGATTTTATTGAGAGAGATAATAGTACACAATACTACTGTTGCCAATAATTACTATTTCTCATCTCCCTGTGAGATATGTCTGCAGAATACTCTAACACCCAATTTAAGTTTTTAATCCCATCATACATCAGAACCTCAATGTGCTCTCTGCTTCTTCCCAACTCCTCCTCCCCCAGGGTCCTTTTGTTTTATATGATACACTATGCCCAGTCCATGTTTCACCTTTTGTTTTATATTTCTTCTTTTTCATTCTTCCTTCCTTCCTTGTTGGTATGCTTCTAAATTCTGCTTCTATGACCCCTTCTGTTTCATTGGTTTAATTCCCCCTGCTTAACACTGTATTCTATTTACATAACCACTGTTAACTAAGCACCACCCTGCCTCCAGGGCATTGGTTTAATCCTCATTGTTTTGCATGCGTTTTCCTTTTCCCCACCACCCCCTATCCTACGTACATCCTCTTCAGACCTGACTCTTCCGCCTCAGGATATATAAGGACAAGATTGTGATTAGAGATAGCTTAGATAGCGCTGTGTTCCACATGAATTGAACTGCGTACCACTCAGCCATGAGTCCCTGGTCATCTCTCTCTCCCGCCCACCCCACAAAGCTAGCCTGACACTTCCTTCCTTCCTTCCTTCCTTCCTTCCTTCCTTCCTTCCTTCCTTCCTTCCTTCCTCCCTCCCTCCCTCCCTCTCTCTCTCTCTCTCTTTCTTTCTTTGTTTCTTAATTTTTTTCTTTTTTTTTATTCCCTCCAGGGCTATTGCTGGAGGTAGGTGCCTGCACTATAAATCCACTGCTCCTATAGGCTTTTTTTTCTTTTGTTGCCCTTGTTGTTGTTATTATTATTGTTGTTATTATTGTCATTGTTGTTGGATAGGACAGAGAAAAATCAAGAAAGGAGGGGAAGACAGAGAGGGGGAGAGAAAGATAGACACTTTCAGACCTGTTTCACTGTCTGTGAAGTGATCCACCTTCAAGTAGGGAGCCAGGGGACTGAACTGGGATCCTTATGCCAGTCCTTGACTTTGTACTATGTGCGCTTAACCCAATGCAGTATCTCCAGGCCCCCTTCACTTCTTAAATTCTACTTTTAAGTGAGATCACTTAGTATCCATCTTCAATGTTTGACTTATCTCATGTAATATGATTCATTTTAATCCATACAAAATGTAGCAAAGAAGATGATTTTATAAATATAAACCTGATTACAATCAATTAATTTTCTTTTTAAATTTATTTTCTTTATTTATTTATTGGATAAAGTCAGTCAGAAATCTAAAGGGAAGGAAGAGATAGGGAGGAAGAGAGACAAAGAGACATCTGAAGCACTGCTTCACCATTAAATGAATACTTGTGGCCCACAGGATGTGGGGAAAATTTATGTGTGACATGCTGAACAAGATATCTAAGAGAGAGTTTCTTCTACTATCAATCATGTGCAGTTAGAAGACTCTGAAGCCCTAAGGGGCAGTCTAATCAAAAGGGAGGAGTGTGGCTACCAAAATAACTACAATGAAGAAAACAGTATTGGACTATTTCATGACACATAGCTGCATTACTATTTCAATAAGTCACTAAAAATTAAAAATGCATTATTACAGGGAGATGAGCAGTGGTGTACCTGATAGAGAACATGTTATCTTGTTCAGTGACCCAGGTTCAAATCCCTAGTCCTCATCTTCAGAAGCAAAAATTTATAAGTTATATAGCAAATCTGCAACTATTTTTCTTTCTTTCTTCTCATTTTATTCTTCCACCTCCCTATTTTTCTCAGTTCCTGTCAAAAAAGACAAAAAGAAGGAAATAAAAAGACATTTTAATTCTTATAATTAGTGTTTTATACTTTTTTTTTTTTTTTTTTACCAGAGCACTGCTCAGCTCTGGCTTATGGTGGTGTGGGGGATTGAAGCTGGGACTTTGGAGCCTCAGGGATGAATGTCTCTTTGCATAACCATTATGCTATACCCCCACCCGCATTCCTTTTCTTAATGATGTCCCCAGAATAAGACATTTCACATTTCAACAAAATCATTTTATTTTTTTTTTAAATAGTGTGCTTTGCATCCTGCCCCAAAATGACAAATTCCAAAAGTATTTGTTACTTCTTACCATGTGGTTACACTGAAAGTTAAAATCTTAAAAAAAAAATTATACCATAGTTTATATAAAATGTATTCTTTATTAAAAACAATACTTCTCATTTACAGTTTGTCTGACTCAAGAAACATCAGGATAGCTATCTGTTTTTGCATGTTAACAAAATTCCAACTGAGTTGTCTTAAATGGTTAGTATTTCTTTCTTAAGTGAACACTGTCAGGATCCAGCAGCTAGTTGTCTATAGGACTGAGAATCTTAGACCCCTACATCAGAGTTCTCTCCATTTTATACCTCATGGCATAGCAGTTTGCTTCAGTATAATTAGAAAGTAAGAAAATTCAGTTATCTGATGCCTAAGAGTATCAGTGAAGGTATTTTGCCTAGTTTTGCATATTTTAATGGGACACTTAGTTTAGTACCAATTGCTCTGTCATGACTTTACAGAGTTATCAATACACATATGCCATTAAGATTATATATCTGTCTTGAATGTTTTTATCATATCATTGCAGATTTTAAATAATAAGTAGAATAGCCTAACTACTTTTTTTCTTAGTTTTAAGAAAAGCAACTGGAGCTGTTCCAAAACAAATCTGCTCAAATATATGGGACCTCTATGTCATACTTTTACTTCAGGAAATCAGTCTATGAAATACAACTGGTAAACTTTCTTTTTTTTTTGTAATAAGGAGTTAGTTCATACTCATATTCAGTATATTAGAATAAAAATATATATCTTAGCTTTTCTTTTGCTATCAAGTATTAGTCCATTTATCTAACAAAATAATTAAAATTATCAGTTTATTATTTAAAATCTTGTAAAAGATCTAAAATGTGCAGTGAAATCACTCAAAACATGACAGTTCAACTATTCATTAAATTAAAATGAATGAGCAGAGTTAAGATGGAGGCTTGAGGGAGCTGGGCAATAGCACAAGGACCAGTTTAAGAATCCTGGTTCAAGCCCCCGGCTCCCCACCTGCCCAGGGTCACTTCACAAGTGGTGAAGCAGGTCTGCAGGTGTCTTTCTCTCCTCCTCTCTGTCTTCCCCTCCTCTCTAGATTTCTCTCTGTCCTATCTAACAACAACAGCTAGGACAACAATAACAATAACAACTACAACAAGCACAACAACAAGGGCAACAAAATGGGGAAAATGGCCTTCAGGAGCAGTGCAGGCACTGAGCCCCAGAGATAAGCCTGGAGGCAAAAAAAAAAAAAGGAGGCTTGAAGACAACACCTGGCTTGACTTTACACACACACACACACACACACACACACACACACACACACACACACACACACTTTAAACCTGGGAATTCCAAATGAGAGCAGGATTTCCAGGACAGTAGGAGAGAAACTATAGAGGAAGGGACAGTGGAATTTTATAACTCATCTATGGCAAAAGGATGATGAAAAGAACAAAGGAGAATGGAGTGGTGCTGAGTTTTTCTTCACCATCCCCCATGAACCCATCCCTCAGGCCAGAGGACTTACTTAGGGAAAAGATAAACAGCCAGACACAGAGAGTGCCCCTCCTGTGGAGTTAAATTCATCAAGCAAGACTTCAAGGCTGAAACTTTTGTTAAGAGCTCAGTAGGGAGTATACTGAACCCACTTTAGTGGAGATAAGCTACAGACCTCATCAAGCCTCAGTTTAGGTTAAAGCAGGTGGGGTTTTCTGCTTGGTTTGATTTACAGGCTGCTTGGTTGTTTGGATTTGTTTGTTTGTTTTTATTTGTTTTCCCCTTATCTTTGATTTAATTAATCTATTTTATTCCTATTGTTGTATTGGCTGGTATTTCCATGTGATTTTTTTTTTTTTAAGCAGAAGTTTGGTTTGGTGTGGATCTTCTTTTTTAAAATTAATTATTTTTTAAATTTTTATTTATAAAAACTAAACACTGACAAAACCATAGGTTAAAAAAGCGTTCTGTGGAGTTGTACTCTTCTTTTTAAGTCTCTCTTTGGCTTGATCAATCTTGCTTTTCTTCTTTTTTTTTTGCATTTCTGTGTGATTTCTTTTGTGAGAGGAGTTTGGTTTGGTGTAGTTTTGCCTTTTTCTTCTATCTGGTTTGATCACACTTTGTTTTTTCTTTTGGTTGGTTATGGTTTGTTGTATTGGATGGTGATTGGTTGTGCTCTTTTATGATTTTTTCCATTTTTTCTTCCTTTTTCCCTTTCTTTTTTCCTCCTCCTTCTCTCTGGTTTGATTAACATTTGATTTTTTTAAGTGTTTTATTTACAAAATGGAGACATTGACTAAACCATGGGATAAGAGGGTACAACTCCACATAATTCCCACCAGCAGAATTCTGTATCCCATCTCCTCCCCTGATAGTTTTCCTATTCTTTAACCCTCTGGGAGTATGGGACCAAGGTCATTGTGGGATGCAGAAGGTTGAAGGTCTGGCTTCTGTAATTGCTTCCCCACTGAATATGGGCATTGACTGGTCAATCCATACTCCCAGCCTGTCTTTCTCTTTCCCTAGAGAAAGCAGAGCTTTAGGGGAAGCAGAGCTCTAGGACATATTGGTGGGGTTGTCTGTCCAGGGGAGTCTGCTTGGCATCATGCTAGCATCTGGAACCTGGTAGTTGACAAGAGTGTTAATATACAAAGCCAAACAAATTGTTGGACAATCATGGACCTAAGGACTGGAGTAGTGCAGATGAAGAGTTGGGGAGGTCTTCATTTTTTAGATAGTTTGTAGGCATATTTTAGTTATATTCCAAAGGGCCTGTGGCTATACTAGTGTTTTTTTTTTTTTTTTCCTGAGCCTGAAATCTGATATGCAGGTGGATCCAAATTATTGCCTGGGGAGATGATGTCATGGCTGGAAAAAGGACCAGAAAGCTGGAAGGGGAAGAGAGTAGCTTCCAAATACAGGAAAGTGGCATAAATATTGTTGACTGTAACACCATTGATTTGATGTGATCTGGGCCCATATTCACCTTTGGAGCCTATGTGACCTCTGCATCCCTGTAGATTTGAGCTCACGTTCTGTGGTCATAAGTAGGAATGTTCCAAGCTGCTCCAATATCAGGACCCATCTTCTTCAGGGATAGCATAGAGTATGTTGTTCAGCCTCCTTTGGAGTGAGTGAGAGAATTGTAATAGGAAGTAGGTGAGGAGGGTATCTCAGTCTAAGTAGACACTATTTCATTATGAACTATATACTGACTTACTACAGACTATTGTGTATTTTTGCTTTCAGGTATATATATTGCCCTAATTTATGGATACACATATCCATATGCTGTATCTTATGGGATCTAGTCTGTATCTAGGTGTTGGGACTTTGTTTGGAAGTGAACCTCCTGGAATGGAATTAGAGAATCCTATGAAAGGAAAGGTCTCACCCAAGTAATGAGGGTGAAGGGTAGACATTCCATGCCTGACGTCTCTGGATACAGTCTGAAGGGAAGCACACTGAGGTGGTACTCGCTGCATTGATTATCTTGGGATCAGAGGATACAATATCATTTGGTATGAATTTAGAGAAGCATGAAGGAAAGTGATCCCCACCCTAGATGTTTCAGGACTGAGGGAAATATAAGCTCTATAGAGGAAGTGGGAGGTTCCTGCTGTCTTAGGATTTAAGAAGACAATAGATAGTTATTGGTATAATCACATTTTTTTACAATTGAGTTAACTTTGAAATACCCCTTTGTTAGAGTTTACTGTATCATACACAACATCAACATAATTTGTGTCCTTTGGCATTATTTGTATATAGCTGTGCCATTGGTTGCTTCTGTTCTCCCTGGTCTAAGCTTTTAAGAGAGTCAACATATCAAAGACTCAGCCTATGTATTTAAAAGATTCAGTCTGTGATTTAAAAAAGTTTGAGACATTCAATCAATTTTTCCCTTCTCATATTAATTAGTGATTTATATGACTACAAATTGATAAGAGTGTACATAAACACCATTCCCACCACCGAAAAACTGTATTCTATTCCATCACCCCATCCCTCCCACCCTGTGAAGCTGCACATCCACCCTCACCCTCAACCCAGGGTTTTACTTTGGTGCCCTACTCCAAATTTAGTCAAATCCTGCTGTGAGTTTCCCTTTCTGCTCTTCTTTCTCAACTTCTGTTTATGAGTGTGATCATCCCATACTTATCTTTCTGACTTAGCTCACTTAACATAATTCCGTCTAGCTCCATCCAAGATGGGTCAGAGAAGGTGGGTTCATTGTTCTTAATAGCTGTGTAGTATTCCATTGTGTATATATATCACAACTTTCTCAGCCACTCATTTATTGTTGGGTTTCTGGATTGCTTCTAGGTTTTAGCTATTATGAATTGTGCTGCTATGAACATAAGAGTACACATATCCTTTTTGTTGGTTGTTATGGAGTCCTTGGGGTATATCCCTAGGAAAGGGATTATTGACTCATATGGGAGGTCCATGTCTAGCCCTGTGAGAGTTTTCCAGACTACTCTCCACAGAGATTGGACCAATTTACATTCTCAAAAACAGTGCAGAAGGGTTCCTCTGCCCCCACAGCTTCTGCAGCATTTGTTGCTCCTGTCCTTTTTGATGTATGCCATTCTAACAGGGGTGAGGTGATATCTCAGTGTTGTCTTTATTTGCATTTCTCTGACAATCAGCAACCTGGAGCAATTTTTCATGTGTTTGTTAGCATTTTGGATCTCTTCTGTAGTGAATGTTCTGTTCATACCCTTTGCCCATTTTTGGATGGGGTCATTTGCTTTTTTCTTGCTAAGTTTGCTGAGCTCTGTATATTTTAATTATTAGTCTCTTGTCTGATGTATGGCATGTGAAGATCTCCCATTCTGTGAGGAGTCTCTTTGTTTATGTGATAGTGTCTTTGGCTATGGAGAAATTTTTTAATTTGCTGTAGTCCCATTGGTTTGTTTCTGCTTTAATCTTCCTTGCAATTGCGTTTTTTCATCAAAGATGTCCTTGAGGTTTAGGTGGGAAAGTGTTCCACCAATGTTTTCCTCTAAGTATTTGATAATTTTTGGTCTAACATCCATGTCCTTGATCCATTTGGATTTCATTTTTGTTTCTGGTTTGTACGGTGGTTCAGCTTCATTCTTCTGTATGTTTCAACCCACTTTCCCCAGCACCATTTATTGAAGAAAACCTCCTTCCTCCATTTAATGCTTTGGGCTGCTTTATCTGTTGGAAAATTGTGAGGATGTGCTTGAGCTTGGCAGGGCTTTACCTGAGGAGTGCATCTATCCTGTCAGTCTCTCTCTCTCTACTGAGAGAGGTTGAGCAAGGAGGGACAGGAGTAATCCCAAAGGTTTGCCCCATCTTATCATACTCCCTGCCTCACAAAGCACCCTGTATTCCTTATACTGTGGCCATTAGATAAAAAGAAAAGGGGAAATGTTGGGAAATTGTGAGGATGTGGTTGAGCTTGGCAGGGTTTGACTTGAGGGGACATCCATCCTCTCATCTTATCAGACTTATTATCTACATAATAAGGTGGTGAAAGATCCACACCTATTCCATTCCTTTGATATATCTTCTTTCTACCCTTAAGACCCTCCCTGCCTGTAGAGTATTATTAATCCTAGCAGTTAAAACCCTCACAACAGTTGCTAAGGAAGTTCCTACTTTTCCCAGTCTTTTTACCTTTCTTCAACTCTTTCCAAATCAAGTCAAGCCATTTCCTTTTCCACCTTGCCACTTCTGGGTCTTCTTTTTAAAAGCCAGGGCTTTCTGATCAATAAAGAATCAAATTGTGTCACCACCAAGAACCTGTTCCTGAGTCATCTCTCTCAAGTCACTGAGTGAGAAACACCCCAGGCTGGCTCCAGTTGCATTCTCTCCAACTCAGAGAGTACACAATGGGAAGAGGCACCCCCACACTAGCCCAGCACTTATCAAAGATTAAATGTCCCTAGATGTGGGGATTTATTTCTGGGCTTTCAATTCTGTTCCACTGGTCTGTGTGCCTGTTTTTGTTCCAGTACCAGGCTGTTTTGATGATGATGGCCTTATAATATAGTTTGAGATCTGGGACTGTGATGCCTCCATTTTTGTTTCTTTTCCTCAGTATTGTTTTGGGGATTCTAGGTGTTTTCTGGTTCCAGATAAATAATTGTAATTTTTGTTCTATTCTCTTAAAGGAGCTTGGTGGAAATTTGATTGATATCTTGTTAAAATTGCGTATGGCTCTGGGGAGAATATTCATTTTGATGATATTTATTCTTCCAGTCCTTGAGCATGGGATGCCTTTCCATTTCTTGGTATCATTTTCTATCCTTGAATAATGACTCATAGTTTTCAGTATACAAGTCTTTCACTTCTTTGGTCAGCTTTATTCCTAGGTATTTTATCGATTTTGCTGCAACAGTGAATGGGAGTTATGTCTGGATGTCTTCTTATTCAGATTTAGTGTTTGCGTAAAGAAATGCCACTGATTTTTGTACATTGATTTTGTAGCCTGATACATTGCTATATTGCCTGATAACTTCTAGTAGTTTTCTGTTGGATTCTTTATGTATATTATCATATCATCCACAAATAGTGAGAGTTTGACTTCTCCCCTTCCAATCTGTATTGGTTGCCTGATTGCTATGGCAAGAACTTCCAATACAATGCTAAAGAGTAATGGTGATAATGGGCAACCTTGTCTAATCCTCGTCTTATGGGGAATGCTTTCAGGTACTGTCCATTGAGTATTATGTTGGCTGTAGATTCGCTATATATGGACTCCACTATCTTGAGGAATTTCCCATCTATTCCCATTTTTTGTAGTGTTTTGAGCATGAATGGGTGTTGGATTTTGTCAAAGGCTTTCTCTGCATCTATTGAGATAATCATGTGGTTTTTGGTTTTGCTTTTATTGATTTGGTGAATGACATTGATTTTATGTATATTGAACCAGCCTTGCATTCCTGGGATAAATCCCACTTGGTCCTGATGAACAATCTTTTTGATATACTGCTATATGCAATTGACCAGGATCTTGTTTAATATTTTGGCATCTATGTTCATCAGAGATATTGGTCTGTAGTTTTCCTTTTTTGTTGTATCCCTACCTGCTTTTGGTATCAGGGTGATGTTGGCTTCATAAAAGGTGGAAAGGAGTGTTTCTGTTTCTTCAATATTGTGGAAAAGCTTTAAAAGTATAGTTATTAATTGTTTCCTGAAGTTTTTGTAGAATTCATTTGTGAACCTGTCTGGTCCAGGACTTTTGTTTCTGGGAAGATTCTTAATAACTGTTTCTATTTCTTTGTCTGTGATTGGTGCATTTAAGTTTTGTAGTTCTTTTTGGTTTAGTTTTGGAAGTATATATGTTTCTGGGAATTTTTCCATTTCTTCCAGATACTCTAGCTTGATGATATATAGTTCTCCATAGAAATTTCACATGATTTTCTGGGATTCTGTGGTAATATTTGATTTTTCATTCTTATCATATTCACTGAGGTTTATTTATGATTTCTTTTATGAGAAGAATTTGGTTGGGTGTGGTTTTGATTTTTTTCCTTTGTGTGTTTGTGTCATATATTTTCCATTTTAATTTGAACACAAGAGACATCTCATCTCATTGATCTCATCTTCCAAAATCAGTTGCATACATTAGAGCAACATCCCAACAACTCCTGAATCAGAATACTAGATGACTGGCATCAATTGTCTAGGAACCAGTAGATTAGATGCCACAACACATAATAACTGAACAGCCATAAACAGGACACAAACTACAAAAGACACTAAAAGTTATGGTCAAATCAAGGAAGCTCTCTACAACAATGAACTAAGACAGGGACCTGGAAAAGTTAAAAAAAATAATAACCAGAACTAAGAATGAAGAAAATATCAAAATATTGATTGATATATTAGTCACAGGAGTAATCAAGCAACTGAATGCTAAAGTAGCTGAGCTAAAGGCTAGTTAGAAGAACAATCTGGGTTGACCTGAGAAGAAGTAATATATGTATTATTGGCCTATTAGAGGAAGAAAGGGAGGAAGGGAAAGAATGAATCCTAGAGGAAATAGTAGAAGAAAACTTTCTAGCCCTAAACAGCAGAAATGACATTATAATTCAAGTAGCCCAAAGAATCATAATCAACCTAGACCTAAAGACACCAAAACACATCATAGTTACAATGGGAAGATGTAAGGATAAAGAAAGGATCTTGAAGGCTGCAAGATAAAAAACAGAAAGTCACATCCAGAGGAATACCCATAAGACTATTACTAGATTTCTTTATGCCAATCTAAAAGCCAGAAGAGAATCATAAGGTATCTCACTCAATGTAAAAGGTATTTATCAAAGAGCAATATATCCTGTTAGATTGTTATTCAGACTAGATGGAGGGATAAAAACTTCCTAAGACAAGCAGCAGTAGGAGTCAATTATCATCAAGCCCACGCTGAAAGAAGTTCCATAAAATTCTATAAACACTAACAACATCACACACACACACACACACACACACACACACACACACACACACACACACAATCTGTCACATATGAGAACACACAGAGAAATTGTCATTGAAATATATCAAATCCATATTATCAATGAACTAAATCCACCCATTAAAAGGCACAGAGTAGGAAGATGAATCAGAAAGCACATTCCAGAAATGTGCTTTTATCTGCAGGAACCTCACCCAGTGCTTCATCACCCTGCACCCAAGAAAAGTGTCTTAAGGCAAGATAATGAGGGCAGGGTGGTGGCACATATGGTGAGTTTACATGTTACAAGGCACAAGGACACAGGATCAAACCCTTAATCCCCCTTTGGCAGCAGGAAAGTTTTGCAAGTGGTAATGCAGTGTTGCAGTGTTTCTCTTTCTGTTCGCCCTTCCTTTACAATTTCAGATAGTCTCTATCCAATAAATAAATAAATAAATAAATATTTTTTAAAATGAGATAATGAGTCTAGAAATCTATGGATTTCTAAATGTTAAGCATAATAAATTATATGTGTTACTAAAGAAGGATATTTGCATATACTATTCAAATAAAAACAAATTTTATTTCAGGGTCAAAACTTCTAACAAGGACATACTGTGTATCTCAAAAATGATTAACATACATATAGAGAAAAACATGTAAGATTAATGATAGGGATAACAAAATAGCTCTTTTCCATGTTCTGCTATATGAGTCATCCAGGTTCAAGTTCATCCTCCACTGCATTGAAGGAAGTTTCAGTGCTATGGCATCTCTCTCTCTCTCTCTCTCTCTCTCTCTCTCTCTTCTCTCTCTCTCTCTCTCTCTGTCTTTCTGTTTTGATATGAGAATACTGGCTTAGGATGGTAGAGTCCAGAGGTGAACATCCTCCTCAATACACTTAAAGATGAAAAATTAAAATTATAAAGAAGTTTAATTAAGAACACTGCAGGAACATAGATGTTGAAAGCTTATATTGTAGATATTGAAAGCATAGTATACCTCATAACTCACCTGTGTATTTATTGTGCTTACTTTGTCACGTAAGCAACCCAAGCTCCACCCCAGTAACCATCACACTGAAGGAAATTTCAGTGCTGTGTTATCTCTCCCAGTTTCCTACTATCTCTCTATTTTTGCTTCTTTCTATATGAAACAGCTCATAGTGGGAAAACTTATCATAGAAAGTTTAAGTGGTTAAATAAATACTGGATGAAAATTTGACAACCAGGTTCCTAGCACTGCATATGCTAAAGAAATGTTTTGGTCTCTCTCTCTTAAAAATATAATAAAATATTGTTTAAGATTGTAGACCACTATCAGAAATAATAAAAGTTACTTTGTAATAAAAAAATCAATTTGTCAAAATGGCATTAAAGCATTCTTGATAAAGGGACTTCTGTACATATCAAAACAAAAGTAAGGAACATCTTTTCTAAGTGAAGATTGCATATTAGGAATTACATTTACTTTCTCAAAGCAATAAAAGAGAAAGCTTTCTAAAAGACAGAGGGAAGGTAGGATAAGCTCTCTATCTTCCTTATCTGAAAGTTTTCAGGGTGCAAGTAGATTTTTTATTCAGCAGATGGATCTGAGCAGACCCAAATAAGACACAGTAGAATAGGCCACATTGAGCAAACAAGCTCTACAAATTTGTAGACATTTGTCCTTGAATATTCAAGAGTGCTGATCAGAAAGTGTTTCTGATGAGGCTATGTAGACCTAGAAGAAATGCCCAGAATTATTAGAAGGAAAAAGTACTAATGCTGGCACAGGCTTAGTTTATGTCACAATCAACTACACTGAACAACCTGTTATTTATTTTTGTGTGTTTGAAAACAATTAGAAAGATAGTTTAAAGAAAATATACAGGGTGCTGGGAGGTGGTGCACCTAGTTAAGCACAAGTAGTACTATGTACAAGGACAGGTGAAATACTCTAGGTTTGAGCCCCACTCCCTGTCTGCAGGGGACGACACTTAACAATCTATAAATCAGATCTGCAGGTGACTATCTTTCTCTCTCCCTTTATCTCCTCATCCTTTCCTAATTTCTTTCTGTTTTATCAAATAAATGAAGATCAGGGGGAAGAATGAAGAAAGAAGAAGGAGAAGGAGAGGGAGAAGGAGAAAAAAAAAAGAAATAAGCAGAAGGAGAAAAACAAAGGACTAGTAGGCAGGCAAATATGAGTTATGCAATAAATCATCAGGGAGCTGCAGAGTAAAGCCATAATGTGCACACTTAAATGAACAGCTAGAATAATAATAATTATTATTATTATTATAATGACCATAACAAGTATTAGGAAAGCTGTAGAGAAATCAAAATAAAGGACATTGTTTGAATATATTTGTGATAACTTTTATAAGGTGACAGATTTCTAATATAATCTTGAATATAAATCTAGCATATGATTTAGATATTATAATTCTATATGTTTGAGCAGATGAATATGAAGCATTTGTCCGTCAGTGACTGATACAAACATGTTTTTTATTTGTAACAGGCATAAACGTTCATAAATAGGTGAACAAGTAAACAAAATGTGACTCATTCACACAGAGAATACTACTTAGCAATTAAATACATTAACTACTACTGAAGAATAAACTTTGATAAACACATAGTGAATGAATGCCAAAATTATTTCACTGATAAAATATCTCAGTTAAATTATATCTTGCTGTATATTTACATTTCATTAATTTATAGACAATATAAATTGGTCCATGATGGCAATATTATCATTGGTTGTGAACAAATATGTAGGATTCATGAGGGGTATAAATATCATCACATTTTTAATGATTTAATTATGAACGACAAACCAGAATTCTGCATCCCATCCTCTCCATTGGAAGTTTTCGTATTCTTTATCTCTTTGGGAGTATGGACTCAGGATCGTTATGGAGTACAGAAGGTGAAAGTTCTGTATCTTTTTACCTGAGTAAAACTTTTTACCTGAGGTAAGTTGTAGAGCAGTTTGGCTGGAAAAGAATATGGGGTGATGAAAGTGTTATATTTGATAAGTTGGTTGGCTTTATGGCTATATTTTTATATACTTTTTAATATATATTTAAAAGTATGATTCTACTTCATGTAAAACATATCCTTAGGGATTTTGTATAAAAGTTAACATTTATATGATGGTTATTAAAATATTAGTGTCAAGTTGCATAATAAGATAACTCAATTCAGCTGGATATCTCTCAATTTTGACAAACTTACTTAAAAATGAAAGTTTCTTCACATTATAATGTGTCGATATGGTTTATTTTCACCCACAAAACCCAATTTTTTAGGAATGCTGTTATGTTTAATCTTTTCCAGCAGATTTAAATAGCAGAGATATGAAAGTAATACAACAAACTATATAACACACTATGTAATTGAAATGTACTATAATTACTAATATTAAAGACAGTGAATCATTCTAATAGAGCTGTGTTCAGCAAACAGTGAAAAATTATGTGCCAGAAAAGCTAATGCTAGTTTTAAAATGAACACAAATGAAGTGGAATGGAACCTTACTTGTTATTCATGAAGGTCAATTTAGCGTGATTATTTTTTTCCTAGCATCACAGCTTTGTGATTACTGTTGTATACCTGAGTGATATTTTATAACCCAATAAGAGCATAAAATAACCAGCTGTGATGATTTTGTTTAGAACTGAGTCCAAATATTCCCCTAACCAGAATCAAGTTACATATACTACTAATCTCACAGTATAAACAAGTTTCTGCATATCAAAGTCAAAGGGAGTATTAGACATTCCAAATATACTTAATTTTAGCAATTCAAATAGAGAAAAACAAAAATGAGCTCTTCTTGTATGATATGGTTCTATCCAAAGTCAGCTGTAATTTTCTTACTTCCACCCTTTCAGTAATATTTTCCTTTAACACAAGTCTTCTTGACAATTTGGAAGTGGGTGTCCTAAAAGTAGACCCATAAACCATTACATATCACAGGATGAATGCTGATTTTGCTATTTGGTGCAAATTTACAGAAAATATTAAATCCAAAATAAAGAAGATTTTATAAAAGTTAACTGAAATATGCTTGAGTAATTTTAAAACCAACACTAAGTGAAATCATGTTTGAATCACAAACTATTTGAAAATTTCTCTAAAATTTAACTTTATCAGGGGTCTCTATAGATTATATAAACAAACTTACCAGTTTTCCTATAAAATTCGTCCTGTTTTGTACTTACCTCATTTTTAATTTTACTTAAATCCCAAAGAGACAAATTAGTAAGGTGGCAGAGCCTGGCTGAGTGCCTTCATTAGCTTAGCGCTAATAACTTCTTTCAGCACCGTGAATAGCGCCTGACATCACAACTCAAGCTTATCCAAAAGCTAATTATTTTCCCTGTTATAAAACAAAGGTTCTATATCAAAGGCCCATAATGCGACATAGTACACCCTCTAGATGCACTGATCTGCAAAATAAATCAGCTGTGTCAGGGAGGAATTTAAGCAGAAATTACAACAAATTGCAATTATACTTGCAATGGGGCTCTATTTAAATACATTGTTAGTTATTCATAGTAAGATAGTACCCAAACCATGATAAAGGTTTATGGAAAAGGCAGAATTCTCATCTGTCAGAATAATAAAAATGACTTTCTTCTGTTCTTGCAAGTTATAGATTCTATTATCACTGAGTTAATAATTATTTAAATGATACTACTGGGAAAAAAGGAACTTTGACAGGATGAATAAAGAAATATACCAATAAAATGATAAGAGAAAAGAAATGGAAACAGGTCTACTTGCATAGAAACTTATTTGCTTTTACATAATCATGTCATTGTATAGTCTCTCCATTGAACTTAAAAGCTTTTTCAAACAGAATGAAAAATGTGAATCTTAGTTCTTTTACAAAGGACAGTTTAATTCCACACATCACAAAGTTTATCCTTAAGATTACCCCACCTTCTTAGCTTCAGGTTAGCAATGAAAACATACCAACTTGAATTGAACTGAAAATTATACTCAGTTGCTAACTAGCAACCCACATAATTTTTCATGACTTTATGTCTACCCTAGCTGGAAAATAAAGTGGACTCGAGAAAAAAAAAAGTTTACATGCTCTCTTTTCTCATGCAGAAACTGCTAAATTGAAACAGTGCTTGTGTGCTTTTGTTTCCATGGATTGAGTTTTTTAAAGGTCTTTCTTACTTCTGTTCATACTGAAAGGACAGGTTAAAGAAAAACAAGATGACTACAAGGCTTCTGATATAAATATTGTGTGTGTGTGTTTGTGTGTGTGTGTGTGTGTGTGTGTTAACCTGGTTAAATCATCACAGGTAATTAAAAATACTTTCTTCCTATTCTCCTCACATAATCAATGTGTTTAAATGATATAGAATATTTAATTTATTTTTTCTACCCCATTTTGGTCATGTAATTATAGTTGTTTCTATGTGCATGTTACTCACACACTTATTCCTTTTATTTCTTGATTTAAAAACAAGAAAACAAAAAATAAATAAAAACAAGAAAACCAACTCAATTTGTCATTTATAATTCACTTTTTTTTTAAAACTTGCCTTATGGAATCCATTCTCTACATTAATATCAGGAGTTTGTTTTACTCTATACATACTCTTCCCCTTTATTTCTGTTTGTTTGTTTCCTAGGTTTTTCTCTCAAAACTTGAGTTCATTTTGTGATTCCAGTTTGATATACTTTACTGAGTTATTTTCTTTGCTGCAATCAGTCTTTATCTACAGTAAAGATACAGAAATGATTTTTGACAACCTGACCTTTCTCTGCTTTCTTACACTTGTTTAATTAGGTTCTACGTGCAGCTGTGACTTGATCTTTACAGTTTTCCTCTGGAAAAAAAAGAGGGAGATGTTTTTTTAAAGAAGGTCAGGTTTGACAGGTTTTCTAGTTACTTCAATAACTGACATTGGAGACTTGGAAGCCTGAAAAACTGGAGAATTCTATACTGGTTATATATATTGATTTGTAAAAACCACTTGACTCCAAGAATAAGTTATGGAACTGAGAGATTTTTTTTTTTTTTTTTTTTTACTTCTGGGATGACAGCTTGAAGTGATTGCAAGTCATGACTCAGGATGTGGTAATTTTTGATTCAAATTCAATAAAGTAGCAGGTCAGAGTTATAATTCTAATAGAAAAAAAAACCTACATTGAATAGCAAAAAACAAAGACATTATGCTAATTCTAGTTAAAAATTTAGCAGACAAGTTCAAAATGGTTGGACACTTCTGGAAGAATGCAATACAATACATGTTAGAAAGAAATGCACTAAAATATTAATAGCCCAGTAGGAACACAAGAATCTATACCTGACTTTAAGACAGTGATTGAAATTTCTAAACCATAACTAACCCTATATGATTTTATGAATGTTATTTCATCATTCCTGGTTTTAATTTTATTTTTACATTATAATTGACAACTGCATAATTAATTGTAATATTTGATATTTTGAGATGTTTGATCCTCTAGTTATCAGGAACTATTATATATTCTCTTAAAAAGATCCACTAATTTGTCTAATCACTGGAAAATGACATATTGGGTTAGAACCAGTACTATTGAGTGAAAATACTATGCTT
Source organism: Erinaceus europaeus (assembly GCF_950295315.1). Classification (NCBI taxonomy): domain Eukaryota; kingdom Metazoa; phylum Chordata; class Mammalia; order Eulipotyphla; family Erinaceidae; genus Erinaceus; species Erinaceus europaeus. The sequence continues at coordinate 88,053,254 of NC_080171.1, read as the reverse complement.
TTTTTAAATTATACTTTGATTCTGCTTAAGGACATTATGAATACCATTGTTATAAAATTATTTTCAAGTGTATGTGATATATGCATGTGTGGTGTATACACATTTGTACTTATATGTATATATACATATACACATGTCATACACATAATTATAAGAAGTGTGGTGTCCCAGAGGACCTTGAGCTCAATGTAGATCAACAACGGTAGAGAATGTTCCATCATCTGTAGGAAGGCTGGACAACATAATCTATCTTCCACCTGAGTAAGATGGGTCCTGAAATCGGGGCAGCTTGGAACACTCCTACTCGTGACCACAGGTTGCGAGCTCAGAGCTATAGGGATGCAGAGGTCACATAGGATCCTAAGCTGAATATGGGCCCCAGATCAAATCGAAGGGGTTTACAGTCAATAATATTTATACACCTTTCCCATATTTGGGAACTACTCTCTTCCCTGATCCAGCTTCCTAGCCCATTTTCCAGCCATGACATCATCTCCCCAGACAATAACTTAAGTCCACCTGCATATCAGATGTCAGGTTCAGAAAAACAACAACAACTAATATAGTCATGGGTCCTTTGGAATATAACTAAAATAGGCGTACTACCTACTACGGAGGACTCCCCCCCCCAACTCTTCATCTGCAATATTCCAATCTTTAGGTTCATGATTAGCCAACAATTTGTTTGGCTTTTTTTTTTTCTTTTTTTCAGCCACCAGGTTCCAGATGCTAACAGGATACCAAACAGACTTCCCTAGGCAGATGACCCCATCAATGTGTCCTGGAGTCCCACTTCCCCAGAGCCCCACCCCACTAGGGAAAGAAAGAGACAGGCTGGGAATATCGATCTGCCTGCCAGTGTCCATGTTCAGTGGGGAAGCAATTACAGAAACTAGACCTTCCACCTTTTGCACCCCATAGTGACCTCTGGTCCATGCTTCCAGAGGGATTAAGAACAGGACAGCTATCAGGGAAGGGGGATAAGGAGTTCTGGTGGTGGGAATAGTCTGGAGTTGTACCCCTCTTATACTATGTGTTTCCTTTTTGTAAATAAATATTTAAAGAGGTGATATTCTATTTGGTGATCTTTTAAATTATTTTATATTTTCCTCCTTTTTATTTTTCTTTGTTGGTTAAGATGTATCTTGAAATCAGTTTTTTTTAAATTGGTTGTTCAGCTTTGTGCTTCAGAAAGTTATGTTTGCTCAAAATAGAATAATTCAATATTATGCCTCAGAAAATAATGATAATCCAGGAGAATCAATCTAGTTTGATTTACTTTGATTCATAAGCACCTTTATTGCATACTTATCTTGTAATGAATTCAATGATAATGTCTAAGTGAGATACTGAAAAAAGTGATGCTTTCTGCCTTACAGGAATTATTTCATTGTAATAAGGTGATATTGACACATATCATATCTCAATAAAACTCTAATAATTCTGCTAATTATTTTACATGAGGCAGAAGACTGTTATGCAATTTCAAAATAAAAAGAATGCAATAGAAGATTAATTGGTCAGAAAAGTTTATATGGAAAGCTGGTGTTCAACATTTTACTTGAATAAGTAATAAAATGTGGCTAGAGAGATGTATGGGAAACATAATTTCTATATAGTAAACATTCTGAAGTGAAGCTTTATGTAGAATTTACTTAGAGTAGTAGGAAAACAGTATTTTTCCCCCTAGAAGTATATTTGAAAAGGTAGGGGGTGAAAAGCTTCAGTGAATTTGTTATGATTATACCCACTTCATAAAAAAAAATGGTTAAACAGCCAAAATACAAAACAACTTATATATGTTTTTAAAATATAATTTATATTTTGTATACAATGTTTTCTTCTTATTTTTGTAATTAAAATTTTATCTGTCCTTCAAAAATGATATGCTTTGAAAAAATCACATATATGAGTGTGCAAAAAAAGAATAAAAAGTGGGAAGATAGTTCAGTAGATAGGACCTTTACCATGTCATGTTAATGTCCCAGTTTCAAGTCCCTCCGCCAAATGATAGTGAAAAGACAGAGTGGAATTTCTAGTTCTATGCTACCTCACCCTTTCTTTTTCTCTATCTGAATGACAAAATGGTACCAATCCTTGAGCAGTGAAATCATGAATTGGGGGCGGGTACTGTTCAATCTTTCAAGTATGCATTTGTATTAGTTAAAAAATCTGTCACTCCTAGAGTATGTTTTTGGTGGAATAATTGGTTTCATGGGAAGGACTTGATGGCAAAATTCAGATTATTTTTGAGATAAAGACTTCCAGGGGGAGTCTGGTGGATGGAGAGAGCAGTGTTTTTTTTTTATTTTTTATTTTTTATTGCCTTCTGGAGATAACTGACCCAGTTGTCAAGGGTGCCTGACATTTCTGCACTGGACCCTCCTTCCTCCTTCCTGGAGAAGATATGGATTTCCATTATGTGGGCTGGCCCTTCATTTTGTCTTTGTAATGCTTTTCTGAATTAAAAGTCAGTATTAGGGAGTGTTTGAAGGTTATGTGCCTGAATTTCTCAGCATCCCTGGATCTTTCTTTTATGCACAGGAGATATACATGCCCTCAGTACATTTCTATTTATGTTTTACTATTTTTTTTTTCTGTCACTAGGGTTATTGTTGAGGCTTGGTGCCCACACTATGAATCTACCAGACCATGCTGCCATCTTTTTCATTTTCTTATTTCTATTTATTTAACAGGACAGGCAGAAATTTAGAAGAAAAGGGGAGATGAAGCATCCCCCTGTAGGTGGTAGTGGGTGCTTGAACCCCAGTCTTTGCACTGGTAATATGTACACTTAGCTGGGTGTAACCTCGACTGGCCCCCAGTGTTTTTTTTTTTATGAATCTGCTTCATGCTTGTTTATTTGTTAAGCCATGAAGAACACAGAGGAATATAGAGCCATTTTGATTTTTCTCTGCACTACCTTTGGTATACATAAGGGAATATACACACATGTATGTGCCCATAGGCATATAAATAATGGAATAATAATCTATAATAAAATTAAAATAGTAGTATATAGATCCAAGGAAGAGCCAAGATGAGGCAAAGGAAAGGAAATACTATGATGATACTTAATGACTGGGTTTTGGTTTAAAGTCATCTAGTATGTGTGTTGTCCTTTTATAGCCCTTTTCAGCCTATATATGATCTGCATCTCTCCTCCTTGTTTCCACCTTGACCACTCCTGTACACCTCCTCCACCACTGGCCTGGAAATCCTGTCTCCACTCCAAATTTCCAAGATTTAAGCAGCTACTTTGTAGAGAGAGAGTCAGGAAATATCATCACACCACCATCTTTATAAATTATAAGTTAAAATCTTACTATTGCATTTAAGAATTAAGCTAACAGATACTTATTGAAGGTTTAGAACATAAAGTACTAATGCTAAATTGTTGGATAAGACAGAAAATTTCTTTGCCTTCATTGATACTTCACATAGAAAAAGATAAAAGGGATAGAATCAAGATGGTGGCCTAAAAGCAACAATCAGATAGATTTTCCAAAAAAAATTATAAAAAATCCAAATCCTGGGACTTCCAAATGGGAACAGGATTTCCAGGCATATAGGAGATAAATAGGGGTCAAAAAAGAACCATGGTTCAATATTATAACTCATCTATAAACCAGGAAAACAGAGCAAAAAAGGACAAAGAAAAAGCAAAGAGTGAGTCTCTCAATCCTGCAGTATCCATCATCCAGGCCAGATGTGGCCTGTTTTGGGTAATAGGACAGAGACAAAGATACCCACTTGTGGGGTTGGCACCATAAAGTAAGATTCCAAAGCTAAAACTTTTGTCAAAATTCAGTGGGGAGTGATCTAAAACTGCCTCACTGGATTTTAGTTTGAAGACAGTGCCAAGCCAGTTTGGGTAGGGTGGAGAATTTTTTCCCCTGGTTTGATTTGACTTACAGGCTATCTGTTATTTTGTTAGTTTGTTGTTAGTTGTTGGCGGAGGGTTCTTTTTGGTTTTACCTGTGAGAGGCATCTGTGTTAGTATAGTTTTGCCCCCCTCTTTTTTTTCTTTTTCTTTTTTCTTTCTCTTTGGTTTGATAATTTTTTCCATTGACTTTTGTTGTGTTTGTTGTATCAGGTGGTGGTTGATTTGTTTTTCTTTTGAGTAGAAGTTTAGTTGTTTTTTTTTTTCTCATCTCTGGTTTGACCAATCCTTGCCTTTGTCATTGTTGTCTTTGTATTTGCTGAGTTCATTCATAATTTCATTTGTGAGAGGAGTTTGGTTTGATTTGACTTTGAAGGCAATAAAAAAAAAAACAAACTGCTCTCTCCATCCACCAGACTTGCCCCTATGGTAGGAGGCTGGTGTGACAAGAATTGATGAGTAAAGGTCAAAACAATTATTCTCCATGATGCAGGCAAGTTAATTATCTAAAGGCATTTGAGAGAAGGATGGGGGTTAAACCAGTAAGGTGAGATAGAGAGAAAAAAACAACAATTGATGTAAATCATAGATATCAAAGAAAATAAGGAAATAGGAGTTTTGAGGTTTCTCTGCCTGGTGCTTGAGGTGTATGACAGAGTGTCTTCTCCTTTGTGATCAAAAGGTGAGGTGGATGTGTGAACTTTGAGTGACTATGTGAACTTTGAGTGAACCTTAAAGCAGGCAGACATGTGGCCTTCTAACAGGGAGAAACTAAGACTGAGAGGCCTGTAGGATTTCTGTGAGCTTGAGAGGCTAGCAAGGAAAAACTGAGTCTAGGAGACTTTTCCTCTTGGCTCATCTCCATGAGGAGAGAGGATAATAAGTGGGGTGTGTTTCCAGACCTCCATCTGAAGATGGGAGAGCTTCTGTAAGCTCTACCAAGCTTTCACATAGTCTTACATAACAGCAGAAAATGATGGAGAGATGGTGAGGTCAAAGGAACCCTCCTGCACTGCTGGTGGGAATGTCAATTGGTACAACGTCTGTGGAGAACAGTCTGGAGAATTCTCAGAAGACTAGAAATGGACCTAACCTATAATCCTGCAATTCCTTTCCTGGGGACATATCCTAAGGAACCCAACACACCCATCCAAAAAGATCTGTGTACACACATGTTCTTGGCAGCATAATTTGTAATAGCCAAACCCTGGAAGCAACCCAAGTGTCCAACAACAGATGAGTGACTCAGCAAGTTGTGGTATATATATATACAGTGTAATACTACTCAGCTATCAAAAATGGTGACTTCACTGTTTTCAGCTGATCTTGGACGGACCTTGAAAAATTCATGTTAAGTGAAATAAGTCAAAAACAGAAGGATGAATATGGGGTGATCTCACTCTCAGGCAGAAGTTGAAAAACAAGATCAGAAAAGAAAAGATAATTAGAACCTGAACTGGAATTGGCATATTGCACCAAAGTAAAAGACTCTGGGGTAGGTGTGTGGAGAGAATACAGGTCCAAGAAGGATGATAGAGGACCTAGTGGGGGTTGTATTTTATATGGAAAACTGGGAAATGTTATGCATGTACAAACTATTGTATTTACTCTTGAATGTGAGACATTAATTCCCCATTAAAGAAAGTAAAAAAAAGAAAAAAAAAGAATTAAGCTAACACTTAACAACAAACAAAAACTTATTAAAAGTCCAAAAACATAGAAACTCAACAAAACACTACTTACCAATCACTGGGTCAAAGAGGAACTCAATGAAGAACGTTGAATATTTCTAGAATCAAATGGAATTGAAGACATGAGCTATCAAACTATTTTGGACACAACTAAATCAGTACTTAGAGGGAAGTTCATACCCATACAAGCACACATTACAGAAAAGAAAAAGCTCAGGTAAACAGCTTGACTGCACACCATAAAGACTTAGAAGAGAAGGAACAAAAGAACTTTAAAGCAACTAGAAGGATTGATGTCAATAAAATTAGGTCAGAAATAGCATGAGAAATAAGAGAACCATACACAAGATCAGTGAAGCCAAATGTTGGTTCTTCAAAAGAATAAACAAAATTGACAAATCTTTAGCCAAACTCTCTATGTAAAAAAGAGAAGATTCAAATATATAGAGTTATAAATGACAACAGACACCAATGAAATCCAAAATATCATGCCAAGCTTCTACAAACAAGTATATGGCACCAAGCTAGAGAACCTGTAAGGGGAAGAATTCCTAGAAACATATACCTTCCAAAACTGAAAAATAAACTACAAATCTAAATAGACCAATCATGGACTAGGAATTCAAAACAGTTATTAAGAACATTCCCAACAATGAAAACTGGATGGTTTTACTTACAATTGAATTCTACAAAGACTTCAGGAAACAATTAATATCTATACTTTTAAAGATTTTTCAAAAGACTGAAGAAACAGGAATACTCCTTTTCACCCTCAATGAAGCCAACACCACCCTGGTACAAAAGCAAATAGTCACACAACAAAAAAGAAAACTGAAGACCAATATCTCTGTTAACATTGATGCCAAAATACCGAAAAAAAAATTTAGCCACCCAGATACATCAGTATATAAAAAATATTATTTATCACAAGCAAGTGGGATTCATCTCAGGAATTCAAGGCTGATTCAATATACATAATCAATCAATGTTATTCCCCACATGAATAAAAGCAAAACACACACAAAAAACACATTATTATTTTAACAGATGAACAGAAAGTCTTTGACAAAATCCAACATCCCTTCATGATCAAAATACTGCAAAAAATGGGAATAGAACAAAAATTCCTTAAGATAACAGAGTACATATGCAGTAAACCTACAGTCAACATTATACTCAAATGGTAGAAGCTAGAAACATCCCCCTCAAATCAGGAATTAGGCAGGGCTGGCCACTTTCACCATTACTCTTTAACATAGTATTGGGAGGTCTCGCCACAGCTATCAGGCAAAAGAAAGGAATTAAAGAAATACATATTAGAAGAGAAGAAGTTAAACTCTCACTATCTGCAAATGATATGATATTATTCATAGAGAAACCTGAAGAATCAAGCAGAAAGCTACTGGAAATCATTTGACAATATAGTAAGGTATCAGTCTACAAAATTAATATACAAAAGTCAGTGCTATTCCTTTATGCAAACACTAGGTCAGAAGAAGATATCCAGAAATCACTCCCATTCACTATAGCAGAAAAAACAATAAAATACCTTGGAATAATCGTAATCCAAACTGTGAAAGACTTGTATATTGAAAACTATGTGTTGAGGGAGTCAGGCGGTAGAACAGCAGGTTAAGCACACATGGCACAAAGTGCAAGGAAGGCATAATGATATTAATTCTTCCAATCCATGAGTATGGGATAAGTTTCTGTTTCTTTGTAGTATCATTCTCTATTTCCTTGAATATCAACCCATAGTTTTCTTTTTTTTTTTTTTTTTTTTTTACCTCCAGGGTTATTGCTGGGGGCTTGGTGCATGCACTACAAATCTACTGCTCCTGGAGGCTATTTTCCCTTTTGTTTTCCTTGTTGTTTATTGTTGTTGTTACTATTGTTGTGCTGTCAATTGTGATGACTACCATAAAAAAGCACAGAGTTTAGCTAGTCAATATTGAAATTAACATGATTTAGTATCATAAAATTTGTCTATATAAAAATTTTTATGTAAAGATTTTAACCTAAAGAACATCAATAAAAATAAGAGAAAAAAATTTCCAAATTAAGCATTAGCAAATGCTATGATAGTAATAAATCTAAGATAGTCCACTAGGATTCCCGGTCTCTGATACAAATATACATTCTTTCAGTTATTCAAGCATGTTTGTCTAAGTATAGTAGTGAAGGGGTTGTGTTGATAAAATTAAGGTTCCAAATCAGTTTCTGTTATGATGGAGGAATATTATCTAGATGTGTTCTGTCTGGAGTACAGGAATCCTTCACTTTTGAACTGATTTTTGTTTAGGAAATCCAAGTCTTTTTAGTGATATTATCACTTGTCTCTCTGAACCTCAATTTCTCATTGGTAAAATCAGTTTTTTTTTTACTAAGGCCAATTCCCACTATAATAGTAAAGCATTGATATTTTGAGATTTTCAAGAAAAGAATTCAAAGCCATGCAACTAACATTCTCTACTTCTTGCCACCACTTTTATAATTGCCTCTTTTCTCCCATAAACTCCATATCTGCAACCATCTTTTCCAGGAATTAAGCACATGCATCATATTACATTTGCTACAGGCAGTATTTAAGAGAGGAATGAGCCATCAACTGCAGCTGACTAATGTGCTGTCTCAGAGGTGGGGAAAGGGATTGTATTAAGTAAAATTATCCCTCCCACTTTATCTCTCCAACTCAAATTATTCACTCAGCACTGTCAAGAAAATAGAAGTGATTCCCTATACTTGGAAAAAAAAACCTGGCATTTAATGCTAAATATTTAATACCTTTAAATTGTTATCAGATAATTCATCCAGAGAGAAATGCCTAACTCATCATTCTTTTTTTAGCACATTGATGGGCAAATCTTTGGGGGCAACTTCTTGATTTGGTCATTTTTTTCCTGAACTATAACACTGAACAGATTGCTGTGTCACTTGCTTATAAGCCTAAAATTTGCCTTATAACTCTGGCAATGTGTGTTTCAATGTCTGACTGAAACATCAGAGGGAACTGGAAACCAAGTAGAGTTTTTAGCATTAACCAAGAAATGAATGGGTTGTAGATATACCAGAGTCCTCACTGAGAATTAAGCACATGGAAGAATTGTTTCTAAAGCAAGTAGTGATGAAGAACTTAAAAGCCCTGGATAAAGAGCCAATTTCTGTCTTTAATGCCTGGTAATATCAACTCTAGAACATGAGAACATATTATTACTAAAGCAGAAAATAAAAATAAGAAAAATTAAAAGAATTATATAAAGAGAAATAGAAGATGCTGAGATATATTCTGAAAATACTGCTCATGCCATAACTATGTTTATGCAATAACAGGTACATTACTGGTACCTATAATGAAACCTATAGCGACCCAGATTCCAGTAAGGTTATCTTTCCAAGATACATAGATTCAGGGTTGAACATATTTTCTTCCAGTATCATCCAAGTCTAGCTAAAATTACTCAAGGACATTTAGATCAAGTAAGAAAGATAAGTAAAACTTTTGGATAACATCATTTTTATTTTTTATTTATTTGATTTTATCAGTGATTCAATAATGATTGACAAGACTGTAGGAAATAGGGGTACATTTTTACACAATTCCCACCACCAGAGTTCCATATCCCCTCCCCACCATTAGATGCTTCCCTATTTTTTATCCTTCTGCGAATATGGACCAAAGATTTTTATGTGGTGCAGAAGAAGGGATGTCTGGTTTCTGTAATTGTTTCTCCACTCAACATGGGTTTTGGTAGGTCTATCTATACCCACAGTCTGTTTCTGTCTTCCATAGTTGTGCAGAGCTCTGGGAATGTGGGGTCCCAGGACACACTGATGAGGTTGTCTGCTCAGGGAAGTCAGGACGGCATCATGACAACATCTGCAACTTGGTGGCTGAAAAGCATTGCAATAAAACAGAACACTTTGTTTAATAAATCAGGAACCTTAAAGTGAACTTGTAGTAGATAAAACTTGGGGTCTTCATATTGGAAGGAGCTAGGAAGTCTATTTTATGTATATTCCAAGGGGGTCATGACTTTACTAACTTTTCACTGAACTCAACAGCTACCATGCAGGTATGAATGGAGTACTGTCTAGGAAGATGGTGTCAGAGATGAGGATAGGACCAGAAAGCTAGAAAGGGCAGAGAGAAGCTCCCAAATATAGGAAAAGTATATAAATACAATTAACTACAAATCCCATCTATCTGACTTAGGGCCCATATTTATTCATATTTAGCATAGGAGCCTGTATCTGAGCTCATATTCTTGGTCATGGCTAGGAACATTCTAGGCTGCACTAATTTCAGGACAAGTCTTTCACCAGTGACAGAGTATATTGACCCAGTCTTCATTCAAAGAGTGGGATGATTTCTACCACTGTTGTTCTATACTGAGGGCAAAGTACTATAGATGTCCACTAGAGGATTTATGCTGTTGTTCCTGATGGAGATGGCCAGTGATGGTAAAGGGAGGGATCTTTTAGAGGGTTAGGCTCATCATATCTATCTGAGAATGCAAGGATTTTTGACTGAAACCCCAGTGATGGGGTGCCCTAGTAGTGACTGAAAGGGGCAACATGAAAGTATGCCGGTCTTTTGACCTTATCTAGCTTTTGTTGTCCTTGCTTTATTTGACACAGTTGGACTTAGAGTGATTAAAGGAAGTGAAAAAGAGAGTAGGTGAGTAGGGTATCTAGTTTTTTTTTTAATTAAGAAAGGATTAATGAACAAAAACATAAGGTAGGAGGGGTACAACTCCACACAATTCCCACCACCCAATCTCCATAACCCACCCCCTCCCATGATAGCTTTCCCATTCTCTAGCCCTCTGGGAGCATGGACCCAGGGTTGTTGAGGGTTGCAGAAGGTAGAAGGTCTGGCTTCTGTAATTGCTTCCCCACTGAACATGGGCGTTGACTGGTCGGTCCATACTCCAGTCTGCCTCTCTCTTTCCCTAGTAAGGTGTGTCTCTGGGAAAGCTTAGCTCCAGGACACATTGGTGGGGTCTTCAATCCAGGGAAGCCTGGCCAGCATCCTGGTGGCATCTGGAACCTGGTGATTGAAAAGACAGTTAACATACGAAGCCAAACAATTTGTTGAGCAATCATGGATTCCAAGCTTGGAATAGTAGAGAGGAAGTGTTATGGAGGTACTCACTGCAAACTCTAGTATCTAGTTTTAAGTAGAAAATATTTGATTAAGTACATTATGGTGTCTTATTTAGGTCTTTCTACTTGCTTACTGCACTTATTGAGTCACTGTGAACTAGTGCATACTTTTGCTTTAAGGTATATATTTTCCCCCAATTTATGGATAATATGAATATATGCTCTATCTTATGGGAACTGTTCTATATCTAGGTTCTGTAACTTGTTAAGAAGTGCAACACTTGAAATGGAATTAAGGAGTCCCATGAGATTAAAAAAAAAGGTCTCACCAGAGTATTAGAGCTGGAGGGTTGACATCCCAAGCCTGCTGTCTCTGTACACAGTCTGAAGTGAAACGTGTCAAGGTGTCCATGGTTACCTTGATTTGGTTGAGATAAGCAGATGCAGTATCAGATGGTATGAATAAAGAGAAACATGGAGGAAAATGAACAAAGCTCCAGAGGTTTCAGGATTGGGAGAAATGTAGTTTTATAGAGAATGAGGAAGGCTCCTTGCTGTCCTAGAGTTTAAGAAGACAATAGATAATTATTGTTATATCCCAGATATTTGGGAACTTTATTAACTTACAGAATTCCATGGTTAGGATTTACTATACTTTATGAGATTTTATCATGATATGTGTGATCTAGTGCTGTTTACAAATACTATATCTTAGATTGGTTACTTCTGGTTTAAGATGATTTAACATTTAAAAAAAAGTTAAGCCCAATGTTAAAGTTCAATCAGCTTACTCATTGAAAACCTTAAATGCTTAGATAGAAGGAATATATACTCAGAATTGAAGTCTATGCATTAAAAATCTTGAGACATTCAATCTATTTTTTCCTTCATATTGATTAAATAATGATTCATAAGACTATAGGTTAATAGGAGTATATATTATCACTATTCCTGCCACCAAAGGTCTGTGTCCCTACCCCTGCCCACCTATAGTAGATCTGAAAACCTACCCTTCACCATTCCCCTCACACCCAAAGAGTTTTTGTTTTATTTTTGGGGGGTGAAATATTCCAAACTCAGTTAAATTTTGCTTTGTGTTTGGAAATGGATAAGGTGAATAATCATCAGAGGCATTTTATAAAGGTAGCAGTCATACAGGCCAGAGAACCACTATATAAATTAAGAAGATAAAGATGAGGGGTTGGGTGGCAGTGTACCTGGTTGAGTGCACACATTACTATTCACAAGCACTAGCATTCAAGCCCCTGATCCATCCCTCCTGCAGGGGGAAGTATAAAACGGTGCTTCAGGTGTTCTCTTTCTCCATATCCTCCTTCTTTCCCAATGTATCTCTATACAAAATAAATAATAAAATAACATTTTTAAAAGAAGATAAAGATGAGCCATTGTGACAGAATCAAATATCACTAAAAGATCAGAATGTTCACTTAACTTGGATATGGATGGTATTCTTGAAATTAGCTAGATAATTTTAGTTGAGTCTGTATTCACAGGAAGGAGGAGGATAAAAACTGAAGAAGTATAGAAAACAAAGAAAAGTTACTAGAAGTAGTATAACAGCCTGTGAATAAGATTATTAAATTGCTGGGTAAGAGTATAGTTTGAAGAAAGTTGATTTGTTCATCTATTTCATTTACTTATATAAAGGATATTTTTAATGTTTATATACCATGAAAAAAAATAAATTGAAATATAGAGTAAGACCAGTTTATTGATAAAGGAAGACATTAGAGAACACTCATAATTAAAGTCTAATTTTTAAAATATCTTACAGGTTTATGGAGAAAGTTACTATAGGTTCTGGATTCAATATGAATTAAAATCTGAAGTGTATGTAATAGGAAAGTGAATAGTTCTACAACCATGAGATAGTATATAAATGAACTTTCTTACTACAAATATTATTCATATATGAAATACCTTACTTAATTTTTTACAACATTTTATGAGAGATATTTAAACTTTTTGAGACTATTATGGATTATGCCAAATCTCAGGACTTTCAACAGTATCTCAATAATTATTTAAAATTTACCACAATCAATAGGTCTGATATTTAATCAAAATAATTACTTTCAGTTGATACTTTCTTAGCTATAATTTAAATGAAAGTTTATTGACCAACTTATGGCTTAATAAACTAGTTTACATTTTCAGTATACAGCAGTAGTTCAAGAAATGAGTTCTTATTCTCAAAGAGCTTCTATTTTAGGAGACTCGAAAAAATTACAAATGTAGACTATAATTTTAAGTAGTATATAAGTTTACTAGAGATATCATAGTAAAATACTACCACCTGTGATATACAAAAAAAAAATCACGAATCTATTTTCTCATAGTTATGAAGGCTGGAAGTCTACTCCAATGTACCATTGGGGAGTCAGAATTTAGCTCACTAGAGTTTGTACATTAGTATACATTGGATCCAGGTTTGAGTCCTAGTATTCATGAGATCCTGGCATCATAAATAGATAAAAAATAAATAAATAAAATGTTTTGTCCAAGTTAGTTTCTGGTTGTATGCATAATTGAAATTTTCAAGGATGCAGGAGATATCTCAGCGGTAAAGTATAGGACCTAGAGAAATGATGTTTCAGGTTTCAGTGGCAGTACCACCTGTAATATATTTGGGTTCTACCCTGGTATCTTTCTGTCTGTAATAAAAATAAAAACACAGAAATAAAATTATTTCAATTGGTGAAGTTCTCCAGTGGGTACAACACAGGGCCAGCATGTCTGGGACTTTTTGGCTCCTCTGAACTTCATATCCTGTAGTAATTTTCTGCTTTATCCATCCCATTCTCATAAAAATAAAATAATGAATATTTGGGGAAAATTATCTATGAAACTAAGTTTCTTTCTGTTTTAGATTTTCCTTTGTCACCTATTATTTGGAAAGATGTAGCTCTGAAGATGTAAGTAAGGTTTGTTGACTTAGGCAGTAACAAAATTAGTAGTCATGTTTCCCTTTAGGTTCATGGATTAAGACTTAGCAATAACATAGTAGGAGATGATTTTTGGAGCTCTGAACGATGATGTTCATGTTGTCCCTTTCACTAAAGAATCTCATAATAATCTGCATTTCTAAAAACACTTTCTTTTTATTTACTTATTATTGGATATAGACAGAAAGGAATTAAGAGGAGAAGGGGAGACAGAGAGTGAGAGAAACAGAGAGATGACATCAGTAACTACAACAATAAAACAACAAAGGGCAACAAAAAGGAATAAATAAATATTAAAAAATAAATTGAATCCTGATGCTTTTTTTTTTACTTTTTTTTTTTTAAGAAAGGATTAATTAACAAAACCATATGGTAGAAGGGGTAGAACTCCAAACAATTCCCACCACACAATCTCCATACCCCACACCCTCCCCTGATAGCTTTCAAACTCTCTATCACTCTGGGAGCATGGACCAAGAGTCATTGTGGGTTGTAGAAGGTGGAAGGTCTGGCTTCTGTAATTGCTTCCCCATTAAACATGGGAGTTGACTGGTCAGTCCATACTCCCAGTCTGCCTCTCTCTTTCCCTAGTAGGGTGGGTCTCTGGGGAAGCAGAGCTCCAGGACACATTGGTGGGGTCTTCAGTCCAGGGAAGCTTGGCTGGCATCCTGATAACATCTGGAACCTGGTGACTGAAAAGGGAATTAACATACAAAGCCAAACAAATTGTTGAGCAATCATGGACCCAAAGCTTGGAATAGTGGAGAGGAAGTGTTGGGGGGGTACTCATTGCAAATTCTAGTGTACTTCTGCTTTCAGGTATATATTTTGCAGTAGTTTACAGATACGTGTGAACATCTGCTCTCTCTCACAGAAACTGGTGTATATCTAGGTTTGGGGACTTTGTTAGAGAGTGAATCACCTGAGATGGAATTAGAGGATACTATGAAAAGAAAGGTCTCACCCGAGTAATGAAGCTGAAGGGTTGCCATTCCACACGTGAAGTCTCTGGACACAGTCTGAAGTGAAGCATGTTGAGGTGGCAATCGTTGCGTTGGTTAGGTTGTGATCAGCGGATGCAATATTATTTGATATGGATTGGGAGAGGCTTACTGGAAAGTGGGCCCTATCCAAGGGTTCCAGGACTGGGGGAAGTAGAGGCTCTATAGTGGAGATGTGAGGTTCCTGCTGTCTTAGGGTTCCAAAAGACAATCGATAGTTAATGTTATCATCACATTATTTGGTAATTGGGTTAACTTTGAAAAGTCGTTTTTTTAGGGTTTGCTGTACAGTACCCAGTATCTTGTATATAGCTGTGCTATTGGTTGCTTCTGATGTACTTGGTCTAGGATTTTGAGAGAGTCTGCATATCAATTACACAGCCTATATATTAAAAAGATTCAGTTTGTGTTTTGAAAAACTTCGAGACATACAATTAATGTTCCCCTCTCGTATTAATTAACTAGTGATTTATATGACTACATTTTACTAAGAGTGTACATACACAATTCCCACCACCAAAAGACTGTGACCCATCCCTCCCACCCACTCCCACCACCCACTGGCCCAGGAAGCTGCATATCTACCCCTCACCACAGGGTTTTTACTTTGGTGCCCTACTTACAATTTGGTCAGGTCCTGCTTTTAGTTTCCCTTTCAGATCTTCTTAGTCAACTTCTGTTGATGAGTGGGATCATCCCAAACTCATCTTTATCTTTCTGACTTAGCTCACTTAACATAATTCCTTCTAGCTCTGCCCAAGATGGGTCAGAGAAGGTGGGTTCATTGTTCTTGATGGCTGCATAGTATTCCATTATGTATATATACCACAGCTTTCTCAGCCACTCATCTGTTGTTGGGCACCTGGGTTGCTTCCAGGTTTTAGCTATTATGAATTGTGCTGCTATGAACATAGGAGTACACACCTCTTTTTGGTTGGGTGTTATGGAGTCCTTGGGGTATAACCCCAGGAGAGGAATTACTGGATCATATGGAAGGTCCATATCTAGCCTTCTGAGAGTTTTCCAGACAGCCCTACACAGAGGCTGTACCAATGTACTTTTCCACCAGCAATGTAAAAGGGTTCCTCTGTCCCCACAACCTCTCCAGCATTTGTTGCTGCTGTCTTTTTTGATGTATGCCATTCTTACAGGAGTGAGATGGTATCTTAGTGTTGTCTTAATTTGCATTTCTCTGACAATCAGTGACCTGGAACAGTTTTTCATGTTTGTTAGCCTTTTGGATCTCCTCTTAGGTGAATGTTTGTTCATATCCTCTGCCCATTTTTGGATGGGGTCATTTGATTTTTTGGTGCTAAGTTTTCTGAGCTCTTTATATATTTTGGTGATTAGTTTCTGGTCTGGTGTATGGCAGGTGAAGATCTTCTCCCATTCTTTGAGGGGTCTCTCTGTTTGTTTAATAGTTTCTTTGGTTGTGCAGAAGCTTTTCAATTTGATGTAGTCCCATTGGTTTGTTTCTGCTTTAGTCTTCCTTGCAATTGGGTTTGATTCATCAAAGATGTCCTTGAGGTGTATGTGGGAAAGTGTTTTACCAATGTTTTGCTCTAAGTATTTGCTTGTTTCTGGTCTGACATCTAGGTCTTTGATCCATTTGGAGTTGATTTTTGTTTCTGGTGAGATAAAGTGGTTCAATTTCATTCTTTTGCATGTTACAACCCAGTTTTCCTAGCCTCCTTCTTCCATTTAATCCTTGGGGCCCCCTTATCAAAGATGAGATGTCCATAGGTGTGGGGATTTATTTCTGGGCTTTCAATTCTGTTCCACTGGTCTGTGTGCCATTTTTGTTCCAGTACCATGCTGTTTTGATGATGATGGCTTTATAATATAGTTTAAGGTCTGGGAGTGTGATGCCTCCATATCTGTTTCTTTTCCTAAAGATGGTTTTGGCAATTTTAGGTGTTTTCAGGTTCCAGATAAATGATTGTAGTGTTTGCTCTATTCTCTTAAAGAAGCTTGGTGGAACTTTGATGGGTATTGCATTAAACTTGTATATGGCTGTGGGGAGAATATTCATTTTGATGATATTTATTCTTCCAGTCCGTAAGCATGGGATATCTTTCCCTTTCTTGTTATCAGTTTCTATTTCCTTTAGTAGCAACTCATAGTTTCCAGTATACAAGACTTTCACTTCTTTGGTCAACTTTATTCCTAGGTATTGGATTGATTTTGCTGAAACAGTAAATGGGAGTGATTTCTGGATGTCTTCTTCTTCAGATTTAGTGTTTGCATAAAGAAATGTCACTGATTTTTGTACATTGATTTTGTTGCCTGATACCTTGCTATATTGCCTAATAACTTCCAGTAGTTTTCTGCTGGATTCTTTAGGTTTTTCTACGTATAGTATCATATCATCTGCAAATAGTGAGAGCTTGACTTCTTCCCTTCCAATCTGTATTCCTTTGATTCCTTTCTCTTGCCTGATTTCTATGGCAAGAGCTTCCAATACTATGTTGAAGAGTAATGGGGACAGTGGACAGCCCTGTCTAGTCCCCAATCTGAGGGGGAATGCTTTCAGCTTATGTCCATTGAGTATGACATTGGCTGTAGGTTTGCTATATATTGACTCCACTATCTTGAGGAATTTCCCATCTATTCCCATTTTTTGTAGAGTTTTGAGCATGAATGGGTGTTGGATTTTGTCAAAGGCTTTCTCTGCATCTATTGAGATAATCATGTGGTTTTTGGCTTTGCTTTTATTGATGTGGTGAATGACATTGATTGACTTACAGATGTTGAACCAGCCTTACATTCCTGGGATGAATCCCACTTGGTCGTGATAAACAGTCTTTTTGATATGTTGCTGTATACAGTTGGCCAAGGTCTTGTTTAATATTTTGGCATTTATGTTTATCAGAGATATTGGTTTGTAGTTTTCCTTTTTTGTTCTGTCCCTATCAGCTTTTGGTATCAGGGTGATGTTGGCATCATAGAAGGTGGAAGGGAGTAATACTGTTTCTTCAATCTTATGGAATAGCTTAAGAAGTATGGGTACTAACTGTTTCCTGAAAGTTTTGTAGAATTCGTTTGTGAAGCCATCTGGTCCAGGACTTTTGTTGTTGGGAAGATTCTTAATAACAGTTTCAATTTCTTTGTCTGTGATTGGTGCATTTATATTTTGTAGTTCATCTTGGTTCAGTTTTGAAGGGCATATACTTCTAGGAATTGTTCCATTTCTTCCAGATTCTCTAGCTTAGTTGGGTATAGATCTTCATAGAAGTTTCGCAGGATTCTCTGGATTTCTGTGGTGTCAGTTATGATATCTCCTCCATTGTTTACAATTCTATTAATTTGAGTCTTCTCTCTTTTTTGTTTTGTGAGTCTGGCTAGGGGTTTGTCAATTTTGTTTAATCTTTCAAAGAACCAACATTTGGCTTCATTGATCTTTTGTATGGTTCTTTTATTTTTGATGTTGTTTATTTCTGCTCTAATTTTAGTGATTTCTGTCCTTCTAGTTGCTTTAGGGTTCCTTTATTCCTCTTTAAGTCCTTGAGGTGTGCAATAAGGTCATTCATTTGAGGTTTTTCTTGGTGTTTAATGTGTGATTTTATGGCTATAAGTTACCCTCTAAGGACTGCTTTAGCTGTATCCCAAATATTTTGATAAGTTGTGTCTTCATTTTCATTTGTTTCCAGGAACATTTGAATTTGCTGCTTGAGTGAATCTCTGACCCAGTGGTTCTTAAGGAGTATGTTGTTTAGTTTCCAAATTCTGTGACTTTTAATAATTGTCTGTTTGTTGTTAAATGTTAGTTTTACTCCACTGTGGTTTGAGATGATACTTGGGATGATTTCTATGCTCTTAAATTTATTGATGCTGTCTTTGTGGCCTAACATGTGGTCTATCATTGAGTATGTGTTATGTGGATTTGTAAAGAAGGTGTATTCCAGTTTTTTGGGGTGAAGGACTTTGAAAATGTCCAAGAGGTCTAGTCTGTCAATCTCTTCATTCATTCTCTTGTATCTTTGTTGGTTCTCTGCTTTGTTGATCTGTCTAAGTGTGAGAGTGTGGTGTTGAAGTCTCCCACTATTATTATATTACTATTGATGTATTTTTGAAACTCTTTCAGTAAGTGCTTGAAATATTTAGATGGTCCCTCATTGGGTGCATAGAAGTTAATAATTGTTAAGACTTCTTGCCTGATTGATCCTCTAATCATTATGTAATGTCCTTGCCTATCTTTTATTAATGTATTTAATTTAAAATCTATTGTGTCTAAGATGAGAATGGCTGTTCCTGCCCTTTTTTGTGGTCTGTTAGCCTGTATGATAGTTTTCCATACTTTCACTTGAAGTCTGTGTTTATCTTGTTGTGACAGATGGGATTCTTGCAAGCAGCATATGGTTGGGTTATGTTTTCTGATCCATCCCCACACTCTGTGCCTTTTGATGGGTGAGTTTAAGCCATTGACATTTATTGATATTATGGATTTAATGTATTGTAGTGCCATTGTTCAAAAAAAATTTTTTTTTTGCTCTGATATATTGCCAGTATTATCGTGATGTTCTTCTTTATAAGAGGTCTTTTAGAACCTCCTTCAGGGCCGGTTTGGTGATGGTTGCCTCCTTTAACTTTTTTTTTTTTCTAGCAGGATATATTATCCTTGGTTGAAACCCTTTTTCATTCAGGGCTCAATAGATATCTTGCCATTCTCTTCTGACTTTTAGAGTTTGATTGCAGAAGTCTGCAGATAATCTTATGGGTTTTCCCTTGTATGTGCCTTTTTGTTTCTCTCTTGTAGCCTTTAGGATCCTTTATTTATCCTTACTCCTTCTCATTGTGACTATGATGTGTCTTGTGTCTTCAGGTCTGGGAGATTCTGTTTGGAACTCTCTGGGCCTCTTGAATCTTGATGTCCTTTCTGTTATTCAGGTCTGGGAAATTTTCTTCTATTATTTCCTCTGCAATGTTTGCTTCCCCTTCTTTTCTTCTTCCTCTGGCAGGCAATTATGCAAATTTTACTTCTTTTGAGATCATCCCATATGTCTCTGTTGTTGTTTTCAGTGTCTCTCAATCTCCTTTTGAGCTCTTTCACCTCTTTCTCAGTTTTCTATAACTCAGCCTCTGTTTGACTAATTCTGTTTTCTGCTTCTGTTAGGCTGCTTTCCCTTGCCTCAGCTTCTTTCTTCATTACAGCTATTTCAGCTTTCAGTTCTCTAATTTCCTCAAGATAATCAGTATTTTCCTTGGGGGTCTCAACTGTTGTTTCCCTAATACTGCCATTCCTTTCCTCCAATGTTGTTTTCATTTCTGTGATTAATAAGTTTATTATAGCTTATATTCTTTTCTTATCTATCTTTACTTCTGGCTGATTTGTAGTTTCTTCTGTGTTCTTGTCTTCATTCACTGAAGTAGCAGTTTAATTTGTTTTTGATCTACCCATTTTTTTGATTTGTGTGTTTTTTTTAAGCTCTGTTGTTCCTCAGTTGTTGTGTTGAGTACAAGCAACACTGTACTAAATACCTTTATGACAATTGCACTCACCAACCTCAGGAATTACAATAGCAACTGTAGCAAGTATTGAAGCAATTTAATCACTACCAATTAGTCAAACAATGTCTCCAGTCCATGAAAAAATAGTAACCAAATCTCAGTGAAGAAGAAAGAGAAAAGAAAGAAGGGATAGCAAGAATAGACAGTTATGCAAATCTACTATCCACTGTATATTCTAGGGGTAACAAGAGGGGAAAGGGAAGTAGAGCAGAGATATACACATAGAGAGTCCACTCTGAGTCAGATTTCTTTCCCAAAATAATTCACAAATTCAGAAAGGCAAAGAAGAAGGAAGAAGTATATGACAAGATAAAAAAAAAAGAAAGAAAAAAAAGAAAAAAGGAACAAGTGAGAGAAAAGAGAAAAGATAAGAAAAAGAGCTGAAATTAAAGAGCAGTGAAAGGAAAGGTTTTTTTATTACTTTATTTTTAATTTAATTTAATTTTGTTAATTAGCTAGGAGGAGGAGGAAGGGGAGAGTCTGTAGAGGAGGTAGGAGTAACGAGACAAGTTCCTCCCACAATAGATAAGATGCCCACTACCCTAGCAATTAAAGATACCCTAAGAGTTAATTCTGATTAACCTGAAGGGGGGGAAGATATATGCCTTTATATAATATTAATAATAAAATAGAACAGGGTAAAAAAAAAAAACCTGTCCCAGTTTACCTCAAACCTCGTGAGCAGAGGCAGCTGATTGTTAAAGAAGAAAAACAAATTAAAAAAAAAAAAAACACCTCAGGACTATACAAGGATAGCTGAAATAGACAGTTATGCAAATCTACTATCCACTGTATATTCTAGGGGTAGATAAAGTAGGAAGGGAAGTTGAGCAGAGATACTCACAGTGAGAATCCACTCTGAGTCAGAATTCTTCCCCAAAATAATTCCCAAACGTGTATCAGTGAATTCAGTGAAAGCACACTGTTTGGTGGTGTGGGAGATGGGGCCTTTGGCTTTGGAAGCTGGAGGATTAAGGAAGAAAGGATGACAAGAATGAGAAAACGAAAAAAAAAGAGAAAGAGAAAAAAGAAAAAAGATAAGAAAAAGAACAGTCATAGAAGAGAGGTGAAAGGAAAGAGTTTTTTATTTTTAATTATTTAATTAGTTATGTGGGGTGGGGTTAGGGGGGTTGGCTACTTAGAAAGAAAAAAGGCCATAGGTTTCAGAAGGGAATAGACTTAGAATGAATGATACTCCCTGGTGGGACAGGAATCTTGGTAAAGAAAGAAGCTCAGCAGGGGAGCCTGCTAGGAGCTGGTCCCCAGGAACTGGTCATGGGGTGGGGGGAGAAGGTGCGCTTTTGGATTAATAATTTAAAAGAAAAAAAAAATGTTCCCCTTTTTTCTACTCTATTTTTAAACCCAAATTAAGTTATAGTCTCCTCCTTGTCACCGCTAGGACCCCTTATTGACTGGCCTACTAAAGGCAGAAAATCCTACCGTTTCCAGAAGACGTGGTCAGAGCTCAAGCCACTAGCAGCTTCTCAGTCTGCCATCTTCTGGGAACCCCTGCTTTTTTTTTTTTTAATTCGTGATTTAATGATGACTGGAAAGATTGTGGGATGTGAAGATACAATTACATGCAATTCAATTCCCACTACCAGAGTTCCATATTCCTTCCCTCCCCTTAGAAGTTTTCCTAGTCTTTATTCCTCTGGGACTATGAACCAAGAATCAATCATTATGGGGAGCTTTGAGTGAAGAAGAAAGGAACTGTACTAACTCTACAATTGCAAAACCTGACAAACATTACCTTAATCCAGATGATCTATTAATGAATAAGAGTAGAAGAATCTATACAGAGATTGTCAGTAGCCCCTCCTAGTACTTTTTTTTTTTGCCTCCAGGCTTATTGCTGGGGCTCAGTGCCTGCACTAAGAATCTACTGTGCCTAGAGGCCATTTTTTTCCTATTTTGTTGATCTTGTTGCTGTTGTTATTGTTGCCACTAATGTTGTTGGATAGAACAGAGAGAAATCGAGAAAGGAGGAGGAGAGAGAGAGATGGGAAGAGAGAGACAAACACCTGCAGACCTGCTTCACTGCTTGTGAAGCAACTATCCTGCATGTTGGGACCTGGGGGGCTCAAACTGTGATCTTTACAGCAGTCCTTGCACTTTGTACCACGTGCACTTAACCCGCTGTGCTACCGCCACCAATCCCCCTATTACTTTTTTTTTAAAAAGAACGTTAATATTTGAGATTTCACATTAGTATTGTTTCAGCTTCTATAAACTTGTTTTCCGGGGAACATCTCCTCCTACAGAGGAGATCCAAAAGGCTAACAAACATATGAAAAACTGCTCTAGGTCACTGATTGTCAGCTGGTGACTGAAATACTGGAGAGTGGGCATGGGGGGACATGGCTTTTGATCCATATATTGCAAGTGCTTCAAATGTTATAAGGGTCTTTCTTTTATATCTCAATTTGGTCTAGCTGTACTTGAAGACATAAATGGATTTTTTCATCCCCATTTAATTATGAAAATGTAGCCTTTGTAAGAGGATCAAACAATTTCTAAGTCACAAATTCAGACCGGGGGTTCATGCTTCACTCAATTTATCAAGATTTTGAGGGCCAGGGTAGGAAGAAGCAAATCTTGTTTTCTAAGGTGAGTGAAACAGTTTTATACTTGCTGATGTTGAATAACAAGTAGCTACGTTATAGTGACAGTATACATTATTTAGTCTTCTATTTAGCTCTTCAGTCTAAAAATTACCTCTAATTTTATTGGTCTATAATCAAGTGAGGATGCTCTGTCTAATATCAAGGTTACCTTGATATCAAGTCTCATATTTTTGATCAAAGACATTGAAGATTTTCATAGGGCATAGCATAGATGTGGAAAGGAATGAAGATTTTAATATATATATATATATATATATATATATATATATATATATATATATATATATATTATTTTGGGGGATTAAGGGTTTATAGTAAATATAGTTGTCAGTTCATGTTAAAAAATTAGCAGTTTTCTGCAAAATACTCTCACCCCCTCTCTAGACCCCTTCCCCTATATGCACCAGGACTTGAAAGCCTTTGTGCACCCCCAAATCCAGTCCAAATTTTACTTTTTGTTTCATCTTTTTATTCTTATTTCTCAACTTCTGTTCATGAGTGAGGTCATCCCAAATTAGCCCTTCTCTTCTAACATATCTCACTTAAGAAGAATCCTTTAAGCTCCATCCAAGAGGAGGTAAGTTCTTTTTGGGAGGGGGGGTGGATTGCTTACAGTACATACATAAAATTCTCAATTTTCTGTAAATCTTCTCACCCCCAACCTAGGTCCTCCTCTACCATCCTACATACTGCACAAAGACCTGAACCCCATTTCCCTTCCCCCCAGAGCCCTTTATTTTGGTGCAATACACCAAACCCAGTCCCAGTTCTGCTTCATGTTTCTCTGTTTTTATTTCTCAGCTTCTTTCTATGAGTGAAATGATACTATATTCATCCTTATCTTTCTACTTTAACAATAGAGCAGTGTTTTACACAATGCATATACTAGGTATGTATTGAGAAAACCAAGACTGAAAATATTTGGCTCTTAAGACAGGTGGTAAGTTAGAAGCATACTGAAGGAGGTCAAAGAGAGGTTAGCACTGTTAGATTTAAATAGAAACTTCATTTGTAGTATACAGAACAGTTAAATAAGATTGTAATTATTATTTTAAGTAGAGTAAAATTATTGGATTTTTTATGTAGGAATATGATATAGTGAACCATATTTTCAAAACAATCACTGACATTTCTTATTCTTTATTTTAATTTTTTATCTTATTTAGATAAAATTGAGATGGAAGGAGTGATAGACAGAAAAAGAGCCACCTACCATACTGCTTCACCACTTGCAAACCTTTCCCCCCTGCACGTGGGGACCAGGGGATATGAACCTGGGTCCTTGTGCATTGTAACATGTGAGCTGAACCAAGTGTACCATCACCCAGCCCGGAATTATTTCAGTTTTTTAGATGATTACACAAACAGAGGAAGAGGAAGAGGGAGAGGGAGAGGGGGAGGGGAATGGGAGGGGGAGAGGGAAAGAGGGAGAGGGGGAGAGGGAGAGGGAAAGAGGGAGAGGGAGAGAGGGAAAGAGGGAGAGGGAGAGGGAGAGGGAGAAGGGGAGGGAAAGAGGGAGAGGGAGAGGGGAAGGGAAAGATGGAGAGGGAGAGGGAAAGAGGGAGAGGGAGAAGGGGAGGGAAAGAGGGAGAGGGAGAGGGAAAGAGGGAGAGGGAGAGGGAGAGGGAGAGGGAGAGGGAGAGGGAGAGGGAGAGGGAGAGGGAGAGGGAGAGGGAGAGGGAGAGGGAGAGGGAGAGGGAGAGGGAGAGGGAGAGAACAGCATCAATACCTTCTTGATTGTGATTGCAGTCAGGTTTGAACCTATACCACACATATGGCATAGTAGCACAATATTCAAGTGATCTATTGTTCTGTCTCCAACCACTAGTTTTTCAATGGGATATGAAATATGGAGCATAGAGATTCAAGATAAAGATAAATCAGTTAGAGTACATACCCTTTGAGAAAAAATTATTCCTAAAATAATAAGTGGCAGTAGCAGTAGGTGACGTGAATTTTTTTCTTTTCTTTTTTTTTTTTTTTTCTCCAGGGTTATTACTGGGGCTTGGTGACTGCATTATTAATCCACTGCTCCTGGAGGCTACTTTTTCCATTGTGTTGCCCTTGTTACCCTTATTGTTGTCATTATTATTGTTGTTGTTGTCATTGCTGTTGTTGTTGTTGGATAGGACAGAAAGAAATTCAGAGGGGGGAAGATGGGGGAGAGAAAGACAAACACCTGCAGACCTGCTTCACCACTTGTGAAGCAACTCCCCTGCAGGTGGGGGCTAGTACTGGGATCCTTATGCCAGTTCTTGTGCTTTATGCCACGTGCTCTTAACTGGGTGTGTTACCTCCCAACCCCATTTTAAGCTCTGAATAACATGCAAGTCTAGGTACATTCTACTTTTTTAATTTAGTAGAGTATCTTAAAAGGTTATTATGTATCATTTATACTTCTAATTATATCCTTAAACATCCACCTATAGTTGAACATTTGGTTGCTTTTAAATTTAGGTTAGTACAAACAGCACAACAGTAAACATTGATGTGCAGAGATCTCTTCAGATAGGGGTTTTTGAGTTTGTTGAGTAAAAATCTAGGGGAAGAATTACAAGGTCTTGAGCTAATGTTTATTTTAATAATTTGAGTATCTGAGATCTTTGCAGGTTCTATTCAAAAGGACAGGGGCAGTAAGGAACAAAATGGAAGAGAGGTTATTGTATGTCACAAGTGAAACTCAAATTTCTGATTTGAGATAAGAGGGAGCTGGATGTGAATAGTAAAAAAAAAAGAAAGAAAAAAAAAAAAGGAAAGGCAGATTGACACTATCTCCACTTACCATTTCATACTATTCCAAAATCAAAATTTCAGAATATTTGGTCTAACCTTTGGGGCCATTCATTATTCTTGATTCCCGACTTATGTAGATTTTCTTGTTCTTTTCATCAAAAAAGTGATACATTAAAATTAAATACATAAAGTGTTTTTTTAGGAGTAACATAAAACATATACAAAAGAGAGAGACACATACATAGACATATCAACTTTTGGCCCATCCTATTTTACATATACCCATGATGACTTTCCACTACAATTATTTTAGTATCTTAGAAAATAAATAAATGTGCATAGTAAAGATCATAATGATATTGTTATTTTTATAACATTTAAATAGATATCACTACTACAGCTTTAAAATCATGTGAAAACTTGTTAAGATAAATTAATAGAATTTTTTCAATATCATTAAGTAAGTCAATGTCCAAAGTTACTTGACTTCTTCATACATTTTATTTTTTTTTCTAATTAAGCCCCAGTTAAATGTCCATACATTGTTATTGGTAGATATACCTCATGTCATTTAGTCTATAAGATTGCTCCTAATTCACAGTTGTTTCATGCAAGGCATTAATTAAAAAAAAAGGGAGAGGGATTAATTCTGTAGTAATGTCCATAACCTTTGTTATTTACTTATTGTTCTTTGTCTTGTTTGAAACTTTCCTCTTTTTTATTATTGTTTAAATTAGCAGATGCCTATAGATAAATTAGTTCAGGCTTGATTTTGCAGCAAGAAAATAATGTATTTTGAAAGTGGGAGTTATATGAAATCAGTATTGTAGGCTGAAAAAGAATCTCTGCATTTATGTCAGCTCTTATTTGTTCTAGTTTATGGTTCTGGAAAATTCATCGAGTCATCCCAAATTTCAATTATCACAGTGAAAAATAAGAATACTGATGTAAAATACTGATGAGATTAATAAAGTAATGGTTCTTCTTTGAGGTTCTACATAAAAGCTAAGTTTTTATTTGGTTTGAAGTTGTAATTTTTGAATGCTAATCAAAATATCAGGAATGGATGCCAAGGATTCAGATTAAAAAAAAATCTCATGTATTTATAATATAGGACTTTAGTTGAGATTTATATACTAGCCAAAAAGCCCTCCAAATCAGATAGTGTCTCATTCACTCACTACTTCTGAGTAACATCTAGCACTCAATAAGATTTTTGTTTTGTTTTATTTTGCTGTTGTCAGCAGAGCTACTCTGTTCCAGAACTGTTTCAAATAAAAAGAGAGCAATAGAGAGGCACAGAGAAAGACTCCACAACACCAAACCTTACTCTGTGGTGAGGACTAAACTAAAACTAGAGTCATAAGCATGACAAAGCAAATGCACTTTGTGGCCAAGTAATTTTTTTATTTTTATTTTTTTATTTATTTAAGAAAGGAGACATTAACAAATCCATAGAATAAGAGGGGTACAATTCCGCACAATTCCCATAACCCAATCTCCATACCCCCTCCCCTCCCCTGATAGCCTTCCCATTCTCTATCTCTCTGGGAGTATGGATCCAGGGTCATTGTGGGTTGCAAAGAGTGGAAGGTCTGGCTTCTGTAATTGCTTCCCCGCTGAACATGGGCGTTGACTGGTCGGTCCATACTCCCAGTCTGCCTCTCTCTTTCCCTAGTAGGGTGGGTCTCTGGGGAAGCGGAGCTCCAGTACACATTGATGGGGTTGTCTGTCCAGGGGAGTCTGGTCAGCATCTTACTTGCATCCAGAACCTGGTGACTGAAAAGAGAGTTAATATACAAAGCCAAACAATTGTTGAACAATCATGGACCTAAAGACTGGAATAGTGCAGATGAAGTGTTAGGGAGTATTCCCTGGATGCTCTTGTGTACTTCTGCTTTCAGGTATATATTTTTCCCATAGTTCATGGGCATGGGTGAACGTATGCTCTATCTCAGGGGACCTGGACTATATCTAGGTTTGGGGACTTTATTGGGGAGTGGAACACCTGGAATGGAATTAGAGAATACTATGAAAGGAAAGGTCTCACCCGAGTAATGAAGCAGAAGGGTTATAATTCCACAAATGAAGTCTCTGGTCACAGTCTGAAGTGAAGCATGCTGGGGTTGCACTCGTTGCTTTGATTAGGTTGGGAACCATGGATGCAATATTATCTTATTTGAATTGAGAGCAGCATGCAGAAAAGTGGGCCCCACCCTAAGGCTCCAGGACTGGGGGAAATATAGGCTCTACAGTGGAAATGTGAGGTTCCTGTTGTCTTAGGGTCCAAGAAGACAATGGATAGTTATCGTTATCATCACATTATTTGGTGATAGGGTTAACTTTGGAAAGTCCCCTTGATAGGGTTTGGGGTATAATACCCAGCATCTTGTATATCTGTGCTACCAGTTGCTTCTGTTCTCCCTGGTCTAGGCTTTTGGGAGAGACAACATATCAAAGACAGCCTATATAAGAAGTTCTAGACATATCAGTTTTTCGACTCTCATATTAATTAAATAGTGGTTTATATGTTTACAATTTAATAAGATTGTACTTAAACACCACTCCCACCACCAAAAGACTGTGTCCCATCCCCACCCCCACCCCTGTACCCCACCCCACCCGAACCCCGTCGCACCAATGGCCACCCTCCCCTTCACCACAGGGTTTTTACATTGGTGCCCTGCTCTCGATTTAATCAGATCCTGCTTTTAGTTTCCCTTTCTGTTCTTCTTTCTCAACTTCTGTTGATGAGTGGGGACATCCCATACTCATCTTTATCTTTCTGACTTAGCTCACTTAACATAATTCATTCTAGCTCTGTCCAAGATTGGTCAGATAATGTGGGATCATTGTTCTTAATAGCTGCATATTATTCCATTGTGTATATGTACCACAGCTTTCTCAGCCACTTATTTGATGTTGGGTACCTGGGCTCCTTCCTGGTTTTAGCTATTATGAATAGTGTTGCTATGAACATATATGTATACACATCTTTTTGGTTGGGCATTATGGAATCCTTGGGGTATATCCCCAGGAGAGGAATTACTGGATGATATGGAAAGTCTATGTCGAGCCTTGTGAGAGTTCTCCAGACTTCTCTCCAGAGAGAATGGACCAATTTACATTCCCACCAGCAGTGTAGAAGGGTTCCTCTGTCCCTGCATCCTCTCCAGCATTTGTTGCTGCTGTCCTTTTTGATGTATGCCATTCTCACAGGAGTGAGGTGGTATCTCAATGTTGTCTTTATTTGCATCTCTTTGACAATCAGTTACCTGGAAACTTTTTTCATATGTTTTTTAGCCTTTTGGATCTCCTCTGAAGTGAATGTCTTGTTCATATCCTCTGCCCATTTTTGGATGGGGTCATTTGTTTTTTTGGTGCTAAGTTTGCTGACATCTTTATATATTTTGGTGATTAGTTTCTTGTCTGATGTTTGGCATGTGAAGATCTTCCCCCATTCTGTGAGGGGTCTCTTTATTTGTGTGATAGTTTCTTTGGCTGTGCAGAAGCTTTTCAATTTGATGTAGTCCCATTGGTTTGTTTCTGCTTTAGTCTTCCTTGCAATTGGGTTTGTTTCATCAAAGATGTCCTTGAGGTTTAAGTGGGAAAGTGTTTCACCAATGTTTTCCTCTAAGTATTTAATAGTTTTTGGTCTGACATCTAGGTCTTTGATCCATTTGGATTTTATTTTTGTTTCTGGTGGGATAAGGTGGTTCAATTTCATTCTTCTGCATGTTATAACCCAGTTTTCCCAGTGCCATTTATTGAAGAGAGCTTCCTTCTTCCATTTAATATTTGAGCCCCCTTATCAAAGATTAGATGTCCATAGGTGTGGGGGTTTAGACCTGGGCTTTCAATTCTGTTCCACTGGTCTGTGTGTCAATTTTTTTCCAGAACCAGGCAGTTTTGATGATGATGCCATTATAATATAGTTTGAGATCTGGGAGTGTGAGGCCTCCATTTCTGTTTCTTTTCCTCAAGATGGTTTTGGCAATTCTAGGTGTTTTCAGGTTCCAGATAAATGATTGTAGTGTTTGTTCTATTCTCTTAAAGAAGCTTGGTGGAACTTTGAAGGGTATCGCATTGAATTTGTATCTGGCTCTGGGAGAATATTCATTTTGATGATATTTATTCTTCCAATCCATGAACATGAGATGTATTTCCATTTCTTGGTATCAGTTTCTATTTCCTTAAAGAGTGACTCATATTTTTCAGTATACAAGTCTTTCACTTCTTTGGTCAGCTTTACTCCTAGGTATTTTATAGATTTTGTTGCAACAGTGAATGGGGGTGATTTCTGAATGTCTTCTTCTTCAGTTTTAGTGTTTGCATAGAGAAATGCCACTGATTTCTGTACATTGATTTTGTAGTCTGACACCTTGCTATATTGCCTAATGACTTCCAGTAGTTTTCTACTGGATTCTTTAGATTTTTCTACGTATAGTATCATATCATCTGCAAATAGGGAGAGTTTGACTTCTTCCCTTCCAATCTGTATTCCTTTGATTTCTTTCTCTTGCCTGATTGCTATGGCAAGAAGTTCCAATACTATGTTGAAGAGTAATGGACATAGAGGGTAGCCATGTCTACTCCCTGATCTGAGGAAAAATGCTTTCAAGTTCTGTCCATTGAGTATGATGTTGGCTGTTGGTTTGCTATATATGGATTCCATTATCTTGAGTAATTTCCCATCTATTCCCATTTCTTGTAGAGTTTCAAGCATGAATGGGTGTTGGATTTTGTCAAAGGTTTTCTCTGCATTTATTGAGATAATCATGTGGTGTTTGGCTTTGCTTTTATTGATGTGGTGAATGACATTGATAGACTTACGTATGTTGAACCAGCCTTGCATTCCTGGGATGAACCCCACTTGTCCGTGATGAACAATTATTTTTTATTATTTTTATTTTAGAAAGGATTCACAAAACCATAGGGTAGGAGGGGTACAATTCTACACAATTCCCACCACCCAATATCTATATCCCACCACCTCCCCTGATAGTTTTCCAATTATCTATCCCTCTGGGAGCATGGACCCAGGGTCATTGTGGGTTGCAGAAGGTAGAAGGTCTGGCGTCTGTAATTTCTTCCCCGCTGAACATGGGCATTGACTGGTCGGTCCATACTCCCAGTCTGCCTCTCTCTTTCCCTAGTAGGGTGGGTCTCTGGGGAAGCGGAGCTCTAAGACACCTTGGTGGGGTCTTCAGTCTAGGGAAGCCTGGCGGCATCCTGATGACATCTGGAACCTGGTGACTGAAAAGAGAGTTAACATGCGAAGCCAAACAAATTGTTGAGCAATCATGGACCCAAAGCTTGGAATAGTGGAGAGGAAGTGTTAGGGGGATACTCACTGCAAACTCTAGTGTACTTCTGCTTTCAGGTATATATATTTGCAGTAGTTTACGGATATGTGTGAACATATGCTTTCTCTCACAGAAACTGGTGTATATCTAGGTTTTGGGACATTGTTAGAAAGTGAACCACCTGAGATGGAATTAGAGTATACTATGAAAGGAAAGGTCTCACCTGAGTAATGAAGCTGAAGGGCTGTCATTCCACACGTGAATTCTCTGGACACAGTCTGAAGTGAAGCATGTTGAGGTGTCAATCATTGCATTGGTTAGGTTGTGATCGGAAGATGGAATATTATTTGATTGGATTGGGAGACGCTTACGGGAAAGTGGCCCTATTCAAGGGTTCCAGGACTGGGGGAAGTAGAGGCTCTATAGTGGAGATGTGAGGTTCCTGCTGTCTTCGGGTTCAAAAAGACAATCGATGGTTAATGTTATCATCACATTAATTGGTAATTAGGTTAAATTTGAAAAGTCCTTTTGTTAGAGTTTGCTGTACAGTACCCAGTATATAGCTGTGCTATTGTTTGCTTCTGATCTACTTGGTCTAGTCTTTTGAGAGAGTCTGCATATAAATCACACAGCCTATATATTAAAAAGATTCAGTTTGTGTTTTGCAAAACTTCGAGACATACAATTATTTTTCCTCCTCTCGTGTTAATTAACTAGTAATTTATATGACTACATTTTACTAGGAGTGTACATAAACACCATTCCCACCACCAAAAGACTGTGACCCATCCCTCCCACCCACTTCCACCACCCACTGGCCCAGGAAGCTGCATGTCTACCCCTCACCACAGGGTTTTTACTTTGGTGCCCTACTTATAATTTGGTCAGGTCCTGCTTTTATTTTCCCTTTCAGATCTTCTTAGTCAACTTCTGTTGATGAGCGGGATCATCCCATACTCATCTTTATCATTCTGACTTAGCTCACTTAACATAATTCCTTCTAGCTCTACCCAAGATGGATCAGAGAAGGTGGGTTCATTGTTCTTGATGGCTGCATAGTATTCCATTTTGTATACCACAGTATACCACAGCTTTCTCAGCCACTCATCTGTTGTTGGGCACCTGGGTTGCTTCCAGGTTTTAGCTATTATGAATTGTGCTGCTATGAACATAGGAGTACACACCTCTTTTTGGTTGGGTGTTATGGAGTCCTTGGGGTATAACCCCAGGAAAGGAATTACTGGATCATATGGAAGGTCCATGTCTAGCCTTCTGAGACTTTTCCAGACTGCTCTCCACAGAGGCTGTACCAATTTACATTCCCACCAGCAATGCAAAAGGGTTCCTCTGTCCCCACAACCTCTCCAGCATTTGTTGCTGCTGTCCTTTTTGATGTATGCCATTCATACAGGAGTGAGGTAGTATCTTAGTGTTGTCTTAATTTGCATTTCTCTGACAATCAGTGAACTAGAGCAGTTTTTCATATGTTTGTTAGCCTTTTGGATCTCCTCTGAGGTGAATGTTTTGTTCATATCCTCTGCCCATTTTTGGATGGGGTCATTTGCTTTTTTGGTGCTAAGTTTGCTGAGCTCTTTATATATTTTGGTGATTAGTTTCTTGTCTGATGTATGGCATGTGAAGATCTTCTCGCATTCTGTGAGGTGTCTCTTTGTTTTTTTAATGGTTTCTTTGGTTGTGCAGAAGCTTTTCAATTTGATGTAGTCCCATTGGTTTGTTTCTGCATTAGTCTTCCTTGCAATTGGGTTTGATTCATCAAAGATGTCCTTGAGGTGTAGGAGGGAAACTGTCTTAACAATGTTTTTCTCTAAGTATTTGATTGTTTCTGGTCTGACATCTAGGTCTTTGATCCATTTGGAGTTGATTTTTGTTTCTGGTGAGATTAAGTGGTTCAATTTTTCTTCTGCATATTACAACCCAGTTTTCCCAGCACTATTTATTGAAGAGAGCCTCCTTTTTCCATTTAATGCTTTGGGCCCCCTTATCAAAGATGAGATGTCCATAGGTGTGGGAATTTATTTCTGGGCTTTCAATTCTGTTCCACTGGTCTGTGTGCCTATTTTTGTTCCAGTACCATGCTGTTTTGATGATGATGGCTTTATAATATAGTTCAAGGTCTGGGAGTGTGAGGCCTCCATTTCTGTTTCTTTTCCTCAAGATGTTTTTGGCAGTTCTAGGTGTTTTCAGGTTCCAGATAAATTATTGTAGTGTTTGTTCTATTCTCTTAAAGTAGCTTGGTGGAACTTTGATGGGTATTGCATTAAACTTGTATATGGCTGTGGGGAGAATATTCATTTTGATGATATTTATTCTTCCAATCCATGAGCATGGGATATCTTTCCATTTCTTGGTATCAGTTTTTATTTCCTTGAGTAGCGACTCATAGTTTTCAGTATATAAGTCTTTCACTTTTGGGTCAACTTTATTCCTAGGTATTTGATTGATTTTGCTGAAACAGTAGATGGGAGTGATTTCTGGATGTCTTCTTCTTCAGCTTTAGTGTTTGCATAAAGAAATGCCTCTGATTTTTGTACATTGACTTTGTAGCCTGATACCTTGCTATATTGCCTAATAATTTCCAGTATTTTTCTGCTGAATTCTTTAGGTCTTTCTATGTATACTATCATATCATCTGCAAATAGTGAGAGATTGACTTCTTCCCTTCCAATCTGTATTCCTTTGATTCCTTTCTCTTGCCTGATTGCTACGTCAAGAATTTCCAAAACTATGTTGAAGAGTAATGGTGACAGTGGACAGCCCTGGCTACTCCCCGATCTGAGGGGGAATGCTTTCAGCTTCTGTCCATTGAATATGATGTTGGCTGTAGGTTTGCTATATATAGACTCCACTATCTTGAGGAATTTTCCATCTATTCCCATTTTTTGTAGAGTTTTGAGCATGAATGGGTGTTTGATTTTGTCAAAGGCTTTCTCTGCATCTATCAAGAGAATCATGTGATTTTTGACTTTGCTTTTATTGATGTGGTGAATGACATTGATTGACTTACAGATGTTGAACCAGCCTTGCATTCCTGGGATGAATCCCACTTGGTCGTGATAAACAGTCTTTTTGATATGTTGCTGTATCCGGTTGGCCAAGATCTTGTTTAATATTTTGGCATCTATTTTCATCAGAGACATTGGTCTGTAGTTTTCCTTTTTTGTTCTGTCCCTATCAACTTTTGGTATCAGGGTGATGCTGGCTTCATAGAAGGTGGAAGGGAGTATACCTGTTTCTTCAATCATATGGAAAAGCTTAAGAAGTATGGGTACTAACTGCTTCCTTAAAGTTTTGTAGAATTCATTTGTGAAGCCATCTGGTCCAGGACTTTTGTTGTTGGGGAGGTTCTTAATAGCGGTTTCAATTTCTTTGTCTGTGATTGGTGCATTTATATTTTGTAGTTCTTCTTTGTTCAGTTTTGGAAGGGCATATGCTTCTAGAAATTGTTCCATTTCTTTCAGATTCTCTAGCTTGGTGGTGTATTTTCTGGATTTCTGTGGTGTCAGTTGTGATATCTCTCTATTGTTTACAATTCTATGAATTTGAGTCTTCTTTTTTGTTTAGTGAGTCTGGCTAGGGGTTTGTCAATCTTGTTTAATTTTTCAAAGAACCAACATTTGGCTTCATTGATCTTCTGTATGGTTCTCTTATTTTCAATGTTGTTTATTTCTGCTCTAATTTTAGTGATTTCTGTCCTTCTGGTTGCTTTAGGGTTCCTTTGTTCCTCTTCCTCTAAGTCCTTTAGGTGTGCAGTAAGGTCATTTATTTGAGCTTTTTCTTGTTGTTTAATATACATTTCTATGCCTATGAGTTTCCCTCTCAGTACTGCTTTAGCTGTGTCCCAAATATTTTGATAGCTTGTGTCTTCATTTTCATTTGTTTCCAGGAACATTTGTATTTCCTACTTGAGTATCTCTCTGACCCAGTTGTTGCCAAGTAATTATCTTTTGAGTAGTAGTATAAAGAAATGTATTGATGAATACGTAGTACTATGGACAAAAAGACAAAATAAAATAAAGAAATTATAAGAGTTTGATGATCAATTCCTGGTATGGTAAGAGTCATACTGTCTTAAGCATAATTTTTTTGTAGGTAATCACTAAAATATTTGTTTTGTAAATCAGTATGAGACATATTAAATACAGATATTTGCTATGGAAATAATTAAAGTTTTCAGTAGAAATATTTCTAATAAAAAGAGACTTAGGATTTGGCATAAGTAATGCAAAAAATTGTGAAAATATATTTTAGGATTAATGGAATTACTGAAATGGTCAAGATTTAGTTTCTCCCCTTTACAATTATTTGTACAAATCATAAGACCTGAAGCAACAGATTCCACTTTCTGGCTGTGTTGAGGTCAGGATTGCAATAAAATTGAAAAAAAAATCTTGCCATCAGCAAAATCACATTCCTAAAATCTACAGAATGTTGGTTGAGGAGAACTAATTTTTGTAAAAATTCCAGACGTTTTCTTGTGCTCAGTAC
Source organism: Erinaceus europaeus (assembly GCF_950295315.1). Classification (NCBI taxonomy): domain Eukaryota; kingdom Metazoa; phylum Chordata; class Mammalia; order Eulipotyphla; family Erinaceidae; genus Erinaceus; species Erinaceus europaeus. The sequence goes on along the minus strand of NC_080171.1, from coordinate 88,017,927 downwards.
TAGCCCAGTCAGCACACAGACTTAGCTCAAATTTATCCATTTAGTTAAGAAAATTATTCTCAAAGATTTATCTATTAGTCATCCAGGCCAGGTTCAAGCCCCTTCTTTCCACCTGCCAGGGTGGAAGCTTCAGGAGTGTTGAAGCAGGGGATTCAGCCATCTCTCTTTCTCCTGCATTAGCTCTATCTCATTTTTTTCATCTGAATTTCTCTTTGTCTATTTAATCAATCAATCAATCAATCAATCAATCAAAAAGTTAACATGTACAAATCAGGAGAGACAGGACAGTAGGTAGGGTGCTTTTTTTGCCATTTCCATGTTGAGATTCAAAAACTAGCACCACAAGGCTCTATGATGTTGTGTTCCTTTTATGTCCACTCTCTATCTGAATGAAAAGAGACCCAGAGTAGTAAAATTGTGTAGACACAAGGCATGTGCGGGTCCCTGGACTTTATAAATAAAAGTAATATAAAGTGAAATTCCTCTAATGTGTTTCCCAGTGTCCATAATAAGATATCCTTCTTATGTTTCCACTTTGAAATTACAAGCCTTTACTTTTATCTGATTTTTACATTTAATTGGTAAAGATTGCAAACATGGACCCTTATATTTCTCATACTATGGGACCTGTTTACTTAAATTTTGTCTGTAATAATCAAATGTAAAGGAATATATCAACATTAAAGTTTATTAAAATTCATAAGTAGGAAGTATTAGCAATATAATCATTATCACCTGTAGTAATTGGAGAATGGTGATCAGTTAGGACAATTCTCTTTTGTTGAAAGGGCAATGCCAGGTGTGCCTCTATCTTATAATTAATTCCCTCTTGCACAAGGAGAGAAATCAGGCTAATTATAATGGAAATACCAAAAGGAAAGTGAATGAATGGTCACAATGGTGTACAGTGAAATTTCATATGTAGGAAATAAGGATTAGAAGGAACCAGGGGTTCCTTGGTCACCAGGGGTCAGATGGTGGCATACCTGGCTGAGTGCACATTACAATGCTCAAGGACCAATGTTCAAGCCCCCTGACCCACCTGTAGGGGGAAAGCTCTGCAAGTGGTGAAGCAGTGTTGTAGGTGTCTCTCTGTCTCTTTCCCTATTATCCTCTTCCCTCTTGATTTCTGTCTCTTGCCAATAAATAAATAAAAATAATAAAAAATTAAGAAAGAAGGAACAATGTAATTATTGTCTTCTCCATAACTGAAATGAGTAATGTCACAATGAACTATAAGAAATAGGCCCTGGGGGCCAGGTGGTGGCGTACCTGGTTGAGCGCACATGTTACAATGTGCAAGGACTCAGGTTTCAGCCCCTGGTCTCTACCTGCAGGGGGAAAGCTTCACAGGTGGTGAAGTAAGGCTGCAGGTATTTCTCTGTCTCTCTCCCTCTCTGTTTCCTCCTTCTCTCTCTATTTCCTGCTGTCTCTATCCAATAAGTAAAGATAATAAAAAATTAAAGAAAAAGAAAAAAGAAATGGGCCCTGAACTGCAGTGATGTGTCTTTATTTAGCCAGCAAAGACAGACAGTTATTTCTTCAGCAGCATTTCATAATTGAGGAGATAGAACTTAAACTCATAATTGAAAGGGATGTAACTCAGTGGAAATTTTATTGTTTCCTCTTTCTTATGTAATCTCAATTTATTCCCTGTAGACTATTCTCTAGATCTTAAAAAATATATATGTAATATTATAAAGACCTTCAGTTACCTGAACTACTGCTACTTTTTATTACTAGGTATATCGTCTCTGGCAACTCACCTAACTTCTCTGAATACTTGTCTCCTTTTGAATGTCCCAGAAATTGAATTTCTGCCTAGCCTAGAAGGGTCTTAGTGACATAAATTAGAAAGTATATGTGGTCTACGGCCATACCACCCTGAACATATATGATCTCCTCTGATCTCAGAAGCTAAGGGGTCAGGCCTGATTAGTACTTGGATGGGAGAAAGTACATTTGAAGGTAAATTTTAATTTTAACAAGCAGATCAATTAATGAGGTATTATTACTGTAATTTAGTGCCTAACCAAATGTTTTACTCATATTTTAAAATCTATCATATATCGTAAAGCAAAATCATTTACTATGACGATGTTTGTTTTGTCTAGGATCTTGCTTGGAACACACGCTTTGAATGGTGGGTAGTGGCTGATAGTAGCTATAGTATTCTGTTTGCTATGGAAAATTCTAAGTTCATTTCTAGATTCAGTGGTGAAAAATTCTAGAATCAAAGAGAAGCATCTTTCATGACACAGAAAAGAGAGGAGGTTTCAAGTAGAGCATGTATTTGCTAAATGACTAATATTAAGAAAACGATTCAGAGCTGTAACACAATAGATATGCATGGTAAAGAATAGGAAAGCTTTCAAGGAAGGGGATGGGACACAGAACTCTCTTAGTGGGAATTGTGTGGAATTCTACACCCCTTATCCTATAGTCTTGTCAATATTTTTATTTTATAAGTAAATAAAAATATATCTATCATGTCCTAAACTAGCACTTTAAATTTTAACAAATTTAAAAGTATTTAATGCAATTTCACATAAATGTATAGATTTTAAAAGTATATATTTTTGAGAAACTAGAAGACTCACTAAAACTGTGCATTAACTTTCTTGTTGCCCCTAACTAGTAAGCACTAAATATTATTTTATTTTAGATGGCCATGTGTTAAAATATATGGTAGCCATCTTTTTTCTAGCCCCTCTCATTCTTTAATACCTTCTTCCTATTACCCTCATTTACTTTACTTCATAAAGTTTTACAGGGATTATTACTTCTAACTGCTACCTTAGAGTTTTCTCAAAGAGATTTGTAGTGTGTCAGATTCATCTTCAAAATGCTGACTATAAGAAACACTATTTAAGCCCAGTATTTTGACAGAATTAAACTCTTAAGAGAAAATATTTAATGCTCATAAATATAGTGTGGTACAGGCTATCTCATTTTAAATCCAGCACTCTAGGGTGTGAAAATATCAATACTACTAAGCATTGATCAAGCCTTTTAGCAAAAGTTTCATTTAATGAATAATGGCCAAAATAGTGTAGTCAACTCCAAAGTTAGAAAAAAAAATCCATGTCTCTCTCCTCTTCACTATAATTTCTAAGCACTGTCAGGAACCAGCCAAAAGCAAAGAAAGAGCAATATAAAATAAAGTGAGTAATTCAGCATTTGTTGAGAGAACATAAATTAGCAGCTCATTATGATGTCGCTTTTCTTAACTAAAAATTCCCTACAAGCATTTGTTTTCCTCTAATAGAACATACTTATCACCACTACCATCCTACATTTGCTCTCAGATCCCCTCTAATTGAACAAAGTGGACTTAATTTGAATTAAACTGTCAAAAATCTTCCATTTAAATTGATGTATCTACTTCCCTTGTTAAAATGAATTCATTTCTGTGCAATACATAGAAGTGCTGATGAATTGCATTTGATGAATTAGAAATATTTTTCATGCATCTCCATGTTGTATAATACAGACATGGAAAGCAAAGCTGATGGTAGAGATACAGTGTAGGGATAAATACAAGGAGCAAGAGATGTGTAAGAAACAGAGAATATGCATGCATTAAGACAAAATTATAACTCCTCAGATATTTGGAGGCAGTCATTTTACAAATTAAATATGAAAAGCCTACTTAAGTTTGATGAAGCTTACCTTGAAACTTCCTGAGCATTTTATCGATACCTTTTATTTACACATATATGATAGTAAATGCATAGATAAGTTTATATTAAAATGTTTAAATTTTAAAAAGCTGAAATACCTAGAGGAATAAGGAGCATTCTAAAATTAATAATGACTTTTTTACAGCATGAGGTTTTTACTCACATTAGAGTGTACTGATAGCTCCATGTTTACACACCAAAGAACTAGAAACAGAGGAATACACTATAATAACTAACTCTACTATCAAGGGTATTATAATTCAATGAGAGAATAAAAAGCAATTATCATCATATGTGAACCAGAAAATAACTTAACATGTAGGCCTATGTTATAGGTTACACATGATGAAGAAAACAAAGAAAGAAAATCAATATGACAGGATAAATCAGAAAAGCTTTCAGTGAACTCATCAATGAAGTCCACTTATGAAAAAAGTAAAATAATGTTTTGTGCTTTTGGAGGAAATCGGTAGCTTTAAGCAAGAAGCATTTTCCCCAACATATTTTAAAAAGACCCTTCCAAAGTTTGTCACTTTGGATTGTGTGTTATTTCTGAGATCACTTTGGCATGTGTGTTATTTCTGAGATTAATCCATATACTTCATGTTCACTCAATCACACACACACACACACACACACACACACACACACACACACACACAATGTATACCTTACCCTTAATTACTCAAATATATGAATATCAGCAGAATCAGCTAAATATTTTTCCTAACTAGTACTAATCAATTAGAAATATCTGTGGCTTGGCTTGATTTTTAAGCATAGCCTTTTACAGAAGGGTTACCTTTTTCTTATCATCAAAATTCCTCTTTTTCTCTCCTTGAAGCCCTAGGTCCCCTCCCACTAATTAATTATTTTGACTCATTTTTTTCAGAATCCATATGAATGCAGATTTCCAGTGCATATACAGTTACATATTCTTTTTATATTCTCCCACTACTCTGTTATATATGGGTTAGTTGACCAGTTCAAGAAGAATGCAGAGGCCTATGGATAGTTTTTCTCATCTTCCCAACAGTTTTAAAGGGATCTTGAAACATTTAACTTATGCCACTGAGTTTCAGTGAATTCTTATTATTACACAGTACTAATAATGTCAGTCAAATATCCCCTCCTTTGAACACTAAAAATGTGGGTTTTAAAAGTACTTTAACTCAGTTTAAAATAATAGTCTTTTCTGACTTAATTAACTTAACATAGTTCCTTACAGCTCCGTACAAAGTAGACCAGAGAAAGTGGATTTATTACTCTTAATAGCTGAGTAGTATTCCATATGTGTAAATATACCACAGCTTTCTCAGCCTGTCATCTGTTGTTGGGCATCTAGGTTGCTTCTAAGTTTTAGCTATTATGAATTGTGCTACTATGAACAAAGGTATGATGGGTGTGATTGACCCCTTAGGATATATCCCTAGGAGAGGAATTATTGGGTGACAAGGAAGGTCTATTTCTAGCCTTGTGAGGGTTCTCCAGACTTTTCTTCACAGGGGTTGGATCAGTTTACATTCCCACCAGCAGTGCAGGAGGGTTCCTTTGCCCCCACAACCTCTCCAGCATTTGTTGTTGTTGTCCTCTCTGTTGTATGACGTTTATCACAGGGTTGAGGTGGTATCTCATTGTTGTCTTTGTTTACATTTCTCTGACAGTCAGTAACTTGGAGAAATTCTTCATATGTCTGTTAGCCTTTTAAGTCTGAAAGAGAAAGATGAGTATGGGAAGATCCCACTCATAAACATAAGTTGAGAGAGAAGAACAGACAAGGAAATGCAAAGCAGAATTTGATTGAGTTTGGATTATTACACCCAAATAAAAAAGCTCTGAGGGGAGAGGGATGGTAGATTTTTGAGCTTCACTATAGGGAGGTGGGGGTAGGGACACACAGTTTTGGTGGCAGGAATGGTGCTAATATTCATTACTATTAACATATATTTTATAAATCACTATTTAATAAATATGAGAGGGGAGCATATATTCCTTCAACCTAAGCATTTAAGATTCAAATGAGTAACCTGATTAAATTTTAAAAGTGAGCTTAAATTATTAATACATTTCTAATAATGCCTTTTTCTTTGAAATATTAAATCACCTTAATCTTAGACCAGAGAGACCAGAAATAACTGGAATTTTAAATATATAAGATAAAACTATTTGTAAGTAACACTAAATGACATAAATCATGGTGAGTTCTTGTATGATGCAGCAAATCCTAACTATCGGATTTTCAAAGTAAACCAAATTCCCAAATAACCTGGTTTCAACAATAACTATCTATTGCCTTCTTAAACTCAAAGACAGCAGAATCTTCCCCATTCTCTTTTTATAGTTTTCTTTTTTTGGTTATGGTACATTTCCAGTGATCGTTTTAGCTCTAAAAAATACCCTGAATGGTCTATTTCTTCATTTAATTTTTTTATTTATTTATCATTGGACAGAGACAGAGAAAATTGAGATAAGAGAAGGAGATAGAGATACCTTCAGCCCTACATCACTAATTGTGAAGCTTTTTCCCTTCAGGTGGGGACCACGGGCTTGAACCCAGGTCCTTATGTGTGGTTTTAACAAGGTGTGTCACCACCTGACACCCTCCCCATTCTCTATAAAACCCATATTTTCCCTCAATCCTGGAACCTCTGGGGAGTGACTCATTTTCCTCCATGCTTCTCTAGATCCATACCATTTGATATTGCATCTGCTGAATACAACCAAATCAATACAATCAATAACACCTTGACATGTTTCACTTCGGACTGTGTCCAGAAACTCCAGGCTTGGAATGTCAACCCTTCAGCTCTATTACTCTGTCACCAAGTAGCAGATACTACCATAACGACAACCTGACTTCCTTGGGTGGACGACCTCACTAGTGTGTCCTGAAACTCCACCTCTCCAGAGTCCTAATCCACTTGTGAAAGATAGAAATAGGAAGGGAGTATGGATCAACCTTCTGACAATCATGTCCTTCATAAAAGCAATTGCAGAAGCCAGACATTCCACCTTCTGCACCTCATAACGATCCTGGGTCCATACTCCCAGGGGGATAAGGAATAGGAAAGCTTTGAATGGAGGGGATGGTATATGGATCTCTGGTGGTACCCCTCTTAACCTATGGTTTTGTAGATCATTATTAAATCAATAAAAAATAATAATATTTTGAAGGTCACAATGAAATTATAGCCTAATAAGAGGAAAATGAGGGAAGATAAAGATGTTAAATGATCATGGCTTAGGTAAAAGACTAAAAAAAAAAGTTGGACTATGATTATTGGTAGTAAAGAGGAAGTTAGGTGCACTTACTGTCTTCAGTTATCTACAAGATTATCATGGGGAAAATAGTAATGCTAATTATTAGTAATTCAAATAATAAAAGAAAACACATTGGGTCTTCGGCCATACCACCCTGAACATGCCCTATCTCCTCTAAGCAGGGTCTGTCCTGCTTAGTACTTGGATAGGAGAAAACACAATGAAACAAAGTAAAACACAAACAGAAAGGTATTGAGTACCAATCATAGGAAATATGTAAATAATGGCTTTTGATAGGGCAGAAAGAAATTTAGAGGGGAAGGGAAGATAGGGAGAAAGAAAGGCACCTGTAGAATTGCTTCACTACTCATGAAGCATCCCCTTGCAGATGAGAAGCATGGGCTGCAACCCAAATTCTTGCAGGGGCCTTTTAATTTAGTACTATGTTCCCTGAATCTGGTGTACCACTGCTGGCCCCTATAGAGAGATTCTTTAGAGATAATAGAACAAAAGTTTTCTACACAGTCATATAGTACCATGGTTCAGAAAGTCTTAATAGTTTTCCACAATTTTTTATACCGTTCATAACTTCAGCTATAACAATATTGTTTCAAAATCATTAACTTTTCCAAATATGGCCCTTGATCTCAAGAGGTAACAGTGTTAATTTTTATTGTTTCCAAGATAGAGATATAGCTTCATATTTGGATATAGCAAACATTGGATTTAGTTGAGAATGTTCTACATTCAAAAGAAAAGATGATAAAATATATTTTAAGAAACATATTTGCCCAATATCATGACTTTAAATGTCACTTTTAATGTTGAAGATGTTCAAATTCATTGTTAGTTCAGATCTAAATTTTAAAACCTAGAATTATAAAGCTGTCAAGTAAGTTTCTTCTTTGATCTGATAAGCATCACAGACAGTATTTCCAACTAGAGAAAATAAAAGTGATGTGCATGTATATTTTATCAGTTCTCTATTTTCACCCCCCCAAAAAAAACCTTGCCTATCCCAATATCCCCAATGTCAGTAAATACCACTAACATCTACTTGCTAACTAAGAGCAAAGAAACAGAAGTCAGCCTTTAACATACCTTTTCCTCTCCCTTCTCTACCTCTTACCTCCCCACCTAAAGCTCCTGAAGTTATTTCATTAATTTTATTTATGTGTTCTCTGATTCCACCATAATTAAGACCACAACTGTAAATCCCTTGAATCTTACTATAATTTCTAATATTTCCTGTGATTCCTCTTCTGGTCTCTTCTGAAGGAGAAAGAGAACAAGAAAGATAAAATGCTTGAGAACAATGTGAATTAATTTTGGTACTTTTATGACATGGAAGGTGTTTAATTCCATTGGAATCATTCACAAAAATCCATTTTTGTTGAATGAAATCCTCTCTGAATTTGGAAGATGGAGCAGAAAGTTCAAACATACTTGATTTGCATACTTTCTCTTTTGATTGACTTTATCAAAGCTTCAATGTAGAAGTAACATGAAATGTAAGAAGAAAACAGAAAAAAATTCCTTGAGTACCAACTATATTCTAATAATGATTTTATGTAAATGAATTTATTCATTTCCAGTTGCACCATAGTATAAAGTAGAAAAAGTATGCTATATTTTATTTTTCTTTCCCTACATGGAATAAAATCATCTCAGAAATGGCAAGGAGTTTGTTCAAAGTCTCATAGGTACATAAAACAGCAGGACTGAGATTTAAATCCAAGTTCATCTCTCTCCAACCACACGCTTAAGAGAAAAAGCTATATAACATTTGTATCATTCATAAATTAGGCCAAATTCCTGGGTTCTATATGGGAAAGGATATTATGTCTATACAATTAAGTCTGAGACTGAAAGAGGTCTTTGAGGTTTCTCAACTGTGGTTCTTTTCAGGTATCTATGATCTGAATTTGCTGCAAATACTTCTTTTTAAAGTCCTTTTTGGAGTTTCTGACAATTAACTCCTGCCTTCCTCCTGCAGCCACCTTTCGATTCTACTTTGACACTTCTCAAATGGGAATTACTCCAGCCTTGAACAAACTGTCACTAAATGAAGATTTTACTGTAATTATTGCTTGGGAGGAAGATGTGTCTTTCTTTCCTCCTCCAAATGCCTTGTTTGCAGATTACAAATCATAGGGCATGTGTCCAACTGATACATTTTTCCTTCAAACAGCAGATCTGATGCTGAAGTGGGTTGCAAATTTAATTATTCTACATCTACAGAACAGAAACGGAATCTCATTGTTAAATTTGTTCTCCTATGTTAAAAAGATTAAAAACAAAAGATATTGAAGTGGTTTGTGTGAGCTGAATATATTTCAGTTCATAAAAAATGTAAGGCAATGAAATAGGGGCACCAGAGGACTTATTCCTGCTGCATGGGATTGTCATTATTTCTTTTTAAAAAATATTTTATATTTATTTATTTATTCCCTTTTGTTGCCCTTGTTTTATTGTTCTAATTATTATTGATGTTGTTGTGGTTGGATAGGACAGAGAGAAATTGAGAGAGGAGGGGAAGACAGAGAGGGGGAGAGAGAGATAGACACCTGCAGACCTGCTTCACCACCTGTGAGGCAACTCCTTTGCAGGTGGGGATCAGGGGGGTCAAACCGGTGTCATTATGCCGGTCCTTGAGCTTTATGCCACCTTGGCTTAACCCGCTATACTACCGCCCGACTCCCCATTATTTCTAAGTTTGTTCTCAGATACCTTTGCTACTCATCTGTCTACTGCAAAAGATACTTGGAGAAATAACAAAGAAGAGCTTAGTTGAGTGTGGACTATATTTAAAAGAGAAAAAATACATTAAAGAAAACTAATTTATCCATAGTCATTGCTGTAAATGTCACATTTTGTGCTGAAGTTCAAATTAATTACCATTTCAGAGCTCAGTTTTAAAATTGTTGTGATACTTTCTTTGAATAACTTTTTTTCAAGTACTTTATCTTTCAATAAATTTTATCTTTTACAGAAATCAATTTGGATCAAAATAGTGTGATTAATTAAATCACAAAAATAAATAGGAACCTAATGTTAAGGATGAGACTTAAGTGTCTGTGACTACTTTCAATCAAAATCTGGCTTCCTAGACTAATAATAATATAATCTCACTAAGTTAAATGATCTCTTTATTTTAGCTGTCTCTTGCTCTATAAAATGGGGCCAATAATGGTCCCATCACAACAGAGGTTTTATAAAGAGTAAAGGAGTTCAATCAGTTTGGAATTTATCTTTCAGTCTATGACAGAGACCAGAGTCCGAAAGTACACAATAGATTGTAGTTATTATAAAAACATTTCCTATGTTTGCATTATTTCTTCTTCACCTTACCTCTTAAGACTTAGCTATATGCCAGTTTTTCCTTACATCCACGCCTATAGTAAATAACTGGTGTTTTAGTCTCTAAATTCACATAAAATATTGTCTCTTTCTCACTTATCATTGTTTGCTGTGTTTGCCCTACCCAATGTCTTGAGCAAATAAAAAGACAATGCCATCATACTCCTTTCTAGACTAAGGAAAAAGTTATTGTTTGTTGTTCAATCAAATGAATGAAATTATAAAGAGTAGTTTAATTAAGATTTTTGAAAGTTTACTATAAGCACAGATACAGTACCATGAATATATCTCATTCAATTTTTGCAGCATTATTATAAGTATCCTTTATTAATTGTCTTCTACAGATAAGGAACTGAAAATTCAGAAAACTTCAGCAAGGTTTACATATGCGTATGTATCTATAACTTAGGGGAAAATATATACCTTAAAGTAAAAGTGCATAATAGTCTGCAATGACTCAATAAGTGTAGCAATCAAATAGAAAGACCTAAAAAAAGGCACTATAAAGTACATAATCAAAGATTTTCTAAGTAGACCTAGATACCATTCTCACCTACTCCCTATTTAACTTTCCTCAATCACTCTAAGTCTAACCTTGTCAGACAAACTAAGGACTGCAAAAGCTGGATAATGGCAAAAGACTGGAATACTCTAATGATGACCATTTTGGTCACTACTACACCACCCCATCATCTGGAGCCCTAGTCAGGCAATCCTGGGATTCCTACATAGGTATGATGGGCCTAGACCTCTAAGGGATCACTCTCTCTCCACTAGCATTGGTCATTTCCATCAGCAGAAACATCACAAACACTCTTGTGGGCCTCTACAAGACCTTGCCCTCTGTGTAAAATATCAATAGTAGAAACTGCCCCACTTTCTGAAGGGAGGCTGGGTTATCATATTCTGCCACTTGAAAAATTAGTGCAGCCTAGAATGTTCCTAGCTGTGACCATGGAATGCGAACTCAGATCTACAGGGATGCAGAGGTGGGCTAAGTGTGGATAGACATGGACCCTAGGTCAGATCAATGAGGTTTACAGTTAATGGTATTTATATATACTTTTCCCATTTTGGGGAGCTACTCTCTGCCCTGACCCAGATTTCTAGTCCTATCCCTGACTCTGACACCATCTTCCCAGAAAAAAAAATTTTAGCCCACTTTCATATTATCTGTAGGCTCTGTCAAAAATTAGTAAAATCATGGGCCCTTTCAATATATCTAAAATAGACTTCCTAGCTTCATCCAACATGAAGACCCAAAATTTCATCTGCTATATTCTTACCTTTATGTTCCTGATTATGAAGCAATTTGTTCTGCTTTATGTCATAATGCTTTTCAGTCACCAAGTTGCAGATGCTACCATGACTCCAACCTGACTTCCCTGGGCATTCAACCTCAACAATGTATTCTGGAACCCCACCTTTCCATATCCCTACCTCACTAGGAAAACATAAGAACAGTCTAGGGGTGTGAATCAATCTGTCAATGTTAATGCCCAGTAGAAAAGCAATTACAGAAGCCAGGCTTCCCCCATAATGATCCTGGGCCCATACTCCCAGAGGGATAAAAAATAGGAAAGCTTTCATGAGTAGATGGGATACGGCACTCTGGCAGTGGGAATTTTGTCAATCATTATTAAATTATATGTTGATCATTATTAAATTATATAACAATTTTTATTAAAAATAAAAATCAGAAAAAAGATGGAAAATAGATATTGCTCTTCTTCAACTACTTTCTCAACTTGTGTTTATCTCTGTGAAAGCTACTGTTTTATTGCTTGCTCTTTCACCTTCCAATTCCTAGTAGTTCCCCAAGTCCCATGTCAAGTCACCCATTTCTTCTCTTCTTTAGATAATGCAATTCATTCATTCACTCATTCATTTTTTTAAGAGACAGGAAATAAATGAGGTGAGGAGAGAGACACGAGTAGTACTGCTTCACCACTCATGCAACTTTCTTTCTATTCCTGCATGTAATAGAAGCTTGAACTCATATATATATATATTACATGCCTCTACCAAAACCTAGTCTTTGCCAAGAAGCCATCTTAAAATTCTTTCAGTGTTTATCCTTCTTTGTTGTAAGTTTCATTGGTCGTGCTTTCTTTGGTCCTCACTCAACTCCAAAAATCATTATTTACTCCTGCGACTTCCTACCAACTCTTCATCTTGGAATAGCTTCCTAGATCTGTCTGTGATTAACACTCATTATACTTGTCTACTTTTTCCCTCTTTCTTTCTGTTTTTTTTTTTTTTTAATTTTCCAGTATTCTTCAAAGGATAGGAAATAACATCCAATTTCTTCTCAATTAATTACCCAAAACATGTCAGTCATAATAAAGAAAAGTTAGCAGAGAAAGTTGAAGAAATTATCTGGGATTACAAAGGAGATGGATAAGTGATAAAAAAAAGAAAATAAATAAATTTCAAAACTCACTCCCCAGAGCAGATATACTATTTGTATTTTTATTTGGAGTATTAGTGGTATTTGGACAATCCTTCCAGGCTTTAGGAAATGGAGAAATTAATCCTTCCATATTATGCCTACACCCATCTTCATTACACTCCCAAAAAAGCATATAAAGGAAACAAAGACTGAAATTACATGGAGGAAGAACCAGGCCCCTCATCTACAAGGTATCAGATTCTTATAATTGCAAGAACATTCAAGATGGCATCCTTCTAACAGCTCCAAGACAACTCTCAGGGAGAGGAAAACAATGATGGCAGCAATTACAAAAGCTACAGAAATCCACAATTATAGAAAGAATTCCTTGAAACATAGGAAGTATAAATGCAGAGGAGGAAAACCACAAAGAGCACAAAAGAGAAGAAAAAGATGCCTAAAGTATGGATATCTTCCTCAGAGAACTCAGAGCACTTGTAGCGAGGTCACAGGACAACAACAGTCCTGAGTACACTAACCAAAACCAAAACAGCCAAAGTTACAGCAAGAATTTAAGTGCAACTAAGACCTCTTAAGCCTTCTGGGTCAGTTTCCCACCTTGCCTGGAACTCCAGTGCCTCCTACTCTGGTGTCCACAAATAGTGGACACTCTGCCTGGATCACCCAGTCTAAGGCCTCCAAGACTGCCATTTCTCCACACAAGCCTCCTAGCGGCCAGAATCTCTGCCTTTTGGTAACAAACTCCACCCAACCCAAACCCTGACCTATGGAGAAACCCTCCACCTCCATACCTGCTAGGAGGTTACTAATTGCTAGCAGACCCCATTCTAGTGATATTCTGGGCCACTTTGTATTGTCAGTCCAGAGTAGGACCCCATACTAGCCTGCAAGGGAACCAGCAGAGTCATACCCAGGACAGATTTACACCTTAACCCAAAGAAGAGGTCCCAAACTTCTGCCTAGGCCACACCAGAGGTCCAGCAGGTGCAGTGGAATCCAGTCTAGCTGCATTCTGGGTAAACCTGGACCCTGACCTCTACCCCTGCACCCCCTATCTCTGTGCCCTGTCTGAAGACCACTAGCTTGTAAGGGTGGCAGCAGTGCCATACCCAGGCCAGAGTTAAACTTTAATCCAAGGGAGGGTTTCCAAACTTCCATGTGGCCTCCTCTAGAGGCCAACAGTGGCTGTGTATGCCAGTCCAGCTTCATTCTGTACCAGCCTACACTGTTTCAGCCTGAAACCCTGTATCATTCTGTATCATGCCTGAGGCCTGCTAGTAATAGCATACCCTAGCATCTCATACATCTCATACCCTGAACCCATACATCTCACACCGTGAGCCCAGGGAGGATATCCAACTGCCATTCTCAGTCCAAAACTTATCAGCCTGAGTGGATATTTGCAAAGTCTCTTCCAGGACAGGCTCACATTGTGATTTATGGAAGGGATCCCCAAATACATTGCACACTCCACAAGAAGCTCCTCAGACCCTATACAGGGCAGGCCCTTGATGTCATACAAGCAAGGGACCCCTGACTTCTCCACCCACTAGTCCTGGTGGATACCAGAAAAACCTCAAAGATGGACAGCCTGCAGTGGGACCCACAGGGAACAGACAGAATGAGGAGAACATATATATTATGATATTATATATACTACTATTATATATTGATGTGTATATTATATTATATAATATATATTATATAATATATGCAATATATATATAACTATATATATTGTATATATTACACCAGCAAATAAAATAAAAAGTCAAAAAATAGAAAAGCTCTAATAAACAAGACAATCAAAATCTTCAAGGTAGAACCTGAAAATCTAATCCAAATGTTTGCAAATAAAGTGATCAAACTCATAGAAGAAAATCACACCAGAACATGAAATACAACAGATGAGCCCCCGAGAAAGAACAAGAGAGCTAAAATCAAGAAGAAAGTAAGAAGTCAAATACCAACATAGACAAATTATTAGCCACGCTATCCAAAGAAATTTCACAATAGCCCAACAAAATAGCGTGATAGTAGAACTAACAGCCACAACAGTTGAACTAAACCACACAATACATGAAGTAAAAACTGCAATTGAACTAAAAGGAACAGTAGCTGAACAAAAGGACAAAATAAATGAATTAATAAATAGACTTGAAGGCTTGCAAGCAGAACAGAAACTGAAGAAAGAATCAGGGTAAGGCAGGTCTGCAGGTGTCTATCTTTCTCACTCCCTCTCTATCTCGCCTTCCCCCTCAATTTCTCTCTATCCTTTTAAATGAAAATAAAAGTTAAAAAAAAAAGTTTAAATTGAGTCAGTGGTTAAGCGTATGTGGCACAAAGCCCAAGGACTAGCGCTTAACCTGCAGGGAAGTCTCTTCATAGGCGGTGAAGCAGGTCTGCAGGCGTCTTTCTCTCCTCTCTGTCTTCACCCCCTCTCTCCCTTTCTCTCTGTCTTATCCAACAACGATGGCATCAACAACAACAATTAAAAAAAGGGCAACAAAATGGAAAATAAATAAACATGATAAAAAAATTAGAAAAAAAAAGTTTAAAAAGCTGCCAGGAGCAGTGGATTCATAGTGCCAGCACCAAGCCTCAGCAATAATCCTGGTAGAAAAAAAAAAGTAATATATGGAGGTAAAGTTATAAGGCTATCTATCAGATTTCTCAACATAAACCCCAAAAGCCAGAAGGGAAAGGCAAGAAATCTATAGGATGCGAGACAGGAGAGACTTCCAACAAAGAATACCATTCCCTGAAATACTCTAATTCAAACTGGAGGGAGAAATAAAGACATTCTCAAAAAAAGGACAGCTGAAATGATGAGTTACAACAAAACTACCTTTACAAGAATATTTAAAGGGAATCTTATAAAAGCATACACATGCATATAAGAAATCCCATGACCCATATAAAGTAATGACACTGAAACATCCCAACTCCATACTTTCATTAAGTGTTAATGGCTTGAACTCACACATCAAAAGATACAGTAAGTAGGGCTAGATAGCTTAATGATTATGCAAAGAGACTCTAATGCCTAGGGCTATAAAAATCTCAGGTTCAATCTCCTGCTCCACCATAAACCAGAGTTGAGCAGTGCTCTGAAAATAATAATAATAAAATAAAAAGGAAAAGAAGCGATAAAAGTTACAGTTCTTCTAGCGTTTGCCCTTCTTCTGTAGCCAGTCAACAGCATCAGGTTGAGCCTGATGTAAAGTTTCGAGACCTCCTTTGAATCTGGAGAGGTGGCAGTCATTGACTATGTGGGACATAGTCTGTCTGTAGTCGCAGGGGCGGTTCGGGTCGTCTCTGGCTCCCCAGCGGTGGAACATAGCGGCGCACTGGCCATGGCCTGTTCCATAGCGATTGAGGAGGGCCCAATCATAACGTGCTAGGTCAAAGCCGGGTTGACGCTTGCAGGGGTCTGTGATGAGGTGTTTGTTCTTTACCTCAGCTGACTGCCAGCTCTGTTTCCAAGAGACTGGAACAGAGAAGTTCAGTGTAGGTGTAGGGGACCAGATTGGGTGACGAGACGTCAAGCGTTGAACAGGTTGGGCGAAGATATCCACGTATATTGGCAGGTCCGGTCGAGCGTAGACGTGGGAAATGAACTTAGATGATGCCGCATCCCGACGAATATCTGGCGGGGCGATGTTGCTAAGAACTGGCAGCCATGGAACCGGGGTGGAACGGATGGTTCTAGAAATTATCCTCATGGAGGAATATAATTTGGAATTGACCAAGTGGACATGGGGGCTACGGAACCATACTGGGGCACAGTATTCTGCAGTAGAATAGCATAATGCCAGAGAGGATGATCGTAGTGTGGAAGCGCTCGTGCCCCATGAGGAGCTGGCCAGTCTTGCAATGATGTTATTCCTCGCGTCCACCTTTGCTGCAGTTTTTATGAGATGTTTGTGAAATGACAGAGTGCGATCGAGAGTAACGCCAAGATAGACTGGCTGGGCTTCATGCCGGATTCTCGTATCGCCAAGCCGCACATTAAGCTCACACGAGGCTGAGGCATGGTGTAGATGGAAAACAGATGATACCGTAGGAATGTGGATCAAGATACATGACTCGACCATAATCTGTCTGCAAGAGACCCAATAGGACAAAAATAGATTCAAAGTGAAAGGAGGGAAAACCATTCTACAAGTCAATGTATCTCAAACAAATATAGAGAAAACCATACTTGTATATATATAAATAAAAAGACAAGATGACCACATAATGTTAAGGTCATCAGTCAGTCAATAAGAGCTCACAATATTCAACATCTATGCTCCAAATGAAGGGGCAGAAAAAGATGTAAGCAGTTATGGAAATACCTGAGAAAGTGGAATGATAGCAATACAATAATGGAATTTATCTCTTCACTGTCTCAAGTAGATAGATCAATCAGGAGGAAAATCAGTACAAAAATTAGTGAATTAAAAGATGAGATGGATAGATTAGACCAATTAGATATTTATAAAGCTCTTTACTTTAAAAAGAGTAGAATATGCATTCTTCTCAAACCTACATGGGACATTATCATGAATAGATAATATGCTAGGCCACAAGGACACCATCAATAAATTCAAAGCCATCAAAATCACCCCACTACCTTTTCTCAGACCACAGTGGGGTTGAATTAACATTCAACAAAAACAGAATGCTAGAAAACACCCAAAACTATGGAAACTCAACAATATATTACTCAATAATTATTGGGTAAAGAGGATATTAAAATGCTCTTGGAACTAAAAATAAAGACATGAGCTGTGAGAATATTTGGGACATAGTTAAAGCAATATTAAGAGGGAAATTCATAGATATTCAGGCACACATCTAGAAACAAGAAAACACACAAATAAACAACCTGACTTCACACTTGAAAAAATTAGAAAGAGAAGAAATCTGCAGGAAGCAAAGTGAAATAAGAAAAAATAGATGAGGGCCAGGTGGTAACACAGTGAGTTAAGCACACAGAGACAGAGCTCAAGGACCCCTGGGTCCCCACCTGCAGGGGGGTCACTTCACAGGTGGTGAAGCAGGCATATGGGTGTCTTTCTCTCCCCCTTTCTGTCTTCTCCTCCTCTCTTGATTTCTCTCTGTTTTATCGAACAATAACAGCAATGAAAAAAACAAAAGCAACAAAACAATGGGAAAAATGGCCTCTAGGAGCAGTGGATTCCTAATGCAGGCACAGAGTCCCAGCAACAACGCTGGAATAAAGAAAGAACAAGAACAACAAGAGCAAAATTTAGTTACAATGAAATCAAAAGAACCATACAAAAATCAATGAATCTTGGAGCTGGTTTTTCAATATGGTAAACAAAATTGAGAAACCCACTAAGAAATAAAGGAGACTCATTAAGAAATAAAGGGAGAAGACCCTAATAAATTGTGTTATGAATAAAAGGGGAGAGATCACAACAGCCACTGCAGAAATCCAAAGGATCATACAAAGCTTCTATTAAAAACTATATGCCACAATACTAGAAAATCTGGAAAATCTGGATGCATTTTTAGAAATATACATGCTCCCCAGATTAAACCAAGATGAAATTTGGTCATAATCAGTCTATTCAAATATGAATAGACTGATTATGACCAAATAAATCAACATAGTAATAAAAAAAAAAACTTCTCAACAATAAGAATCCAAGCCCATATGGGTTTGCAAATGAATTCTACAAAATTTTTAAAGATCCACTACCAATACTTCTCAAGTTCTTCCAAAATATTGAATTCATAGGGATTCTCCCCAACACCTTTTATGAAGCTAACATCACACTAATACCTAATGCATATATGCAAAAAAAGAAGACAACTATAGACCACCCTCCTTGATGAATACAGATGATAATATATTCAACAAAATTCCAACCAGCTGAATACAGCTATATATCAAGAAGATTATTCTGCACACGATCAAGTATGTTTTATCCCAAGGATGTAAGGCTGATTTAATATACACAAATTAATAAATGTTGATTCACCATATCTGCAAATGTAAAACAAAAAAAAAAGGAAGATCATCTCAATAGATGCAGAGAAAGCCTTTAACAAGGTCCAACAACCTTTTATGATTAAAGTATTACCCCCCCCTAATGTAGATAGAAAAATTCTCAAACTTGTTGAACCTAAATATAGTAAACCAACATCTAACATCATATTCAGTGGTAAAAAGTTGAAAAAATTTTGTCTCCAGTGAGGTACAAGGCAGGGTTGCCCAAAATTACCATTATTCAACATATCCATGAAAGTCCTAGCAATTAAGCAAGAGAAAAGAAACAAATGTATACCGACTAGACGAGAAGAAGTTCAATAGTCTCTATTTGCAGATGGCATGGTTGTATATGTACAATACCCTAAAGAGTACAGTAGAAAACTCCTGTATATTATTTAACAATATAGTAAAGTGTCAGGCTACAAAATCAATATACAAAATTCAGTGACATTCCTCTATGCAAACACCAAATCAGATGAAAAGACACATATATCAATCCCCTGCACAATACCGGGGGGGGAGAAATCAAATATTTGGGATTAAAACTAACAAAGGGAGTGAAGAACTTATTCAATGAAAATTATGTTTGTTTGTTTTTTTTGCCTCCAGGGTTATTGCTGGGACTCGGTGCCTGCACCGTGAATCCACTGCTCCTGGAGGCCATTTTTTCCCTTTTGTTACCCTGCTTGTATTATCATTGTTGTGGTTACTATAATCCTTGTTATTGGTGTTGTTATTGTTGGACAGGACAGAGAGAAATAGAGGAGGGGAAGACAAAGAAGGGGAGCGAAAGACAAACACCTGCAGACCTGCTTCACCACTTGTGAAGCAACTCCCCTGTAGGTGGGGAGCCGGGGGCTCGAACTGGGATCCTTACCCTGGTCCTTGTGCTTTGTGCCACATGCACTTAACCCACTGTGCTACCTCCCGACCCCCATGAATCATTTTTCAAGGAAACTGAAAGAGAGAGGGGGTGGTGCTGCACCTGGATAAGTACACATGTTACAATGCACAAGGACACTAGTTCAAGCTCCCAGTCCCCAACTGCAGTGCAAAAGCTTCACAAATGGTGAAGTGGAGCTGCAGTTGTCTCTCTGTCTCCCTTTCTATCACCCATTCTATTTCCATATCTGGCTGTCTCTATCAAATAAATAAATAAACACAGATAATAAAAATCAATAGAAACTACAACAAACATACAAAAAACAAAGAGTGAGAGAGACAAAGAAATGGAAAGACATCCCATGCTCATAGATTGGAAGGATTAATATGATCAAAATGAGCATCCTGCCCAGAGCCATATATAGCTTTAATTTCATCCCCATCAAGGTACCAAGGAACTTCTTTAAAGGAATAGAACAAAAATTACAAAAAAAAAAAAAAAATCCCAGTATTGCCAAGGTAATCTTAAGAAAGAACAAGACCAGAGACATTATACTACCTGAACTCAAGCTGTATTACAGAGATTCTGTAATCAAAGCTTCCTGGAAGTAGAGTCCAAGTAAGCACATAGACCAGTGGAATAAAATTGAAGATCCAGAGATAACCTTCCACACATCTACAGCCAACTAGTTTTTGAAAGGGATCTCAAACCATTAAATGATGAAAGGAGAGTCTCTTCAACAACTGATGCTGGGGAGATTGGATTGAAACTTGTAAGCAAATGAAGTTGAACCATCACTCATCATCATACACAAAAATCATTTCCAGGTGGGTCAAGGACATGGACATTAGGCCTGAAAATATTGAATACATAGAGCAAACATTGTCAGGACACTTCATAAACCATGCTAAAAAAAAAAAAAAAACTTCAAGGTTTCAAATCCAAAACAAAGAAAGTAAAAGAAAAAATGAAGCATTGGGTCAACATCAAACTGAAGAGCATCTGCATGGAAAAGGGTGCCACTACCCAAACAGAAAGACACCCAAGGGAATGGGAGAAGATCTTTACACAACAGCCATGTTACAAAGATGAATAACCAACATTCATTAAGAGCTCAGTAAACTAAGCACAAAAATAAATTAATTAATTAAACAAGTAACCCTACTAGAAAGTGGGGTCAAGTCATGAATAGAAATGTCACAAAGGAAGAGATCCAGAGGGCCAAAAGATATATCAGAAGGTGCTCAAAGTCACTGATCATCAGAAAAATGCAAATAAAAACAACAATGAGATACCACTTTATACCTGTGAGAATGTCATACATCAGATAAGATAGAGATGACAAATGTTAGAGAAGATGGGGAAATAAATGTACACTTCTGCACTGCTGATGGCAATGTAAAGTGGTTCAACCATTATAGAAAGTAATCTAGAGATTTATCAGAAAACTAGAAATAGACCTACTCTATGACTCAACAACCCCTCTTCTGAGGATTTACACAAAGGAAACAGAAATACCTATCAGAAGAGATCTATGTATACATATATTCATAGGACCACAGTTACAGAACCTGGAAGCAACCCCAATGTACAATATTAAAGGAGTAGCTAAAAAACTGTGGTATATATACAGGATGGAATGCTACTCAGCTGTTAAAAATGATGTTGTCTCCTTTGGGTCCTCTTGGATGAAACTTTAGGACATCATGTTGAGTGAGATAAGCCAAAAAGAGAAGGACAAATACCAAATGATCTCACTTATTAGCAGGACTTAATAAAATAGGGATAGGGAGGGAGAGCACAAAGTGAAACATGGATTGGACATGGTGCACTGCACCAAAGCAAATGTCTCTAGGGAAGGAAGGGGAGGAGAGGGAGAAAAATTTGTCGGCTGGAAGTTGTTTGCATACCTTATGAATCCTCTGTAAAGCATTAACAAACTCAATAAAAACAAAGGAAACATTCTTTTTAAAATTTTTTAATATTTCTTTGTTTTCCCTTATTTTTTATTGTTGTTATTGATGTTGTAGTTGTTAGATAGGACATAGAGAAATGGAGAGAGGAGGGAAAGACAGAGAGGGAGGAGAGAAAGAAAGGCACCTGAAGACCTGCTTCACTGCTTGTGAAGCCACCACCTGCAGGTGGGGAGCTGGAGGCTTGAACCTGATCCTTAAGCCAGTCCTTGTGCTTCACGCTGTGTGCACTTAACCCGCTGTACTACTGCCTGACTCCCAGGAAAAAGATTCTGTGAATTCAGACCTCATATTCCTTAACCTTTTTTCATAAATAAAGCTTTTAAATGTGATATTATTGCTTTATAATATAATCAACATATGTGTACAGTATCTCTTGATAACTATCTAATGTCTGTTTGCCAACCATCTTCATACAATTGAGCCCCTCCACCCAATTCACTCAACTTCCAGTCCATTTCTGGTCTGGTGAGCACTATTTTGTTCTTTGTCTTCAATAGTTTGTTTTTGTTATGTCTACTTTCCTTTTGTACATTCAACATATGAGTGGAATTCTATGTTATTTGGTGTCTTTCTCCATTTTTTAACTTATTTATTCTGGATAGAAACAGAGAGAATTTGAGAAGGGAGGGGGAAAGAGAGGGAAAGAGACAGAGAGACACCTGCAGACCTTTGAAGCAACTCTCCTGCAGGTGGAGAGCCCAGGGCTTGAACCGGGATCCTTACACTAGTCTTTCTCCATTTTTATGACTAAATGCTTTCCCCCAAACTTTAATGTAGGCCTAGTACTGTTTAAACTGTAGTATGTTTAAAAATTACATGATTATCTTGTTCTAAATATGCTAAGATACATTATGGTGGTCTGGGCAGTGGTGTACCTGCATAAGGACCTGAGTTCAATTCCCAGCTCCCCACCTTGATGGGGGAGACTCACAAGTAGTAAGAAAGTCCTTCAGGTACTTATATTTCTCCTTCCTTCTCCATCTCCCTCTCCCCTCTCAATTTCTCTCCATATGAGCATATACAATAAAATACAAAAAAAAAAAAAGAAAAACTAAATGGCTAGTAGTGATGAATTTGTCCTGCTAGATCTGATCCCTAGCAAGAACGAACACACACACACACACACACACACACACACACACACACACACACACACGCTTCAACCTTGCCATATCTTTTAAAACTTTGAACTTTTTTTTCTCATAAAATTTATATTTTTTCATACTTATAGGTACTATGGCACATGATAAACACCATTTATATGCCTTTCATCATGCTAATAATTATTAAAATCTACTTCATTACACAAATATCATTCCCATTTACTGTTGAAGACAATGGAGCATAGATGATGACTCAAATTCATATGGGCATTTAATGTTAAAATTATGATGTATATGTAGATCGGACTGATTGTAGAGCCATTCACTTATCCACTGGAACCTTGGGTGTTTGATTAATGTGGTACTAGAGATAACAATTAAACCTAAAAATAAACAGTTCTATTTAAGTGACTCTGTGATTCTTTAACCCCACACTTGGGCACAGACTTTGACATTATGTGGTTCTATAACCTGATTTTTCCATTGCTTCTTTATGGCTTCTCTGCACAAAATGAAGAATGCAGCTGAAAACCATGCATCAATTATAGATAATCATGTTTCCATTTAGCACAAACAAGTGATTTCTCATTGTCTCTGTCAAATAAAACCAGCCCTCAGTTCAAGCACTTTCCTTCAGAAACCACAGCTCACTTTCTCTAGCTCTGAGCTCAGATTAACATTAACGGTTTTTGCTTGCTGATGAGTCCCAGAGCATTGGACCCTGCCAAGCCATTTTCTCCTCAGAATGAGTCTTACCCTGGCCTCTTGCTTGCAATGTGGCCCTTTTGAAATTTGGAAGTAGCAGCTGTTAAACAGATGTTCATCCACTTATATTTGGAATAGAGGCCTTGAGATATGTGGAGTGAGTTGGGTAGGCCAAGAGAAGAGAACAAAGTAATGTAGATACATCATGGTAAATACAAAAGTGGAAGAAATAGGTCTAGCAAAGTCACATTAAGTTTAATAGTTAAGTCTGAATTATCTAACGTAAGTGAATTTTTTGAGTTTATTATACTCCCTTTCTCTTATATTTATAAATGAAACACAAGTCAAAGAATGTAAAAGGTTCAAAACCTAACCCCAAAGACTAGATGTCCTTACTATATCTATTCCAGAGGGCATCACAGTTTATAATTTCTTAGGTATCATAAGATTTGTACAAAACACACAGCACGTAATATATAAATACTTACTGTTTGGAAATCATTAGTGCCATTACACACAATATTCTATACATTGTGTTTAACATTTTTATTGTAGTATGACATGCAAGTCTAAAGATGCATACATTTTATTTTTATAACACTTTGCTTTTTATATGTTAAAAATCACATGGTGCTAGTTGAACACAGACTAAGAAATAAAGCAGAAGATAACTTTATCAGCCCCAATCTCTTTCTTGCGTTTTCATTAAATGAATCAACCCCATGATCTTTCCACTTTTGTACAATTAGATATGTCATCTTTCATAGTTATAAATTAGTGGACTTTATGAATGTATGGGAGAATCACTATTTATCTACTGAATTGACTACTGAAAGATATTACTCATTTAAGCTTTGCAAAGTGTCATGCATATTCTTTTAAGTATGACTTAACACACTTCTGAGAAGTAGTCATTGGTCGCATATTTTAAAGAGAATTGCAGTAACAAAAAGGGTAAGTGTTTGAACTGTTTAAGTTGTTTTAAGATGTCCCCATAAGGGAGTCGGGCTGTAGCGCAGTGGGTTAAGCGCAGGTGGCGCAAAGCACAAGGACCGCATAAGGATCCCAGTTTGAACCCCGGCTCCGCACCTGCAGGGGAGTCACTTCACACCACCTGCAGGGGAGTCACTTCACAGGCGGTGAAGCAGGTCTGCAGGTGTCTATCTTTTCCCCTCCTCTCTCCATTTCTCTCTGTCCTATCCAACAATGACAACAACAATAATAACTACAACAATAAAACAACAAGGGAAACAAAAGGAAATAAATAAAATAAATATTAAAAAAATTAAAAAAAAGATGTCCCCATAAGAAAGTTATGTTATTTTTTACTCCCACACTATTACCAACTTTAGAAAAAAATGTTCTGTTAAAATCTTACTTACTGAATAGCTTATATGTAGTATATTCTACTACATCCAAAAATAATAAAATAAAAATTCTTAGTTGTCATATTATTCAAAATAACTTACTATATTTATAAGCATGTGAAAAAAAATCTTAGGTTTGAATGAGAAGGAAGGATATTCATTCAAAATGGTATCATGAAGAAACAGACACGTATGAGGACCTAGAATTTCTAAAGGAAAAAAAAAACTGATCTCTTTCAGTTTAGCACTGAAACTTTTCAACTCTATCATTTTGGCAGCAAAGACCTAGATATTTTTCTTTTTAAATTAATATGTGGTCTGGGAGTGAAGAGAGGTCAGTACCCTTACCCATAAGAGGAAATGCCCAGATAGATAGCTACTCAGGCAATAAGGTTTGTTGTACTTTCTTTACAGATGATAGTCATTATAGGATTCATTTATTAGAGTCTAGAATCGCTGATAAAAAATTGATCCTTATACACTGTCAAGGAGAGGCATTGTCTCTTCATGCGTTTCTCATCACTGACAATCATTGGATTATATCTTTACTCCACATATTAAGGGAAAATTTGTTGTTGAAAACAGTGTCCATGAGAGATGGAATGTCAGTAAACAGCAACAGATAAAATATCACTCATCTCTCATTCTGTTGTCTCTGGTTGTACCTGTGGCATATTTCTGAGCAAACCATGTAGAGAGATACAAGGGAGCATTTTATTTTTACCCTCTCATTTTTTTTCTTTTTCTTTCTTTCTTTCTTTCTTTCTTTCTTTCTTTCTTTCTTTCCATCTATCTTTCTTTCTTTCTTTCTTTTTCTGTTTTATTTAAGAAAGGATTAATTAACAAAAACATAGGGTAGGAGGGGAACAATTCCACACAATTCCCACCACCCAATCTCCATATCCCACCCCCTCCCCTGATAGCTTTCCCATTCTCTATCCCTCTGGGAGCATGGACTGCCCAGGGTCATTGTGGGTGGCAGAAGGTAGAAAAGGTCTGGCTTCTGTAATTGCTTCCCCGCTGAACATGGGCGTTGACTGCTCGGTCCATACTCCCAGTCTGCCTCTATCTTTCCCTAGTAGGGTGGGTCTCTGGGGAAGCAGAGCTCCAGGACACATTGGTGGGGTCTTCAGTCCAGGGAAGCCTGGCCGGCATCCTGATGACATCTGGAACCTGGTGACTGAAAAGAGAGTTAACACACTAAGCCAAACAAATTGTTGAGCAATCATGCACACAAAGCTTGGAATAGTGGAGAGGAAGTGTTAGGGGGGTACTCACTGCAAACTCTAGTGTACTTCTGCTTTCAGGTATATATTTTGCAGTAGTTTACGGATACGTGTGAACATATGCTCTCTTTCACAGAAATTGGTGTATATCTAGGTTTTGGGACTTTGTTAGAAAATGAACCACCTGGGATGGAATTAGAGTATACTATGAAAGGACAGTTCTCACCTGAGTAATGAAGCTGAAGGGTTGTCATTCCACACGTGAAGTCTCTGGACACAGTCTGAAGTGAAGCATGTTGAGGTGGCAAACGTTGTGTTGGTTAGGTTGTGATCGGCAGATGCAATATTATTTGATATGGATTGGGAGAGGCATAAGGGAAAGTGGGCCCTATCCAAGGGTTCCAGGACTGGGGGAAGTAGAGGCT
This sequence comes from Erinaceus europaeus, assembly GCF_950295315.1. Taxonomy (NCBI): domain Eukaryota; kingdom Metazoa; phylum Chordata; class Mammalia; order Eulipotyphla; family Erinaceidae; genus Erinaceus; species Erinaceus europaeus. The sequence goes on along the minus strand of NC_080171.1, from coordinate 87,991,518 downwards.
CTATAGTGGAGATGTGAGGTTCCTGCTGTCTTAGGGTTCCAAAAGACAATGGATAGTTAATGTCATCATCACATTATTTGGTAATTGGGTTAACTTTGAAAAGTTCTTTTGTTAGGGTTTGCTGTACAGTACCCAGTATCTTGTATATAGCTGTGTTATTGTTTGCTTCTGATCTACTTGGTCTAGGCTTTTGAGAGAGTCTGCATATAAATTACACAGCCTATATATTAAAAAGATTCAGTTGGTGTTTTAAAAAACTTCGAGACATACAATTAATTTTCCCCCTCTCGTATTAATTAACTAGTGATTTATATGACTACATTTTACTAGGAGTGTACATAAACACCATTCCCACCACCAAAAGACTGTGACCCATCCCTCTCACCCACTCCCACACACCCACAGGCCCAGGAAGCTGCATATCTACCCCTCACCACAGGGTTTTTACTTTGGTGCCCTACTTATAATTTGGTCAGGTCCTGCTTTTATTTTCCCTATCAGATCTTATTAGTCAACTTCTGTTGATGAGTGGGATCATCCCATACTCATCTTTATCTTTCTGACTTAGCTCACTTAACATACTTCCTTCTAGCTCTGTCCAAGATGGGTCAGAGAGGGTGGGTTCATTGTTCTTGATCGCTGCATAGTATTCCATTGTGTATATATACCACAGCTTTCTCAGCCACTCATCTGTTGTTGGGCACCTGGATTGCTTCCAGGTTTTAGCTATTATGAATTGTGCTGCTATGAACATAGGAGTACACACCTCTTTTTGGTTGGGTGTTATGGAGTCCTTGGGGTATAACCCCAGGAGAGGAATTACTGGATTATATGGAAGGTCCATGTTTAGCATTCTGAGAGTTTTCCAGACTGCTCTCCACAGAGGCTGTACCAACTTACATTCCCACCAGTAATGTAAAAGGGTTCCTCTGTCCCCACAACCTCTCCAGCATTTGTTGCTGCTGCACTTACCAACCTCAGGAATTACAATAGCAACTGAAGCAAGTATTGAAGCAGTTTAATCACTACCAGTTAGTCAAACAATTTCTCCAGTCCATGAAAAAATAGTAACCAAATCCCTGTGAAGAAGAAAGAGAAAAAGAAAGAAGGGATAGCAAGAATAGACAGTTATGCGAATCTTCTATCCACTGTATATTCTAGGGGTAACAAGAGGGGAAAGGGAAGTAGAGCAGAGATACACACATAGAGAGTCCACTCTGAGTCAGATTTCTTCCCCAAAATAATTCACAAATTCAAAAAGACAAAGAAGGAGGAAGGAAGAAGTGTATGACAAGATAAAAAAAAAAAAAAGAAAAAAAAAACAAGAGAGAGAAAAGAGAAAATATAAGAAAAAGAGCTGTAATTAAAAAGCAGTGAGAGGAAAGTTTTTTTTTAGATTACTTTATTTTTAATTTAATTTAATTTTTTTTTAATTAGCTAGGAGTAGGAGGGAGGGGAGAGTCTGTAGAGGAGGTAGGAGTAGAGACAAGTTCCTCCCCCAATAGATAAGATGCCCACTACCCTAGCAATTAAAGATACCCTAGAGTTAATTCTGATCAACCTAAAGGGGGGGGAAGATATATGCTTTTTAATAATATTAATAATAAAATAGAGCAGGGTAAAAAAAAAAACCCTGTACTAGATTACCTCAAACCTCATGATCAGAGACAGGTGATTGCTACTAAACAGAAAAAAGAAAAAAAAAAAACCTCAGGACTAGACAAGGATAGCTGAAATAGACAGTTATGCAAATCTACTATCCACTGTATATTCTAGGGGTAGCTAAAGGAGGAAAGGATGTTGAGCAGAGATACAGTGAGAGTCCAACTCTGAGTCAGAATTCTTCCGCAAATTAATTCCCAAATGTGTATCAGTGAATTCAAAAAATCACAGTTTGGTGGTGTGGGGGATGGGGCCTGTGGCTTTGGAAGCTGTAGGATTAAGGAAGAAAGGATGACAAGAATGAGAAAAAGAAAAAAGAAAGAGAGAAAAAAAAGAAAAAGATAAGAAAAAGAACAGTCATAAAAGAACGGTGAAAGGAAAAAATTTTTTATATTATTTATTTTTAATTTTTTAATTAGCTATGCGGGGTGAGGTGAGGGGGGGTTGGCTACTTAGAAAGAAAAAAGGCCAGAGGTTTCAGAAGGGTATAGTCTTAGAATGAATGATACTCCCTGCTGGGACAGGAATTTTGGTAATGAAAGAGGCTCAGGAGGGGAGCCTGCTAGGAGCTGGTCCCCAGGGACTGGTTTTTTGGGGGGGTTAGGGGGTGGAGGTGTGCTTAATAATTTAAAAGAAAGAAAAAATTTCCCCTTTTTTTCTACTCTTTTTTAACCCAAATTAAGTTATAGTCACCTTCTTGGTGTCACCGCTAAGACCCATTATTGACTGGCCTACTAAAGGCAGAAAATCCTACCGTTTCCAGAAGATGTGGTCAGAGCTCAAGCCACTAGAAGCTTCTCAGTCTGCCATCTTCCAGGAACCTCACTTTCTCAATTTCTTTTCAGGCCAGAAAATTAAAAGAAGCAATATCTTCAGACTGTGATTTAAATCCAAAAGCCACGCCTCTTGGCTTGACAGCAAGCACTACACTCTTCCATGCAGTGTGGAGAGCTGTGACAATGAGGGTTCCTGTGCCAACACCTGCTTTCAGCTGTGGTCAGATTCAAATGTGATCCTGTAAAATGTCACCGTGGCTTTGGTCTTTCTGATATCCAACAGAATTCTGAAGTCTCCTCTCCAATATCAAGTCAGCAGATTATGAGAATAGCACGGAGAGAAAAGTAGAAAAAAGCAGCATCCCAGAAACACAGGATCCATTGCTAGTCTCTTTCTTTCTTTCTTTCTTTCTTTCTTTCTTTCTTTCTTTCTTTCTTTCTTTCTTTCTTTCCTCCTTTTATTTTGTTTTTGTTTTTTGCTTTAGGGTTTCTGGTAAAGTAATCTAGCATGGGAAACTTTAGGGTCTTAGATGAATGATTGGATGGAATCATAGATAATTCGTGCAATGAAAATTTCCCCAGATCTCAATCTCGTTTGTGGACTATGGTCCTTGTTCAAAAAAATCTCATTGACAGCCAACCTCTGCATGTATATATTGTAATTCATCTTGACCATACTGAATCATTCTTATTCAATACTTTTTTTTAATGACACATGTCTTTTATTTATTTATTATTGGATATAGACAGAGAAACATTGAGAGAGAAGGAGGAGATAGAGAGAAAGAGAGACAGAGAGATGCGTGCAGACCTGATTCACCACCTGTGAAGCAACTCCCATGCAGGTGGGGAGCCAGGGGCTCAAACCATGTTCCTAGCCTGTCCTTGGGTCCTTGTGCTTTGTGCCACATGCATTAACTGAGCACTACTGCCTGACACCATGTTACTCAATTCTAAGTGATGATTTAAACTTTAGATTTCCCTTTCTCTTGAAACTCTAAACTCTATTTGTCTTGTGAATAGCCACAATCACAGAACTAAAGTGGTTTCTGAAACAAAATAGTTGCCCTCTAAATTTTGATATTAAAACAAATGAAAAAAAAAAGAAAAAATAAGAAAGAATCCCAATTTTATCTCACTCACTAGGCCACAATGTACACCCTTCTCCTTAATCACAAATATTATGAATTGCAAAGCCTGTTTTATCTTACTGTTCTTTCTTGAATGTTTGATATCCAATAACTATTGTCTAGGAAGAATTTTACCTATCCTTGTGGTTCTTCATAAAGTTTAGAAAAATTATTATTTAGAAACAATATGATCAGGTCAGATTAGGTTCAATACAAGACCAGATGTGACATTCAGAAGGCCTGAATGTAGGAATGAAATGTAGGAATGGATTCAGCAGCAAGTGCTAGAGAATAAAACAGATGTATGTAGCTAATCTCAAGAGTGGGTATGATTAAACCTGAGTTGTTCAGCAGGGTAATTTATAGGCCCAGTGAAATTCTGAGTCAGTGAATGTTAAAAGGAGATCAGACTGAGTTGGCAGGAAATGATTAGAAAGAGTGAAAGAAGGAAAGAAATAAAGAAAGAAAAAAAGAAAGAAAGAAAGAAAGGAAGGAAGAAAGAAAGAAAGAAAGAGGGGAGTTCCTGGAAGATGGCGGACTGAGAAGCTGCTAGTGGCTTGAGCTCTGACCACATCTTCTGGAAACGGTAGGATTTTCTGCCTTTAGTAGGCCAGTCAATAATGGGTCTTAGCGGTGACACCAAGAAGGTGACTATAACTTAATTTGGGGTAAAATATAGAGTAGGAAATAAGGGAAATTTTTTTTCTTTCTTTTAAATTATTAAGCACACTTCCCCCCTCTCTCCCCCATAAACAATCCCTGGGGACCAGCTCCTAGCAGGCTCCCCTCCTGAGCCTCTTTCATTGCCAAGATTCCTATCCCACCAGGAAGTATCATTCATTCTAAGCCTACCCTTCTGAAACCTCTGGCCTTTTTTCTTTCTAAGTAGCCAACCCCCCCTCACCTCACCCCGCATAGCTAATTAAATAATTAAAAATAAATAAAAAAAAACTATCTTTGCTTTCACCATGCTTTTATAACTGTTCTTTTTCTTATCTTTTTCTTTTTTCTCTCTCTCTTTTTTTATTTTCTCATTCTTGCCATCCTTTCTTCCTTGATCCTACAGCTTCCAAAGCCACAGGCACCATCCCCCACACCACCAACCAGTGTGTTTTTTTGAATTCTATAATACACATTTGGGAATTATTATGTGGAAGAATTCTGACTCAGAGTTGGACTCTCACTGCGAGTATCTCTGCTCAACATCCATTCCTCCTTTAGCCACCCCTAGAATATACAATGAATAGTAGATCTGCATAACTGTCTATTTCTTCTATTCTTGTCTAGTCCGAGGTTTTTGGTTTTTTTTTTCTCTTTCTTAACAATCAGCTGCCTCTGATCACGAGATCTTAGATAATCTGGGACAGGTTTGTTTTTTTTAACCTGTTCTATTTTATAATTAATATTATATAAAGGCATATATCTTCCCACCCTTTAGGTTGATCAGAATTAACTCTTAGGGTATCTTTCATTGCTAGGGTAGTGGGCATCTTATCTATTGTGGGAGGAACTTCTCTCATTACTACTACCTCCTCTACAGACTCTCCCCTACCTCCGACTCCTAGCTAGTTAAAATAAATTAAATTAAATTAAAAATAAAGTAATCAAAAAAAACCCTTTCCTCTCACTGCTTTTTAATTACAGCTCTTTTTCTTATCTTTTCTCTTTTCTCTCTCTTGTCTCTTTTTTCTTTTTGTTTTTTTATCTTGTCATACACTTATTCCTTCCTTCCTTCCTTCCTTCTTTGCCTTTCTGAATTTGTGAATTATTTTGGGGAAGAAATCTGACTCAGAGTGGACTCTCTATGTGTGTATCTCTGCTCTACCTCCCTTTCCCCTCTTGTTGCCCCTAGAATATACAGTGGATAGTAGATTCTCATAACTGTCTATTCTTGCTATCCCTACTTTCTTTTCTCTTTCTTCTTCACAGGGATTTGGTTACTATATTTTCAAGGACTGCAGAAATTGTTTGACTAACTAATAGTGATTAAACTGCTTCAATACTTGCTTTAGTTGCTACTGTAATTCCTGAGGTTGATGAGTGCAATTGTCATAAAGGTATTTAGTACATTGATGCTTGTGCTCAAGACACAACAACTGTGGAACAACAGAGCATAAAAAAAGAAACACATAAATCAAAAAATGGGTAGATCAAAAACAAATATAACTGCTACTCCAATGAATGAAGACAAGAGCCGAGAAGAAACTACAAATCAGCCAGAAGTAACCATAGATAAGAAAAGTATGCAAACAATAATAAACTTATTAATCACAGAAATGAAAACAACATTGGAGGAAAGGAATTGCAGTATTAGGGAAACAACAGTTGAGACCCCCAAGAAAAATACTGATTATCTTGAGGCAATTAGAGAACGGAAAGCTGAAATAGCTGTAATGAAGAAAGAAGTTGAGGCAAGGGAAAGCAGACTAACAGAAGCAGAAAACAGAATTAGTCAGACAGAGGATGAGTTAGAGAAAACAAAGAAAGAGGTGAAAGAGCTTAAAAAGAGATTGAGAGACACTGAAAACAACAACAGAGACATATGGGATGATCTCAAAAGAAGTAACATTTGCATAATTAGCCTGCCAGAGGAAGAAAGAGAGGAAGGGGAAGGAAACATTCTAGAGGAAATCATAGAAGAAAACTTCCCAGACCTGAATAACAGAAAGGACATCAAGATTCAAGAGGACCAGAGAGTACCAAACAGAATCAACCCAGACCTGAAGACACCAAGACACATCATAGTCACAATGAGAAGAAGTAAGGATAAAGAAAGGATCCTAAAGGCTGCAAGAGAGAAAGAAAAATTCACATACAAGGGAAAACCCATAAGATTATCTGCAGACTTCTCCACTAAAACTCTAAAAGCCAGAAGAAAATGGCAAGATATCTATCGAGCCCTGAATGAAAAAGGGTTTCAACCAAGGATAATATATCCTGCTAGACTTTCATTCAAACTAGATGGAGGGATCAAAACCTTCTTAGACAAACAACAGTTAAAGGAGGCAACCATCACCAAGCCGGCCCTGAAAGAGGTTGTAAAAGACCTCTTATAAAAAAGAACATCACTATAATACTGGCAATATATCAGAGCAAACAAAAAATTTTTTTTCAACAATGGCACTACAATGCATTAAATCCATAATATCAATAAATGTCAATGGCTTAAACTCACCCATCAAAAGACACAGAATTGGGGGATGGATCAGAAAACATAATCCAATCATATGCTGCTTGTAAGAATCCCATATGTCACAACAAGATAAACACAGACTTAAAGTGAAAGGATGGAAAACTATCATGCAGGCTAACGGACCACATAAAAAGGCAGGAACAGCCAGTCTCATCTCAGACACAATAGATTTTAAATTAAATAAAGTAATAAAAGATAGGCAAGGACATTACATAATGATTAGAGGATCAATCAGCCAAGAAGACTTAACAATCATTAACATCTATGCACCCGATGAGGGACCATCTAAATATGTCAAGCACTTACTGAAAGAATGAAAAATACATCAATAGTAATACAATAATAGTGGGAGACATCAATACCCCACTCTAACACTTAGACAGATTAACAAAGCTGAGAACCAACAAAGATACAAGAGAATTGAATGAAGAGATTGACAGACTGGACCTCTTGGACATTTTCAGAGTCCTTCACCCCAAAAAACTGGATTACACCTTCAAATCCACATACCACATACTCAAGGATAGACCACATGTTAGGCCACAAAGACAGCATCAATAAATTCAAGAACATAGAAATTATCCCAAGTATCTTCTCAGACCACAGTGGAGTAAAACTAACATTTGACAACAAACAGAAAATTATTGAAAGTCACAGAATTTGGAGACTAAACAACATACTCCTTAAGAACCACTGGGTCAGAGATTCACTCAAGCAGCAAATTCAAATGTTCCTGGAAACAAATGAAAATGAAGACACAACCTATCAAAACATTTGGGACACACCTAAAGCAGTACTGAGAGGGAAACTTATAGCCATACAATCACATATTAAACACCAAGAAGAAGCTCAATGAACGACCTTACTGCACACCTCAAGGACTTAGAGGAAGAGGAACAAAGGAAACCTAAAGCAACCAGAAGGACAGAATTCACTAAACTTAGAGCAGAAATAAACAACTTTGAAAATAAAAGAACCATACAAAAGATCAATGAAGCCAAATGTTGGTTCTTTGAAAGATTAAACAAAATTGACAAACCCCTAGCCAGACTCACAAAACAAAAAAGAGAGAAGACTCAAATTAATAGAATTGTAAATGATGGAGGAGATATCACAACTGACACCACTGAAATCCAGAGAAACCTGCGAAACTTCTATAAAGAACTATACACCACCAAGCTAGAGAATCTGGAAGAAATGGAACAATTCCTAGAAGCTTATGCACTTCCAAAACTGAACCAAGAAGAACTACAAAATCTAAATGCACCAAACACAGACAAAGAAATTGAAACCGTTATTAAGAACCTCCGCAACAACAAAAGTCCTGGACTAGAAGGCTTCACAAACAAATTCTACAAAACTTTTAGGAAACAGGTAGTACACATACTTCTTAAGCTTTTCCATAAGACTGAAGAAACAAGTATACTCCTTTCCACCTTCTATGAAGCCAACATCACCCTGATACCAAAAGCTGATGGGCACACAATAAAAAAGGAAAATTACAGACCAATATCTCTGATGAACATAGATGCCAAAATATTAAACAAGATCTTGTCCAACCGGATACAGCAACATATCAAAAAGATTGTTCATCACGACCAAGTGGGATTCATCCCAGGAATGCAAGGCTGGTTCAACATCCATAAGTCCATCAATGTCATTCACCACATCAATAAAAGCAAAGCCAAAAACCACATGATTATTTCAATAGATGCAGAGAAAGCCTTTGACAAAATCCAACACCCGTTCATGTTCAAAACTCTACAAAAAATGGGAATAGATGGGAATTTCCCCAAGATAGTGGAGTCTATATATAGCAAACCTACAGCCAACATCATGCCTAATGGACAGAAGCTGAAAGGATTCCCCCTCCGATTGGGGAGTAGACAGGGCTGTCCACTGTCACCGTTACTCTGCAAAATAGTACTGGAATTTCTAGTCATACAATCAGGCAAGAGAAAGGAATCAAAGGAATACAGATTGGAAGGGAAGAAGTCAAGCTCTCACTATTTGCAGATGATATGATAGTATACATAGAAAAACCTAAAGAATCCAGCAAAAAATACTGGAAGTTATTAGGCAATATAGCAAGGTATCAGGCTACAAAATCAATGTACAAAAATCAGTGGCATTTCTTTATGCAAACACTAAATCTAAGAAGAAGACATCCAGAAATCACCCCAATTCACTGTTTCAACAAAATCAGTCAAATACCTAGGAATAAAGTTGACCAAAGAAGCAAAAGACTTATATACTGAAAACTATGAGTCACTACTCAAGGAAATAGAAACTGATACCAAGAAATGGAAAGATATCCCATGCTCATGGATTAGAAGAATAAATATCATCAAAATGAATATTCTCCCCACAGCCATATACAAGTTTAATGCAATACCCATCAAAATTCCACCAAGCTTCTTTAAGAGAATAGAACAAACACTACAATCATTTATCTGGAACCTGAAAACACCTAGAATTGCCAAAACCATCTTGAGGAAAAGAAACAGAAATGAAGGCATCACACTCCCAGACCTTAAACTATAGTATAAAGCCATCATCATCAAAACAGCATGGTATTGGAACAAAAATAGTCACAGACCAGTGTTTCAGAATTGAAAGCCCAGATATAAATCCCCACACCTATGGACATCTCATCTTTGATAAGGGGGCCCAAAGCATTAAATGGAAAAAAGTCGGCCCTCTTCAAAATGGTGCTGGAAAAACTGAGTTGTAAAATGTTGAAGAATGAAATTGAACCACTTTATCTCACCAGAAACAAAAATCAACTCCAAATGGCTCAAAGACCATAAACAATCAAAATACTTAGAGCAAAACATTGGTAAAACAGTTTCCCACCTACACCTCAAGGACATCTTTGATGAAACAAACCCAATTGCAAGGAAGACTAAAGCAGAAACAAACCAATGGGACTACATCAAACTGAAAAGCTTCTGCACATCCAAAGAAACTATTAAACAAACAGACCCCTAACAGAATGGGAGAAGATCTTCACATGCCATACAACAGAGAAGAAACTAATCACCAAAATATATAAAGAGCTCAGCAAACTTAGCACCACAAAAGCAAATGACCCCATCCAAAAATGGGCAGAGGATATGAACAAAACATTCACCTCAGAGGAGATCCAAAAGGCTAACAAACATATGAAAAACTGCTCCAGGTCACTGACTGTCAGAGAAATGCAAATTAAGACAACACTAAGATACCACCTCACTCCTGTAAGAATGGCATACATCAAAAAGGACAGCAGCAACAAATCCTGGTGAGGCTGTGGGGACAGAGGAACCCTTTTGCATTGCTGGTGGGAATGTAAATTGGTACAGCCTCTGTGTAGAGCATTCTGGAAAACTCTCACAAGGCTAGACATGGACCTTCCATATGATCCGGTAATTCCTCTCCTGGGGTTATACCCCAAGGACTCCATAACAACCAACCAAAAAGAGGTGTGTACTCCTATGTTCATAGCAGCACAATTCATAATAGCTAAAACCTGGAAGCAACCCAGGTTCCCAACAACAGATGAGTGGCTGAGAAAGCTGTGGTATATATACACAATGGAATACTATGCAGCTATCAAGAACAATGAACCCACCTTCTCTGACCCATCTTGGACAGAGCTAGAAGGAGTTATGTTAAGTGAACTCTAAGTCAGAAAGATAAAGATGAGTATGGGATGATCCCACTCATCAACAGAAGTTGAGTAAGAAGATCTGAATGGGAAACTAAAAGAAGGACCTGACCAAACTGAAAGTAGGGCACCAAAGTAAAAACCCTGTGGTGAGGGGTAGACATGCAGCTTCCTGGGCCAGTGGGGAGGTGGGAGTGGGTGGGAGGGATGGGTCACAGTCTTTTGGTGGTGGGAATGGTGTTTATGTACACTCCTAGTAAAATGTAGTCATATAAATCACTAGTTAATTAATATGAGATGGGGAACATTAATTGTATGTCTCGAAATTTTTCAAAACACAAACTGAATCTTTTTAATATATAGGCTGTGTAATTGATATGCAGACTCTCTCAAAAGCCTAGACCAAGTAGATCAGAAGCAAACAATAACACAGCTATATACAAGATACTGGGTACTGTACAGCAAACCCTAACAAAAGGACTTTTCACAGTTAACCCAATTACCAAATAATGTGATGATGACACCCATTGTCTTTTGGAACCCTAAGACAGCAGGAACCTCACATCTCCACTATAGAGCCTCTACTTCCCCCAGTCCTGGAACCCTTGGATAGGGCCCACTTTCCCTTATCCCTTTCCCAATCCATATCATATAATATTGCATCTGCCGATCACAACCTAACCAACACAACGTTTGCCACCTCAACATGCTTCACTTGAGACTGTGTCCAGAGACTTCACGTGTGGAATGACAACCCTTCAGCTTCATTACTCGGGTGAGACCTTTCCTTTCATAGTATACTGTAATTCCATCCCAGGTGGTTCACTTTCTAACAAAGTCCCAAAACCTAGATATACACCAGTTTCTCTGAGTGAGAGCATATGTTCACACGTATCCATAAACTACTGCATTATATTTACCTGGAAGCAGAAGTACACTAGAGTTTGCAGTGAGTACCCCCCTAACATTTCCTCTCCACTATTCCAAGCCTTGGGTCCATGATTGCTCAATAATTTGTTTGGCTTCGTATGTTAACTCTCTTTTCAGTCACCAGGTTCCAGATGTCATCAGGATGCCGGCCAGGCTTCCCTGGACTGAAGACCCCACCAATGTATCCTGGAGATCAGCTTCCCCAGAGACACACCCTCCTACTGAAAGAGACAGGCAGTCTGAGAGTATGGACCAACTAGTCAACGCCCATGTTCAGCGGGGAAGCAATTACAGAAGCCAGACCTTTTCTACCTTCTGCAACCCACAATGATCCCGGATCTATACTCCCAGAGGGATAGAGAATGGGAAAGCTATCAGGGGAGGGGGTGTGATATGGAGATTGGGTGGTGGGAATTGTGTGGAATTATACCCCTCCTACCCTATGTTTTTGTTAATTAATTCTTTCTTAAATAAAAAAGAAAAAAAAAGAAAGGAACAACAACAACAAGTTATTTTCCAGTTCAATTCAGGGCTTCATTCTCTTTGATACACACACACACACACACACGCACACACACACACACACACACATGAGCCCAGTTAGTGCCCTCGGCTCCCCACTTGCAAGGGTGTCACTTCACAGGAGGTGAAGCAGGTCTGCAGATGTCTGTCCTTCTCTCTCCCTATCTTCTCCTCCTCTCCCCATTTCTCTCTGTCCTATGATGACATCAATAACAACAACAACAACAACAACAGTAACTACAACAATGAAAAACAATAAGGGCAACAAAAGGGAAAATAAATAAATATTAAAATAATTTAAAAATGAAAAGAAGATAACAAATGATGACTGACACGTTTCCTTTTTTGAATACAAGGCATAGCTTCTATAAGTAAAACAAAGGTGTCATGCATGGATGGGATTTAGAGAATAAATATGATCCTGAGGTACAGGGAGAGTCATTATTAGTGGAGAATGAAACCTGTTTATTAAAAAAGAGGATCCTAACCTGTCAATTCCATGTACAGCAAAACGCAATTACAGAAGCCAGACCTTTCACCTTCTGCACCCCATAAAGATCTTTGGTCCATACTCCCAGAGGGATAAAGAATAGGAAACCTTTCAGTGGATGGGTAGGGGTCATGGAACTGTGTTGTACTACTCTTATCCAACAATCTTATCAATCATTATTAAATCACTAATAAAAAAGAAGATAGAAAAAAATAAAGTGAGGATCCCAAGAAGATATAATATAATAATAAAACTATATAATATATAAATACAATATATAAGTAATATAATATATTGTAAAACACATATTATGTAGTTTTCATCTGTTCTTTGTAGTACGTGTACAATTACTCACTAACTCTTCAAGGATTGAAGCCAATGTAGAGTTTTAGAGAATTTGGCATCAGTTGGCAGTGGCAGATATTTATTCAAGGTTTCCAAAGTTAATATAATACAGATATTCCCCTGGAAGAAATGGAACAATTCCTAGAAACCTATGCACTTCCAAAACTGAACCAAGAAGAACTACAAAATCTAAATGCACCAATCACAGACAAAGAAATTGAAACCGTTATTAAGAATCTCCCCAACAACAAAAGTCCTGGACCAGATGGATTCACAAATGAATTCTACAAAACTTTCAGGAAACAGTTAATACCCATACTTCTTAAGCTATTCCATAAGATTGAAGAAACAGGAATACTCCCTTCCACCTTTTATGAAGCCAACATCACCCTGATACCAAAAGCTGATAGGGACAGAACAAAAAAGGAAAACTACAGACCAATATCTCTGATGAACATAGATGCCAAAATATTAAACAAGATCTTGGCCAACCGGATACAGCAACACATCAAAAAGATTGTTCATCATGACCAAGTGGGATTCATCCCAGGAATGCAAGGCTGGTTCAACATCCGTAAATCAATCAATGTCATTCATCACATCAATAAAAGCAAAGCAAAAAACCACATGATTATTTCAATAGATGCAGAGAAAGCCTTTGACAAAATCCAACACCCATTCATGCTCAAAACTCTACAAAAAATGGGAATAGATGGGAAATTCCTCAAGATAGTGGAGTCTATATATAGCAAACCTACAGCCATATCATACTCAATGGAGAGAAGCTGAAAGCATTCCCCCTCAGATCAGGGACTAGACAGGGCTGCCCACTGTCACCGTTACTCTTCAACATAGTATTGGAAGTTCTTGCCATAGCAATCAGGCAAGAGAAAGAAATCAAAGGGATACAGATTGGAAGGGAAGAAGTCAAGCTCTCACTATTTGCAGATGATATGATAGTATACATAGAAAGACCTAAAGAATCCAGTAGAAAATTACTGGAAGTTGTTAGGCAATATAGCAAGGTATCAGGCTACAAAATCAATGTACAAAAATCAGTGGCATTTCTTTATGCAAACACTAAATCTGAAGAAGAAGACATCCAGAAATCACTCCCATTTACTGTTTCAGCAAAATCAATCAAATACCTAGGAATAAAGTTGACCAAAGAAGTGAAAGACTTGTATGCTGAAAACTATGAGTCGCTACTCAAGGAGATAGAAACTGATACCAAGAAATGGAAAGATATCCCATGCTCATGGATTGGAAGAATAAATATCATCAAAATGAACATTCTCCCCACAGCCATATACAAATTTAATGCAATACCCATCAAAGTTCCACCAAGCTTCTTTAAGAGAATAGAACAAACACTACAATCATTTATCTGGAACCTGAAAACACCTAGAATTGCCAAAACCATCCTAAGGAAAAGAAACAGAAATGGAGGCATCACACTCCCAGACCTTAAACTATATTATAAAGCCATCATCATCAAAACAGCATGGTACTGGAACAAAAATAGGCACACAGACCAGTGGAACAGAATTGAAAGCCCAGAAGTAAATCCCAACACCTATGGGCATCTAATCTTTGATAAGGGGTCCCAAAGGATTAAATGGAAGAAGGAGGCTCTCTTCAATAAATGGCGCTGGGAAAACTGGGTTGAAACATGCAGAAGAATGAAATTGAACCACTTTATCTCACCAGAAACAAAAATCAACTCCAAATGGATCAAAGACCTAGATGTCAGACCAGAAACAATCAAATACTTAGAGGAAAACATTGGTAAAACACTTTCCCATCTACACCTCAAGGATATCTTTGATGAATCAAACCCAATTGCAAGGAAGACCAAAGCAGAAACAAACCAATGGGACTACATCAAATTGAAAAGCTTCTGCACATCCAAAGAAACTATTAAACAAACAGAGAGACCCCTCACAGAATGGGAGAAGATCTTCACATGCCAGACATCAGACAAGAAACTAATCACCAAAATATATAAAGAGCTCAGCAAACTCAGCCGCAAAAAAGCAAATGACCCCATCCAAAAATGGGCAGAGGAAATGAACAAAACATTCACCACAGAGGAGATCCAAAAGGCTAACAAACATATGAAAAACTGCTCTAGGTCACTGATTGTCAGAGAAATGCAAATTAAGACAACACTAAGATACCACCTCACTCCTGTAAGAATGGCATACCTCAAAAAGGACAGCAGCAACAAATGCTGGAGAGGATGTGGGGACAGAGGAACTCTTTTACATTGCTGGTGGGAATGTAAATTGGTACAGCCTCTGTGGAGAGCAGTCTGGAAAACTCTCAGAAGGCTAGACATGGACCTTCCATATGACCCAATAATTCCTCTCCTGGGGTTATACCCCAAGGACTCCATAACACCCAACCAAAAAGAGGTGTGTACTCCTATGTTCATAGCAGCACAATTCATAATAGCTAAAACCTGGAAGCAACCCAGGTGCCCAACAACAGATGAATGGCTGAGAAAGCTGTGGTATATATACACAATGGAATACTATGCAGCTATCAAGAACAATGAACTCACCTTCTCTGACCCAGCTTGGACAGAGCTAGAAGGAATTATGTTAAGTGGACTAAGTCAGAAAGTTAAAGATGAGTATGGGATGATCCCACTCATCAACAGAAGCTGACTTAGAAGATCTGAAAGGGAAACTAAAAGCAGGACCTGATCAAATTGTAAGTAGGGCACCAAAGTAAAAACCCAGTGATGAGGGGTAGACATGTAGCTTCCTGGGCCAGTGGGGGGTGGGAATGGGCGGGAGGGATGGGTCACGGTCCTTTGGTGATGGGAATGGTGTTTATGTACACTCCTAGCAAAATGTAGACATATAAATCAGTAGTTAATTAATATGAGAGGGGGAAATCAATTGTATGTCTCAAAGGTTCTCAAAAGACAAACTGAATCTTTTTAATAGATAGGCTACGTGTTTGATATGCGGACTCTCTCAAAAGCCTAGACCAAGTAGATTAGAAGCTTCCAATAGCACAGCTATATACAAGATACTGGGTACTGTACAGCAAACCATAACAAAGGGACTTTTCAAAGTTAACCCAATTAACAAATAATGTGATGATAATATTAACTATTGATTGTCTTTTTGAACCCTAAGACAGCAGGAACCTCACATCTTCACTATAGAGCCCCTACTTCCCCCAGTCCTGGCACCCTTGGATAGGGCTCACTTTCCCGTATGCTTCTCCCAATCCATACCAAATAATATTGCATTCGCCGATCACAACCTAACCAAAGCAACGATTGCCATCTCAACATGTTTCACCTCAGTGTGTATCCAGAGACTTCACGTGTGGAATGACAACCCTTCAGCTTCATTACTCGGGTGAGACCTTTCCTTTTATAGTACACTCTAATTTCATCTCAGGTAGTTCACTTTCTAACAAAGTCCCATAACCTAGACATACACCAGTTTCTGTGAGAGAGAGCGTATGTGTACACGTATCCATAAACTACTGCAAAATATATACCTGAAAGCAGGATTACACTAGAGTTTGCAGTGAGTACCTCCCTAACACTTCCTCTCCACTATTCCAATCTTGGGATCCATGATTGCTCAACAAATTGTTTGGCTTTGTATGTTAACTCTCTTTTCAATCACCAGGTTCCAGATGCCACCAGGATGCTGGCTAGGCTTCCCTGGATTGAAGACCCCACCAATGTGTCCTGGAGCTCAGCTTCCCCAGAGACACACCTTACTAGGGAAAGAGAGAGGCAGACTGGGAGTATGGACCGACCAGTCAACGCCCATGTTCAGCGGGGAAGCAATTACAGAAGCCAGACCCTCTACCTTCTGCAACCCTCAACGACCCTGGGTCCATGCTCCCAGAGGGCTAGAGAATGGGAAGGCTATCATGGGAGAGGGTGGGTTATGGGGATTGGGTGGTGGGAATTGTGTGGAGTTGTACCCCTCCTACCTTATGCTTTTGTTCACTAATCCTTTCTTAAATTAAAAATTTAAATTAAAAAAAAAAAAGATATTCTCTTGGGTCTCTACATTCTTCTTGTTGATTAGTTTATGAAAGGTTGACATGATGAGTGAGCACTTGACTGGCCTTTCAGAAGAGAATTCAAGAAGCAGATTGATATTAGGCTCAAGAAGCTATGAGATATTTTTTAATTATCGAAGTTTATAATCAACACCCTAAATCATCTACACTTACATAGTTCAATATCTATTTCACCATTAATGTAATTAATAATTACATCAGTTAATTAATACCCCATTGCCTTTTTCAACATGTCTTTACTCTTCAAAGAAATTGTTGCACAGGAAGGTAAATTTTGTCAATAATTTTATTATACATTCCAGTTTCTACATGGCAAAAATACCAGTGTTAAGGATCTCGGTTTGAGCCCCTGGCTCCCCATCTGCAGAGGAGTCGCTTCACAAGCAGTGAGTAGGTATGCAGGTGTCCATCTTTCTTTCCCACTCTCTGTCTTCTCCTCCTCTTTCCATTTCTCTCTGTTCTATCCAACAACAAATGACATTAATAGCAACAACAACAATAAAAATAAGGGCAACAAAAGGGAATAAATAAGTTAAATAAATAAATAAATAAACCTTAGAGTAAACTTCAAAAGTCTAAGCATTTCCACTGTGTCAGTAATTCATTCCCCAAGTCTCTTCTAAGCAAAGTATTTAACTTCACTAAAATACATGAAATGACAAGGGAGGTGGTTCAGTGGATAGAGTATAGGGCCTAAATGTGTGAGGCTCTGAGTTTGATCAGGGCATCAAATATGCTGGAGAGGTATTCTGTTATTTCTCTCTCTCATGGAATAAATAAATCTAGAAATCTCATAAGATTTCTAACTTTAGCTGCTATACATCTCAACACTTCCTATATACTTCAACACATCTATACATCTGAACATATCTATACATATCAACACTAGGTACTTTTCAAAGATAGGAGGTCCCTTACTATCAGAGTAAGAAAGAAACATCCTTTATTTTTTCTTATCAACAGATTGTTCTTTTCATTTAATTTCATGTGATGATGTGTGTAAACCTAGCTTTAGTCAAAAATAAAATAAAATAAACTCCAGTGTAACCTCCAGAATCCAAATATACTTCTTATATTTCACTCACAATATGCGTTGTCAGATTTTGTGAAATGACCTGTATTAAGCTGATGGTTTTTTTCCCCCCACTTGTCATGCTTTGACATTTTTTCCACTTCTTTTCCTTTAAATGGAGGCAATTCTTCCCCTACTTCATTTACTAGAAGCTTCTTAACTACTTTAGAATGAATGTCTTCATTATCTATCTATCTATCTATCTATCTATCTATTTCTCTAAAATTCTTTACAAATATTAAATATTTATTATTTATTGGCTAGAGACATAGAGAAATCTAGAAGAAAGAGGAATATACACACGGAAGGAGAAAGAGAAACCAGGGGCACTACTTCACCACTCATGAAGCTTTACCCCTGCAGGTGGGGGACTGAGGACTTGAACCCTGGTCCTTATGCATTGTAACATGTGTACTCAATCAGGTGTGCTACCACCTAGCCACACAAATAGTAAATATTTAAAATCCATACTATAGCATGTATTTCAAATTCTATTACTTTAGGCTGTGGTGGATGAAAATGATGATATGATTTCTCTCTATGTGAGCGTGAGTATATGTATATGTCTCTGTGTTGCCAAAGAGAAAAAGACACAAAAACAAAACCTCTACCAACATCAATTCTCTTGCCAAGTAACAACCAAATTACAAAGAAAACCAAAGATAAATGCAGGTCTATATTTCAGAATAGGCAAATGAGATCCCCTTTATTTCCAATGTAATAGAAATGCAAAGAGGAAGAAATCAATGAACCAGCACATTTTAAAACAAAATGTACCTTTGTATCTAAAAATTGGAGAGCCATGAATATTTAACAGAGAGAGAAAAGAATGATTTTGTCAGGGTGTAAAGCAGGTCCCAGGGAAGCTTAAATTCTGCTGCCTTCTATTAGCTTCTCTGCTCAGTAAACAAAATGAGTCATTCAGAGGAAGGGAAGAAAGGGAGATAAGAACTGGGGGAGGCAGAATGAGAGGAGTGACTTCTGAGTATTAGGAAGGGGCAGACTTAGATACCTTAGGGAAGGGGAGAGAATAATCAACTTTAATGCCAGTCAGTGGTCATGAGCTCTCTGGCTGGGGATAGAGCAGCTGGAGACAGTCTGTGCAATGAATTCTGAAAAAAATTGCCTGTTTTGGAAACCCAGAGAAGCAGGGAGTGGCTAGTCTAGCAAAGGGATCTAAGGAATTGATTCAGCTACTCCACAATGCAAATTTTGTGCCTCTAATCTCTTCAAGGCTCTCCTCCCTCAGCTCTTAAAGGATACTAATATCAGCTCTCTACTTTAAAAGGATATTTTGGGGATAAGTAAGCTGTGCTAGCCAAAATCCATGCTAAATAATTGATGACTGTGTCTGAACCTACATAAGGTAATCTTTGAGCAGCTTACCAGTTTCATGTGGGGAATATCTTTAATGTAGCATAATTTTGGACTTTTATTACAGCCCAACCCCTGTCATTATGACTCAAATACTGCTCCCAGGAGCTTTTTTGAAACCTAGAAAATGACATCCTATAGTCTAATGATGTATTGATTCCTTGGCTCCGAAGACTGTAAAAAAAACAGAAAATGTTGATCACTGGGCTGGATAGTATAAGTGGATGTGCATCTGCCTTAAACAATGCTAATAAAAAATTTCAGCTATTTCTTTGGTCTTTCTTCTTCCCTTGTCATTCTAGATCTAATGGCATTTTAATCCCTTTCACATTTAACACATGGATTTTGCAGGAGACATTATAACAAACTTTGGATTGAATTTTACAAACTAGAGTTGTCCCCCTAACCCTATAATAAGCATCATACATGAATTTTTATTTTAGAATGCCAAGTTTTCAATATGTAGAAAATAATATAATCTAAAATTATTTACATGACAGAGGAAAGAGAAATGAGATTTTCACTGTAGCTGGCATACATATCATGCTCTTACCAACAACTCTATGCATGGAATCTTTATTTCAAAGATCTAAGATTTGACTTGTTAGTTTGATAGATTTGTCAATTTGATTTGTTCCTTCTTAACTAGTTAATGACTGGCTCAGTTGTGATGGTCTCCAAGGCTTGTAACTTATAGTCAAAGGTTAGAATTGCAAGATTCATTCTATATAGATACACAAAAACTCCATCAATTCTCCCACCCCCTCCCCTGATAGCTTTCCCATTCTCTATCCCTCTGGGAGCATGGATGCAGGGTCATTGTGGGTTGCAGAAGGTAGAAGGTCTGGCTTCTGTAATCGCTTCCCCACTGAACATGGGCGTTGACTGGTCAGTCCATACTCCCAGTCTGCCTCTCTCTTTCCCTAGTAGGGTGGGTCTCTGGGGAAGCAGAGCTCCAGGACACATTGGTGGGGTCTTCAGTCCAGGGAAGCATGGCTGACATCCTGATGACATCTGGAACCTGGTGACTGAAAAGAGAGTTAACATACGAAGCCAAACAAATTGTTGAGCAATCATGGACCCAAAGCTTGGAATAGTGGAGAGGAAGTGTTAGGGGGGTACTCACTGGAAACTCTAGTGTACTTCTGCTTTCAGGTATATATTTTGCAGTAGTTTACGGATACATGTGAACATATGCTCTCTCTCACAGAAACTGGTGTATATCTAGGTTTTGGGACTTTGTTAGAAAGTGAACCACCTGGGATGGAATTACAGTATACTATGAAAGGAAAGGTCTCACCCGAGTAATGAAGCTGAAGGGTTGTCATTCCACACGTGAAGTCTCTGGACACAGTCTGAAGTGAAGCATGTTGAGGTGGCAATCGTTGCGTTGGTTAGGTTGTGATCGTCAGATGCAATATTATTTGATATGGATTGGGAGAGGCTTACGAGAAAGTGGGCCCTATCCAAGGGTTCCAGGACTGGGGGAAATAGAGGCTCTATAGTGCAGATGTGAGGTTCCTGCTGTCTTAGGGTTCCAAAAGACAATGGATAGTTAATGTGATCATCACATTATTTGGTAATTGGGTTAACTGTGAAAAGTCCTTTTGTTAGGGTTTGCTGTACAGTACCCAGTATCTTGTATATAGCTGTGCTATTGGTTGCTTCTGGTCTGCTTGGTCTAGGCTTTTGAGAGAGTCTGCATATCAATTACACAGCCTATATATTAAAAAGATTCAGTTTGTGTTTTGAAAAACTTTGAGACATACAGTTAATATTCCCCTCTCGTATTAATTAACTAGTGATTTATATGACTACATTTTACTAGGAGTGTACATAAACACCATTCCCACCACCAAAAGACTGTGACCCATCCCTCCCACCCACTCCCACCACCCCACTGGCCCAGGAAGCTGCATGTCTACCCCTCACCACAGGGTTTTTACTTTGGTGCCCTACTTACAGTTTGGTCAGGTCCTGCTTTTAGTTTCCCTATCAGATCTTCTTACTCAACTTCTGTTGATGAGTGGGATCATCCCATACTCATCTTTATCTTTCTGACTTAGAGTTCACTTAACATAATTCCTTCTAGCTCTGTCCAAATGGGTCAGAGAAGGTGGGTTTATTGTTCTTGATGGCTGCATAGTATTCCATTGTGTATATATACCACAGCTATCTCAGCCACTCATCTTTTGTTGGGCACCTGGATTGCTTCCAGGTTTTAGTTATTCAGAATTGTGCTGCTATGAACATAGGAGTACAGACCTCTTTTTGGTTGGGTGTTATGGAGTCCTTGGGAAAGGAATTACCAGATCATATGGAAGGTCCATGTCTAGCCTTCTGAGAGTTTTCCAGACTGCTCTCCACAGAGGCTGTATCAATTTACATTCCCACCAGCAATGTAAAAGGGTTCCTCTGTCCCCACAACCTCTCCAGCATTTGTTGCTGCTGTCCTTTTTGATGTATGCCATTCTTACAGGAGTGAGGTTGTATCTTAGTGTTGTCTTAATTTGCATTTCTCTGACAATCAGTGACCTGGAGCAGTTTTTCATATGTTTGTTAGCCTTTTGGATCTCCTCTGAGGTGAATGTTTTGTTCATATCCTCTGCCCATTTTTGGATGGGGTCATTTGCTTTTTTGGTGCTAAGTTTGCTGAGCTCTTTATATATTTTGGTGATAAGTTACTTGTCTGATGTCTGGCATGTGAAGATCTTCTCCCATTCTGTGAGGGGTCTCCTGTTTGCTTAATAGTTTCATTGGATGTGCAGAAGCTTTTCAATTTGATATAGTCCCATTGGTTTGTTTCTGCTTATTCTTCCTTGCAATTGGGTTTGTTTCATCAAAGATGTCCTTGAGGTGTAGGTGGGAAACTGTTTTACCAATGTTTTGCTATAAGTATTTGATTGTTTCTGGTCTGACATCTAGGTCTTTGATCCATTTGGAGTTGATTTTTGTTTCTGGTGAGATAAAGTGGTTCAATTTCATTCTTCTGCATGTTTCAAGCCAGTTTTCCCAGCACCATTTATTGAAGAGAGCCTCCTTTTTCCATTTAATGCTTTGGGCCCCCTTATCAAAGATTAGATGTCCATAGGTTTGGGGATTTATATCTGGGCTTTCAATTCTCTTCCACTGGTCTGTGTGTCTATTTTTGTGCCAGTACCATGCTGTTTTTATGATGATGGCTTTATAATATAGTTCAAGGTTTGGGAGTGTGATGCCTCCATTTCTGTTTCTTTTCCTAAAGATGGTTTGGCAATTCTAGGTGTTTTCAGGTTCCAGATAAATGATTGTAGTGTTTGTTCTATTCTCTTAAAGAAGCTTGGTGGAACTTTGATGGGTATTGCATTAAACTTGTATATGGCTGTGGGGAGAATATTCATTTTGATGTTATTTATTCTTCTAATCCATGAGCATGGGATATCTTTCCATTTCTTGGTATCAGTTTCTATTTCCTTGAGCAGCTACTCATAGTTTTCAGTATATAAGTCTTTCACTTCTTTGGTCAACTTTATTCCTAGGTATTTGATTGATTTTGCTGAAACAGTAAATGGGAGTGATTTCTGGATGTCTTCTTCTTAGATTTAGTGTTTGCATAAAGAAATGCCACTGTTTTTTGTACATTGATTTTGTAGCCTGATACCTTGCTATATTGCCTAATAACTTCCATTAGTTTTCTGCTGGATTCTTTAGGTTTTTCTATGTATACTATGATATCATCTGCAAATAGTGAGAGCTTGACTTCTTCCCTTCCAATCTGTATTCCTTTGATTCCTTTCTCTTTCTTGATTACTATGGCAAGAACTTCCAGTACTATGTTGAAGAGTAATGGTGACTGTGGAAAACCCTGTCTAGTCCCCAATATGAGGGGGAATTCTTTCAGCTTCTGTCCATTGCTTATGATGTTGGCTGTAGGTTTGCTATATATAGACTCCACTATCTTGACGAATTTCCCATCTATTCCCATTTTTTGTAGAATTTTGAGCATGAATGGGTGTTGGATTTTGTCAAAGGCTTTCTCTGCATCTATTGAGTTAATCATGTGGTTTTTGGCTTTGCTTTTATTGATGTGGTGAATGACATTGATTGACTTATGGATGTTGAACCAGCCTTGCATTCCTGGGATGAATCCCACTTGGTCGTGATGAACAATCTTTTTGATATGTTGCTGTATCCGGTTGGACAAGATCTTGTTTAATATTTTGGCATCTATGTTCATCAGAGATATTGGTCTGTAATTTTCCTTTTCTGTTGTGTGCCTATCAGCTTTTGGTATCAGGGTGATGTTGGCTTCATAGAAGGTGGAGGGAGTATTCCTGTTTCTTCAATCTTATGGAAAAGCTTAAGAAGTATGGGTATTAACTGTTTCCTGAAATTTTTGTAGAATTCATTTGTGAAGCCATCTGGTCCCGGACTTTTGTTGTTGGGAAGATTCTTAATAACGGTTTCAATTTCTTTGTCTGTGATTGGTGCATTTAGTTTTTGTAGTTCTTCTTGGTTCAGTTTTGGAAGAGCATATGCTTCTAGGAATTGTTCCATTTCTTCCAGATTCTGTAGCTTGGTGGTGTATAGTTCTTTATAGAAGTTTCACAGGATTCTCTGGATTTCTGTGGTGTCAGTTGTGATATCTCCTCCATCTTTTACAATTCTATTAATTTGAGTCTTCTCTCTTTTTTGTTTGGTGAGTCTGGCTAGGGGTTTGTCAATTTTGTTTAATCTTTCAAAGAACCAACATTTGGCTTCATTGATCTTTTGTATGGTTCTTTTATTTTCAAAGTTGTTTATTTCTGCTCTAACTTTAGTGATTTCTGTCCTTCTGGTTGCTTTAGGGTTCCTTTGTTCCTCTTCCTCTAAGTCCTTGAGGTGTGTAGTAAGTTTGTTCATTTGAGCTTCTTCTTGGTGTTTAATATGTGATTGTATGGCTATAAGTTTCCCTCTCAGTACTGCTTTAGGTGTGTCCCAAATATTTTGATAGGTTGTGTCTTCATTTTAATTTGTTTCCAGGAACATTTGAATTTGCTGCTTGAGTGAATCTCTGACCCAGTGGTTCTTAAGGAGTATGTTGTTTAGTCTCCAAATTCTGTGACTGTTAATAATTGTCTGTTTGTTGTCAAATGTTAGTTTTACTCCACTGTGCTTTGAGAAGATACATGGGATGATTTCTATGTTCTTGAATTTATTGATGCTGTCTTTGTGGCCTAACATGTGTTCTATCCTTGAGTATGTGTTATGTGGATTTGAAAAGAAGTTGTAATCCATTTTTATGGGGTGAAGGACTCTGAAAATGTCCAAGAGGTCCAGTCTGTCAATCTCTTCATTCAATTCTCTTGTATCTTTGTTGGTTCTCTGCTTTGTTGATCTGTCTAAGTGTGAGAGTGGGGTATTGAAGTCTCCCACTATTATTGTATTACTATTGATGTATTTTTCAAATTCTTTCAGTAAGTGCTTGACATATTTAGATGTTCCTTCATCGGGTGCATAGATGTTAATGATTGTTAAGTCTTCTTGGCTGATTGATTCTCTAATCATTATGTAATGTCCTTGCCTATCTTTTATTACTTTATTTAATTTAAAATCTATCGTGTATGAGATGAGAATGGCTGTTCCTGCCTTTTTATGTGGTCCGTTAGCCTGCATGATAGTTTTCCATCCTTTCACTTTAAGTCTGTGTTTATCTTGTTGTGACATATGGGATTCTTACAAGTAGCATATGGTTAGATTATGTTTTCTGATCCATCCCCCAATTCTGTGTCTTTTGATGGGTGAGTTTAAGCCATTGACATTTATTGATATTATGGGTTTAATGCATTGTAGGGCCATTGTTGAAAAAAAAATTTTTGTTTGCTCTGATATATTGCCTGTATTATAGTGATGTTCTTGTTTATTTAATTTTTTTTTTTTTTTCTTTTTTCTTTTCTTTTTTTTAAATATTTATTTTATTTATTCCCTTTTTGTTCCCATTGTTGTTTTATTGTTGTAGTTATTATTGTTGTTGTCGTTGTTGGATAGGACAGAGAGAAATGGAGAGAGGAGGGGAAGACAGAGAGGAGGAGAGAAAGATAGACACCTTCAGACCTGCTTCATCGCCTGTGAAGCAACTCCCCTGCAGGTGGGGCGCCGGGGTTTGAACCGGGATCCTTATGCTGGTCCTTGTGCTTTGCGCCACCTGCGCTTAACCCGCTGCACTAGAGCCTGACTCCCCGGTGTTCTTGTTTATTAGAGGTCTTTTATAACCTCTTTCAGGGCCGGTTTTGTGATGGTATCCTCCTTTAACTGTTGTTTGTCTAAGAAGGTTTTGATCCCTCCATCTAGTTTGAATGAAAGTTTAGCAGGATATATTATCCTTGGTTGAAACCCTTTTTCATTCAGGGCTCGATAGAAATCTTGCCATTTTCTTCTGGCTTTTAGAGTTTGAGTGGAGAAGTCTGCAGATAATCTTATGGGTTTTCCCTTGTATGTGACTTTTTGTTTCTCTCTTGCAGCCTTTAGGATCCTTTCTTTATCCTTACTTCTTCTCATTGTGACTATGATGTGTCTTCGTTTCTTCTGGTCTGGGTTGATTCTGTTTGGTACTCTCTGGTCCTCTTGAATCTTGATGTCCTTTCTGTTATTCAGGTCTGGGAAGTTTTCTTCTATGATTTCCTCTAGAATGTTTCCTTCCCCTTCCTCTCTTTCTTCCTCTGGCAGGCTAATTATGTAAATGTTACTTCTTTTGAGATCATCCCATATGTCTCTGTTGTTGTTTTCAGTGTCTCTCAATCTCTTTTTAAGCTCTTTCACCTCTTTCTTTGTTTTCTCTAACTCATCCTCTGTCTGACTAATTCTGTTTTCTGCTTCTGTTAGTCTGCTTTCCCTTGCCTCAACTTCTTTCTTCATTACAGCTATTTCAGCTTTCCGTTCTCTAATTGCCTCAAGATAATCAGTATTTTTCTTGGGGGTCTCAACTGTTGTTTCCCTAATACTGCCATTCCTTGCCTCCAATGTTGTTTTCCTTTCGTTTCCAGAAGATGTGGTCAGAGCTCAAGCCACTAGCAGCTTCTCAGTCCGCCATCTTCCAGGAACCATTATTATTATTTTTATTGTTGTAGTTTCTATTGTTGTTATTGGTTTCATTGTTGGGTAGGACAGAGAGAAAAAAATGGAGAGAGGAAGAAAATGCAGTGAGGAGGAGAGAAAGATAGACAGCTGCAGACCTGCTTCGCCATTTATGAAGCGACTCCCTTGCAAGTGGGGAGCCGGGGACTCAATCTGGGATCCTTAAGCCAGTTTTTGTGATTTGAGCCAAGTGCGCTTAACATGCTGCGCTACCTACTGACTCCTGGTCATATTATTTTTTAATTTTATTAGCGATTTAATAATGATTGACAAGATTGTGGTGTAAGAGGGATACGATTCCATACAATTACTACCACCAGATTCCCATATCTCATCCCCTCCCCTGGAATCTTGCCTGTTCTTTATCCCTCTGAAATTATGAACAAAAGATCTTTATGGGGTGCATAAGGTGGAAGGTGGAAGGAATTGCTTCTCTGCTGGACATGATCCACACTCTCATCTGGTTCCTATCTTTCCCTAGTGGGAAAGTGCTCTGGAGAGGTGAGGTTCCAGTACACACTGGTGTGGTTGTCTGCCCAGGGAAGTCAGGTTGTGGTCATGGTAGCATCTGTAACTTGAAGGCTGAAAAGCATTAAGATCTAAAGCAGATCAAACTGTTTAATAATCAGGAGCCTAAAGATAAGAACATAGCAGATGAAATGAGAAGTCTTCATGTTGGGAGAAGCTAGGAATATTCCAAGGGACCCATGATTTTACGAATTTATGTCTGAGCCTGACAGCTAACATGTAGGTGGGCTAGGAGTATTGTCTGGAAAGATGGTTTCAGAGTTAAGAATAGGACTAGAATGCTGGATCAGGGCGTAAAGTAGCTTCCAGATATATGAGAAGTATATAAATACTGTTAAATGTAAACCCCATCAATCTGACCTAAGGTCTATGTCCCATGTATATTCATATTTATCACAGGAGGCTGTTTAAATTCTGCATCCCTGTCAGTCTGAGCTCACATTCCATAGTCACAGTTAGAAACCTTCTAAACTACTCATTTCAGGACCAGTCTTCCTTGAGTGGCAGAATATGTGACTTAGCCTCCCTTTGGACTATGGGGCAGTTTCTCCTATTCTACATTGAGGAAAAGGTTCTGTGGAGGACCACAGAGGGTTTATGATGTTGTTCCTGATGGAGATGACCAGTGATGGTAGAGAGAGGGATCTGTTAGAGATCTGAGCCCATCATATCTAAGGGGAATTCCAGGATTCCCTGACTAGTGTTCTGGATGATGAAGTGGACTGGTAGCTACCAAAAAGTACTGTCACTAAAATGTGCTGATCTTTTGCCCTTATGAAGCTTTTGTACTCCTAAATTTATCTGACAAAGTTAGACTTACAGTGGTTGGAGAAAATAAGAAGTAGGTGAGGAGGGTATATAGGTATAAGTAGAAAATATGGTGCCTTTTTTTTTTTTTTTTGGTCTTTCTACTGCTTGCTACACTTATTGAATTAATATATACTATCGCACAATTTTATTTTAAGGTGTATATTTTTCCCTAACTTATGAGTGCATATGCACAGGTGTCCTATCTCATGGGTCCTGGTCCTTATCTAGGTTCTGTAACTTTATTGGGAAGTGTGCCATTTGACATGGAACAATAGAGTTCCATGTGTTAAGAAAGGTTTCACCAGAGTATTGTAGGTACAGTATTGACATCCCAGGTCTATCATCTCTGAAACATGTTGAAGTGGCACTGGATACATTGATTTGATTTAGATTAGCAGATGCAGTATTAAATGGTATGGATGCATGAAGGAAAATGAACACAGAGATTCCAGGAGTGGAGAAATATGGATTTTACTGAGAATGAGGAAGGTTCCTTGCTGCCTTAGAGTTTTAAGAAGGCAATAGACAATCATTATCACAACCAAGTTATTTGTAAACTTGGTTTACTTACAAAATCCCATGGTTAGGATTTAATGTGCCATATAAGACTTTACCATGATTAATGTGATTTAATGCTATTTACAAATAACTATATATTGTATACTGACTGGACTGGTTGCTTCTGATCTCCCTTGTTTAAGATTATAGGTGTTATAATAATTTTAAAAAGTTTTATTATTATCAATGCATTAATAGTTTAATCCCAGTGTTAGAATCCAATTAGTTTACTAATTTGAAATATTAAGTTCTTAGAATGAAGGAATATATACTCAGAACTGAGATCTATGCATTTAAAAGCTGGAGACATTTAATCTTTTCTCCATATTGACTAACAAGTGATTTATAAGACTATAAGTTAACAATAGAATATATATACATATATTAACACCATTATTACCACCAAAGTTCTGTATCCCTACCCCAACTCATACACTGGAGCTGGAAATCTACATCCCGCCTCCAACCTGAGTTTTTTACTTTGGTGCAATGCTCCAAGCTCTGTCAAATTCTATTTTGTGTTTCCCTTTCCATTCTTCTTTCTCATCTTCAGTTTCTGTGTGGGATCATCCTATAGTCATATTTCTCTTTCTCTGGCTAAACTCACTTAATTCCTTCAAGCTCTTACCAAGATGGGTTGACGAAGGTAGCTTTTTTTTTTTCCTCAGAGAACTTCTCATTTCTGGCTTATGGTGGTATGGGGGATTGAACCTAGGTCTTTGTAGCTTCAGGCATGTGGGTCTCTTTGCATAACCATTATGAATTCTACCCTGACTCATATTATTTTTACAGAGAGAGAGAGAGTGAGAGAGAAAAGGAGAGATACCTATAGCATTGCTCAACCACTTATGAAGCTTCTCCTATGCAGGTAGGGGATGGAGGTTTGAACTTGTGTGCTCCAGCCTGCTAACACGCTTGCTCTATTGAGTTAGTCACCACCTGGCCCATAGTTCATTTTTCAACCATAATTTAGTATTTTCTGAAGCTTCTCATATTGAACTATGTTTGCACTGGATTTTAGATTTATAAGACACTGAGGCTCCACTATAGACATTTATAGACCAATAATGAAAAGATATGGACACACACAACTTTAAAATGAATAAATCCATGTTATGCACTTTGACAAAGGGAATATTGTAGATCTTAAACAGAATGAGAAATTGAATATAGTTCAGAGATCTGTCACAAAAAACTTTAATCATAGGGAAGGCATCAATAACGATACAGAAGATTTGATAACATAATAACATAGAGGCTAATTTTACTGAAACTTGTAAGAAGGTTAGTTAGCTGGTAGTCAAGTATGCCATTCATATATTTTAAACACATGTTCTGTTATTTTTTGCTCACCTTATGCCTTAAGTCAGGCCTCCAAATTTTATTCCTGGACTACTTAATAGCAAAGCCTTTCCTTTGTCATATATATGCATATATAATTTTTAATTTTATTTATAAAATGTAAATATTGACAAGACCATAAAATAAGAAAGGTACAATTCCATACAATTCCCACCATCAGAACTTGAATTCCCATGCCCTTCCTTGAAAGTTTTCCTATTCTTTATCCCTCTGGCAGCATGGACCCAGGATCATTATGGGGTGCAGAAGGTGGAAAGGTATATTGTCTGTAATTTCTTCTCCACTGAACATGGGCATTGACAGGTTGATTCATACTCCAGCCTGTTTCTATCTTTCCCTAGTGGGCAGGGATCTAGAGAAGTTGGGTTCCAAAACACATTGGTGAGGTTGTCTGCCCATGGAAGTCAGGTTGACATCATCTTAGCATCTGCAACTTGGTAATGAAAAAGCATAAAGATATAAAGTGGAATAAATTGTTTAATAATCAGTCAAATTCTGCTTTGTTTTTCCTTTTCTGTTCTTTTTTTTTCAAATTTTGTTTATGAGTGGGATCATCCTCTACTTATCTTTGTCTTTCTGACTTATTTCACTTAATATTATTCCTTCAAGCTCCATCAAAGATGGGTCAGAGAAAGTGCATTCATTGTTATTTTTTGTTAATTTCTTTATTGGGGAATTAGTGTTTTACATTCAGTGGTAAATACAATAGTTAGTACATGCATGTCATTTATCAGTTTCCCATATAACAATAAAAGGCCACCAGATCCTTTGTCATCCTTTTTGGACCTGTATTTTTCCCCCACCCAACCACCTCAGAGTCTTTTACTTTGGTGCAATATGCCAATTCCAGTTCAGGTTCTACTTGTGTTTTCTCTTCTGATCTTGTTTTCCAACTTCTGCCAGAGAGTGATATCATCCCAAATTCATCCTTCTGTTTCTGACTTACTTCACTTAACATGAATTTTTCAAGGTCCATCCAAGATTGGCTGAAAATGGTGAAGTCACCATTGTAATTGAGTAGTATTCCATTGTGTATATATACCACAACTTGCTCACCCACTCATCTGTTGTTGGACACATGGGTTGCTTCCAGGTTTTGTTTACTAGAAATTGTGCTGCTAAGAACATATGTATACACAGATCATTTTGGATGGGTGTGTTGGGTTCCTTAGGAAATATCTCCAGGAGAGGAATTGCAGGATCATAGGATAGTTCCATTTCTAGCCTGAGAGTTCTTCAGCCTATTCTCCACAAAGGTTGGACAAACTGACATTCCCACCAGCAGTGCAGGAGGGTTCCCTTGGCCCCACAACCTCTCCAGCATTTGCTGCAGTTACCTTTTCTGATGTATTACATTCTCACAGGAGTGAAGTGGTATCTCATTGTTATCTTTATTTTTATTTCTCTGACAAAAATTTGGAGCATTATTTTGTATGTTTCTCAGCATTTTGGATCTCTTCTGTGGTGAATATACTGTCCATGTCCTCTCCTCATTTTTGGATGGGGTTATTTGTTTTCTTGTTGAGACTGGCAAGCTCTTTATATATTTTGGTTATTAGCCTCTTGTCTGATGATTGGTATGTAAAGATATTCTCCCATTTTATGAGGGGTCTCTTGGTTTGGGTAGTGGTTTATTTTGCTGTGCAGGAGCTTTTTAATTTGATGTAGTCCCATCGGTTTATACTTGCCTTAGTCTTCTTATAATTGGATTTGTTTCATTGAAGATGTCTTTAAAATTTATGTGAAAATGAGTTCTGCCAATATTTTCCTCTAAGTATCTGATAGTTTCTGGTCTAATGTTCAAGTCCTTGATCCACTTGGAATTTACTTTTGTGTTTGGTGAAATACAGTGGTTCAGTTTTATTCTTCTGCATATTTCAACCCATTTTTTCCAGCACCTTATGTTGAAGAGACTCTGCTTTCCCCATTGAATAGTCTGGACACATTTGTCAAAGTTTACATGTCCATAGGTGTGGGGGATTACTTATGGGATATTGTATTTTGCCAAAGGTTTTCTCTGCATCTATTGATATGACCATGTGCTTTTGGTCTTGCATTTATTGATGTGGTGGAAGGCATTGATTGAGTTACATATCTTAAACCAACCTTGCATCCCTGGGATAAACTCCTCTTGGTCATGATGAACAATCTTTGTAATATACTGCTATATCTGGTTGGCTATAATTTTGTTCAATATTTGATCATCTATGTTCATTAAAGATATTGGTCTATAGTTTCCTTTTTGGTTGTGTCCCTGTCTGCTTTTGGTATCGAACTGATGTTGGCTTCACAGAAGCTGGAAGGGAGTATTCCAGTATCTTCAATCTTCTGGAAGACTTTTAAAAGTAGAGGTATTAACTTTTCCTTGAAGGTTTTGTAGAATTCATTTGTAAAACCATCTGGTCCAGGAATTTTATTTTTTTGAATGTTTTTGATAACTGTTTCAATTTTATTAGCTATGATGGGTCTTTTCATATTATGTAGTTCCTCTTTATTTAATTTTGGAAGTATATAGGTATCTAAGAAATCATCCATTTCTTCCAGGTTCACTAGCCTGGTGGCATAAAGTTGTTCACAGTAGCCTCACATGATATGTTGAATTTCTGTGGTGTCTGTTTTTGTGATATCTCCTCTTTCATTTGCAATCCCATTTATTTAGATCTTCTCCCTTTTTTGTTTTATGAGCCTGGCTAAAAGTTTGTTGATTTTGTTAACTCTCGAAGAACATTTACTTTTGTTGATCTTTTGTATGGTTTTCTTATTTTCAATGTTATTGATTTCTTCCCTAACTTTATTTATTTCTAACTTCTGGTCACTTTAGGGTTCTTTTGTTCTTCTTCTTCTATGTCTTTAAGATGTGCAATCATGCTGTTTATTTGTGCTTTTTCTTGTTTCCTAATGTGTGCTTGTATGGCTATGAACTTCCCTCTCAGTACTGCCTTAGCTGTGTCCCAAATATTCTGATAACTTGTATCTTCATTTTCATTGAACTCTTGAAACATTATGATTTCTTCCTTTGACCCAGTAGTTTTTCTTCATTTGATTTCCTTTTTGACCCAGTAGTTGTTCAATAGTGTACTTTTGAGCTTCCACATTTTGGGACTATTATTAATCTTTTGTCTATTGTTAAGTGTTAGTTTAATCCCACTGTTGTCTGAGAAGATGATTGGGATGATTTCAATGCTCTTGAATATTATGATCCTCTCTTTATGGCCTACCATATTGTTTGTCCTTGAGAATGACCCATGTGGACTTAAGTAAAATGTGTATTCCAGTTTCTTGAGGTGAGTGACTCTGAAAATGTTCAATAGTTCAGGCTTATCTATCTCCTCATTTAGCTCCCTCATTTTTTTCATTGATTTTCTACCTGGATGGTCTTTCAAGTTAAGAGAGTGGGGTGTTGAAGTCCCCTATTATGACTATGTTGCTGTTAATATATTGCCGTAGCTCTTTCAGTAGATTTTTGATGTATTTAGATGGCTTCTCATTGGGTGCATAGGTGTTAATAATTGATAAATCCTCTTGATTGACTGATCCTCCTTTGAGTGTTAAGTAATGTCCATGCCTATCTTTTTAATTTTATTTATTTTAAAGTCTGTCATGTCAGATATGAGAATATCTGTTCCTGCCCCTTTTTGTGGTTCATTGGCTTGTATGATAGTTTTCCATCCTTTCACTTTGAGTCTGTGTTTGTCTTGTTGAGTTAGGTGGGTTTCCTGTAGACAGCGTATTGTTGGCTTGTGTTTTCTGATCCATCTTCCTACTCTATTCCTTTTAATAGGTGAATTCAGGCCATAGGCATTTATTGATATCAAAGATGGAAGATATTTTAATGCCAAGGTTTAAAAGCCTTGGGGTGAGAATGAGGTTGGATATTTGGCATCACAGGGTAGCGGGGGTGGGAGAGTGGGATGGTACACATCTTTTGGTGGTGGGAATAGTGTTTATGTATACTCCTAATAATTTGTAGTCATATATATCTCTATTTAATAAATATGAGAGGGGAAAATTGGTTGTATGCCTCAAACTTTTTAAAGAACACACTGAGTCTTTTTAATACTTTGGCTGAGTCTTTGATATGTTGACTCTCTCAAAAGCCTAGACCAGGGAGAATAGAAGCAGCTGGTGTCAGAGCTATATACAAATACGAAGTATGGTGAAGTTGGGTGTGATACAGCAAATCCTAACAAAGGGATATTTCAAAGTTAACCCTATTACCAAATAATCTGATTATAACAATAACTATCTATTGTCTTCTTGAACCCTAAGACAGTAGGAACCTCACATTTCCTCTATAGAGCCTATATTCCCCCAGTCCTGGAACCTCTAGGGTGGGTTTCACTTTCCTGCATGCTTCTCTCAATTCCTACCAAATAATATTGCATCCATGGATTCCCAAACTAATCAACACAATGAGTACCACCTCAGAATGCTTCACTTCAGACTGTCCAGAGATTCAGGTGTGGAATGTCAACCCTTCATAACCTCATTACTTGGGTGAGACCTTTCCTTTCATAGTATTCTCTAATTCCATTCTGGGAGGTTCACTTCCTAACAAAGTCCCAAACCTAGATATAGACCAGGTCCCATGAGATAGAGCATATGTTCATATTTATCCATAAACTAGGTCAAAATATACACCTGAAAGCAAAAGTACACAATAGTCTGCAATTAGTTAGTATAAAGTTCCTAATGAAATTGTATCTAATTAGACTTAGATACTCTCTTCATCTACTTCCAATTACAGTTCTATCACTTATTCCAAAGCTAAACTTATCAAAGCAAGGACTGCAAAAACTAAATAAGGGCAAGAGACTGGCATGCTTTAGGATGACTCTTTAGTCACTATCAGGCCACCCCATTATCAGGGGCCCTATTCGTGGGGTCCTGAGATTCCCAGACAGAAATGATGGGGCTAGACCTCAAATAAATCCCCCTCTTCATTGTTTCCAGTCATCTCTATCAGGAACAACAAAATAGACATTTTTGTGGATCCCCCCATAGGACCTTGCCCTCAACTTAGATCAACAACTCAACAATGGTAGAGAATGTTCCAAACGGAGGATGGAAAACATGATCTATGTTCCACCTTAGGAAGATGGGTCGATATTAGGACAGCTTGAAATGTTCCTACGCATGACCACAGTATGTGAGCTCAGATCTACAGGGATGCAGAGGTCACATAGGCTCCTAAGCTGAATATGGGCCCCAGACCAAATCAAGTTGATGGAGTTTATAGTCAACAATATTTACATCCCTTTCCTATATTAGGAAGCTACTCTCTTCCCTGATCCAACTTTCTGTCCCTTTTCCATCCATGACATCATCTTCCCAGGCAATAACTTGGATCCACTTGCATATCGGAATTAAGGCTCAGGCAAAAAAAAAAAAAAAAAAAAAAAAAAAAAAAAACAAAAAAAAACAAAACTAGTATAGCCACAGGCCCTTTGGAATAAAACTAAAATATGCCTACTTGCTATCTACAAAATGAAGGACACCCCCCCCCCCCAAGTCTTCATCTGCACTATTCCAGCCTTTAGTTCATGATTAGTCAACAAATTGTTTGGCTTTATATGTTAACTGTCTTTTCAGCCACCAGGTTCCAGATGCTAGCATGATGCCAACCAGACTTCCCTGGACAGACAACTCCACCAATGTGTTCTGGAGCTACACTTCCCCAGAGCCTTGCCCCACTAGGGAAAGACACAAACAGGCTGGAGTTATGGATCAACCTGTCAATGTCCATGTTCAGCAGGGAAGCAATTACAGAAGCCAGACCTTCCATCTTCTGCATCCCACAATGACATTGGGTCCATACTCCCAGAGGAATAAAGAACAAGAAAGCTATCGGGGGAGGGGATGAGATAGGGAGTTATGATGCTAGGAATGTGTGGAGTTGTACCCCTCTCATCCTTGGTTTTGTTATTTTTTCCTTTTTATAAATAAATTGAAAAAGTATTCTAATGATATTAATTCTTCCAATCCATGAGCACGGGATATCTTCCCATTTCTTTGCATCATTTTCTATTTCTTTGAATAGCAACTCACAGTTTTCAGTATCCAGGTCTTTCACTTCTTTGGTCAGGTTTATTCTGAGATATTTTATTGATTTTGCTGTGACATTGAATGGGAATGGTTTCTGGATACCTTCTTCTTCAGACTTAGAGTATGCATAAATAAATACCACTGATTTCAGCATGTACATGTAGCAGAGGGCACTACCATCATTGTTCCTGACCTTCTTCCAGACCAGATTAAAGAGTGAGAGAATGTCTCAATCCATAATCCAATCAATTACATAATTGGGTGAAGGGTCCAAACTCATGGGAGAGTTTTCAAAAAAAAAGTTTTCTGTATAAATATGGCCCTAACATACATATTCAGTGTTCCATTCCTTGAATGGTTCCATTTCAAGCCATTACCTGCATGGTTCCAAGGTTCCTTTCTCCAGAATGTTTTCAATTCCCTCCCCTCCTTTGGACCCTTGTGGGATCTGGACTCTCACTGTGGAATCTTCCTCCTGCACACCTTGCCCTTCTATAAGTATTTAATAACTCTTAAATTAAATATTATATGTTAGAATACTTTAAATAATGTCACAAACCATATACCTGTTAATAGTATTTATTGTCCTACTCAGAACCATAGAGCATTGGGAAGAAAGGAGAATATTATTATAAATCCTGTCTCACTAACATAGAAATTTTTTACAAAAACTCAGAATGTTGTTATAGTTGATTATGTACTACAAAAAATAGAGGATAGTAGATCAGATCAGTACAGTAAAAGGACTCACAGTACAAATTAGCTATCTTTATTTTCCTTCAGTCCCAATATGACTTATAAAGATAGAATCATTAACCAACTACATGCCTGTCTCAAATTACAGGTGTGTATTACCATAATTTCTCTGACCTAAAGTGCAGGATAATTAAGAGATTCTTCTATCAAAATTTTACCATTCAAGATTTAAAAGCAACAAGTTCTTAACAACTTACCCAGGTTATTATAAAATTTACAGTAATATTTGAGTACACAAAGGAACTAATACTATGAATTCTCAAGTGTTCACCTGAAATACTCATTATTAAAATATTAAATCATAAATACTTACTCAAAAGTTGGATATCCCTTAATATCCAGATTGGTTTGTGTAACAAGAGAAGTTTTTTTCCAGGAAGATTTTTTTAAATTTCTTTATTGGGGAATTAATGGTATACTATTGACAGCAAAACACAATATCTTGTACATGCATAATATTTCCCAGTTTTTCACCTAACAATTCAATCCCCAGTAGGTTCTCCTCTACCATCATGTTCCAGGACCTGTACCCTACCCCAGTGTCTTTTACTTTGGTGCAATACACCAACTCCAGTCCAAGTTCTGCTTAATATTTTCCCTTCTGATCTTATTTTTCAACTGCTGTCTGTGATTTAGATCATCCCATATTCATATTTTTGTTTCTAAATTATCTTACTTAACATTATTTCTTCAAGCTCCACCCAAGATGGGGTGAAGAAGGTGAATTCGTAATTTTTAATAGCTGAGTAGTATTTCGTTTTGTATATAGACCACAACTTAGCCACTGATCTATTGTTGGACACTTTCATATTTCATGTAGGGAGTTTTAGAACTTGGGATATTCAATGTATTTTGTCATGGCACATTGAATTAGTAGTGATTTATAAGATTATAAATTAATGGGAGTATAGTTTCACACTGCTCCCATCATCAAAGGATTGTTTCCTAACTCTGAACCCCATATAGTGAGCCTGAAATTCCCCCTCCCCCAGAGTCCTTTAATTTGGTACAGTTCTAAGAAATTCTACACTTCTAAGAGCCAACATTTATCTTCACTGATCTTTTGTATTTCTCTTATTTTTGATATTATTTATTTCTGCCATAATTTTAGTTATTTAAGCCCTTGTGATTGCTTTAGGATTCACTTTTCCTCTTCCTCCTCCACTTCTTCTTCCTTCTTCTTCTCTGCCTCATTTTTCTTGTCGTTAAGGTGTATACTAAGATTGTTTATCTTAACTTTTTCTTACTTCATAATGTGTGTTTGTATGGCTGTAAATTTCCCTCAGTACTGCTGTAGCAATATCCCAAATATTTTGATAGATTGTGTCTTCATTTTTTGATTCTAGAATTTTTTATGTTCATCCTTAATTTCCTCGTTGACTCAGTATTTATAATTATTGTACTGTTGAGTTCCCATATTTAGGGACTTTTACTAAGTTTCATTTACTTTTAAGTGTTAGTTTAATTTCACTGTGAGCTGAGAAGATACTTGGGATTTCAATGTTCTTGAATTTGTTGATATTATATTTGTGGTCTAACATATGGTCATTCTTTGAGAATGTTCCATATGGACTTCAAAAGAATGTATATTGTTGTTTCTTTTGGTGAAGTACTCTAAAAATGTCAAGTAGGTCTAATCTACCTAACTATGCATTTATTTCTCTTGATTCTTTAATGACGTTATGCCTAGGTGATTTGTCAATTTGAAAGACTATGGTATTGAAATCTCCTATCATTATAGTGTCACTGTTATTTAAAAAAAAAAAAAACCTGGGAATTACAAGTGAGAGCAGGATTTCCAGGCCAGTAAGAGAGAGAATATACAGAAAAGGACAAAAGGGAAATGTGGTGGAGTATTATAACCTATCCATAAGCTGGCAGTTGGTGACTAAGTAAGACAAAGGAGATCTGGAACTGGTTCTGCTAGGACAACCCCTCACTAAGTTGCAGATAGTACCATGATGACAACATGACTTTCCTGGACAGATGACCTCACCAATGTATCCTGGAACCCCACTTCTCCAGAGGCCTACCCACTAAGAAAAGATAGAAACAGGCTTGGAGTATGGATCAGTCTACAAACACCCATGTCCAGTGGAAGAGCAATTACAGAAGCCATGTCTTCCATTTTCTGCAGCCCATAATAGGAAAACTTCCAATGGAAGGGATTTACTATAGAACTCAGGCTTTAGGAATTGTATTGTATTATATCCCTCTTATCCTATGGTCTTGTTGATCATTATTACATAAATAAAATATAATAGTTGTTAAGTCCTCTTGGTTGACTGATCCTGTGATTATTATGTAATGTCCATCCCTATCCTTTTTTTTTTTGTTTTATTTTAAAAGTTTATTGTGTCATATATGAGAATACCTGTCCCTGTTTCTCTCTCTCTCTCCGTGTGTGTGTGTTTATGTGTGTGTGAGTGTCCTTCTTATTAGCTTTTATGATTGCTTTCCATCCTTTCATGTTGAGTCTGTGTTTGACCTATTGGCATGGGTAGGATTCATACAGATGACATACAGTTCAGTTGTTTCTTCTGATACATCTTCCTACACTTCAGTTTTTAATGGATAAATGCAGGGGATTGATATTTATTGATGTTGTGTATTTAAGCTATTTCAGCACCATTATTCTAAATTTTTCTGAGTGTTCTGTTTTATGACATGTTTTAAATGGTGTAATTGTTTGTAGGAGACCTTTGAGAACCTCTTGCAGACAAGTTTTAGTGATAATTGATTACTTTAACTGATGCTTCTCTGAGAAAGTTTTTATCCCTCCATCTAGTCTGAATGACAGCCTAGCAGGATACAGTGTTCTTGGCTGAAAGATTTATTCACTGAAAGCTCAGTAGATACCTTGCCATTTTTCTTCTGACTTTCAGAGTTTGTTTAGAAGAAATTTGCTGAAAATCTTAATCTTTTCCTATGTATGTGATTCTTCATTTTTCTTTTGAAGCCTTCAAAATTCTTTCTTTATATTATTCCTTTCCATTCTAACTATAATGTGTCTTGATTACTGTTTGGAACTCTCTTGAGTCTTGGGGCTTCTTGAATCTTCATAGCCCTATGTGTTATTTAGAATAGGGAAGTTCCAAGCTTCCCCAATTTCAGAACCCACAGAATGTGGGCTCAGATCTATAGGGATGCAGAGGTCTCATAGGCTCCTAAAATGAATATGGGCCCCAGATCAGATCAAATCGATGAGGTTTACAGTCAACAACATTTATACAACTTTCCCATATTTGGGGCCTACTCCCTTCCCTGATTCATCTTTCTGGTCCTTTTTCCAGCCATGACATCATCTCCCCAGACAATAACTTGGTTCCACCTGCATATCAGATGTCAGGCTCAGAGAAAAAAATGCTTAAAAAACTAGTATAGTCATGGGCCCTTCAGAATATAGCTAAAATAGGCCTGCTAACTACCTACTAAACGAAGACCCCCAAAGCTTCATCTGTACTATTTCAGCCTTAAGGTTCATGATTAGTCAACAATTTGTTTGGCTTTATATGTTAACTTTTCTTTCAGCCACCAGGTTCCAAATGCCACTGTGATGGCAACCGAACTTCCCTGGGAAGATGACCCAATGTTTCCGGGAGCCCCATTTTCCCAGAGCCCCACCCCACCAGGGAAAGAGAAAGACAGGCTGGGAGTATAGTATGGATCAACCTGTCAACACCCATGTTCAGGTGGGAAGCAATTTCAGAAGCCAGACCTTCCACCTTCTGCACCCCATAATGTCCCTTAGTCCATGCTCCCAGAGGGATAAAGAGTATGAAATCTATAAGGAGAGAGGATGGGATAGGGAGTTCTGGTGGTAGGAATTGTGAGAAGTTGTTACCCCTCTTATCCTATGGTTTTTGTCAGTGTTTCCTTTTTATAAATATTTTTTCTTCTATTATCTCTTGTAGTTTGCTTTCTTCTCCTTTTTTCTCTTTCTGCATGCCCTAGTGAATTTCTGAAAAAATCCTGATTTTATTTCCATATGATTTTGTGATGTTTTCTCTAGTTTATACTGAACACAATCTGAAACAGCTCCTAGTCCATAGCCACACCTCTGAAAATTGGTTATGCTAGATTCTTAAATGACTTTCATTAACACTCTTTACATTTACCATATTTTACCTATTCATAATTTAACTTTATTTTATTTCTACTACCAATATCATTGCTGGGGCTCAATGCCTTTTTGATTCCAATGCTTTCAAAAGAAGTTTTAACTGCATTTTTATTTATAGTACAAGACAGAGAGGCAGGTAAGATCAAGGCAGAAGGAAGAGAGAGATTACAGCATCACACCACCATTTATGAGGACTCCCCACTCTGAAAGCTTTTCCCAGACACACCTTTGTGCCAAAAAAAAAAAAAAAGAAGAAAAGTGTTCTCTACCTTGTAAGCCATTTAACAGCTCCTTTATTATTCATTCATTTTGTTTTATTTTTGCAACTCTGAAGCTTTGCACATGTACAATATTACCTTGCTGAGGTGTTTATTTTATTTTATTTTAAATTATTTTATTTTAATTCAGACAGAGAGATATAGAGCAAGGAATGGAAAAAGAGAGAACTGGGAGTCGGGTGGTAGTGCAGTTGGTTAAGGGCAGGTGGTACAAAGCATAAGGACCAGCATAACAATGCCAGTTCAAGCCCCCAGCTCCCCACCTGCAGGGGAGTCACTTCACAAGTGGTAAAGAAGGTTTTCAGGTGTTTATGTTTCTCTCCCCCTCTGTGTCTTCCCCTCCTCTCTCTATTTCCCTCTGTCCTATCCAATGACGACAACAATAATACCTACAACAATAAAACAGTGGCAACAAAAGGGAATAAATAAATATTTAATAATAAAAAAGAGAGAACTATCTTTCTCTCCTCCTCTCTGTCTTCCCCTCCCTCTCTCCATTTCTCTCTGTCCTATGCAACAACGACAACAACAATAATAACTACAATGATAAAACAACAAGGGCAACAAAAGGGAATAAACATATTTAAAAAAAATTAAAAAAAAAAGAGAGAGAACTTTAACACTGACTTTCCCTTTTGTCATAGTACTTTCCATGAGGTGTTACCTCTATATCTCTGCCCAGTAAATAATTTTTTAGATGAATGCAAACCAATAGTTTTGTCTTTATTGGAGTAATTCAATGAATGTTAACTATGAACATTTATAGTACTATGGATTTTATACCTAATTCCCTAGAGCTTATAATGTATGTATTTATAGCATGAGGCAGTTTTCCTATACAAAATATTTTATGTGACAACTAAAAGAACAATGATCTATGAAATCTAGACATTTAATAACTGAAGTTAGTAAAAAAAATAATAAAGGCAATAGAAGAAAGCAAAATGGAGGGATATAATACGTATGAAAAGTAGGAACATGGAAAATAAAAAGAAATATATAGAAGAAAATGCACCAAACTTGTATTGGAATTCCAACTCTCCCAGCTTTAAGACCAGAGGTCAATTTTTCTTTCTTCTCTGAATCCATAACCATCAATCTGCAAAGTGATTATTAGCATTATATTTTTCTCCAAGCTACTGTGTAAGTAAGTATCTCAACTAATTCAGTTCATATATTTTCATGCTGGTTGAATCTGAGGGTACTGGAGAAAACTGTTTACATTGCTTTAAGAACTATTGTACCCTCTGACATGATATTTTTCTCTTTCTGGTGAGTAAGGTGTTTTTCACATAACCAGAATGGAATACTTTGATGATAAGTCAAGAATGAGGTGACTGAGCAGTTAGAAAAGACATGAGCAATACTGGGTCACAGAAAAGAAGACAAACAGTCTTTCACAGTCTAATATATACAGACAGGAGTGTGATGTACAGCAATTAAGATCTATCTTCAGTGTTAATTAACCTTTCTCACCCTTATGTAGAAACAGACAGCATTAGTTGTCTTACTTCTAATAATGGTATGTAATTAGAACAGATAAAGAAGATACAGATGATAAGAAATAATGCACTCTCTCAACTCCAGTAGACTCATGCCTAGAGATTCTTTTTAGGGAAGGCAAAGAAGTGTGTGTGTGTGTGTGTGTGTGTGTGTGTGTGTGTGTGTGTGTGTGTGTGTATTCTGTTTCATTTTTTCCAGTTTTATCAGAATTTAATTTTTATTGGGGGATTAATAGTTTACAGTAAATAAAGTTGTTGGTACATGTGTAAAATTTTTAATTTTTCTGCAAAATACTCTCACTGCCCCCCCCAAGCCTAGGTCCTCCTACTCTACCATCATGTACCCAGAGATGAAAGCCCCCGCCTCCTCCAAAGTCCTTTTTTTTTTGGTTCAATACACAAACCCAGTCCAAGTTCTACTTTTGTCCCCCTTTTTTGTTCTTATATCTCAGTTTCTGTCCATTAATGAGAACATTCTATATTCATTCTTCTCTTTCTGGTTTATCTCATTTAACATGATTCCTTCAAGATGAGCTGAAAAGGGTGAATTTATCATTCTTAATAACTGATAACCCAAGTTTTTTCTCTAAAGTCCCTAAGGTAAGTCAGCCATTAAGAAAGAGAAAAGAAAAATATAAAATCTGTTTAGAACCAAGCCTTCTTTTATTTATCTGTATATTTCTAGTGCTCTGAAGTTTTTGGAAGATAGGAAGTGACTGGCAATGTTTTAAATGACTATAGGCAAAGCATCTCACTGTAAAATCATTCAACCTTGAAACCAAAGATAATACCAAGATACCACAAAATCTTTGAAATACAAAACAGAATCTTTGTAATTATTTGTAATAATAATTTGAACTATTAATTTTGGAAAGAGGCAAGATTAGCTTAAAGATTAATTACAATTGATCAATGACAAGCTAACTGTAAAGAACTATTTTTTTTTATTGCCACCGGGCTTATAATGGAGACTCAGTCCCTGCCTACATGATAAACCCACCACTTCTGCAAGCCATTTTTCCTTTTATAAATTTCTTTTCTTATTTCATAGGAAAATTGAAATATATATATATATATATATATATATATATATATATAGAGAGAGAGAGAGAGAGAGAGAGGGAGAGAGAGAGAGGCCAGAGAACTGATTATCTCTGGCTTATGGTGGCAGGGCCCACTGTGCTGGGAAGTCCAGGTCATTGCTTGTATGATAACCTTTTACTTGTGATCAGTTTGTTAGTCAAAATGTGACTGACTGCATTGTGTTGCTCTATGTTTAGGTTAGTGGTTACCCCAAACTCCCCCCCCCCCAGATTTATGGATATATTTACCTGACTTTTCTTTCAACGAACAACTTGTCCCACTTTCTGGGAGGCTTTCCAAGAGGTGACTGCCTTGTCTCTCTGTGCACTTTGCCCTTGGCACACGGAGCTACCCAGGACTCCTAGGTGGCTGCTCTGCCCCTCTCCTCAGCTGTCCAGGGGAAGGGGGACCCAGCATGAACTCAAAGGTCCAGCTGCATATCAGATGTCAGGCTCAGGCAAAAATCAGTAAAGTCATAGGTCCCTTGGAATATACCTAAAATAGACATACTAGCTTTTGCCCAAAATGGAGACCCCAAATCTTTATCTGCAGTATTCTTGGATTTATGTTCATTATTAGTCACCATTTTTTTTCTGCTTTATATCTTGACTCTTATTCAGTCATCATGTTCCAGATGCTATCATGATGCAACCTGACTTCCCTGGGAAGACGACCCACCCAATGTGTTCTGTAGTCCCACCTCTCCAGAGTCCTTCTCAACTAGATGAAGAGAGAGACAAGCTGGAGGTATGGATCAACCTGTCAATGCCCAGATTCATCGGTGAA
Source organism: Erinaceus europaeus (assembly GCF_950295315.1). NCBI lineage: Eukaryota > Metazoa > Chordata > Mammalia > Eulipotyphla > Erinaceidae > Erinaceus > Erinaceus europaeus. Next base: position 87,947,387 of record NC_080171.1, on the reverse strand, counting down.
GCAATTACAGAAGCCAGACCTCCCACCTTCTGTACCCCATAATGATCCTGGGTCCATACTCCCAGAGGGATGAAGAATAGGAGAGCTATCAGGGGAGGTGACTGGATATAGATTTCTGATGGTGGGATTGTGTGGAATTCTCCTTTTATTATCCTATGTTTTTTTTTCAATATTTCCATTTTATAAATAAAAAATTAAAACCCTCCCTAAGTGCAAAAGCCCAGGTTCAGATGGCTACTCTAATGAACATTTTGAAACTCAAAGAGTGAACACCAATCCTCCTCATTTTCAAAAAATAGAAGAATGAACACTTCTAAACATCTATGAGGCTAATCTCATGTTGATCCTAAAGCAGAAAAGGACTCCACCAAAACAAAACAAACAAAAAACAAAACAAACAAACAAAAAAGCTATATACCAATATCCTTGATGAACACTGATGCAAAGATCCTCAACAACATTTTAAATAATCAAATTGAACAACATAATAAGAGAATAGTCCACTACAACCAAGTGTGTTTCATTCCTGGGAAACATGGATGCTTCAACATCTGCAATCAATCAATTTAATTCACCATATCAATGAAAAGAAAGATAAAGATCACATGATTTTATTAATTGATGCAGAAAAGGCAGTCCAGCACTCATTTTTAATAAAGGCACTGAAGTAATTGAGAGTAGGAGGCAAAAATTTATCAGCATAATAAAGGCTATATATAATAAAACCATGGATAACATCATAATCAATGAAGAGAATTGAAAGTTTTCCCCCAATATCAGGAACTAGACAATGATGACCACTCTTACCACATCCATTCAACATAGTCCCAGATGTCCTTGCCATTGCAATCAGGCAAGAAAGAGATATCAAAATAATCTAACTGAAAAAGAAAGAGGTAAATTATTATTTTTTTTAGAACATATGTTGATGTACCTAGAGGATCCCAGGAATGCTGCCAAAAGACTACTGGAAATCATTAATAAATCCAGTAAAATATCAGGTTACAAAATCAATGGCCACAGATATGTGGCTTTTCCTATAAGAAAAATGGGCCAGTGAAAGGGGGACTGAAGGATCCAATCTATTTACAATAGAACTCCTTCATCACAAGGGTAAAAGAGTGGCTCACTTAGGGGCAACAGACTGGCTCACTTAATCTGGCTGTTTTGGCCAATACCAGACCACCTAATCATCTTGGGCCTTAGTTATGGAATCTTTGAATCTCCACACAAATATATATCATGATCCTAGACCTCTAATAGTTCCCTCTGTCTATCATCACTGGTCATTTCCATCAGGAATACCAGCATAAGCCCTCTTGTGGATGACTCCAGGAACTTCTTCTCCCTATAAAGTAGCAACAGTTGTGAAAAACCCACTCTTCAAAAATAAGCTGGGTCATCCTACCCTGTCACTCTAGGAGAACTAGTCCTGGAATGCTTGCAGCCTAGAATGCACTGAGCTGTGACCATTAACTGAAAGCTCAGACCAACAGGCTCCTGTGTTAAATAGGAACAGTAAATATATATATATATATATATATATATATATATATATATATATATATATATATATATATATATATACACACTCCCCTGGATAAGGTGGATGGTGTAAATAGTTAATTTTATTTATTCATAGATTATTTTTTAAAGATTGGGAGCTACTTTCTGCCTAAACCCAGATTTATAGCCTTACTCTCAGCTCTGAAAACATTTATCAGATATTTGTCCACCTCCAAGTCAGATGTTGCACTCAAGCAAAACCTATGAAAGTCACAGGTCTCTAGGAACATACCCAAAATTGTCTCCCCACACTTATTTCCACACTAAGATCCCAATTCGCATGTGCTCTGTTCCTTCTTTATGGTTTCTATTTATTAAACATTTTGCCCTAGAAATAAACCTGACAAAGGAGGTGAAGCACCTTTTCAAGTGTGTGTGTGTAAGTTCATGATTAGTCGACAATTTGTTTGGCTTTATATGTTAATTCTCTTTTCAGCAACCAGGTTCCAGATGCTACCATGACGCTAATCAGACTCCTCTGGGCAGACAGTCGCACCAATGTGTCCTGGAGCCCTGCTTCCCCAGAGCCTGACCACTAGGGAAAGAGAGAGACAGACAGGGAGTATGGGTCAACCTGCCAATGCCCATGTTCAGCAGGGAAGCAATTACAGAAGCCAGACCTTCCACCTTCTGCACCCCATAATGACTCTGAATCCATACTCCCAGAGGGACAAAGAATGGGAAAGGTACAGCAGGAGGGAATGGGATACAGAGTTCTGGTGGTGGGAACTGTGTACCCTTCTTATCCTATGTTTTTTGTCAATGTTTCCTTTTTATAAATAAAAATAATTTTAAAAAAGGATGAACTGAGCTTGAAAACTGTCCTCCATGGCCATAATGACCTTTCTGTACCACTGTGCCACGATTTGATTAACCTGTAATTTGTCTTATACCCTTAGTCTAAGAAGACTCTGAAGTCTTTTATTTCTTTAACTACTATAGTTTCATTGTTCATTAATGATTTACAATAATAGTCAATGAGATAACACCACCAGAGTTCTGTGCCTCTATTCCCCTCCAGTGAAAACTTCAATAATTCTCTTTTTTTTTTTTGGATAGGACAGAGAGAAATGGAGAGAGGAGGGAAAGACAGAAAGAGGGAGAGAAAGATAGATACTTGCAGACCTGCTTCACCACCTGTGAAGTGACTCCCCTGCAGGTGGGGAGCCTGGGGCTCGAACCAGGATCCTTACGCCATTCCTTGCACTTTGCGCCACTGTCCGACTCCCTCAATAATTCTTTAAAGGTCACAGATCTGGGTTGACATATATATGTCTATTTTTCTACAGTCCTGCCTTCATTTTTTTTTCTAAGTTATACCTACAACTTTTACTATTCCAGAATGTTTTTTCTATTTCTTATTCTCTCCCAGATAAGTGAAACAGTGCCTATATTCCTCTGGTGTCTTCCAGATTCTTTACAGCTTATTTTACCTGGTTAGCTATGTTATATCAAACTAGATGCATTTTTAGAAGCACTCTTTAGCTCAAATGATCATGTAGGAGGTAGGGAATTCTAAGGTGAGACACTTCCCATAATTCTATTATCTGTATGTCCATATCTGACCATAATAGTTTGTCCTGAAGTAAAGAGCAGACTCAATTGAAACATCAGATTATTTCTTCTGGAAAACAGTCATTTCAAAAAATGAGAGCAAGTGAGACATATAAGCCATATTGATAGTGGTGTCAAAGAGAAAATTAAGATCCTTTGCCCTCCTTCCTCTGAATTTCCCTTCTCATTTCTCTTGAATATTAATTATGCAATTCTTTTGGTTTGAAGCATATACTCATATAGTCAGTACCACTTTTAAGTCCTCATTTTTTGAGTTAGCTTATATTTCATTCTGATATTTTAATAATAAGAATCACATATAAATTTATCATTATCATTTAAATAATGTATATGTAGTAAGTGAGCAAGATAAAATTAAATCAATCATGGAAACACAAACATTGACTATTTATTGAAGGTTTAAACACTACAATTGAGGAATGAATTATGATTGCTTTACTAAAACAGAAGCTTACTTACAACAGTCATTTCCTTAGACTATCCCTTTCTGGCATATCAGATGCAGATATTATATTACATAACCTTTTAGGTTGCTCTCAGACCAATCCTAGGGTTAAGCCTCATTTCACTCTGCCAAAATGATGCAAGACTTGACAACAGTTCAAAACTTCTGTGTGACAGATTGTCTTTGGTGGTTATTTATCTTAATGTCCACCTCCCTATGTGCAGTTCTCCATATGTAACAGAGATAATTGCCTGTGTCTTTAGACGGTATAGTCAGAACTGGGATTACATCCAGGCTTTGTAACCATAGTTCATCCTTCAACCCAGACTGCTGCTTCAATTCCATCACCACATGTGTAAACATCTGTCAGACAGTCAACCAGACAGGTTTTCCAGATCACCTTCATTAGTCACTTAACACATCTAATTTCTTCCCAGAAAAGCACTCCTACCTAGTGAGAGTAGAGTTATCATTACCATTTTAGGTTGTGCATGTCATTGAATGAAATATTATTGAGGAGATGGTACTTGGAACAAATTTGCCTTAACTGGTCCGAACCATTTTGTATGAGTTGAAGAGTACTTTGCTCTTTCTTTAGCACACATCAAATTAGTTTTTCAGAACTTAAACAATATGTGTGTTGGATTATAGCTGATAAAAAGGGAAAACATGACATCACAAAATATTAGAACACATTGATCACTTGAATATTACAGTTTTACTTAGATTACTGAAAATGAAGTGATTTTTTTTTAGTTTAATTTTTTCCTGCTATGTTCAAGGGAAGATGTAGGTTTCATAGTTAGGTCTCAGAAAACACCTGATATAGGAGAAAATGTGTCAAGAGAGTAGATAGAATATTGCCTAGAAGTTCTTAAATTAACTCTGTCCTACCTTCAGTCAGAACAGATATATTCTACTTTGAGATATACTAGACAAAATTATTTTAAAGTAAAAACTTAAAAAAATAAAAATAACATTTTTGCAAGGTGAATGCCAATATTTCTCTTTCTTAAATAGGGAAGGCTAGAGAAACTGAAACATGATCACCCTACATCTCCAGTCAAACTTTTGAAAAAGCATATTTTGTCACTCTTTAAAAACAAATGGATTCACACATCTCCAATTATTGTTTGAACTTTGGTACTGTGATTCTTCACTATCAATTTATCAGTTCAAAGTTAACATCTGCAAACTTGTTCCCAGCTTCCATTCCTTTGTTTCTCTGCACACTACCACCAAATTTAATGTAAAAAGGGTTTTTTTAAAAAAAGTTTTATTGACTTATTTTTCATTTATGAAAATCCCTGATTGATCACATATGTTTAATGATTGCTAACTGAATTCTTACAAAGGAAAACTTTTTTCTCTGTATCCTATGTTTTATCTTATCATTTTGAAATTTATTTATTTTTGATTTATAATACTATTATATTTAATAGATATATTTATTATATATACATGTTACAAGATTCATCATACAAGCTTACAAATTTCTGGTACTGTTTTACTAAAAAGATCCTTCCATTAGTTTTCTACCCTTTGAACTTTTCGGTCTTTATTAAGTCTAAGTGTTAGTTGTACTTTAATCTGGTTTTGCCAGTTTATTCATTTTATTTATTTATAGCCTATATTTGAGTAAAAGCATCTGGTTACTGATAGCACTTTCCTTTGTTGTTATTGTTGTTTTTCATTAACATAGCCAGCCAGAGTTCTACACATTATGACCTAAAAAGTCACAATTTCATGAATTTCATATATTTTGATGACAGATGATAAGTATATACTCCACACCTTTATGGAATAGTCTATTAATGTGCAGTTAGGTTAATTTAATGTTTTGGGTAATATGAATAATGAAGCTATGAATACAGAGATGTATCCTTTAGAATTACAGTTTTCATGTACTTCAGATAAATTCCTGGAAATGATATAGCATCATAAGATATCTCAATTTTTTTTATTTAAGAAAGGATTAATTAAGAAAACCATAGGGTATGAGGGGTACAACTCCACACAATTCCCACCACCCATTCTCCATATCCCACCTCTCCCCTAATAGCTTTCCCACTCTCTATCCCTCTGGGACCATGGACCCAGGGTCATTGTGGGTTGTAGAAGGTGGAAGGTCTGGCTTCTGTAATTGCTTCCCCGCTGAACATGGGCGTTGACTGGTTGGTCCATACTCCCAGTCTGCCTCTCTCTTTCCCTAGTAGGGTGGGTCTCTGGGGAAGTGGAGCTCCAGGACACATTGGTGGGGTCTTCAGTCCAGGGAAGCCTGGCTGGCATCCTGATGACATCTGGAACCTGGTGACTGAAAAATGAGTTAACATACGAAGCCAAACAAATTGTTGAGCAATCATGGACCCAAAACTTGGAGTAGTGGAGAGGAAGTGTTGGGGGGGGGGGTACTCATTGCAAATTCTAGTGTACTTCTGCTTTCAGGTATATATTTTTCAGTAGTTTACGGATACATGTGAACATCTGCTCTCTCTCATAGAAACTGGTGTATATCTAGGTTTTGGGACTTTGTTAGAAAGTGAACCACCTGAGACGTAATTAGAGTATACTATGAAAGGAAAGTTCTCACCCGAGTAATGAAGCTGAAGGGTTGTCATTCCACACGTGAAGTCTCTGGACACAGTCTGAAGTGAAGCATGTTGAGGTGGCAATCGTTGTGTTGATTAGGTTGTGATCGGCAGATGCAATATTATTTGATATGGATTGGGAGAGGCATTCAGGAAAGTGGGCCCTATCCAAGGGTTCCAGGACTGGGGGAAGTAGAGGCTCTATAGTGGAGATGTGAGGTTCCTGCTGTCGTAGGGTTCAAAGAGGCAATCGATAGTTAATGTTATCAAAACATTATTTGGTAATTGGGTTAACTTTGAAAAGTCCTTTTGTTAGAGTTTGCTGTACAGTACCCAGTATCTTGTATATAGCTGTGCTATTGGTTGCTTCTGATATACTTGGTCTAGGCTTTTGAGAGAGTCTGCATATCAAATACACAGCCTATATATTAAAAAGATTCAGGACCTGTATTCTCCCCACCCACCCACCCACCCCAGAGTCTTTTACTTTGGTGTAATACTCCAATTCCATTTCAGGTTTGACTTGTGTTTTCTTTTCTAATCTTGTTTTTCAACTTCGGCCTGAGAGTGAGATCATCCCGTACTGTTAAATGGGAATCTGGGGAATGTTATGCATGTAAAAAAAAAAAAGGAAGAAGAAGTAGAAACGCAAAGCAAAAATTGACTGAGTTTGGAGTATGGCACCAAAGTAAGAAAGCAGAAGTATACTAGAGTTTGCAGTGAGTCCCTCCCTAATACTTCCTCTCCACTTTTCCAAGCTTTGGGTCCATGATTGCTCAACAATTTGTTTGGCTTTGTATGTTAACTCTCTTTTCAGTCACCAGGTTCCAGGTGTCATCAGGATGCCGGCCAGACTTCCCTGGATTGAAGACCCCACCAATATGTCCTGGAGCTCAGCTTCCCCAGAGACCCAGCCTACTAGGGAAAGAGAGAGGCAGACTGGGAGTATGGACCGACCAGTCAACGCCCCATGTTCAGCGGGGAAGCAATTACAGAAGCCAGACCTTCTACCTTCTGCAACCCACAATAACCCTGGGTCCATGCTCCCAGAGGGATAGAGAATGGGAAAGCTATCAGGGGAGGGGGTGGGATATGGAGATTAGGTGGTGGGAATTGTGTGGAGTTGTACCCCTCCTACCCTATGGTTTTGTTAATTAATCCTTTCTTAAATAAAAAAAAAAAGATTCAGGCTGTGTTTTGAGACCTACAGTTAATATTCCCCTCTCATATTAATTAACTAGTGATTTATATGACTACATTTTACCAGGAGTGTACATAAACAACATTCCCACAACCAAAAGACTGTGACCCATCCCTCCCACCCACTTCCACCACCCACTGGCCCAGGAAGCTGCATGTCTACCCCTCACCACAGGGTTTTTACTTTGGTGCCCTACTTACAATTTGGTCAGGTCCTGCTTTTAGTTTCCCTTTCAGATCTTATTAGTCAACTTCTGTTGATGAGTGGGATCATCCCATACTCATCTTTATCTTTCTGACTTAGCTCACTTAACATAATTCCTTCTAGCTCTATCCAAGATAGGTCAGATAAGGTGGGTTCATTGTTCTTGATAGTTGCATAGTATTCCATTGTGTATATTTATCACCGCTTTCTCAGCAACTCATCTATTGTTGGGCACCTGGGTTGCTTCCAGGTTTTAGCTATTATGAATTGTGCTGCTATGAACATAGGAGTACACACCTCTTTTCCGTTGGGTGTTATGGAGTCCTTGGGGTATAACCCCAGGAGAGTAATTACTGGATCAGATGGAAGGTCCATGTCTAGCCTTCTGAGAGTTTTCCAGACTGCTCTCCACAGAGGTTGTACCAATTTACATTCCCACCAGCAATGTAAAAGGATTCCTCTGTCCCCACAGCCTCTGCTGTCCTTTTTGATGTATGCCATTCTTACAGGAGTGAGGTGGTATCTTAGTGTTGTCTTAATTTGCATTTCTCTGACAATCAGTGACCTAGAGCAGTTTTTCCTATGTTTGTTAGACTTTTGGATCTCCTCTGAGGTGAATGTTTTGTTCATATCCTCTGCCCATTTTTAGATGGGGTCATTTGCTTTTTTGGTGCTAAGTTTGCTGAGCTCTTTATATATTTTGGTGATTAGTTTCTTGTCTGATGTATGGCTTATGAAGATCTTCTCCCATTCTGTGAGGGGTCTCTTTGTTTGTTTAATAGTTTCTTTGGATCTGCGGAAGCTTTTCAATTTGATGTAGAATTGCCAAAACCATCTTGAGGAAAAGAAGCAGAAATGGAGGCATCACACTCCCAGACCTTAAACTATATTTTAAAGCTATCATCATCAAAACAGCATGGTACTGGAACAAAAATAGGCACACAGACCAGTGAAACGGAATTGAAAGCCCAGAAATAAATCCCCACACCTATGGACATCTAATCTTTTAAAAGGGGGCCCAAAGGATTAAATGGAAGAAGGAGGCTCTCTTCAATAAATGGTGCCGGGAAAACTTGGTTGTAACATGATGAAGAATGAAATTGAACCACTTTATCTCACCAGAAACAAAAATCAACTCCAAATGGATCAAAGACCTAGATGTCAGACCAGAAATAATCAAATACTTAGAGGAAAACATTGGTAAAACAGTTTTCCACCTACACCTCAAGGACACCTTTGATGAATCAAACCCAATTGCAAGGAAGACTAACGCAGAAACAAACCAATGGGACTACATCAAATTGAAAAGCTTATGAACATCGGGAGTGGGTGAGAGGGATGGGTCACAGTCTTTTGGTGGTGGGAATGGTGTTTATGTACACTCCTAGTAAAATGTAGTCCTATACATCACTAGCTAATTAATACAAGAGGGGGAAAATTAATTGTATGTCTCAACGTTTTTCAAAACACAAACTGAATCTTTTTATTATATAGTGTAATTGATATGCAGACTCTCTCAAAAGCCTAGATCAAGTAGATAGAAGCAACCAATAGCACAGCTATATACAAGATACTGGGTACTGTACAGCAAACCCTAACAAAAGGACTTTTCAAAGTTAACCCAATTACCAAATAATGTGATGATCACATTAACTATCATTAACTATTGATTGTCTTTTTGAACCCTAAGACAGCAGGAACCTCACATCTCCACTATAAAGCCTCTACTTCCCCCAGTCCTGGAACCCTTGGATAGGGCCCACTTTCCAGTAAGCCTCTCCCAATCCATATCAAATAATATTCCATCTGCCGATCACAACCTATTCAACACAATGATTGCCACCTCAACATGCTTCACTTGAGACTGTGTCCAGAGACTTCACGTGTGGAATGACAACCCTTCAGCTTCATTACTCGGGTTAGAACTTTCCTTTCATAGTATACTCTAATTCCGTCTCAGGTGGTTCACTTTCTAACAAAGTCCCAAAACCTAGATATACACCAGTTTCTGTGAGAGAGAGCCTATGTTCACACGTATCCATAAACTACTGCAAAATATATACCTGAAAGCAGAAGTACACTAGAGTTTGCAGTGAGTATCCCCCTAACACTTCCTCTCCACTATTCCAAGCTTTGGGTCCATGGTTGCTCAACAACTTGTTTGGCTTCGTATGTTAACTCATTTTTCAGTCACCAGGTTCCAGATGTCATCAGGATGCCAGCCAGGCTTCCCTGGACTGAAGACCCCACCAATGTGTCCTGGAGCTCTGCTTCCCCAGAGACCCATCCTACTAGGGAAAGAGAGAGGCAGACTGGGTTTATGGACCGACCAGTCAATGCCCATGTTCAGCAGGGAAGCAATTACAGAACCCAGACCTTATACCTTCTGCAACCCACAATGACGCTGGGTCCATGCTCCCCGAGGGATAGAGAATGGGAAAGCTATCAGGGCAGGGGGTGGGATATGGAGAATGGGTGGTGGGAAATGTGTGGAATTGTACCCCTCCTACACTATGGTTTTGTTAGTTAACACTTTCTTAAACAAAAAAAATATAAAAAAAGAAGTTTAGGCCCATTGTATGTGTATGGTAATTGAAGAATTCCCTAGCTACAGCCCCAGATGATGATGTGTTGTGATATTGACAAAATGTGCCATTATTAAATTGATTAATCTCTAGCCCTTATCTGACTTTTGTAGTCCTTTCTTTATCTGATGATCTTAGATTTTTCTCTCAGTTGTTTAGTCATTGAGTATCATTTGTTGAGCCCAGCCAGAGTTAGGTTTTTGGGATCTTTCTTGTTTGGGCCTTTCTGCTAGGCTGTGCTGCTAATTTGGTCTAAATTCAATCAACTACAGTATTTATGATACCTTCTTTAGGCACTTCAGCCATTATTGAGCACTTTGACTTTGAGTTATATAATTGACCCTTGTTTATGGATGTATGTATGACTGCATCCAGTACCCTAAACCGTAACCTAATCCAATATCTGCTACTTAGTTAATAATGTTAACATCTAATGTGGATGTAGATAGTCTCAAATGTTGGGACAGGTCTCACCAGATTTGAAGAGTTGTGAGGTTGACTTTTCAGGCTCGGTATTTCTGGTTATAGCCAACAGTAGGATTTCAGTGGCAGCATAATGTGGGATGGCAGCACCAGTATCGATTTGGTTGCAGTTGACAGAGGTGGAATGACTATAAGGAATCATAGAGGAGGAATATCAAGAAGTATGGGTATATCCTAGAGGTACCAGGACTAGAAGAAATGAAGGTCTTAAAGAGAATAAAAGAGGTTTCTTCTAGTCTCAGAGTTAAAATATCAATAATGAATTATTATTATAACCAGGTTAATTGATGGGCTTGTTTTCTGTGATAATCCAATGTTTAGTATCTCTATTAATATACTTGACTTCACTACGCTTTGAACCCCATTAGTGGTATCTGAACCTCTTTGTATCTTAGATACTATCAAGGCCAAAAGATCTTGATCTGTCTGGCCTAATGCTAGAGTTAATTTTGATGTTTACAGAGCTATATTTTCAGATAACTTTTTAGAGCTCCATAAACTATCCCGTTATCAGAGTTTAATCATCTTGCAAATCTAACATATTAAGTGTTTAGGCAAAAGCTAATATCTGTCCTTAGTACTATGGTCTATACAGGGAACTTGACATATTAAATCTACGTTCCCTCCCACCCCCAAAATTTCACATTTTTCCTGCCACCAAAAGTCTGTGCCCTCCCTCCTCCCCCCTAGGTAACCACTATAGTTTTCCAACTTAAATATGAGCTGTGTTGTGTCTGGTTTATTATTTTAAGTTTGTGTTCAGTTCTCTAAATTCCACATGAGTGAAACTATACTGTAGTTTTCCTTTAACTCTTTGCTTATTTCACTAAGCATAATGTTCTGAAGCCCCATCCATTTTATCCCCAAGAATGTAATATCATCATCATTTTTTATTGCTGAGTAGTACTCCACTGAGTATATGTCCTATAACTTTTCTATCCAGTCATCCATCGAGTGACAGTTTGGTTGCTTCCAAATCTTTGCTATTGTGGATAATATGGCTATGAACATGGAGGTATACATCCCTTCATATTAGTAATATGCTCTCTTTTGGATAAATGCCTAGGAGTGGAATTGCTAGATTGTAAGTTATTTCCATCTGTATCTGTTTAAGGATTCTCCATAATGGTTGTACTATTTTGCATTCCCACCAGCAGTATATTAGAGTTCCTTTATCTCCACATCCTTTCCAACATTTATCCTCTCCGTTTTGTTGATGAAGGCCATTCTGCCAGGTGTGAAGTGGTGTCTCAGTGTGGTTTTAATTTGCATTTCTCTGGTGATAAGTGAATCAGAGTATTTCTGCATATGTCTGTGGGCCATACGTATCTCTTTTTTTTGGTGAACTGTCCATGCATGTCCTCTGCTTACTTTTTTATTGGGTTGTTCTTTTTTCTTTTTGTTGAGCTGTATGAGTTCTTTATAGGTGTAGGAGACCAGATTGGATGACGAGACGTCAAGCGTTGGACAGGGTGGGCTAAGATCTGGTCTCCTACACCTACAATGAACTTCTCTGTTCCAGACTCTTGGAAACAGAGTTGGCAGTCTGCTGAGGTAAAGAACAAACACCTCATCACAGACCCCTGCTAACGTCAACCCGGCTTTGACCTAGCACGTTATGATTGGGCCCTCCTCAATCGCTATCGAACAGGCCATGGCCAGTGCACCGCTATGTTCCATCGCTGGGGAGCCAGAGATGACCCGAACTGCCCCTGCGGCTCCAGACAGACTATGACCCATATAGTCAACGACTGCAACCTCTCCAGATTCAAAGGAGGTCTTGAAACTTTACATCAGGCTCAACCTGACGCAGTTAACTGGCTACGGAAGAAGGGCAAATGCTAGAAGAAGAAGAAGTTCTTTATGATGTTTGATATCAACTGCTTGTCTGCAGTATGATATGTGAATATGTTATCCCATTTTCTGGGTTTCCTGTTTATCTTTATGAAGTTTTCTTTTGATGTATGGAAACTTTTTAATTTGATATAGTTCATTTGTTCAGTCCTGCTTTAGTTTCCCTTGCCCATGGCATGAAGTTTCCAAATATGTCTTTAGTGTTAATGTCATGAAATGTTTCACCAATATGTTCTTCTATGTTTTTTATATTTTCATGTATGATATTCAGATCTTTGATCCATTTTGAATTAATTGTGGTGTATGGTGTTAATTGGTGGTCTAGTTTCATTTTCCTACATGTGTCTGTCCAATTCTGCCAACACCATTTGTTAAAGAGACTTTATTTTCCCCAGTGGGCATATTTGGCCTCTTTTTCATGTATGAGGTGTCTCTACATGTATGTATTGAGTTCTGGACCATCTATCCGATTCTATTCGTCCACATTACCATTTTTGTTCCAATACCACACTGTTTTGATTACTATTGCTTTGTAGTATAACCAAAAGTTGGGTAGTGATGCCTCCATTTTTCTTCTTTTTCCTTAGAGTGCTTATGCTATTCATGTTTTTTTAAAGTTCCACATGTGTTTTTGAATAGTCTGTTCAATTTCCTTTAATTAGGATTTTAATATGGATTGCATTGAATCTATAGATTGCTTTTTGGCAAAATTGCCACTTTGATGATATTTATTCTTCCAATCCATGAACAGGGGATATCCTTCCATTTCTTTGTGTCATCTTCTATTTATTTTAATGGTGTCTTTTAGTTTTCCTTGAAAAGGTCATCCTTGTTAAATTTACTCCTACATATTTGATCTTCTTGGTTTCAATTGTAAATGGTGTTAAAGGTGTTGTTTCCTTTAGTTTCATATCTTCTGACCCATCTTTTGCATAAAGAAATGGCACAGATTATGGGTATTGATTTCATAGTCTTCTAATTTACTGAATTTACTGATGATTTCTAGAAATTTCTTGGCAGAGTTTTATTTATCCTTTCAATGAACCAGCTCTTGGTTTCATTAATCTTCCTAATAGTTGTCTTATTTTCTATTTCATTGATTTCTACTCTGATTTTGACTATATCCTGTCTCCTAATTACTGTCAGTTATTTTTGTTGCTCCACTTCTAGTTGACTGAGATAAGTAGCTAGATGGTTTACTAGTGATTTTCCCTGTTTGTTAATGTGGGCCAGTATTGCTGTGAACATACCTCTAAGCAATGCTTTTGCTGCATCCCATAGGGTCTGGTAACTGGTTTCTTCATTTACATTGGTATCAAGATAATTTTTAATTTTTCTTTTTTGATCACTTCAGTGACCCATTTATTGTCCAGCTGCATATTGTTAGTCTCCAGGCTTTGGGAAAATTTCCTTTTTTGGTTGATTTCTAGTTTCATGTCTTCTTGGTTTGAAAGGATCCTTTTCTTAATTTTAATATTTATGTGTTTGTTTATACTGTCTTTGTGATCCAACATATGGTCAATCCTTGTAAATGTTCCATATGTACTTGAGAAGAATGTGTATTCATTACTTTTGGAATGGAAATTTCTGTATATATCTATTAGGTCCATTTAACCTTGGGTTTCATTTAAGTTTTCTCTCTATATATTGATTTTTTGTCCAGTTGTTCTGTCTCTTGCTATAAGTGGTGTGTTGAAAACTCTTACTATTATTGTGTTGCTATCAAAGTCTCCCTTGTGATATATATATATATATATATATATATTCCTAAGTTTGGGGCATATGTATTTATGATACTTATATCTTTTAGTTGGATTGATCCTGTAACCATTATGTAATGTCCATTTCTATCTCTGATTACTTTCTTTTCCTGAAAGTCTGTTTTATCAAGAATAAGATAGCTGTCCCTGCCTTTTTTTTTTTTTTAGAGTTACTAGCTTGGAACTTCTTGTTCCAACCTGTTATATTCAGATTCCATTTGTCTTTTCTTTGGATGTGTGTTTTCTGAAGACGTATAATGGGTGGATCCTGTTCTTTAATCCACTTAGATACTCTGAATATTTTGACAGGTGAATTTAGGCCATCATGTTTAAGGTGATTATTTATATATGTGTTTTACTTATTTCCATTCTGATTTTTTTAGTTTATTTTAAATTGATAAAATTTTGTTCATTTGTTTCTTTCCTTTTGTTTGGATGCATTTGTGTAGTGAATTTCTCACTGATTTTTCTTGTGCTTTCTGTAAATCTCTGTTCCCCATTTTGTTTTGTCTTTATTATGTGTATAATAATTAGCATTGTGTATCTAGAAAAGTCTTAAGTTGATTTTTATTAAAAAACACTTGATAAGGCTTCTTTGTCTTTTAGTGTTCTCCCATATTTGCTTATTGGTCTTTCTTATTTTATTGTGTTCTTGTTTCTAGTCTACTGCTGTTCACTTCACTGAGAACATGTGTTCCTTTGCTTCCTCCTTTCCTTTAGGACTCTATTCAGTATTTCTTGTAAAGTGTGGTTGATTGTAGTAAATTCCATTAGTTTTTTGATATTTGAGGAAACCTTTATATCTCCCTCATACCTGAAGGATAATTTTTCAGGATACAAAATTCATGGCTGGAATTTCCTATCCTTAAATGCCTTGGATATATCATTCCACTCTCTCCTTGTCTCTAGGGTTTGTGAAGAAAAATCTGGTGAGAGTCTGATAGTTCTGCCTTTGTATATAATTTCTTTCCTTTTCCCTAGTATCCTGCACTTTTCCTTGTCATTAAGTTTTAGTAATTTTACAAGAATGTGCCTTGACATTGCCAACGTTGGATTTGCCAACCTGGGTGATTGATCTGCCTCTGAAAAAATTATGTTCTGAGGATTGATTAGGTGAAGGAAATTTACAGCTAAAATTTTTCTGAAAATTACCTCTGAACCTTTGAGCTATTCTACCTCCTCAGGTATCTCTAAAACTCATATACTCAACCTTTTTATGGAGTCTGCAATTTCACAGAGAGTAGCTTCATTCTTTCTAAATCTCTCCCTCATTTTTGAATTGAAAGAGTGGGCTAATTGTGTCTTCTTGATTGGAAATTCCTCTACATGTGTGAGTCTGTTTCCTAAGCCTTCTACCTGAGTTTGAACTGCACTAAAGGTGTCTTTCAGTCCTTGCAAACCTGTTTGAAATTTTTCTTTCATGCTTCCTAACTGCTTAGTTAACTCTGCTTGAAGTTCTTCCTTCAAGTTTTGTAGCTTCTTATCAAATTCTGTTCTGAGTTCCTCTTTTTTATCTTATCCAAAGTAAAATGCTCTTTTAACTCTTAAGTTCTTGTAGAGGTCTCCTAAACTTTCTATAGTCTGTCTGTGATAGACTCTCTGCACTGGAATTTCTCAGATTTCATCTGACTTTCTTCTCTGTTTGTTGTGATATATTTTGCTGTTTGCCTCTTTGTTTCTGCATGTATGATGCTCATTATTGTTGGACAGCAGGTTGTGCTATTGTGATCTTTGGGTTTCATTTGTTTGTATGATCTGCAGCAGGTGGGGAGGTGCTTTGGGCTATCTTGTGGGCTGAGTTTTGTTTCCTCATGTTTAGCTCAGACTTAGAAAAACAAAACAAATAAACAACAAACAAGCAAACAAAAATTAGTCAAAGATTGAGAGATTTTAAGCTCCAATTTATTTTCTTCTGAGGGGTCTGATAATTATGCTACTGTCCAAGATGGCAGAGGTTATCAGCACTGTGCTACCCACCCAGCACTCTCTGTCTACTGACCCACTCCCCCATTTTCCCAACCATGCATGTGGGCACCCACCTGAGGCTATAGATTTTTTTCAGCTATAGATTATGTGTCCAACTTGATCTCTTAATGTTTTCAATAGTTCTTTCGGGGGAGAGGAGGTCAGATCAAGTCTACTCCATAAACCATGCCTCCCAGAAGTCTGATTTTCATTTCTCTAAAAATATATGATGATGAGCATTTCTCCACATGTTTTTTGATCATCTCTTTTCCTCTTTTTGAAGAAGTATATATTCAGCCTTTTTGTCCACTTTATTTATTTATTAGGTTGCTTGGTCATTTGTTATTGAGTTGTATGATTACATATTTTGGATATCAACTCCTTTCTAATTACATGATATGCAAATATCTACTAACTATTACTAGTCTCTTTCTTCATTTTTATGGTAGTTCCTTATGATGTATAAAGCTATGATGATCCTGTGTCCATACTCTCAGAGTGACAAGGAATAGATAGAAAAGGTTTCAATGGAGGGGATGGAATATAGAACTCTGGCAGTGGGAATTGTGCAGAATTGTACCCCTCTTATCCTATGGTCTTGTAGATATTTTTATTTTATAATAAAAAAATCTTACTAATTTCACATAAATCCACTTGTTTAGTCCCTTTCCAGTGTAGCTGAGTTTCCAAATATTACTCTTATGGAAAGATCTTCAAGTGTGTCACTCACTGTATGAATTATGTGGATCTTTCGTTCATTTTGAGTCAATTCTGAGAGCTAAACAGTGTTCTAGTGTAGGAAGATTTTTATATCTGACTAGTTAGTATAAAATCTTAAATTTAGACCTGGCCAGTCTTTCTCCTATAAATGTTGTTTACAGTTATCAATACATCTGTTCATCACAATATTTTTTATTGATTGGAATTTCTGAGATAATTTTCTGATTGGATGCTGACTTTCCTGAATCTTCCAAATACCTATCACTATGCACCAGAATTTTAAACTAATCTTTCACACACTAAAACCAGAGGGACAAATTAGTTTATCAGAATGCTATTACCAACATGCAGACAGTTTTTGAGATCAATTATCTCTAGATTTCTAGTATTTACATATTTTCTTCTATTTTGCATGTATATATACATTTTATCCAATTTTATTTCTCTCTCTCTCTTTTTTTTTTCTTTTCTTTTTTTTGCCACAAGAGTTATCATTGGAACTAAGTGCCTGTACAACTCCACCTCTCCTGAGGGATATATATTTTTTTCTTTTTCTTACCTTGAGATAGACGAATAAAGAGACAGAGAAAGATGTGGAAGGTGAGAGAGCCAGAGATAGAGAGGGAAAGAAACCACAACATTGTGCTAACACTTGTGAAGCTTTCCCATGAAGGTGCTCTCATGAGATGACCCAGAGTTTGAAGTCGGGTCCTCAAACATGGTAATATGTGCAGTCTACTTGATGAGTTATTTGCTTCCCCCTCACAGTATTTCCATTTAATAAAAAAAAATCTGAAATACTTCTTCAATAAATGTGCCAGGAACATATTTATTACTTGTATTCAAATCTACATGGTCTAATGTGGGGTTTCAGCTTTTGCATTTGGCAAATTCTTGAGTTTTTAATTTATACAATGGAGAAAGTGACACCCACAGAACTTCTTATTAACATACAGAGAAAATTAATAAGAGTATAGGATTGCATGAAGGATTAATTATTTTATATGAATTTAGATACTTTCAAGAACACTTTCTAATATATAAGACACAATTTTCACATTTCCACATCTTAATAATTTTGCACCTGTCTAAATTGCAGGTGGAGGAATCAACGCATTATATTAATTAAGAAAGTTCCTATATTTATTCCACATTTCTGTGAGACTGTCAAAATAACTTGTCTTTCAGAATATTCTCTTTTACTTTAAAGGCAGGTTATTGTTTTATGTGTGAATTTATCAGCTTTTTGTTGTCCTTTCCAGCTATAATTTCTTTCTTTCTTTTTAGACCCATATTTCTAACAGCCTATCATAAAATCTCCACTGAAATTAGATCCATTATTTCCACAAGACAGGCTGGGAGTATGGATAGACCTGTCAATGCCCATGTTCAGCAGGATAGCAATTATAGAAGCCAGATCTTCCACCTTCTGCACCCCATAATGACCCTGGGTTCATACTCCCAGAGGGATAAAGAATAAGAAAGCTATCAGGGGAGGATATGGGATACGGAGCTCTGGTGGTAGGAATTGTACCCATCTTAATCCATGGTTTTGTCAGTGTTTACATTTTATAAGTAAATCAATTAAAAAATAAAATAAAATGTCCTCTTGTGCTATCTTTGTTTATAAGAGTTTTTTTTTTATTTAAATTTCAGAAGTCCCCTGTACTAGACTGCTTAGAAATATGCATGATTCCTTTGTCAGTCAGAGGTAGGCAGACAAACAGATAACAGGACATTTTTATGAGGGATTTAACATAGAGAATTGCTTATATAGATGTTTGGAAGATGTGGGAGAGAGAGAATATTAAGAACTTCAGGGATCAACTATTATCCCTAGATTAAGAGGATAGAGAACAAATGTAGTACTCTAAAACCTAGAACCTCAATTAGCAGATCCTATTAAGAGCTGAAATTCCAACCACTGAGCAAAGGGACATAGCTTAGCTGTGAATGAGTTTTATTCCTAAAGGCTCTCTTCCAAGTTTATTTTAAAGGTAGAGTAGTATTTCATTGAGTGTATACCCCACCCCTTCTTTATTAAATCATCAGTCAGTGGGCAATTAGGGTAGATTAATGTTTTGGATATTGTAAATAATGTCACTATTAAAACAGGGATGCATACATCATTTTGAATTGCTGTTTTCATATACTACCTCTAGGAAGGCACAATGTCAGTGTTAAAAATATTATTTTGTGGCATTGTGGCCAATAAAATGAAATAAAATAAGAAGGAATTATTATTTTTTGCTTGCCTCCTGTCTTCTTCTAGTAGTTTATAGTGACATAAAATAAGGTAGAAGAAAGAAATATACAATTTCCAAAATTTAAGTCTATCCTCAAAATACAAAACAAGTAGATTTGGAATGAAGAGATAGTAACTCTTAGCATCCAAATGTTCACCAGTTCCACAAATTTCACTTTAAACACAGAGCTAGAATGCTTCAATGCCTTGTTTATTTTCATAACAACCTGATACCTTTTGCTTCTATCATCTTTTGTCTACAGTATACAAGTAAGCTGTTAGTTTTTCCTTTCATTAAAATTTGAATGGCTCTGGGGATCTGAAATATACATTCTAAGAAAATTCTTCTAAAAAGATTTATTCCACCCCTAAAAGAAAAATAATTTACCCAAGAAAACATGATGACATTCTTCATTCTGGGATTCAGTATTCACCAAGCTGCTTTTATGTGCCAAGAGTAGATAAATTCCTATTTCCAACTCTGTAACCACTTCTCCAAACACTACTTTTAGCCTACCTCATGTTAGCTGTCAGGCTCAGGCAAAAATTAGTAAAGTCATAGGCCCCTTGGAATATACCTAAAATAGACTTCCTAGCTTTAGCCAAAATGGAGACCTCAAATCTAATCTGCTTTATTCCTACCCTTAGGTTCCTGATTATTAAAAAAATTGTTCTGCTTTATAGCTTAATACTTTCCAGCCCCCAAACTGCAGATGCTACCATGACACCAATGTTATTTCCCTCTATTAAGGATCTCACCATTGTGGCCTGGAACCCCACCTTTCCAGAGCCCTTCCCAACTAGAGGAAGATAGAAACAGGCTGGGAGTATGGATTGACTTGCCAAAGCCAATGTCCAGCAGAGTAACAATTACAGAAGCCAGACCTTCTACCTTCTGCAGCCCATAATGATCTTGGATCCATACTCCCAGGGAGATAAAAAGCAGGGAAGCTTCCAGTGAGTGGATGCAGTATAGAACTCTGATGGTGGGAAGAGATGGAACCGTACACCTTTTATCCAACAATCTTGTCAATAATTATCAAATCAATAAAAATTAAGATAAAAACATTTATTATTATTATAATTATTATTAATATAAAAACATTTTATTATTATTATTTTATTTTATTTTTTACCAGAGCACTGTTTAGCTTTGGCTTTTAGTCATGGTGTGGGAATTGAACCTGGGGCTTTGGAGCCCCAGGCATGAGAATTTTTTTTGCATAGCCATTATGCTATCTATGCATATGAATTCTAAATTCACATTTTACTTTGAGTTTATTAGCTTCACTTAAAGCAAAATGCCTAAAGACTAAGCTTTACATTTACCATTTTTCTTGAAAACTGTGATACTCCTCAGAGAACCTGATACATAGTAAATGTTACAAACTTTCAACTGAATGGTTGGATGACTATTAAGTATGTATGTTTAATTAAAAAAAAAAAAAACAGGCAGTCAGGCAGTAGCACAGTAGGTTAAGCGCATGTGACCAGAAGCGCAAAGACCAGCTTAAGGATCCCATTTTGAGTCCCCAGCAAACCACCTGCAGGGGAGTCGCTTCACAGGTGGTGAAGCAGGTCTGCAGGTGTGTGTCTTTCTCTCCCCCTCTCTGTCTTCCCCTTCTCTCTCCATTTCTCTCTGTCCTTTCCAACAATGACAACAACAATAATAACTACAACAATAAAACAACAAGGGCAACAAAAGGGAAAATAAATAAACAAAATAAAAAAATTAATAATGTGTTCTCTTGAACTGATGAATTTGCAAAATGATTACCCTCACAGAATATCTGGGTCAATATCACTTAAAGAAATATATATATATATATATATATATATATATATATATATATATATATATATATACAAAAATAAAGGCATTAATCATGTGGTAATATATAAAAACTAATCTTTTGTGGTGAGTATGTCCTAGTATACAAAGATATTGAATTATAATGTACACCTTGTAATTTTTCAAATACTACAAACAAATGTTGGGTTAAAAAGTTCTTGTTCTTGTAACTTAGAATGCACATGTTGCTAGTGCCATGAATAAGCAGTAAAATAGGATTAATACTGGCTCAAAGTTTTATTTTTTATTAGACCAAATCCAGTAAGTCTGTGGAAAAAAAACTGAATTGAAAACCAGGGGTAATGGTCGACTGGAGTGATTCACACTTGTTCTTCTTCTCAGAAGCCTAAAAATCTTTCCTCATAACTCCTATCTTTTCTTCATTTCCACCTCCTCATTTTTAAATGCCTCTGTTTTGGAGAAACATAGAGCAGTTCCAGCTGTAGGCACTAAATCATTGCTGTACTTTGGACGTGTGCTGTGGAAGGGAGCCCTGTGATGAATGGGGTTGTCTGTATTTACATTGGGTGCACAACAGCTGTGGGGAATGTCCTGTGCAGTGAGTATTCTGGGCAAACTTCCGTGAATCCCCTCCTTAATAGCACTACCCCCACCTCTTCTTTACCCAGTGACAGTGACTGATTGGCTACTTCTACAGAGAATTGACATTTAGAAAAAAGAAACTACAAAGCCTCACTTGTAGAGCATATGTACACATGTGCTCACAAAACTCATACAACACAGACACACACTACACACCTTGATTTTCAACCTGTTAGTGCCAGGTTCATCTTGGCAATTTTATATTTTCTTTTTTTTAATATTATTTTTTAATTTAAGAAAGGATAAATTAACAAAACCAAAGGGTAGGAGGGGTACAACTCCACACAATTCCAACCACCCAATCTCCATATTCCACCTCCTCCCCTGATAGCTTTCCCATTCTTTATCCCTCTGGGAGCATGGATCCAGGGTCTTTGTGGGTCCAGACCTTTGCAGAAGGTCTGGCTTCTGGAATTGCTTCCCCGCTGAACATGGACGTTGACTGGTCGGTCCATATTCCCAGTCTGCCTCTCTCTTTCCCTAGTAGGGTGGGTCTCTGGGGAAGCAGAGCTCCAGGACACATTTGGTGGGGACTTCAGTCCAGGGAAGCCTGGCCGGCATCCTGATGACATCTGGAACCTGGTGACTGAAAAGAAAGTTAACATACAAAGCCAAACAAATTGTTCAGCAATCATGGACCCAAAGCTTGGAATAGTGGAGAGGAAGTGTTAGGGGGGTACTCACTTCAAACTCTAGTGTACTTCTGCTTTCAGGTATATATTTTGCACTAGTTTATGGATACATGTGAGCATATGCTCTCTCTCACAGAAACTGGTGTATATCTAGGTTTTGGGACTTTGTTAGTAAGTGAAACACCTGAGATGGAATTAGAGTATACTATGAAAGGAAAGGTCACACCTGAGGAATGAAACTGAAGGGTTGTCACTCCACATGTGAAGTCTCTGGACACAGTCTGAAATGAAGCATGTTGAGGTGGCAATTGTTGTGTTGAATAGGTTGTGATTGGCAGATGCAATATTATTTGATATTGATTGGGAGAGGCATACGCGTAAGTGGGCCCTATCCAATGGTTCCAGGACTGGGGGAAGTAGAGGCTCTATAGTGGAGATGTGAGGTTCCTGCTGTCTTAGGGTTCCAAAAGACAATTGATAGTTAACGTTATCATCACATTATTTAGTAATTGGGTTAACTTTGAAAAGTCCTTTTGTTAGGGTTTGCTGTACAGTACACAGTATCTTGTATATAGCTGTGCTATTGGTTGCTTCTGATCTACTTGGTCTAGGCGTTTGAAAGAGTCTGCATATCAAATACTCAGCCAATATATTAAGAAGACTCAGTCTGTGTTTTAAAAAACTTTGAGACATACAATTAATTTTCCCCCTCTCATATTAATTAACTAGTGATTTATATGACTACAATTTACATAAACACCATTCCCACCACCAAAAGACTGTGACCCATCCCTCCCACCCACTCCCACTCCCCACTGGCCCAGGAAGCTGCATGTCTACCCTTCACCACAGGCTTTTTACTTTGGTGCCCTACTTACAATTTGGTCAGGTGCTGCTTTTAGTTTTCCTTTCAGATCTTCTTACTCAACTTCTGTTGATGAGTGGGAGCATCCCATACTCATCTTTATCTTTCTGACTTAGCTCACTTAACATAATTCCTTCTAGCTCTATTCAAGATAGGTCAGGTAAGGTGGGGTCATTGTTCTTGATAGCTGCATAGTATTCCATTGTGTATAGCCACTCATCTGTTGTTGGGCACCTGGGTTGCTTCCAGGTTTTAGCTATTATGAATTGTGCTGCTATGAACATAGGAGTACACACCTCTTTTTGGTTGGGTGTTATGGAGTCCTTGGGGTATAACCCCAGGAGAGTAATTACTGGATCATATGGAAGGTCCATGTCTAGCCTTCTGAGAGTTTTCCAGACTGCTCTCCACAGAGACTGTACCAATTTACATTCCCACCAGCAATGTAAAAGTGTTCCTCTGTCCCCACAGCCTCTATAGCATTTGTTGCTGCTGTCCATTTTGATATATGCCATTCTTACAGGAGTGAGGTAGTATCTTAGTGTTGTCTTAATTTGCATATCTCTGACAATCAGTGACCCAGAGCAGTTTTTCATATGTTTGTTAGCCTTTTGGATCTCCTCTGAGGTGAATGTATTGTTCATATCTTCTGCCCCTTTTTAGATGGGGTCATTTGCTTTTTTGGTGCTAAGTTTGCTGAGATCTTTATATATTTTGGTGATTAGTTTCTTGTATGATGTATGGCATGTGAAGATCTTCTCCCATTCTGTGAGGGGTCTCTTTGTTTGTTTAATAGTTTCTTTGGATGTGCAGAAGATTTTCAATTTGATGCAGTCCCATTGGTTTGTTTCTGCTTTAGTCTTCCTTGCAATTGAGTTTGATTCATCAAAGATGTCCTTGAGGTATAGGTGGGAAACTGTTTTACCAATGTTTTCCTTAAAGTGTTTGATTGTTTCTGGTCTGACATCCAGATCTTTGATCCATTTGGAGTTGATTTTTGTTTCTGGTGAGATAAAGTGGTTCAATTTCATTCTTCATCATGTTACAACCCAGTTTTCCCAGCACCATTTATTGAAGAGAGCCTCCTTCTTCCATTTAATCCTTTGGGCCCCCTTA
The DNA here is from genome assembly GCF_950295315.1 of Erinaceus europaeus. Classification (NCBI taxonomy): domain Eukaryota; kingdom Metazoa; phylum Chordata; class Mammalia; order Eulipotyphla; family Erinaceidae; genus Erinaceus; species Erinaceus europaeus. Next base: position 87,923,128 of record NC_080171.1, on the reverse strand, counting down.
TCAAAGATTAGATGTCCATAGGTGTGGGGATTTATTTCTGGACTTTCAATTCTGTTCCACTGGTCTGTGTGCCTATTTTTGTTCCTGTGCTGTTTTGATGATGATGGCATTATAATATAGTTTAAGGTCTGGGAGTGTGATACCTCCATTTCTGTTTCTTTTCCTCAAGATGGTTTTGGAAATTCTAGGTGTTTTCAGGTTCCAGATAAATGATTGTAGTGTTTGTTTTATTCTCTTAAAGAAGCTTGGTGGAACTTTGATGGGTATTGCATTAAACTTGTATATGGCTCTGGGGAGAATATTCATTTTGATGATATTTATTCTTCCAGTCCGTAAGCATGGGATATCTTTCCATTTCTTGGTATCAGTTTCTATTTCCTTGAGTAGCGACTCATAGTTTCCAGTATACAAGTCTTTCACTTCTTTGGTCAACTTTATTCCTAGGTATTTGATTGATTTTGCTGAAACAGTAAATAGGAGTGATTTTCTGGATGTCTTCTTCTTCAGATTTAGTGTTTGCGTAAAGAAATGCCACTGATTTTTTACATTGATTTTGTAGCCTGATACCTTGCTATATTGCCTAATAACTTCCAGTAGTTTTCTGCTGGAATCTTTAGGTTTACTATGTATACTATCATATCATCTGCAAATAGTGAGAGCTTGACTTCTTCCCTTCCAATCTGTATTCCTTTGATTTCTTTATCTTGCCTGATTGCTATGGCAAGAACTTCCAATACTATGTTGAAGAGTAACAGTGACAGTGTTCAGCCCTGTCTAGTCCCTGATCTGTGGAGAAATGCTTTCAGCTTCTGTCCATTGAGTATGATGTTGGCTGTAGGTTTGCTATATATAGACGCCACTATCTTGAAGAATTTCCCATCTATTCCCATTTTTTGTAGAGTTTTGAGCATGAATGGGTGTTGAATTTTGTCAAAAGCTTTCTCTGCATCTATTCAGATAATCATGTGGTTTTTGGCTTTGCTTTTATTGATGTGGTGAATGACACTGATTGACGGATGTTGAACCAGCCTTGCATTCCTGAGATGAATCTCACTTGGTCATGATGAACAATCTTTTTAATATGTTGCTGTATCCGGTTGACCAAGATCTTGTTTAATATTTTGGCATCTATGTTCATCAGAGATATTGCTCTGCAGTTTTCCTTTTTTGTTGTGTCTCTATCAGCTTTTGGTATCAGGGTGATGTTGGCTTCATAGAAGGTAGAAGGGAGTATTCCTGTTTCTTCAATCTTATGGAAAAGCTTAGGAAGTATAGGTACTAACTGTTTCCTGAAAGTTGTGTAGAATTCATTTGTGAAACCATCTGGTCCATGACTTTTGTTTTTGGGGAGATTCTTAATAACGGTTTCAATTTATTTGTCTGTTATTGGTGCATTTAGATTTTGTAGTTCTTCTTGGTTCAGTTTTGGAAGGGCATATGTTTCTAGGAATTGTTCCATTTATTCAAGATTCTCTAGATTGGAGGCGTATAGTTCTTCATAGATGGTTCACATGATTCTCTGGATTTCTGTGGTTTCAGTTGTGACATCTCCTCCATCGTTTACAATTCTATTAATTTGAATCTTCTCTCCTTTTTGTTTTGTGAGTCTGGCTAGGGGTTTGTCAATTTTGTTTAATCTTTCAAAGAACCAACATTTCGCTTCATTGACCTTTTGTATGGTTCTTTTATTTTCGATGTTGTTTATTTCTGCTGTAATTTTAGTGATTTTTGTCCTTCTGGTTGCTTTAGGGTTTCTTTGTTCCTCTTCCTCTAAGTCCTGGAGGTGTGAAATAAGGTCGTTCATTTGAGCTTTTTCTTTTTTTTTTTTCTTTTTTTTTTTTTTTCTTTATTTAAGAAAGGATTAGTGAACAAAAGCATAAGGTAGGAGGGGTACAACTCCACACAATTCCCAACACCCAATCCCCATAACCCACCCCCTCCCCTGATAGCTTTCCCATTCTCTATCCCTCTGGGAGCATGGACTCAGGGTCGTTGAGGGATGCAGAAGGTAGAAGGTCTGGCTTCTGTAATTGCTTCCCCGCTGAACATGGGCGTTGACTGGTCGGTCCATACCCCCAGTCTGCCTCTCTCTTTCCCTAGTAGGGTGTGACTCTGGGGAAGCTGAGCTCCAGGACACATTGGTGGGGTCTTCAATCCAGGGAAGCCTAGCCAGCATCCTGGTGGCATCTGGAACCTGGTGATTGAAAAGAGAGTTAACATATGAAGCCAAACAATTTGTTGAGCAATCATGGATCCCAAGCTTGGAATAGTGGAGAGGAAGTGTTAGGGAGGTACTCACTGCAAACTCTAGTGTAGTCCTGCTTTCAGGTATATATTTTGCAGTAGTTTATGGATACGTGTGCACATAAGCTCTCTCTCACAGAAACTGGTGTATATCTAGGTTATGGGACTTTGTTGGAAAGTGAACTACCTGAGATGAAATTAGAGTGTACTATTAAAGGAAAGGTCTCACCCGAGTAATGAAGCTGAAGGGTTGTCATTCCACACGTGAAGTCTCTGGATACATTCTGGGGTGAAGCATGTTGAGGTAGCAATCGTTGCTTTGGTTAGTTTGTGATCGGCAGATGCAATGTTGTTTGGTTTGGATTGGGAGATGCATACGGGAAAGTGGGCCCTATCCAAGGGTTCCAGGACTGGGGGAAGTAGGGGCTCTATAGTGAAGATGTGAGGTTCCTGCTGTCTTAGGGTTCAAAAAGACAATCGATAGTTAATATTATCATCACATTATTTGTTAATTGGGTTAACTTTGAAAAGTCCCTTTGTTATGGTTTCCTGGACAGTACCCAGTATCTTGTATATAGCTGTGCTATTGGAAGCTTCTAATTTACTTGGTCTAGGCTTTTGAGAGAGTCCGCATATCAAATGCATAGCCTATATATTAAAAAGATTCAGTTTGTCTTTTGAGAAACTTTGAGACATACAATTGATTTCCCCCTCTCATATTAATTAACTACTGATTTATATGTCTACATTTTGCTAGGAGTGTACATAAACACCATTCCCACCACCAAAGGACTGTGACCCATCCCTCCCGCCCACTTCCACCCCCCACTGGCCCAGGAAGCTACATGCCTACCCCTCACCACTGGGTTTTTACTTTGGTGCCCTACTTACAATTTGATCAGGTCCTGCTTTTAGTTTCCCTTTCAGATCTTCTTAGTCAGCTTCTGTTGATGAGTGGGATCATCCCATACTCATCTTTATCTTTCTGACTTAATTCACTTAACATAATTCCTTCTAGCTCTGTCCAAGATGGGTCAGAGAAGGTGGGTTCATTGTTCTTGATAGCTGCATAGTATTCCATTGTGTATATATACCACAGCTTTCTCAGCCACTCATCTGTTGTTGGGCACCTGGGTTGCTTCCAGGTTTTAGCTATTTGAGCTTTTTCTTATTGTTTAATATGTGATTGTATGGATTGTATAGCTATAAGTTTCCCTCTCAGTACTGCTTTATCTGTGTCCCAAATATTTTGATAGGTTGTGTCTTCATTTTCATTTGTTTCCAGGAATATTTCAATTTCCTGCTTGAGTGAGTCTCCGACCCAGTGGTTCTTAAGGAGTATGTTGTTTAGTTTCCACATTCTGTGACTTTTAATAATTTTTTGTTTGTTGTTAAGTGTTAGTTTTATTCCACTGTGATCTGAGAAGATACTTGGAATGATTTTGATGCTCAGCAATTTTATATTTTCATTCATAACCTTATGAGGAAAAAAAATTTCACTCAAATGTAGGTAGGAGACACAGAAAGATAATCTCTGTATTTAAAATTAAAAATAAATAAATAAATGAATAAAATTCCTGGTTGGCTTGGAAAGACATGCTCCATTGATCTTACTAGACTTATTTCCACTGGCAATTTCTTTTAAATACAGGTCTTACAAAATCCTCATGTAACCAAGTATTTTTGGCTATAGGCAGTTCACCTCCCTGACAGTGTTGACCTGAGCTCAGTGCCTGAGAAAGAGTGGGAAAAGGGAAAACAGATAGCAGAGACATGTCAGGCTAGCATTAGGATGCTTCTTCCCGGGCACGTGCTCTCTGGGTTGGAGAGAACTTGACCATAGCCAACCAGGGCTGCTACTTACTTAGGGACACTGGAGAGAGACCAGAAACTTCGTGACTGAGCAGGAACACAATGTATCTTTATTGATCAGAGACAACAGAAATGGCTAGGAAAGGGGGTGGAGAAAAGAAAAGGTAGAAGAAATTCCCTTAGCAACTGTTGTGAAGGTTTTAACCAGTGGGATTAATTAATACCCCGCAAGCAGGGTGGGTCTAAAGGTAGAAAGAAGATAGAACTAAGGTGGGGATATTTCAGGCAAAACAATGATTATGTAAAAAGGCCATAGTATCAGCAAGGAGCATGGAGTGCTGGCTTAAGGCCCGACAGAGACACATCACATCTATGTAGCTCTTCATAGTTTTTAAAAAATTTTTTCATATATATTTATTTATTTTCCCCTTTGTTGCCCTTGTTATTGTTATTATTTTTTTAATTTTTAATATTATTTTTATTTACTGGATAGAGACAGCCAAAAGTAAGGGTGTGACAGAAAGGGAGACAGAGAGACAACTGCAACACTGCTTCACCACTAGTGAAGTTTTCCCCCTGAAAGTGAGGATGGGGGCTCAAAACCAGGTACTTGAGCATTGTAACATGTGCACTCAACCAGGTGTGCTACCACTTGGCCCCTATAGTTATTACTGCTGTTGTTATTGTTGTCATCATTGTTAGATAAGACAGAGAGAAATGGTGAGAGGAGAGGAAGACAGAGAGGAGGAGAGAAAGATAGACACTTGCAGACCTGCTTCACCACCTGTGAAGTGATTCCCCTGCAGGTGGGGATCCTTGAGCTTTGAGCCACTTGCACTTAACCCACTGCACTACCGCCCAGACTCCCTCTTTATAGTTTTTAAAGCAAAGCTTCTGCTTTAACTTTCAGACTCTTTATGACTTAAAGGTGTGTGTGTGTGTGTGTAGGGATAGAGAGAAAGGGATATTTTATTTATATTACTCTTTCCACACTTCCCCAAGATAAGTGTCAGTGTATCTCACCTTCCACCAAACTTTCATTCTGTTCTACCATAAAGATAGGGTTATTATTTAATAACAGAAAGGTTGAACAAGTTGCATTAACCCAATTAATAAACTTTTAATTAACTAATTACTTTTTATTAGCTAGAAATACAGAGAGAGGTTAAAAGAATATGGCCATAACACTGCAATTCCCTTCAGTGCAGTGGGGGTGGAGCTTGAACCTAGGTCACACACATCATAAAGCAGCACACTACCCAGGTGAGCTACTTTGCCAACTCAACTAGATTTTAATCAATTTTATTTTAGATTTATTTGTTTTGTTTGAAAGGACAGAGATAAATTTAGAAGTAGGAGGAAAGTAGTGAGGGAGAGACAGAAGGACATCTACAGACCTGCTTTACCACTTGTGAGATTTCCCTCTACAAGTGGGGACTACAGGCTTGAACCCAAGCCCTTGAACACTGTAATGTGTGCACTTAACTAAATGAAACACCACCCAGCAGCCCTCCCCAACTATTTTTTTAATACATAGTGTAGAAGATACATTTAGTTGTCAAACATTTTAATCTTTAATTTATTCATTTCATTGTCATGTAAAATAAGCTGAAGTATGGTCATATATATGGTCTTCAATATATATATATATATATATATATATATATATATATATATTTCTTTGAACTTAGGAGTTTATTTTCATTGTTTTTGTTTAAGACAGAGAGAAAATGAAAGTGACCAATTTACCAAAGCTTGCTTTGATGTGGTGCTGTCCTGGGTCTTGTGAATAGCAAAGCAGCACATTATCTGAACAATTTTCTCATTTTAAAGCAAATCATCTGTTTTAACTTTCAAACTCTTTATAACTTAAAGGTATGTAGTGTGTGTGTATGGGGGAGCGGAGTAAGAAAGGGATATTTCCCTACTAGTTCTTAGGGAGAAATTCTTCAGGATGTAGAGATTGCCATGTTCATAATCTACCCATGAAGGAATGACCAGATAACCAAAAAAATCATCAGTTTGGGTAGAAAATCTAAATTTTCATGCTACAATCAAGACTTTAAAAAGTATTTTCAAGTATATAATTGTACTGCTACTCTTCAACTTCTGCTTCATAAGAACTAACTTATTCAGGGAAACTTCCTATGATAGGTAGCAAAAGGCTAAAGAATATACTATAATACTTTACAAATTCTATTCCATAATGCTCTAGTGGCTCATGGAAGTATTTCTAGTGAGAGGGAAAAGGAGTGTAGCAAAGCTATTGGTGTAGTTCACCAGCCTTTAATTCTTCCACATAAGATTAAAAAAATAATAATACTCAAAATCCAAAATCAACAACTACAAAATTTTGAAAGTGCCCCCTTCCACCCATCAGGCAGCCCCTCTCTCCAACTGCCAGGACTCTCTTCAGTCTCACACTATCTCTTGCTACTCTTGCTTATCACTCCCTGTCTTATTCCAGTCCTTTAAAAAAAAAAAAAGCCTGCATGATATCATTCAGGTTTCTGCCCAACAGGTTTCTGTTCACCCCTACACTACTATTCCTCTGTCAGAGATGAAGTCTTTTACAGACATTGACCATATGGCCATTGGAAAGAGGGAGATGTTGGGAAATTGTGAGGATGTGGTTGAGTTTGGCAGGGCTTGAAAGTGAGGAGTGTGTCAATCCTGTTAGTCTCTCTCTCTACTGAGAGGTTGAGCAAGGAGGCACAGTAGTAACCCCAAAGGTGTGCCTCATCCTATCACACTCTTTGCCTCACAAAGCACTCTGCATTCCTGATACTATGGCCATTAGATAAAAAGGAAAGGGAGAGATGTTGGGCTTTAAAGCCAGCCCTCCTGCTCTGCTTACATAATCATTGTTTTGCCTAAAAGATCCTCACCATGTTATCCCCTCAGGGTATTGCTAATTCAGTTAAAACCATCGCAACAGTTACTAAGGATGCTTTCACCTTCCCAGCATGCCTTTTGCCTCTCTCCATCCCCTTTCCTAGCCATTTCCATTTCCAACTTGCCACTTCCGGTTTTTACCCTATAAAACCCACTGCTGTTCCAGTTTCGCTCTCTTTTCTCTTCCGTGTCCTGACCTAGAGAAGACCTGGAGGAGGCCTGGTGGACATAGAGGGAGGGGGCCATTTTGCTAGCTCCAAGTGGCCTAAACTGCTGTGCTCATACCCAATTCTTGGAAGTCCGCATGAATAAAGCATTGCATTCCTGCTCAGCCACGAGTTCCTGGTTCCTCTCTGGTTTTTCTGAGTAAGCAGCAGCCCTGGTTGGTTAAGGTTGAGCTCTCTCCAACCCAGAGAGAACGTGCCCTGTAAGAAACACCCTCATGTTAGCCCAGCATATATAGTAAGAAGCACAAGGACCCATGCAAGGATCCCACTTCTAGCCCCCAGCTCCCCACTTTCAGGGGGTCATCTCACAAGGAGTGAAGCAGGTCTTTGGCATATATCTGTCTCTCTCCCACTCTATCTTCCCCTCCATTCTCAATTTCTCTCTCTCTTATCCAAACAATATCCAAATAATATCCTCTAAGGGTTTGATAGTTTCTGGTCTAAATACAAATAAAGACAAAAATGAGATACTATTTCACTCTTCTGAGAATGGCATATATAAGAAACAACAGCAACAGCAAATTCTGGAAAGTTTATAGGCTCAAATGAACACTCCTGCACTACTGGTGGGAATGTATATTTCTCAAACCCCCTATGGAGAGCAGTGTGAATAGAAATGGACTTACCTTATGACAGGACAATTTTTTCTCCTGGGGGTATATCTTAAGGAATCAAACACATCCATACAAAAATATCTGTGTACATTTATGTTCATAGCAGCATGATCTGTTATAGACAAAACCTAAAATCAACCTAGGTTTCCAAAAACAGACAAGTAGCTGAGACAGTTGTGATATATATATATATATATATATATATATATATATATATATATATATCATATATATATTACTTAACTACTAAGAATGAAGAATTCACCTTGTTCATCTCATCTTGGAATGAGTTTGAAGGAATAACATTAAGTGAAATAATCCAGAAAGAGAAGGATGAATATGGAATGATCTCACTCATGTACATAAGTTTAGAAATATGAATAAACAGGGAAAATACAAAGTAGAACTTGGATTGGGTTTGGTGTACTGCACAAAAGTAACGAACTCAGGAGAGGGGGCTTTCAGGTCCTGGTGCATTTGGTGGGGAAGGACTTAGGCTGGGGGTGAGAATGTTTTGCTGAAAAGTGAGATTTTCATATACATATACCAAGAACTGGATATATTGTAAACTGTTAATCCCTCCGAAAAGGTAACAAAAAGATAAAAAAGGCAGTCCAAAGTGATAAAGAAAATCACATTTTATAAACTGTAAAACATTGTGAAAATCTAGGAAAATGTCAGCATTGTTAATTTTATTTTAAAATAACTTCTACCAATGACTTGACTATCAACACCCACCAAAAATAGAACCATCAGAATCTGTTCTGGAACACTACAATATCCATAATCACCCACTTGGCTGTCTGTGTGACCTGCAAAGACATGAGACAAGATATACATGCTTTTCTCAGAGAAGGAAAAGTTATGAATAATAACTACCAACACAGGAGGATTTACCAAAGAATTAATGAAGCTTATACACTAGTACTGCACCTTTGTATGGATCTCAAGATCCTAGGAAATTTTCACATGGTCATATATTTTATTGTAAATTATTCAACAGCAAGATGTGAATACACTAACCATAAGTGATTAAAACAACATTCTACTGTTACTTTAAGTATGTAATATTTTCTCCAATGTTGGGTTGTTGTTTTCGCCGGGCTAGGTTGTTTTCGCCGGGCTGGCTTCACAGGCCGGTAACAGATGACCAGGGACTCATGGTTGAGCTGTAGGCAGTATCTCTTTATTCATGCAGGACGCAGCACAATCTAAGATGAGCTAAGCTAAACTCAAGTACCCTAAAACTCACAATGCTGTCTTTATATATACTTGCCAAGTAGGGTGGAAACAGGATGTGACATAGAGAGGGTGGAGAGAAAAGTGACTGGTGAAAATCAGAGTGTGACAAGGAGGGGGCAGAGCAGACAAGAATCCTATCACTGAACCACCAATGCCCTGGAGTGCTTTATGTAAATGTAAAAGTGATTTATGTAAATAGACCAAAGCTTTTAATGGGATTAAATCTATCCCTATATAGGCATATGGTTAAGCAGAAGCCAGGGGGAGCTGGCATACTATCCAACATTGGGTGATAATTCTATAGCCAAGAACTATATAGGTATCTGCATACATTGTAAGTTGTTTAGACTCACAGTGTTGATCTTAGTGAAATACATACATATATATATATATATATATATATATATATATATATATTGTCTTTGTGTGTGTGTGTGTGTGTGAAGTCTAAAATTATTCTAGTGTAGGAATTATGTTATGATGTAATACTCAAAATATTGTAATCTCAAAAATCATGTAAGGAAATCATATATATATATTATAGTATATATATATATACTGTATTATGACATGCATAAAATAAATTAAGTAATTATTTCCACAAATTTTGTCATAATCTTAAAATTTTTTCATAGCATTTATGTGACTGATAATATTCAAGGAAATTTAGCTCTAGATTATCTTTGATGGAAAATAAAATTAAAACATTATTAGAAAAAATATGATTCTACCTCTTATTCTCACTTTAGAGAGTATTATAAAAACAATGTCATTAAAAATGACATACAAAAATCAAAGGAAAAATAGTTACAATAACATATCTGAATATGTATTATCTTTGTAAAAATACATTGCTTTCTAGATTGGGAGACTTCATTTTTAAATATTTAATATTAGTTATTTTCTTTTTCTAACTAAATAGTTTCTTAATTTGTATTTAATGCTTGTAATTGTGCATTCTTGTTGTAAGGCATAACCACCAAAATCCTATAACATTTAGTATATATAAACTAGCTTCACTCTATAGACACCATTAAAAAATCCTAGCTGCCAGACAATATGCAAATCACATTACATGCATTATGGAACAAAAGTCTTTAAGGAATTATACACAGATGGTCTTGTTCTTATCTGAATTTTCATGATGCATAATTGAGTCATAGATTTTTGCCTATGTTGATAAACCTCATAAGAAGAATTGAACTCAACTTCAAAGTTCTCCTACTTCTATTTGGAAGTGGAAGATAGAACCAATATATTGCCTTTATTCAAACTAATTGGGGAGGGAACACAAATTATGATAAATAAATACACATCTTAAGAAGATTATCAGAAATCTGTGAAAAATCAGGAATATAGTAGAATTGAATTCTTGAGAAGACAAAGCATCTTGCCAAAGCTATTGGAAGGTTTTCTTTCTTCCTGATGACCTTTTCTTAAATTTAGAGTCACATTGGAGAGAGGACTTATATTGAACAGAAAAAGTCTCAAAAAGAAAATTCAAATAATTAACCAATGAGTAAATGAATGAATGAATGAATGAATGAATGAATGAATGAATGAATGAATTGCTGCCAGGTTTGTCACTAGACTTCTGCACATGCATTCTATATATGGATTTTTTAATTTTATATTTATTTATTTGTTCATTCCCCTTTGCTGCATTTGTTGTTTTATTGTTGTAGTTGTTGTTGGATAGGACAGAGAGAAATCAAGAGGAGGGGAAGACAGAGAGGGGGAGAGAAAGATAAACACCTGCAGACCTGCTTCACCTCTTGTGAAGCAAAGCAACTTCTCTGAAGGTGGGGAGCCAGGGATCTCCAACCCGGATCCTCACGCTTGTTCTTGGGCTTTGCTATCTGTACTTAAACCTCTGCTCTACCGCCGGACTCCAGGATTTTTAATTTTTTTTTGAAAGAGAGAGATAGAGAAAAGAATGAGAGGGAGGGAGAGGGAGAGGGAGAGGGAGAGGGAGAGGGAGAGGGAGAGGGAGAGGGAGAGGGAGAGGGAGAGGGAGAGGGAGAGGGAGAGGGAGAGGGAGAGGGAGAGGGAGAGGGAGAGAGATTGGTGTTATTATAACACAGCTCTGCCTTTCTAAACTTTGCTCTATGCCGGTGTTCTTATGATGTTCAGTGGATTGAATGGGATGCGTTGGATCGACCTTCTCATGGTGCATCCTGTGAGTACCCATTTATTGGGGAAACTGAGGATCCTTCCTAGCGGACTGAATCCACATGGATCCCAGTCACTTTCAAAGCCAGCAACAAGCAGGCTCAACCTGACGCTGTTGACTGGCTATGGAAGAAGGGCAAATGCTAGAAGAAGAAGTGGATTGAATGTAGTTCTTGCCATGGTAAATTGTGGGCTCTGCTGGAAGAGTTATACACTGTACCTAGAAAAGAAACTTGTTAGGGAGGTACTCACAGCAAACTCTAGTGTACTTCTGCTTTCAGGTATATATTTTGCAGTAGTTTACGGATACGTGTACACATAAGCTCTCTCTCACAGAAACTGGTGTATATCTAGGTTATGGGACTTTGTTAGAAAGTGAACTACCTGAGGTGAAATTAGAGTGTACTATAAAAGGAAAGGTCTCACCCGAGTAATGAAGCTGAAGGGTTGTCATTCCACACAAGTCTCTGGACACAGTCTGAGGTGAAGCATGTTGAGGTGGCAATCGTTGCGTTGGTTAGGTTGTGATCGGCGGATGCAATATTATTTGGTTTGGATTGGGAAAGCATAAGGGAAAGTGAGCCCTATCCAAGGGTTTCAGGACTGGGGGAAGTTGGGGCTCTATAGTGGAGATGTGAGGTTCCTGCTGTCTTAGGGTTCAAAAAGACAATCGATAGTTAATGTTATCATCACATTATTTGTTAATTGGGTTAACTTTGAAAAGTCCTTTTGTTATGGTTTGCTGTACAGTATCCAGTATCTTGTATATAGCTGTGCTATTGGATGCTTCTAATCTACTTGGTCTAGGCTTTTGAGAGAGCCCGCATATCAAAAACACAGCCTATATATTAAAAAGATTCAGTTTGTGTTTTGAGAAACTTTGAGACATACAGTTGATTTTCCCCCTCTCATATTAATTAACTACTGATTTATAACACTTCCTCTCCACTATTCCAAGCTTGGGATCCATGACTGCTCAACAAATTGTTTGGCTTCTTATGTTAACTCTCTTTTCAATCACCAGGTTCCAGATGCCACCAGGATGCTGGCCAGGTTTCCCTGGATTGAAGACCCCACCAATGTGTCCTGGAGCTCAGCTTCCCCAGAGACACACCTTACTAGGGAAAGACAGAGGCAGACTGGGAGTATGGACCGACCAGTCAACGCCCATGTTCAGCGGGGAAGCAATTACAGAAGCCAGACCTTCTACCTTCTGCAGCCCTCAATGACCCTGGGTCCATGCTCCCAGAGGGCTAGAGAATGGGAAAGCTATCATGGGAGGGGGTGGGTTATGGAGATTGGGTGGTGGGAATTGTGTGGAGTTGTACCCCTCCTACCTTATGTTTTTGTTCATTAATCCTTTCTTAAATAAAAAACTAAAAATATATATATAATAGAAACAAGAAAAAAAAAGAAAAGAAACTTGTGACAGCTAGTTTGGGGACAACTTTAAAGATTAGTGCCTGGAGGTGAGACAACTTAAGGTAATTTTCATCGAATAGGGACAGTAAATAGGTTTGAAAAACATAGTAAAAACTTACCTAGTCTTTCAGTGTTTAATTCAAAGGAGCATTAATTTTAAGTGTTTATTGTTCATTATAATTCTCGTATCATAATTCATTATGTAGCCATCAACAATTTACTTTTCACCCTGTACTCTAAGATCATTCGGATAGCTTCCAGTTTTTGGCTATCTTAATCAATGTCACTATGAAGTATTAATTTTATGTCTCTGGTAAACTTGTGGCATTTATGTTGGCATGTATCCAAGTATTAAAATACTGAGTCCCAAGGACATGAGATAATTCATTGCATCAAACAGTAAAATAGTAACAGAGGACTTTTTTTTTTCATTTTTAAAAACATTTTTATAGATAGATATTCACACTTATAGAGGCATAACTAAGTTACAACTATGGGGTTAACTTCATTACTATATATATATATATATATATATATATATATATATATCTTTTCCTTTATGTATTTATGAAAATATAAAAAAGCAGCTCATATTAGAGAAAGAAGCTAAGAGAGAAAAAATATAGAGACTTAAAATGTGAAAATGTAGAAAAAAGAAAGGGGAAATACATGAAGATATACATTATATGAACTTTTGAACTAGAATATAAGGAAATAAAGAGATCTTGAAATATATCACTGTGTGTGTATATGTGATATTTCATTAGAGCAGAATGTCACATTTTGGGAAAGATACCTTTGTGTGTATATTCTTAAATTAGTTGTTATTTTTGATGTCATGAATGTATTCTTTTAAGTGGTAGGCACTCAAAGAGAATGTATTTGAAATAATTATTTATTTCAAGTATTAAGAATAAACAAGATGTCAAAATATCTGCAAGACAGGAGGGGAAAAGAACAATAAAGCATATATATTTCCTGAATTACTTATCTGGATGGGGAAAACTGTATATTTCCATGTTGTATCATGGAAACTGAAACTCAATGTGCAATTTCAACACAATATACTTTTTGGTTTTTGTGTTAAAATAATTCACTTCTTGGGGGTCGGGCGGTGGAGCAGTGGGTTAAGTGCATATGGCACAAAGCTCAGGGACTGGAGTAAGGATCCCGGTTTCAGCCCCCTGCTCCTTACCTGCAGAGGAGTCGCTTCACAGGCGGTGAAGCAGGTCTGCAGATGTCTACCTTTCTCTCCTTCTCTTTGTGTTCCCTTCCTCTCTCCATTTCTCTCTGTCCTGTCCAATAACATCAACAATGGCAATCGTAATAACCACAATGAGGCTACAGCAAGGGCAACAAAAAGGGGGAAAAATGGCTTCCAGGAGAGGTGGATTCATGGTGCAGGCACCGAGCCCAGCAATAACCCTGGAGGAAAAATAAAATAAAAATAATTTACTTCTAATTATTTTTCAATTCAAAATTATATGACCTGCATTTACCCTGGCATTTGTCCAACTCTAGATTATCAGATCTCATAGAAAATTGTAAAGATTTATTCTAATGTTTCACTGTATTTAATTTTATCTTTGTAGCAGGCACTTTACTGCTGAAAAATTGGGTCACATATATGAAAAAGAAGATTCACTAACCAGTTACCTATTCAAATGCTTTACACTATATGTGAGAGACACTGAGTCCCATAAGCATAGCAAGATTTGCTGAGAAAGACCACTGGCCTGGTCTCTACTTTCCTCTCTACTATCTCCACACTATTTCTTAGTTCCAGTGGCTTTTTTCTTTAGGGCATTAGTTCTTCTCCCCAGAAAATGCACACACACACACACACACACACACACACACACACACACACACACACACACACACAGTTAGAATTGCTGTTGTGTTACTAATTTTCCATTGCATTTCAGTTAAACTTATCTTTTAACACTAAGTTGAATACACTACAGAATAATGGGGCAGAGTTGCATCTTCTTAATGTGTCATGGTTCCTTAATGTTTGAAATGTGAAAACAAAGTCTTTTAAAATTTTTATTTGTTTATTATTGGATAGAGAAAGAGAGAAAATGATAAGGGAGGGAGATAGAGAGGGAGAGAGACAGAGAGACACCTACAGCTCTACTTCACCACTTATGAAGCTTTCCTCCTGCATGTGGGGACCAGGGGCTTGAACCCTTGCACATTGTAGTGTGTGCACTTAACCAGGTGCAACACTACCTGGCCCCAAAAACTAAGTCTTAAAGAGCTGAGATATCCATGGGACAGAATTCAAGTTATTTTACTATTAAGAAATGTTATGTCAAGCTGAGTATCTACTATGAATAAAGGATTGTTCTGTGTAGAGAGGAATTCATTTACTTTCCACCTTTAGAGAACTTAGCAGAGATGACCCATGTGTCCTAGATATAGCATTTTTAGTGGAAGTCTTAACACAATCTTGGCAAGTTGTAAATATTAGAAAGAGTGAAATAAGAATAACATCAGTATTCCTACTGTATGTGTATATATGACAAGGAGGTAGTTCAAATCAATTAACTTGCACTTCAGGTCAGATTTGTAATGAATGAAGAGGACACAGTGGCTAATGACACAGACACTGCCTATAGTCTGAATGAGGAAACAAATAACAACAGTGTCTTTTGAGAAGAAAAGCAGCAATGTTAAGAAAATAAAAGAAAAATGATGAGCTATATATCTACATATGCAATCATCAAGTAATTTTCTTAAGTCATAACTGAGATGACAGAATGGTAAAATAAGATGATTGTAGAAGGAAGATCTCAAGTATTTTAACAGGTATTGTAGATTCATGAAAAAAAAAAAAAAGACCAAGAATAGCAGTTTTCTCCCTTGTTTGATGATTCCTGTTAGTATGCTGTGTGCACATACATAGATAAAGTGTCCTTCTTTTTCACTTCCTTCTCTGTGGTTTCATTTCTAATCATACTCTTGGCTGTTTAATACTCTTCTCTCTGAGATCAGAGATTAGATATAGCTTAGATTTATTGCTGGAAGACACATAAAGAATTATTCCTATCAAGGATTCAAATGATTAAATATCTCAACACAAAAATACTTCTAAGTTTCCATACAGAAGAATTTTACCTGCTAGATACCAAGGCTGGTACTATCCAATGACTCTTAAGTCACGGGGAGCAAGAACAGAAATCAGGGTGAGGAGGCTGAGATAGGTGAAAGGATAAATAATAGAACTGAAATAATAACAGAAGGTAAGACATACAGCAGAATTTGGTCCCGAGTTGGTGGCTTGCACCAAAATAAAAAACTCTGGCTTTAGGGAAAGGGATTAGGTTCTGGAACATGATGGTCCAGGAGGTCCTAGTGGAGGTTGAAGGGAAATGTGGAAAAATGAGAAATGTTACAAATATATATACACTATTATATTTTACTGTTGACTACAAGCCATTAATCCCTCAATACATACATTTAAAAATAGGATTGAAAAACAAAATGAAATTTTAAATGGTGTAGGCAAAGACAGTAAGAGGGTAAAATGAGAAAATAAAGAAGAGATTGACATGGAAGATAATGCTTCTGATGATTGTGGATCAAAATTAAGAAGATTATACCCATCAAAACATAAGGATGAAAGAAAAGAAGGGAAACATTTAAAATGTTTCCCAATAACTGTTATAACTTAACCTTTGTTTTCACTTTCATTTCTAGGAATCCACCATTTCTTGTCTCAGAATCCTCAAACTAGAGAACAAAGATCTGTCTTTTTCAGAGGGTTTGTTCTAGATGTCTCATCTGTGACCTGATAACTACAGATTAGGAACCAAGTTGCCACGCCAAAATCCTCTCTCATGTTTGGCTTGACCATTGTTTTGCTCACACATTAGAAACTTAAGTGTCCTGGAATTATTTGATCTAGTAAAACCTGACTTTCATGTCCACAAACTAGAATCAGTTAGTTTAGGTCAAGTGACAACCACTAATCCTTACTTCTAGAACAGTAACACTCTAGGTTCTCCATGATCTATATTTGGGATCTTAATTAGGCATTTGAATAAACTACTTAGCATTTAGTCCAGCAGTTTTACTCCCTGACTTTCACCTTTCACACAATCCTTTATATGTATTAAATATATTAGAAAACATGGAGGGAGCTCGAGAAGTATCTCAGAATTGAGGACACATCATGCTATGTACATCGTCCAGGTTTAGGCACATAGTTGGTGCTATGGTACTAGAGGAGACTATGGTGCTTGGTGCGTGGTGTGTGTGTGTGTGTGTGTGTATCTCTTTTAATTTATTATCTTTATTTTTTATTGGAGAGAGATTGCCAGAAAACAAGAGGAAATGGGGTGGTAGAAAACAAGAGGAAATGGGGTGGTAGAGGAAATGGGGTGGTAGAAATGGGGTGGTAGAAATGGGTGTGTGTGTGTATCTCTTTTAATTTATTATCTTTATTTTTTATTGGAGAGAGATTGCCAGAAAACAAGAGGAAATGGGGTGGTAGAAAGGGAGAGAGAGACAGAGATACCTGCAATACTTCCTCACCACTTGCAAACCTTTGATCCTGCGGGTGGGGGCTGGAAACTGAGTCCTTGTGTATTGTAATGTGTGCTCAACCAAGTATACCACCATCCAGCTCAACTCTTTCTATTTCTGAAAAAAAAAAAAAGTGGCCAAGAGTGGGGTGATCACACATGCATGATGTTCTTGCATTGAGAAAAAGGAGAGACACACAGAGAGAGAGACAGAGAGAGACAGAGAGAGAGAGAGAGAGAGAGAGAGAGGGGAGGGTTGGGCCATGAGGATATACAGCTACTTTCTGGCAAACACCAAAGCAGAGAATCCAGCACTCATTCTACTTGTTCAGTGTCCTCTCATAGTAAAGACTCCTTGGAAGGAGAGCTTTCTACTCAGTAGGACTTAATTGTCATAGGCCAGGCTTTCAAGACACCCAAAAATTCATCCTGGATTTTATCCATCGTAAATCAGTTTTGAGATTTTTGAAGCCCTCTCAGATTTGGTTGCATGTCTCACAATTTACCTGAAATACCACACATTTATCAGAAAAAAGAAAGTTCTTAGCATTTAGTCAAGTTTCCCAGGCAACACTGCTCAAGAGAGTGCTGATATCAGGACCCAAGTCTCCTCCCTCCTAATTCCCTGCTATATAAAGCTTAATTTTGAGCTGAAGCATTTTGAGGTGGCAATCATTGCATTGATTAGGTTGCGATCAGCAGATGCAATATTATTTGATATGGATTGGGAGAGGCATGCGGGAAAGTGGGCCCTGTTCTAAGGTTCCAGGACTGGGGGAAATATAGGCTCTATAGTGGAGATGTGAGGTTCCTGCTGTCTTAGGGTTCAAAAAGACAATGGATAGTTAATGTTATCATCATATTATTTGGTAATTGGGTTAACTTTGAAAAGTCCTTTTGTTAGGGTTTGCTGTATAGTACCCAGTATCTTGTATAGCTGTGCCACTGGTTGCTTCTGATCCACTTGGTCTAGGCTTGTGAGAGACTCAGTATATCAAATACACAGCCTATATATTAAAAAGAGTCTGTGTTTTAAAAACTTTGAGACATACAATTAATTTTCCCCCTCTCATATTAATTAACTAGTGATTTATATGACTACACTTTACTAGGTGTGTACATAAACACCATTCCTACCATCAAAAGACTGTGTCCCATCCCACCCACCCAACCCCTACCCCCAACCCCCACCGGCCCAGGAAGCCACATGTCCACCTTCCCCTCACTACAGGGTTCAATGCAACGATTGTCGCCTCAACATGCTTCAGCTCAGACTGTGTCCAGAGACTTCAGGTGTGGAATGACAACCATTCAGCTTCATTACTCGGGTGAGAACTTTCCTTTCATAGTATTCTCTAATTCCATCCCAGGTGGTTCACTTTCTAACAGAGTCCCAAAACCTAGATATAGACCAGATTCTGTGAGAGAGAGCAAATGTTCACATGTATCCATAAACTAGTGCAAAATATATACCTGAAAGCAGAAGAACACTAGAATTTGCAGTGAGTACCCCCCAACACTTCCTCTCCACTATTCCAACCTTTGGATCCATGATTGCTCAACAATTTGTTTGGCTTCGTATGTTAACTCTCTTTTCGGCCACCAGGTTCCAGATGTCATCAGGATGCTGGCCAGGCTTCCCTGGACTGAAGACCCCACCAATGTGTCTTGGAGCTCTGATTCCCCAGAGACCCACCCTACTAGGGAAAGAGAGAGGCAGACTGGGAGTATGGACTGACCAGTCAACGTCCATGTTCAGCGGGGAAGCAATTACAGAAGCCAGACCTCCCACCTTCTGCAACCCATGACCCTGGGTCCATGCTCCCAGAGGGATAGAGAATGGGAAAGCTATCAGGGCAGGGGATGGGATATGGAGATTAGGTGGTGGGAATTGTGTGGAGTTGTACCCCTCCTTCCCTATGGTTTTGTTAATTTATCCTTTCTTAAATAAAAGATAAATTAAAAAAATAAATAAAGCTTAATTTTATTCAGACTCCAGGCTTTACTACCTTTCTGCAATGATTGTTGGTTACAAGGTCCTAGATCATAACATTTCCAGAGATTTCAGGTACTTGTGAAGTCTGGTTTTTAAGTGCTTGCTGGAATCCTTGCAAAACTTTGTTATTTTGATTTTTTTTTTTTAACTCAATCCCTCATTGCCCTCTGCTCTAGTCTCCAGCTGTCTAGAGCCTACCTCTCTACTCCACATCTATTCCATTCAATCTAATTTTACCATGACTTCCTCCCAAGTTTTCTAATTTAATTAATTGCTGACTTTGACTCAATGTTATTTTCCTTGACCCTTCACTGTAGCACTTGCCATCTGTCTTAAAATTTAAATGATTACATTTCACTTTTTTGAGTTCACTCGCTCTGTACACACACACACACACACACACACACACACACACACACACACACACACACCTGACACCTCTAATTCTGTTTTCAGAACCTTTGCCACATCACAGGAATTTTCTTCTCTCTCTTTCTCTCACTCTCTCTTTTTCTCTCTCTCTCTTTCTCTCTTCCCCCCCCCTCACTCTCTTTCTCCTTTCTCTCTGACTGGTTTTCTTTATTCTTCTCATCACATATTTTTCATAGGTTGTCCATAGCATATGGATAAACTACCCTTCTCCCTTTGAATTCATTTTTTTTTCTACTGGCTCTATTGTTAGAGCTCAGTTACTGCATAATTCCACTTCTCCCAGTGGCCATTTTTGAACGAAGATTACAAGACAAAAGAAGGTGGAGATATGGGATGAAAGCTGCAACACTTTTCCATTACTTATAAAGCTTCACCCTTCAGTTAGGGACCTGTGGCTTGAACCAAGGTTTTTGAGCATGGTAACCTGTGTTCTCTACTGACTGAATCACTACCTGGCTCCATGTCTGCCCCCTTTGAATTTTGTTTTTTATTCTCTTTATGAACTAAAGTAACAGAAATGGAGCTTATTACATATTTGGATTAAATCTATTATGTAACATTTGACAGACCAGGGACTGTTTCATGCTTTCAAAATTGTATAATGTAATTAAAATAAATATGGAAATATTTATTATTAAATATTATAAAATATTTTATATTTTAATAAAAATTAGAAGTTAAGCCATGAAAATGTGTTTATAGTATTTTACATACAACTGATTTTTTTCTATTTTATTCTCCTCTAGATTTGAATTCAACATTTTTAACTTTATCATATAAAGGAGATGGTAATGGGAGGGACAGGAGAAAGCAAAGTACATCATAGGAACAAAAAATAGAAGCACCCTCCCAGGTGAGCTATCTCTCTGACTCAGGAGACTTACTTTAGTCAGTAAATTAAACCAATGCACAAGCTAGGGGTTAAGTTATTATTGCCTAACTTTTCTAAATGCCTCTTACATAGTTACTCAATGACTACAGTACTAATCAAATCTTTTTCAAATCTAAGATGTTAGGAAATCATAATTAGCTTAATTATGTCTAAAGAGCCATTCAGAATTTAGGATAGCTTTTCAAGTACCTTATTTTATTCACATCCATGGTCCTAAGGCTAAGGGAAAATGGGAAAGATTCACTCTAAAATAACATTTGATTTAGGAGACCATTCCGTTAAGAGGATTTTTTTTACTCTAGTAGGAGGTTGATAAGATGATTGAGCAGTTTCTGAATTCACCACTCCAAACCTTCCAGATGAAATCAAATGCAAATGGGTCTGTGGACAGTTTGTAAGTTGCCAGATGCCTTCAGGCCCCAGAAAACTACAAAGAGCAGTTCAGTGCATAATGATCACATCCACTGCCCTTTATAAAAGCCAACAATTTTCTAGGTGTATGCATTATATGTCCACTCTTCATTCAAGGTTTCAAAATCAACTTATTTTCATGTGAGGAAATAGAGGTTTATAGAGGTTAATTGATTTGTTAGGGTCAGCCAATATTTGGTGGCATTTCAGTTCAAATCCACATCTATCTGCTTAACATTCACCCCCTTCCCAATCATTTCAGGAAATGGGTAAAAAAGAAAAGGTCACAATAATACGTCAAATCAGATGATTTTATATGTGTTTTTTCTTCATTTTCTTATTTGTATCACACATAACTCATCCACAGGACATAAAAATAAATAAATAGATTAATAAATAATAGCATCATTTCTGATATTTCTGATATCATTTCTAAATATCCACTTATCAAATCATCCTCAGTCTATCAGGACACCTTCTGGATTGAAGTAAAATTGGCAATAAATAATTAAACTTAATTTACATAAAGTGATTTTCTGTTCTTTATCATTCCCTGTATTATCCTCAGATGAGCTAATCTTTTGAGTGATATGATATTGACTGGATTTAACTAACTCAAAGCCACTCACAGAGGCCAACAAGGAGTTCAGAGTGTCCAGAAAACCACATGTATTTGTATCATTCAAAGAGTAGGTATAGGAAGTGGTAAAAAAAAAATGTTTATAGACAGAAGGCTTATAGAATAACCAGTAGATGCCAAAAGACACTTTTATGAGAGTTTGCTTTGTAGTTTTCAAACCACAATTATTCTATAGCACTACAAAGAGAAGGGAGAAATTCTTGCCCATTCCTTTAACAAGGCCAAAAAAAATCTTAGGCTACATTGGCTCAGCAGCATTACAAACTACTTTGGATCCCAGCAGTTTTTTTATTTTAAAAAAAGTTCATTGATAATTATTCTATTTGAAATGGAGTAAAAAAGAGTCAAATGGTTTTATTTCTTTTCATTCAATTTGACAGTGTTTATCAAAATATTGAGTGCATTTTTCTTTACACAAAACAGTTCTACTTCTAGAGTCTAGCTTCTAGGCTTTAGAGTACTGTAACATATATATACATATATGCCACACATATTTTGAACATCTTTTTTATAGAAAATACTAAAGGCTTAAAGTAGTTTACTCCTGTGGTCTGTGAGATAGCTCAACCAGTAAAGCACTCACTTTACCATGTACTGAAGTTTTGAGTTTGAATCTACATATACTTCATGAGAACATCATGCAAAGGGAAGCCTTTCCAAGTGGTACTGTGGTATCTTTCCTTTTCTCTGTGTCTCACTATCTCCAGATTACTATCCAGAGACAGAAGAAAATAAGTAGGACAGTGAGAGTAGTGGAATTGCCCAAGAGCTTATATATGGGGGAAAAAAAAGTTCACATATCAAAACTTACTGTTTGTTTGTTGACAGAGGACATAGTGGGGATTGTATTGTTATGTGGAAAACTGAAATATGTATGTACAAACTATTGTATTTACCCCAATAAAAATGAAAAAGCAAAGAAGAAAAAAAAAACTTACTGTTTGTATACTTTCTTTTTTCTATATTTATTTATTTTCCTTTTTGTTGCCCTTTTTTTTAAATTGTTGTTGTAGTTATTATTGTTATCGATGTCATCATTGTTAGATAGGACAGAGAGAAATGGAGAGAGGAGGGGAAGACAGAGACAGGGAGAGAAAGACAGACACCTACAGACCTGCAAGCAACTACCCTGCAAGTGGGGAGCTGTCGGTTTGAACCGGGATCCTTAGGCCAGTCCTTGTACTTTGTGCCATTTGCGCTACCGCCTAACTCCCTGTTTGTGAACTTTCATGTTGTGAAAGTAACCATGGTTTAATTAGTTTTAGTGCTCTTAGAAATGGACTTTTAAACCAGTCAAAATAAAACTTCCTAATGGGCACTAGTTAGGAAATCTGCCTGATAGATCCTGCCAACTCTAAAGGAAGGGTAACATTGTAATGTTACCCATGGGTTTTTTCTTGGCATAGCACACTCACTCCTATCTCTTCTGCCTGTTAAATTTTTTGTGAACAGCTTCTCTAGCACCTTTCTGACAGCTAAAGTAAATACTGCCTAATTTTTGCTCAAATAAACTCATAGAATTTTAAAAATATTTTATTTATTTATTATAAAGGTATCAGGACCCACTACTAGTAGTGATTTAGAAATCCCAATAGGACCTTGCCCTCAACTTGTATCAACAACGGTAGAGAATGTTCCCTCCTCTGAAGGGAGGGTGGACAACATACTCTATGCTACACCTGAGGAAGATGGGTCCTGATATTGGGACAGCTTGGAATGTTCCTACTCATGACCACAGAATGTGAGCTCAGATCTACAGGGATGAAAAAGTCACATAGGCTCCTAAACTGAATATGGGCCCCAGACCAAATCAAATTACAGTCAACAAAATTTATACCCCTTTAATATATTAGGGAGCTACTCTCTTCCTTGATGCAGCTTTATGTCCCTTTTCCAGCCAAGACATCACCTCCCCAGACAATAACTTTTATCAGCCTGCATATCAGATTTCAGGCTCAGAGGAAAAAAAAAAAAACTAGTATAGCTACAGGCCCTTTGAATATAACTAAAATATGCCTATTAGCTATCTACAAAATGGAGGACCCCCCCCCAACTCTTCAACTGTACTCTTCCAGTCTTTAGGTCCATGATGGTTCAACAATTTGTTTGAGTTTGTATGTTGACTCTCTTTTCAGCAACCAGGTTCCAGATGCTAGCATGATGCCTATCAGACTTCCCTGGACAGACAACCCTACCAATGTCCTGGAGCACTGCTTCCCCAGAGCCCCACCCTACTATGGAAAGAAAGAGGCAGGCTAGGAATATGGATTGACCAGTCAACACCCATGTTCAGTGGGGAAGAAATTACAGAAGCCAGACCTTCCATCTTTTGCTTCCCACAGTGACCTTGGGTCCACACTCCCAGAGGGATGATGAATAGGAAAGCTATTGGGATGGGATGGGATGGGATCTGGTGGTGGGAATTGTGTGTACCCCTGTTATTCTATGTTTTTAATGTCTCTTTTTTAAAATAAATAAATAAATAAATGCATAAGAAATAATACCAAATAGTGTTCCATTTAAACTGGTCTAGGGCCAGGGTAAGGCCTCAGGTGAAAGGAATTTTGTTTTAATATCAAACAGTGGGTTAACCTTATCAAGGATAACCTTCAAAACAAGTGACCACAGTGGGGAACTTTTAGCCATCTTAGACAAACTTCACTTAAGAGTTACCCCAGAGGGGAAAGAGGTCTCATGGATACACTCACTATAAAAAGTAGAGGGAACTTTATTTTCCTCCCACATAGTTTCTGGTGACCTAGATGAGAGCTATTGTTACACTCCTCCTGGGCTCTTGTGAAGAATCCTGGGAAAATAGGCAGAAAGCAAAAGCTGCAGATTAAATCCTTGGTTCAAAGAGAAAAAGAAATATCTTACATTGTTCTTTCCTGTCAAAATTCAGATTGGTAGGCAAAAAGAAAAATCCCTTGGAAACAATAAACCTTTAAATTATAACATATGAATTTGCCCTTGAATTTCCATTGGCTGTCGATACTTTCTTTTCCACGACAGTAATTTTCTACCAGATTCTATCAATTTGTGTACTGAGGTCTTAGCAATTGTAAGTTTGCAGCCCCACACCCCACATATGACAGAAATGAATTCAGTACTGTGTACTTCAGCTAAGATTCTGTTTATTATCATCAGCATCTCAGGGGATTTTCTTGCTGTTGTCTTTGAGAGTGGTTCTACTATCTCTTTTTGGGCAACTATAGAAAAAAATTACTTGAACAAGAAATACACAATCAGACCCAAGCTATTATAAAAGCCCTCCCCTGGGAGTCAGGCAGTAGAGCAGCAGGTTAAGCACATGTTTTACAAAGTGCAAGGACTGGCATTAAGGATCTGGTTTGAGCCCCCTGCTCCCCACCTACAGGGGAGTTGTTTCACAATTGGTGATGCAGGTCTGCAAGTGTCTATCTTTCTCTCCTCCTCTCTGTCTTTCCCTGCCCTCTCCATTTCTCTCTGTCCTATCCAACAACTACATCAATAATAACTACAACAATAAAACAGCACAGGGCAACAAAAGGAAATAAATAAATAAATAAATGAATAAATAAATAAATGCCCTCCCCATTTAGTTCTAGTAAGATATATAAGTAAAGTACAGCATACAGTGTACAGAAATTACAGAGGAGGCTGATTTTCTCAAAGTGGCTATGATGAGACAATAGAAGGTGTTAGATTTGGAAACCTAGTCATATAAAAATTCTGCAATTGGACACAGAGATATTTTTCTGTCTGATGGTAACAACAAGATAATGTGAAACCAGGAAGTTTGCTCATTGGCAACGTGCAGGACTTGGGTGCAAGATTTGATCCCTTGCAATTTGCTACAGTTAATATCATACTCCTCTACTGGTATTGATATTGAAACAGAGAATCCCTACCAAATACTAAAAATTTTGAAGTCTCAGCAGTCATATATAATGAGCACAAACAATTATACTACTAGAAACTATACATTATGTCTAATGATCATGTTATAAATGACAATAGACAAAACTCAGGGTTACTTTTGAATTTAGTCAACTTTTAGACAAATTATGGCTATAATTTGTAACCTCCAAAGAAACTTAAAATAACATACCTACATTTCAAGAAGATTTGAATGCAGGTGGGTGTATGGGGAAGTGAGTAAGGACAATATAAAGAAAATTTGTAAAATCTCTTAATGATATATCATTAAGAGATTTTACTGTTAACATGGTATACTGGAATTTTTGTTCTCTTGCAATAATGTGTGTAAAGATAAAGAAATCTTAAAACATTTGATTCTATTGATTAAGTATGTCTAAAAATATGTTCATCAAATCCAATTCCAAGTTTTATTGATATTAGCCCTAAAAAAAAAAAAAAAAAAAACTTTGAGACTACTCTGAATGAAATCAATGGAGTATGGAGTGATAAATGTCCCAAGGTGAAAATCGTAATGAGGTTCCGGTAAATACAATATAGCCATAGTATTTCTCTGGTAGAAAGCCTGGAAAAATCTTTCTACAGAAAAATATTGTTAGAGAAATGAAGTGAAATTATAACTAATTTGTTCGGAAGTGGGGTTTTTATAGTAGAAGCCCTGAAGACTTCACACAATGAATTAATTTGTGATGTCATATAAAGTTAAAGGTTCTTGTTGATAATTGGTAGAGATAATTAGTTAATGGCTTTCAAGCAAAACCTCAATACAAATTGTCATTCATTCAGAACTCCATAATGATCAGAGTAAGGTCATAAACTTTAAGATTGATATACATGTGAGATTTTCATTTAGGGCTTAAATCTTAATGTATACTCTTACATTGACAATAAGCAATGTGCAGTGAAGTAAAAAAATGATTTTTTTCCTCTATGCCTCACAGCTCATATAATGCTTATCTGACAATGAAAAAGCAGAAACTTAGACATGAGGAAAATCTTTTTTAGAGGCAGGGCTACATACAGAGTAGCAGCAGCTGTGTCTCTCTCCTCCCCCTGGTCAACTGAAAATAACAAAGAAGATAATCCAAGAACACAACAAGACAAGACTCTGAATACTTTGGGAAACCACCAGGTCACAAGTGAGTGCAAACACGTGTGGCTCTTGGACAGAAAGGGGCCTAAGGAAAAATCCCTGGGGTTGAAAGCTCATATCTACTTGGGAGCCCCTAGCAACAGTCCAGCAGTTTGACAGTTGAGGTACCACATCTATTCTGAGTTTTATCAGTCAATAAACTGCTGACAGGAGGAGAGGATCCCGTAAAGCTCACCAAATGCAACTGTGAGTCTCCATTGCTAC
Source organism: Erinaceus europaeus (assembly GCF_950295315.1). Taxonomy (NCBI): domain Eukaryota; kingdom Metazoa; phylum Chordata; class Mammalia; order Eulipotyphla; family Erinaceidae; genus Erinaceus; species Erinaceus europaeus. The sequence goes on along the minus strand of NC_080171.1, from coordinate 87,896,322 downwards.
TGTCCCTTGGAGGCTGGAGCTGCAACAGGGAGGCCCTGTGATGACAGAGGCCAGATCGAGCAACTCAGGAGAAGATGTATACTCCAGTGGTCTGGAAGTGGGGCTGTATAGTAAGGGCCTTTCCACATTGTTCTCCTAATGAGAATAATTGCCTCAGAACCCACTGAGTACAAATAGGATTTGTGTAGGAACTCACAGGGCCAAGGGCTGCTGCCCATCTTGGCTCTGGTTGCTGTCAGTGAAACTGAATTGAGCTTTGGACCCTTGGGGCATGGGAGCCTCTTTGCATAATCACTGTGCTATTTCCCCCCACACTGTTTTATCTGTAGATTAGGATTGAGTAACTAAAAACAAACAAACAAATAAACAAACCTACTTGTAGTTAAAAATCCCACAGGCTCCCATAGCCTACAGTGAGATAAAGAATGAAAGAGCATTTAACAGTGACCCGCTTCAACTCAAGGATTGAGACAGCTTTGAAACAAATGTTAATTTCCATAACTGAACTCTTTTAAGTACTTTATTTAGACACAGTCAATCCAGGTAATTACAATTAGTTGACTGAACAGTACTGAGAGAGGGACCTCATAACACACCATATAGAATGGTTTAACCAAGAAGAACCATCAAATATGACTCTGAAATAAAACACTCTCGAGGTAATTAGAAAGCTGAAAGCTATAATAGCTGAGCTAAGAGCACAAATTGCTGAATAAGCAAATCTAGTATTGAAACAGGGAAACAAAATAGCTGAGCTACAGAGAGCAACAGAGTGGAAGGAGAATAGAATAAGAGAGGCAAAAAACAGGATTAGCAAAATTGTGGATGAATTAAAGAAAACTAAGAAAGAAATAAGATATTTCAAAAAGAGATTAAGAGATACTGAAAACAACAGGAGACATATGGGACACCTCAGCAAAAGTAATATATGCATTATTGGTTTGCCAAGGAAGAGAAGGAGGAGAAGGAAGCATTCTACAGAATATAATAGCTGAGAACTCTAGACAAGATAAGAGACATATAAAGTTTCAAGAGTCCTGAGCACTGTCAGTGTTGGAAAACTTGGACAGTTCATTATTGATACTTTCCCATTGACCATCCTTCCACCATAATTGTAGTAGAGTGTTATTTTTCCCTCTCTTTTTAAAAATGTTTAAACTCTACTTATTGGGTAGACACATCCAGAATCCGAGAAGGATGGGAGGGGGTGATACAAAAAGAGAGACATCTGCAACACTACTTCACTCCTCAGAAAGTTTTCTCCCTGCAGGTGGGGTCTGGGGGCCTTGAAACCAAGTCCTCATGCATTGTAATGTGTGCTTAACCAGGTGTACCACCATCTAATCCTCTCTCTTCCTCTCTACGTCTCCCTTCCTCTTGATTTCTAGATGTCTCTATCCAGTAAATAAACAAAGATAATAAAAATTAAAAGAAACCTCCACTATGTGCTTAGTAACAGAGGATGTATTGATGATAATCACAGATCTGGAGAGCCCCAAATCTACTAAAACTCAAACCTGATGAAGAGGAAAAACCATAAATGAGCTTGGAGAATACCAGCATATTCTTGGATTTTTTTTTTTTGGGGGGGGGCATCTAGAAATTACTCCTGGGTTATCCACTATGTGAGTAGAAGCAGCATAAGACAAATTTCTTATATTTTTTGACATGTTTATAATCTTTTCTGCATGTACACCCTTTGTTTTTTTATGAATACTCTTTTAGTATATTTCTAGGCTTCCCTTATAAATAATGTACATTTATACATCGAAGATGTTTTCCATGTTGTAAAAGGGTAGTGATGTGATTGATTCACTAATCAATTTTCTGACTTGTATGTGAATATCTATCTTGATCACAAGCATGAAAGTGATTCATTTTAAACTACTGATATAAAGGTGAAATTATGGTTATACAAAAATAATTTTGGTAGAATGCAAAGAACATTTTGATAGTGATAGTAATGGAGAAATATTCTACTTGATATTAGACTAGAAAAATATGAACATTTATTCATGGGATACCACAAAAATAAAATAAACTGAATATAACATGAAAATAAGTGGCAATTCAGATAGTAATTTTCACATATAATCCAAGAGACACATTTGTTTCTATAAATAAAGGTTCATCTGCACTGGGTTGGCAGACCAACACCATTACAGCTTTATTTAGATGTGTGTGAAAGAACCATCTGTTCCAGTTCACAGGAGGACTAGGTCCACATCACAGGCATCCCCCCTGAAGGTCCAATCATAGCACCTGATGCAAAAGCCTCCCGATGTGATGCTTGACTGAAAGCTAATGACAAGGAACACTTCATTTTTCAAAGTATGTTTTTTTCTCAGGATCAAGTGTGCTCTTTGGTGATTGCTTTTCTCCTCCCTGCGGCCCATAGAAACAGCACAAAAAGCAGAGGATCTAGGAAAAAAGGACAACTCTCCATTTATTCTTTCTTGTACTCATTCCTTCCTCCATTCAGTAAATACATGTTGACAACTGCTAGGAGTCAGATGCTACTTGAAATCTGTGGAAATAAAGCAGCTAAGATTTTTTTCAAAAATAAAAAGGCAATCATCAAATACAAACATTTAAATATATATATATATGTATATATATTTGATACATATTAATATACACATTTATGTATATCCACACACATATATGAGAATGTAGTAATCTGTGCTGATAAACATAGTGGGGTAAAGAAATGAAGCTATTAGGTGGCTGCTGACAGATGCTTTTTAATGGGGATCCTGTTGCCAAGGACTTAACTTTGCAAAGTTCTACAGAAACATGCTTCTCAGACAAGCCCACTGCCTGAGCCACTATAGGTAGCTTCCTATAGACAGAAGAATTGACAAGCTTGAGTTTCTGAGAGAACCAGTGAGGATAGATGAGAGGAATATATAAGATGAAGACAGTCATGGGGTAGGTCACATAGAACCATGAAAGTCAGAATTCAGAAGTTGAATGGTTTTATAAACATAGTGAGTCTAAGTCTGGGAATACTGTGCTCTGATTCAAATATTACCAAAAGTTGCTGGGTTCCTCTGAACAATGTCAGACCAGTGCAATTTTTACTTAGTTTAGGACCTGACTCTTAGCTTTCAACTCTTCATAATGGAAAGAATAAAAAAGAAAAAAAAATCAGTTTGATAGTAGTCACAAGTTGCTTCTTTCTGCAAGTGTATCTTCTGTTTTCCTTTTTCCCAACAAAGACTGATATCCAACTTGGAATATTATTACTTCCTGACCATTTAATACAGGAGCAGTTAAAGGATCTGCATAGCTACCTCTTTTTCTTTTTCTGTAAATTTCATTATTAATGATTTAACACTGGTTTTAGCAAAATTGTAAGATTCCAGAGATGCAGTTTCATATACATATGTATGTGCATCTTTGTAAGTCACTAATACCCTCAAAGTGTTTTAATACTTTGCTTCTGCCCCCCATATCCATTATAATTCTCACAAAGTTTAAGACCCAGTTTAGTACATAATTTTTGCAAGTTCATTTGCTATATTTATTTATACTCCCATACAAATGAAACCATCTGGAGGTTGTACCCTCTCTTTACTTTTTTGAATTTTCTTAATCAACTTTAGTTCCTGTACTCAAACCCTATCCTTATATTTTTGCTTTGACCACATTCTTTTCAGCGGGGTACTCCAAGACAGTGACTGGACTGAGCAGATACTAAAGTAAATACTTCCACAGCAAAGAGTTTCCTTTTCCTGATTCTCCTTAGAGTGGTACCACAATGTGGAATTCTGTTTCTGCTCCTCTCTTTTTCACATAGGGTTTAATTAGTATTTTGGCCTGATGGCAATTGAAGCATATTCTTACTATATTCCATCCTATATTCTTTCAAAGTTATCCTCTCAATAAAACTTTATCTTGCATACTTAACCTGTTTTAGTCAAATAATTAATTATATTTAAAATATTGAGAAATATGTATTGAGGATATATTGTATCTGGCATTTTGCTTAGTACCCACAACTCAATGTGAACAAAATGAAATTAGTAGACTCAGGAGTTAGTTGGCAATATTGATTGATATCTACATAGACAAACTTTGCCTATGTATTGCCCGTAGTGGGGATGCAAGCAAAAACCACAGGCTACATTCTAAAAGAAGTATCCATAGTCATCTTTAATGCAGGAAAACAGAAAGTAAGGAATTGAAGGTAAAATTATTCTTTGGCCACATATTCTTAGGACAAATGGAGTGAAAATGCATGGTCTTGAGGACTTCTGGGCGTGAGCTATCAGGTCCACCAGCCAAGCACAAAATATATTTGATATTTAGCTCAGTGGTTTAGATTTTGATTTGGGAGCTAGAACAACCACCTTTCAGTTGATGCTCATCACATTTTTTTGTCTAGGGTAATTAATATTGTATCTCTGAATCTCAATTTACTCATCTATAACTTAAAGATGATTATAATACTTTAAAATAAAAATAAATAACAATATGTAAAAAGCACTTTTCAGTGTTTCAAAAACTTATTATATTTGCTTTTGAATTCCTCTATTTTTTTCTTATACAACATAGTCACTGTAAAGTTTTGTAACCCGATTAGATTGATAAAGGTTATCTCAAGGTCACAAAACTGATAGTAGTAGAAGAGGTGCTTTACTTAAATTTATTACATATAAGAAAACTATGTGAAGGGAAGAGGTAGACAGCATAATATTTATGCAAAAAGACTCTATTGCCTGAGGTTCCAAAGTTCTAGGTTCAATAGCCCACACCACCATAAGCCAGAGTTGAGCAGTGCTCTGGTAAAAGAAGAAAAAAGAAATGCATATTTGGTTTAAGCTAAAATTATCCAATTAAAGTGACATGATACTTTGGTAAAGTGTTCCTGGTTTTCGATTCTGACTGTTATATGACTTCCCAAAATCTTCCAATGGGTGCTCGTATCTTGGTTTAAAAGGCAAAGACTTCAGAGATCAAGGCCTGAGAGCAAATTCAGAGAATATTCCACATTCAGCAGGATAAGAATCAAAGAAAAAAAAAGTGCTGCCAGGTCAGTGAGAGGCAGTGATAGATATGTGGTTTCAGTAAGATAAAGAGACAGATGTTAGCAGGACAAGAGAGAAGGGCTGGGAGGGGGTGGAGGGCAGAGAGAAGATTCATGAGCAGTCTCAGATAAGCATTTTACATGTCAAAAAATTACCTCAACCTGCACATTAAGTCTGTAAAAATATATCTTCAATCAAGAAAAGCTGAGCTCTTCCCAAGGGCAAATCAAGACAGCAGCTCCTGCTTGTCTCACAAAATTAATCTGAAACACACACACTAGAAGACTGGACACAGTGGCAGTGTTTTCATAATCTCCAGTTGTAAGGCAGGAAGCAACGAGAAAAGGCTCAAATTGTCTGGGTCCTGATTTCAATAAAAGTAAGAAAAATAATCGAATAGATTCATAAAGACAGTAGTAATCTACTTTATTATTTTAACAAATAACAATTAGTATTATAAGATGTAGGGCATACATGTACTCATGTTCATACATTTATTTATTGATCTATCATATGTGGAGCAAAGTGATAAACATATATATTCATATTCTGATTTAATATTGGCACTATCTTTGTGAGATAAATAATGAAGTTAAACACCATTTTACATATTAAAAAGTTCAAAACTCAAAAGTTTCAATTCAAAGCATATTTTTATTTACAAAATATAAGATGGAAATTAAGAAAGAATTATACTAAGATTAGCTTCAAGTACTAAGAATAATTTCCTACTTCTGTCTTAGTCTACTTTATGTTTCATGGTTTACATATTTTGAAAATTTTCTAGGTTATAAGCAAAATATAAGCCACTACATCAGAAGTGACTGTAAATGGAAAGATATAACAAAGATGACTCTAAATGTGTTTTCCCTCACTTGGAGGGATGTGAATGTTGTGTCACGGTATTAGTGAGGGAAATAGGTTGCTTGATATTAGCACAGTAGTTTGAAATCTGGTGTAATATGTATGCCTGGCTTTCCTTCTCCCTCTGTTTCCACCCACTTTCTTGAGCTGCTGTTATTTAAATGAGTAAATGCTCATGACATAGTGGTATACTGTACATATATATGCTATTACTATGACTACTTTTTTCTATTACAACATAGTCACTGGGAAGTTTTGCAGCAATATGTGCCAATACCTGAAACTGTTTAGAGGCGAACTGCCAAGAAAATATCAATTAAGGTTAATAAGTGGGCAGATAGTCTTGTTGCCTGCTGAACCTGTTTTGGTTCTCAAGAGAAACAAATATATCAGATGAGTCATCCTTTTTATTCACCTTACCTCCACCTCTGCAAAGCCCCGGTTTTATTTTTTTATTTATAAAAAGGAAACATTGACAAAACCACAGGATAAGAGGGGTACAACTTGGCACAATTCCCACCACCAGACCTCCATATCCCATTCCCTCCCCTGAGAGCTTTCCTATTCTTTATCCCTCTGGGAGTATGGACCCAACATCATTGTGGGATGCAGAAGCTTGAAGGTCTGCCTTCTGTAATTGTTTCCCTGCTGAACGTGGGCGTTGACAGGTTGATCCATACTTCCAACTTGTCTCTCTCTTTCCCTAGTGGGGAAAAAGCCCTTGGTTTTATGTGTGATATATAGACAGGTGTGACAATTTGAATCCAGATGTCAACCTCCAAGGATAATCTAAGAATAAATGCCTGCTCAAAAGTGGAAAACAGGAATGGCTCTATTAATTTTTCCCTTATCTTCAGCAAGTGAAGAAAAATATTCTTAGGTCAAATTAGCTCTAAATCCACTATGCCACATTAGACAAATATTTTTGTTTTAGATCTTGTCTCATATACTAATTTGCAATAATAAAAATTAATACCCATTTACCAAGTATCTCATTCAACTAACCACTGACCTAGGAATAACTCACTCATATCTTCTTGCAATTTTCACAATAGCTCTGCAAGGTAGACACAATTATCTCATTTCACACACAGATGGATATTCAGGATTTAAAATCACTTATTCAGAACTAGTTAGCTAATATGTTCTGGCATCTTGATTCAGATTTATTTGTCTAATAATTAGAGCCAGGGACCATTTTTATTAATATCAATCATATGTAGGTAATATATTTTTATCATTTTCATTGGTCAAATTTTCTCCTTAAAATGTTTCTATATATAGAGATGAAAAATATGAAATCCACGGGCATGAATTATTTGTGAAAACTGTAAGAATGCTATATACAAACTTAAATTTCAGTCCTCTTGACAATTCAGATTATTTTTCCAGGCCATGTCTTCTTTCCCAACACAGTTGTGATTCCAGAGATTTGTGGAGTTCTCAATGAGTAAATATCCTCTGATTGGCTTCCAGCTCTCATTTCTCCCCTAATAGAGGAATGAATTCCATAGGAAGTGGTAATTTCTTCATGATCTGAGATCACAGCGTGTAGCTAATTATAGAAATAAATAACCAGTGACTAGAACCATCTGTCCTTCCTTTGGCAGACACCTTGCTTTCCTGTGAAATTAGTGCCACCTGCAACCTGCAGGCACTTAGGAGACATGGGGGGATGCCCCCTTGCACATTCAGAGGTTGCCTACTTTGTTACTTCTGACCCAGAGTCACAACCTTCCATGCTGTCACACAGCACTCGAGAGACAATTGTTGAAGCCAGTTAAATTCTTCATCTCTTCCCATATTTTGGAAGAAAAAGAGCAAGAGCAGGGCTCAGGTCTCAGTCTCTGGGAACACTGTAGGATCAGCATGAATGTGCAGCATGGACACTTCTGTGTCTCCCTTGGTCAAAGGAAACAAGTGTTTCATCTCACCTTGTTCTCTGTATATGACAAAGGCATTTATGATAGTTGAACATCATGCCTTCATGTTGCTCAGTAGGAACACAAATTTTTAGGGTCATATCAGAAATCCCTCAGTCTGCTTTGCTCACTTTGGAAATAGCTAGTTCTTGTTCAATCATCAGTCTTCTAAATGTGAGATATAAGATAAACCAATACCTCTCAACTTCTTCATATGCCAAATTGGGGAAGCAACAGGACTTACCTATTAAAACTTATGAGGATTATATAACATAGAATGTATAAAAATGAGTATAGTATAGTACATAGGAAACAGTCAGTACTCCATGTCTTCAATTAATCAAAACTGAAAACTCCAGTTATAATAGAGCACAGAGACTACTGCTTTGGTCTCCAAAGACTCTGTGGAATATACAATAACCCTAAGAATATATGAGTATATAAAATATGTGTAAGGTTATTTTTGAGGGGGTGAAAATGATTAATAACTTTAATTAGAGTCTTCATGGGTTTCTGATCTCTATTTTCCCAATTTAGAGATTGGAAACAGCACCAAGCACTTGAAAAATTGTACATTCTTTTTAAGACTTCTATGAGTTATTTAAGACAAAATAACAATAAGTTCATTTTGTAGATAATATAGTCGAAAACCAGTGAAGACCAAGCTTAAAATTAAACTGGTTTCTTCAGAAATGCTATCAGCCAATCATTCATAGACCTAGACCCATAAAAAATAGCTTGAAGCTGTTATTGTTTCTTTTGATTATTTTCTGAGGCAGAGAGAACTCAGAAGATGTCTCTATGTGACCTGCTACTTGAACGTTTTCCATCAGCCCTGAAGGCCTAATTCAATTATGTGATCAGCCTAGTTTTGACATTTTAGTTATCTCTAAAGTTGATTTGATCATCATCTATGATGAGATGATTGTTGCTACATTTTCAGCTCAGCTAATAGTGATCTTCTATGATTACAAAATATAACACACACATGCAAACTATGTATATGGAGAGTTTAAATACTTAGTTAACATGTGCCATACTAGTCTATTCTATACTATTATATTAAATTAAAGTGTTCTTTATTTTACATATGTAAATCTTCAAATGGTCTTCCATAAGTTAATAAATTCTGTGATCCAAACATTTAAAAATGGTTGCATGACATTACGATATTCACTCATGCAAACAAAACTGTCCTGAGAAGTTGGATGAGTGGACATTGTCAGGGTAGGTAAAAGGCCTGGATGGTAAGAAATTTTATACCTGAATTAAGAAGGAATAATAAAGATGGGTGAGCAATATGTATAAACTGTTTGTACCACTGTTTGTCTTATGCAAAACATAACCTTAGAGGCACAGTAATCAGTTTCCTTCAGAATATGTATTTTTCTTCATATATACAGGGACTTGTTAGTAAATGTTATTTTTCCATTACCACTATTCAGACTACTACCTGGAAGAGGAGAAAACACTTCATACATTCAGTGCTTCATTGTTCCATCATTTGCATATTCATTGAGTATTGATTAAATAAGCATTAGGCTAATTCATTAGGCTGACTAGGGGAAAACAACATGGGGTTCAACAGACACAACATGATAAACTATCAGTTGGTTGCTAACAGAATCTGAAAGGAAGAGGAAAACATATAAATCAAGATGGAAGCTACAGGAAGTACCTTGAAAAGGAAGATTCACTTGCAATGTGTTTTATTTATTTATTTATTTATTTATTTATTTATGAGAAGGATAGGAAGAGAGGGAGAAAGAAATAGTGATACAGAGACAGAGAGACATAGAGAGAACCAGACATCACTCTAGTTCAAGTACTGACAGGGATGAACTTAGGACCTCATAATTTAGACTCCAATGCTTTATCCACTGTGCCACCTCCCAGACCACTTGCAATGTGTCTCAAACCATATATTTATATCAGACATTGCAGTTTAGGGAACTAGAGAGAAAACAGAGATTCAGGTAAAGAAACAATTGCCTCTGATTTAACCACCACCCACACCAACTACTCCATGCCTTGTTCCATCTCCCAGCTGAAATTAGTTACTTTGATTTCAATGATAACAGTATAACTACTTTTCAGATGTCAACCATTTTTTTCCATTTTTTTCCAAAGGAATTCATTCTTATAAACCACATATATTCTAAGGCTTAATGTGAATTTTAAAAAAATATATTAATTTGCTTTGCAAAATGTAAAAACACCTTAGAGTTGATTATACTCTATATTGTTGGTCTAGAAAGCATGTGATATGATGTATGATCATTCTCATTTCTACAAATGCACATGCTTTGGGTTAAAGGTGGCACTGAATATATTTTAAGTTAAATTTACAAAATAAATGGATGCTAGAAACACATATAGTAGGCTTAATCAAATGCATTTGATTCATCTTATTTGCTTTATTTTTGTTTTAGTTTACTGTCTCTCTGTGTGTGTGTGTGTAAATGTATATTCTCTCATACTCTTTTGTTTTTCAACTCAAAAGGAAAGCATTTCCTTTTTTTTTTATTTCCCCCATTGTCCTACATGTAGCATAAAGAAATAAGACCTAATCCCCAAACAATAACATGGGTCCACCTGCATATCAGATGTCAGGCTCAGAAGAAAGAAATACTAGTATAGTCATAGGCCCTTTAGAATATAACTAAAATAGGCCTACTATCTACAAAATAGAGATCCTCAAATATTCATCTGCACTAACCCAGCCTTTAGGTTCATGATTACTCAACAATTTGTTTGGTTTTATATATTAGCTTTTCTTTCAGCCACCAGGTTCCAGATGCCACTGTGATGCCAACCGGACTTCCATGGGCAGAGGACCCCACCAATACGTCCTGGAACCCCACTTCCTCAGAGCCCCACCCCACTAGGGAAAGAGAGAGACAGGCTGGGAGTATGGATCAACCTGGCAAAGCCCATGTTCAGCAGGGAAGCAATTACAGAAGCCAGACCTTCCACCTTCTGCACCCCATAATGTCCCTTAGTCCATACTCTCAGAGGGATAGAGAATAGGAAAGCTATCAGGGGAGGGCATGGGTTATGAAGTTCTGGTGGTGGGAATTGTGTGGGGTGTTGGATAGTATGCCAGCTCCCCCTGGTTTCTGCTTAACCATATGCCTATATAGGGATAGATTTAATCCCATTAAAAGCTTTGGTCTATTTACATAAATCACTTTTACATTTACATAAAGCACTCCAGGGCATTGGTGGTTCAGTGATAGGATTCTTGCCTGCTCTGCCCCCTCCTTGTCACACTCTGATTTTCACCAGTCACTTTTCTCTCCACCCTCTCTATGTCACATCCTGTTTCCACCCTACTTGGCAAGTATATATAAAGACAGCATTGTGAGTTTTAGGGTACTTGAGTTTAGCTTAGCTCATCTTAGATTGTGCTGCGTCCTGCATGAATAAAGAGATACTGCCTACAGCTCAACCATGAGTCCCTGGTCGTCTGTTACCCACCCGTGAAGCCAGCCCGGCGAAAACAACATAACCTGTCAAAAACAACAGTGGGGGTGTACCCCTCTTATCCTATGGTTCTTGTCAGTGTTTCCTTTTTTATAAATAAAAATTATTAAAAAATGAATGAGCCTTAAAAAAAAAAGAAAGAAGACCTAAAACCAATTTTAAAATCGTTATAAATTCTTAACATTTGACTTTTTAGTGAGAGTGCAAAAGTATTTCAGAATTTTAGAATGATAATTAGACCTATCATTTTAGACAAATGCCACTTAATTTGCCTACTACTGCAGGAAATCTTGCTTCTGGGATGGAGGGAAAATATTTAAGAATGAAATGAGACTGGCACTCACATAAATTAAAAAAAAAAAATCAAGTGGTCTAAATCTTTTAAATGGTTTTCCTGGTTCTTGCTCATTAGTCAATACTGCAAAGAACCATGTGCCAAAAACTGAGTAGTTTCTGTATCTCAAAGACCATTCCTTTTCTCCCACTTCATTATGAATGCTAATTTATATGAGCCCTGAGGTAAGTAATTACTAATGCATTGCACAAGTTCCAGCCCTGGGAATTGTAAAAGTCAAACATTCAATAATCTAATCCATGCTTTTCTTACCCTTTCACCTGTGAAAAAATGGAAATGGAACTTTTGGGGGCAAAAAAAAAAAAAACAGTAAGAACAAAAAGGGCACTTTGAGGAATGACAGATAAAAACAGAAGAAAAGAACCTCTTGGCTAAAGTAGTAATCTGAAAACTTAAAAAAATATTTTCTTGACAATGCAGACAGCATTTGTACTGTTATTCTTTTTAAAAAACATTTTTAATTGTTGTATAGTTATTATTTTTGTTATCAATGTCATCGTTGTTAGATAGAACAGAGAGAAATGGAGAGAGGAGGGGTAAACAAAGAAGGGGAGAGAAAAATACCTACATACCTGCTTCACTGCCTTTAAAGCGACTCCCCTGCAGGTGGGGAGCCTGGAGCTCCAACTGGGATCCTTATGCTGGTCCTTGCGCTTTACACATGCGCTTAACCCACTGTACTACCACCCGACTCCTCAAGTTATTCTTTTTTATATAAAATCACTCAGTGAACCAATACAATAGAACAAGAAATAAAGTGTCAGGGTATGCATGAAACAAATAATCTCTTTTTAGGCATCTTATTCTCAAATTACAGTTGAAACAATCTACTTCAGAATAGCATTTAGAGTTTCATATGACTGGAATGCCTCCATTACACACACACACACACACACACACACACACACACACACACACACATAATATTTAGCTACTTAAATAATTACCCCAAACCTCACTATCATGTTGTTTGAAAACCCTTTTCAGTGTTGGTGATGATAAAGTAGTAATACTATTATCTGATAATATTAACTCTATGTCTGTATGGTCTATTTACAGTAAATATTAACTTAATAATGGAAGCAGACAACTTCCCTCAGTGAGCCAGATTTAGCCCATTTTCTTCTCTTGTATGGTTCATACGGTATAAATCACTTGTTTTGCCGAATGCTTTCTTGAAAGCAAGGGTATGCCCTAGAAACATATAGTCTACAATACCAGAAATGTTTCATGTTTGACATTTTGCAGAAAATGTTTGCCAACCCCTAATATATATTAATATGCAAGTTTCACTTAAGAATATCAAGAGTGTGTTGTCTTTTACTGTGGTCTTTGGGACAGAACCATTTTTTCTTTTTTTTTTTTCTTTTGTATTTATGTAATTGTTTTTTGAAAGAGAAAGTAAGAACAAGTGAAAGAGTGAGAGAAAAGAGGCACATGCCCAGGGCACTGCTTTGGCAAATGTGTTGCCAGAATTTAAACCCTCAAGCATATAAGCTTTGAACTCTACTTTTGAGCCAATGCTCTCCCATTGCCATTATTTATATAGTTTAATTAATTATATAGTTTAACAGCTTGTTTTCATTCTATTTCATTAGCTCATTAGGCTTGTTTATCATAAACATATTAGTAATGTCATATAATATACATATGATATGATATCTATATATACTCTGATTACTGTGCTGCTCTCTTTCCATTGGAATAGTTGAAAATGGCATGGTTTCATTATTTTTATCTTAATATAAAATGTCATATTTTTATTAGTTGAGTAGTATTCCATTGTGTGTGTCTGTCTGTCATGTGTGCATGTGTGTGTGTGTGTATGTGTGTGTGTGTGTGCGCGCGTGTCTGACCTATGTACAATATCTACTCATTTGTTCAAGGAACTATAATTATGGCAATTTTTTAGTGATTGTAGTTAATTAAGCTATTAACATGGGGTGTATATAGTCCATTCTAGTAGTGCTTTGCATAGCTAAATAGTATCATATTTGTATGCTTAATTTTTTCAGGAACCTTCAGATTTGTTTCCATAACAGCTTTACTAATTTACATTACCATCAAGTATATGAAGATTCTTTTCTTCTGCATTCTCGCAAGAACTCATTGCTTCTCCTCTTTTCACAATAAGCATTACCACATGTATGAGGGAATATCTTGCTGCTACTTTTAGGACATGAAGCTTTTTATTAAAATATTGATCAGAAAGCTCCCCCACATTAACACTTTCAGTGGATAATTTTGATGAACGTATTTGAATGTCTTTAAAATGAGATAAAAGTTACCATTCATTGCATTTCACATAATGCCTCTAAAATCTGTTTTCTTAGATAAGAAAATCATATCCAGTTTTTTCCACCTTGCTTTTAAATCTTAATCTAACCTTACCCTATTTATCTGACTTCATGTGAACCTACACTTACAAAGATTGATAATAACAGATGAGATAAACATGTCTATCCTACTAAGTAAGTAATTTCATAAGTTGTGAGAGTTTTAATAGATTCCCCATATTACTTCTTGCACACACACAAACTTATTCACCTGAATAGGACAAGGCTGTGAATGCTTACATCAATAAAATATGCCAGAAATTACTATACAGAACTTCCAATGGGAGTCATGAGAGGTAATGCAAAGATGAGTATGGGATGATCCCATGGGTGGGGAGGGACATGGAATTTTGTGATGGGTATGGTGTTAATATACATTCCTTTAATTCACAGTCTCATAAATCACTATTTACTTAATATGAGAGGGGAAAATGGATTGAATGTCTCAAAGATTTTGGTGTATAGACCATAGCTCAGAGTATATATAACTTCAATATAAGCACATAAGACTTGAAATGGGTGATCAGGTTGAATTTTAACAGTAGGCTAAAATTGTTAATAATTTGCTTTGAAAAAATAAACCACCTGTTAAGTTTAGACCACGAAGAACAGAAGTAACTGTTGGTGTCACTTTATAAGATATAGCTCTATATAAATAACATTAAAGGGTGTAAATTATGGTTAGGTCTTGTATGATACAGCAAATCCTAACAATGGGATTTTCAAAGTTAACCCAATCGCCAAATGACTTTTATAGCAATAACTATCTATTGTCTTCTTAAACCCTTAAATAGCAGGAACCTTCCACATCCTCCACAAAACTCATATTTCTCCCAGTCCTGGAACCTCTGGTGTGGGGCTCACTTTCCTGCATGCTTCTTCCAATTCATTACAGTTTATACCGCATCTGCTGATTCCAACCTATTTTAATGCAACCTGTACCACTTCAACATGTTTCACTTCAGATTGTGTTCAGAGACTTCAGGCGTGGGATGTTAACTCTTCAGCTTCATTACTCTGGTGATACCTTTCCTAGCTCAAATGACTTTTTAATTCTATTTTGTGTGGTGCACTTACTAACAAAACCTCAAAACCTAGATACAGACCAGGGCCCATGGGATAGGAAATGTATACACATGTATCCATAAATTAGGGGAAATTATACACCCAAAATCAATAGTGCACAATAGTTTGCAGTGAATCTATAAATGCAGCAATCAAGTACAAAGACCTAAAAAAGACACCATAAAGTACCTAATCAAATAGATTCTACTTAGACCAAGACACCTTCCTCACCTATTTCACCTATTCCCATACAGACATGCTGGGCCTAGACCTCTAACAGATCTCTCTCCATGGTCACTGGCTATCTCCTTCAGGAACATCACAATGGACCCTCCTTGGGCCCCATAGGACCTTGCCCTCAATGTGCATCAGCAATGGTAGAAAAGGCTCCATTCTTCAAATGGAGGTTGGGGCAACATACTCTATGTACCATTCGAGGAATATGGGTCCTGAAACTAGTGCAGCCTAATATGATCCTAGGTGTGACCACAGAATGTGAGCTCAGACCTACAGGAATGCAGATATTACATATGCTTCTGTGCTGAATATGGGCCCCAGATCAAATTGATAGAGATTACAGTTAACACTATTTATATACCTTTGCCATATTTTGGAGCTACTCCCTTCCCTGATGCAGTTTTCTGGTCCTTTTTCCAATGCTGACACCATCTCCCCAGACAATACCTTAAGTTTACCTGCATGTTAGCTGTCAGACTCAAGAAAAAACTAATAAAGTCATGGGCCTCTTGGAATATAACTAAAATAGACCTACTAGAGTTTTTCAAAATGGAAACCCCCAATTCTTCATCTTCAATATTCTTGCCATTAGGTTCACGAATAGTCAACAATTTGTTCTGTTTTATATCTTAATTCTTTTTCAGCCATCAAGCTCCAGATGCTACCATAATGTCAACCTGAATTCCCTGGGAAGATATCCCCAATAATGTGTCCTGGAGCCCCACCTCCCCAGACCCCTACCCTACTAGGAAAAAAGAGAGACATGTTGGTAGTATGGATCGACCTGACACCGCTCAGTAGGGAAGCAATTACAGAAGTCAGACCTTCCACCTTCTGTACCCCATAATGATACTGGGTAATTACTCCCAGAAGGATAAAGAATAGGAGAGCTTTCCAGGAAGGGAATGAGATACAGAGTTCTGGTGGTAGCAATTGTGTTGAATTTCACTACTCTTATCCTATGGTTTTGTCAATATTTCCATTTTATAAATTAAAAAAAAAAGAAATAATAGTTAACCCATATTTGTGACCTTGAGACAACCACCGCAATTTCCAATGTATGGAATGGGGACACAGAACGCTGGTGATGGGAACGGTATGGGGTTGTACTCATGGTATCTCGTAATTTTGTAAACCAATGTTAAATCACTAATAAAAAAGAATAATAATAAAAAATCTTATGCGTTTTTGAGGGGATTCAACTCCAATGGTAAAATAAACAAAAGAGAAAACAATAAAGAACTGGATGTACATTGACTAAAACATTTTTCACAGTAAGAAAACTATCATCAAAGGAAAATTTCTAGTGAGAAGAAAAGATATTTACAAATTTACTGTCATATGAGATTGATACTCAAGTTAAACAAAGGAGGAACATAAACATGAATCATCAATAGTTAAGAAAATAAACAAGATTGTTTTGTTATTTATTTTTAAATAATGACAAGAAAGATGAAAGAGGAAGAGAAAGTGAGGGAATGAGAGGAAGAGAGGGTGATGAGGGGGGCAGAGGAGGGAGGGAGGGAGGGAGTAGATGAAAGAAAGAGAAAGAGAGAGAGAGAGAGAGATGGAGAGAGAGAAGCACTGTAGCTTCCTTCAATGAGGTGGGGACTATGCTTGAACCTTGGTTGTATATGTGGCAAAGTAAGACAGTTCAAGTAAACCATTTCTCTGGTCCAAAGAACTAGGTTTAAAATGTGCAAATGGAATGAATAGCTGAATAAATAATTATCTAAGAACTATATAAATATATGTCTGCGGGTTAAGTGCACAAAGCAGAAAGTGCACAATCCCTGTTCAAGCCCCTGGCTCCCCACATTCAGGGGGTTCACTTCACAAGCAGTGAAGCAGGTCTCTAGGTGTTTATCTTTTTCTCCCCCCTCTGTCTTCCCCTTCTCTCTTGATATATCTGTCAAAATAAGTAAATAAATAAACAAGTAAATAAATAAATACAAGTCTTACATGAAATATTTTCAGCTTCTCTCATTACTAGGAAAATTTAAATCCCAACGCCATTTGTTGAATAGACTCTCTTTTCTCCACTTAATCATTTGGTTCCCTTATCAAAATTTAGATGTTCATAGGTTTTGGGTGCATATCATAAAATTGTAATTAATCAATTAGTGGGTGTTGTTTTCTCTAGGCTGGCTTCCCGGACTGGTAACAGATGACCAGAGACACAGGTCTGAGCTGAGAACACAGTTTATTCATGAGCAGGCAAACAGTCCAACAACCTAATCACCACACAATGTGCTCCTCCATCTTCCTCCTCCTCGGGAGGCAGAGTCAGGAACCCAGGAAGTATGTAGGGTAGGGGTTGGGGAGAAGGAAGGAGCTCGAAACTAGCAAGGGCTAAACCAAATCTTCCGGAGGCAGGGGGAGTGAGACCAAACCAGTGTAACGGAATGACCATGTGAATAGACCACAACGTCAAGCAATGTAACAGAAAGGATCCCAGAAGCAGAACTAGAAGCATACCAACAAGTAGGTGAATGAGATTGAAAATCCCACAACCTTGGGGACTACCCCATAAAGATACAAATTGCTTAGACTTAAATCTCTGATGTCATCAGCCCTAGAGGTCAGGTGACAGTTTTGCTCAGAAATTGAAATCATGTTTTCCAAGGTCATTGGTGCTGACGACTACCATTCCAATAATTTCTTGCACAGTTGGAATTTCTTCTAGGAAGTCTGATAAGAAACTCTTATTCAGATTTGTCCTCATAACTGTATTACAGAGTGGCAAGGGAGTAATATCTATCTTCTAAAATCCAAATCAATTATGTTTTCAAACAGATAATTTGATCCATTAAGTCGCTGTCACATGATATTTATATATTTGTGGGCCTTTCTAACCTTTATCTAATAAGTTTCTATGAATAAACCTATTCCTTTATTTTATAATTTGTGATATTTGGGTATTTGTTTTTACTTGTCTTCTCATAATGAAGTAGTTAAAAGTATTTCCTAGTCAGCAATTAAGATCAGGATGTTTTTAGATAATGTATTATCTCAGTTCTCTTGCAGAATAGGAAAAATCACTCCAGAAATTTATAATGTTTAATTTACTGGTTCAATCAGTATTTTTTATATATCCTATACACTTCTGCTTCTACTTATCTCTTGATTGCTTTATCATAGTATCTTCTCTTTACCTAAGAAAATCTTACCATTAAAATCTTGGCCAAATTTATTTTCCTCTATGAAATTAAAATCTATTGACTCAATCCTCAATAATGCCTTCTTATCTTCCATAATATTTATTATCCTTATTGTCCTTTTTGGCATTTCAATTTTGTCTTAATGTATTATTGTGATATTGATTATATCGCTGTTAGTATTACTTAACTTTTCAAATGATTGTCATGTGTCTTCAAATTCATCATGTGCTCCCTGAAAACACAATGTGTCTTACATGTCTTCATAGACACCCTGCAGCCTAGCACTAAGATCAATACATTATTTTTGACTGACTATTGGGTACTAAAAATAAAACAGGATAATACCAAATACAGATTGAGTTTGGTAAAACTAGAGAAATAACATTAAAAACTGATAGACTTGAATTTAGAAGTCCTTGGTTAGTGGAAGGAAAACGAGTTTAGAATCATCCATGTTTAGATTTATTTATTCCATTGAGTAAAGGAGTAAAGTTTAATATAAACTCTGCCCAAGTGCAGATGATCCAGCGGTGAACAGAACAAAAAATAGCCTTCACAGGGCTTAAAATGCGAGTGACAGTAGTTAATAAAAACCAACAAAAATACAATATATGTTATATACAGTATTATGAAAAAAATGACATGAAGTGTTAAAGCACAGAGGCTATGACTATGAATTTTTGCATTAAGTCCATCAGATGTAGGTCTAAAATTATCACAATCATTTGTGGAAATTCTATACAGTTGAATTCCACAATTAATCTCTACTGATTTATCTTTCTGTAAATGGATGGAAAGTAAATTGATGGGGCTGAGAAGTGGCATATGTCTTAGAGCACACACACCACTAAGCATGAGGACCTGGATTCAAGCTCCTAGGCCCCACCTATATATATATATGTATGTGGGGAGTCGGGAAGGGAGCTTAACAAATGGGGAGCTCATGCTATCAGTGTCTCTTTTTTTTTCTTCTTATATCCTCTTCCCTCTCTATTTGTTTCTATCATACAAAACAAACAAAAATTGACTTACACAGTGTCTGTTGCATTAAGATATATAAAATTCTTGACATACTATGGATATTTATTATAGAGCTAGAAATAGTCACCTTCGTAGAAAGTTATAACTGTGTTCACTATTTTGGTGTGTCCTAAAACATGGCCATGGTCAAGACAAGTTTCATATTCTATGAGCTGTATGAAGCCTCCCTTGAGATCCTCCAATAGGAACTAAGCTTCTTCTGAGCTCTTTAAACCATCTTAGAGTTGCATTTCTCTCATTTCTGTGTATGTATACTCTTTGCTTAGGTTTATGAATTCTTTGAAGAAAAATATGTGACTACTAGAATTTTACATCGTTTCCAAAGAATTCAAAACTGTTTCATAAGACCTAATGAAAAGTCACTCTCAGTTGTACACACTATCATTCAAATTTACACTTTATACATAAATCTCTGACCTCGTAAAACCACTCAACAAATAAGTTCTGACTTTCTTCACAGCATTACTACACCACAGCCAAAACTGTCTTCTTTAAATATCAATCTAATTAAGTCAGTTCTTTTTCTAAAACCCTTCTATAGATCCTCATCAGAAGTATAACAATATGCAAACTCCTTATACAAAGCCCCATTTGACCTGACTCTGTTTCACACCTTACTTCTTACAAGGCTTCTAACGCATAGCCCTTCAGCTATTTTGATTCTCTTTTGTCCTTTAAAACCTCTTCACTTTTTTTTAATTCTCAATGCATTCTGCCAGAAGCAATTTTTTTTCTTTTCTTTTCTCTTTTTTTGTTATGTACCCAAGTAAGATTATATGTCCTGCAGACCAATTAAAAATGTTGTCTCTTCAGAGAAGCATTCTATAATTATTAATTAATATTATTCCACTTACTCAGTTTCTTCTTGAGACATACTTCTGTCTCCTTATAGTGATTATTATGGTCATTTTGAATATTTACTTATGCTCTATGTACAGGGGAACCATAATAACAATACAACTTTGTACTATAAATACATGTTGAAAATAAATATATTGATAGCTATCTGATAATATCTATTGTTAGCTAATTAAATTAATTTGTGCTTGCCTCTTAAAAAAGTAATTGTACACACATATACATGGGAGTATATACATATACTCCCATCATTATTTAGATCAAGTGTTAGAAGAATTTAAAGCATAGCATGTTGAATTTTTGAAATCATCAATACTTATATAAATTCTAACTTGTTTCATATCTTGATATGTGACTCTATGTCATAATTTCATCATCTAAGAAATGAATGTATCATGGTCTGGGAGGTGGCACAGTTGAGATAAAGCATTGGATTCTCAAGCATAAGGTCCTGAAACACATATATCACACGTATATCAGAATGATGTCTGGTTTCTTTCTCCTCCTATCTTTCTCATTAATAAATAAATAAATAAAATCTTTTTAAAATGAATGTATCAAAAGAGGATAAAGTGAAAACAATTAATCCAGAAGCTAGAATTTATAATAAATATTAGGTATCATTATAAAGATGATGCAAATAACTTTCCAATAAAATGACAAGGATTAGAATGAAGTGAGCTCTTTTTCAGAAATTTAAAAAAGGTGGGTAAACTCTTATTGAGATAAGAGGATGTTCTTATCAAATAAGAAACTCTACTTAGAGGGAGGCAGAATCAAGATGGCTGCATGAAGACAGCAGTTATACTGATACACCACAAGAAATCTCTTTGTTTTAGTTTGCAGGGCTATCAGCCTGTCAAATTGCTTGAGTTTATTTCTAGTTTAGATCCAGCCAGGCAACATCAGATAGACCCTCCCAGCCCTCAGCATTCTGACAAAAGATTTAGGTTTGAAATCTTGGCCTGAAAAGTTTGATTGTGGGTGGTAAGCATGGAGGGATTCTTTTTCTCTGGCGTCTCCTGTTTAAAATTAAGCCATCTCTGGCATGGGGCATGGGGTTTGGGGGGTGCAATGATAGACTCATCACTCTGCTCTCCTTTGTCCTTTTCATCACCTTTTTGCCAATTCATAGACGGATTATATATTTTTCCACTGTAATTTTTCTTTGTCCCCTCTTCTGTAGTTTTTCCCCTACTGGACTAGAACCTGTTTATATTCTAAAATGCCAGGAACAAAGCTTCAACTAACCAACACCCTCCCCAATTCTGAGTTTATACATTCTATTATTTCCTTAATTCTGTCCCTGGTCCTTTGTGTATACTTCTCCTGTTGTCTATGGTTGACTGCCTTTTTTTATCTGTTTTGTCTAGTGTCTGTTTCTGTTTATGTTGCTTTTTTGTTGTTATTGCTGTCATTTGTTTTTACTTCATTTTGTTTTGTTTGGGGTAATTTTTGTTTGTTTGTTTTGTTTGATTTGGTTTAATGTGGTTTGTTGGTTTTTTGTTTGACTTGGTTTGTTTTTTGCCCTTTTCATTTCTTTGTTTTGCTTTGCAGCTGTTGCATTCTTCTATTTCCCACTTGAATATGAATACAAGAAACACTTCCTCTCAAGTTTCAAAGATAGTGGTAGTAGTGCCACATAGAGTAACAGCTCCACCCACTCCTGAGACAATTCACAAGGTAACTGGCTCCAGGAGTCCAGGAACCAAAAAAGGAGAAGTCACCTCAAACCACATATGACCAACACCCAGGACGCAATTACAAGGGACACCAAATGTAATGGTCAAAAACAATGAATAAATAATAAATAAAAAAACTGAAGTGATGAACCAGAATCAAGGGCCAGAAAAAAAATTGCACAAGCAAGAAACAATAAGAATGAAGAAAGTATGCAACATTAATTGTTTCATTAATCACAGGAGTGAGGAAAGCTTTTGAGGAAATTATTATTAGAAATAGGAAAACAACAATTGAGACTCTGAACTAAAACACAAAGTATCTTGAAGAAATTAGAGAGCTGAAAGCTAAAATAGCTGAATTAAGAGCACAAGTAGTTGAACAAGCTAATATTCTAACTGAACATGGTAGTAAAATAGCTGAACTAAAGAATGAAGCTGGCAAAATGAGAACAGAGTAGCAGAAGCAGGAAACAGAATTAGCAAGATTAATATTAGAGAAAAATAAGAAATAAGTAAGAGAACTGAAGAAAGTGATTAAAAGACACTGAAAACAACAACAGAGACATATGGGATGACCTTAGAAGAAGTAACATATGTACTATTACCAGAAGAAGAAAAAGAGGAAGGGGAAGTGAATATATTAAAAGAGATAATAGAAAAAAGCTTCCCCACTCTAAATAATATAATGAACATAAAAATTCAAGAATCCTAGAGTTCTAAGCAGAATCGAACCAGATCTAATGATACCAAGACACATCATAGTTAAAATGGAAAGAATCAAGGATAAAGAAAGGATCCTGAAGGCTGAAAGACAAAAACAAGAAGATACACATAGAGGAAAATTAATAATATTGTCAGCAGATTTCTCCACACAAATTCTAAAAGTGAAAGGCAGGTGGTGGTGCACCTGGTTGAGTGTAGATGTAATAATGTGCAAGGACCTGGAATTGAGCCCCCAGTTCTCACCTACAAGTGATGAAGTAGTGTTGCAGCTGTCTCTTTATCTATCTCCCTATCACACCCCTTACCTCTCAATTTTTGGCTGTCTAAATAAAGATAATAATAAATAAATAAAATTCTAAAAGCCATAAGAGAATGGCAATATATGTATAAAGAATTTAAAGAAAAAGGCTTTCAATGAAGAATAGTGTATCCTGGTATACTGTTGTTCAGACTGGATGAAGGGATGAAAACCCTCTCAGACTCATACACCCAGAGGGATAATTGTTAGGGAAGATTACCATAGGGCTCTGAACTCCAATTCCATCATAACTCAGAAAGAAAAGGAAAAAAAAAAAAAAG
This sequence comes from Erinaceus europaeus, assembly GCF_950295315.1. Lineage (NCBI taxonomy): Eukaryota > Metazoa > Chordata > Mammalia > Eulipotyphla > Erinaceidae > Erinaceus > Erinaceus europaeus. The sequence continues at coordinate 87,872,980 of NC_080171.1, read as the reverse complement.
AAAGAAAGAAGGAGAGACAGAGAGAAAAAGGGAAGGGTACTCAGAAGCATTAGTGTGAGTTAGAAATAAATAGAAGGCAGAATTATAGGATAAATGTGCAAATATAAAAAAATATAGACAGTTATAGATATGATAGTCGACCCATATTTGCTATCCTGAATACATAGTTGTTTAGTCTAAGCACTTAATGTTTCAAATTTCTAAACTTATTGAATTATGACACTGGGCTTAAATTGTTAAAATATTTTAAACATATTTTTTCAAATATTTAGTTATGTGTTACCTTAGATCATAAATCATAATCATCTGTCAGTATCTCAGATATAGTTACTATTAGATAACATTAAATGACTTAGATAACATTAAATGACTTAAATCATGATGAGGTCAAGTATAGTAAAGTATATCATAACCATGGGATGTTCAGTGTAAACCAAGCTCTTAAATACTTATCTATTGCCTTATTAAACTCTAAGACTACAAGGATCCTTCCCCACTCTCCTCAAAACCTTATTTTTCCCAGTCCTGGAGCTTCAGAGACTTTAGTTGCGTTTTTTTTTTTTTTTGGGCGGATGTATTTCTTGATGTCTTTTCTCTTTATCTCTTACCATGTTATACTGACACTGATGACATCAACTAAAACCAATGCTTTGGAAACTCAGGCATGAAAGTTATTTTGCAGAACCATTCTGCTGTCTCCCCTGCCTTCTTTGGGAGCTACTCTCTCCCATGATCCAGGTTTCTAGCCCCTTTTCCAGCTATGGCATCATCACCCCAGACAACTTGGGTCCACCTGCATATCAGATGTCTGGCTCAGGAAAGAACTAGTATAGTCATGTGCCCTTTGGAATATAACTAAAATAGGCCTCCTAGCTATCTACAAAACAGAGATCCCCAAATCTTCATCTGCAATATTCCAGCCTTTAGATTCATGATTAGTCAACAATTTATTTGGCTTTATATGTTAACTTTTTTTTCTGCCGCCAGGTTCTAGATGCTACCATGATGACAACTTCCCTGGGCAGATGACCCCACCAATGTGTCCTGGAGGGCCGCTTCCCCAGATTCCTGTCCCACTAGGGAAAGAGAGACAGGGTGGGAGTATGGATAGACCTGCCAACACCCATGTTCATCAGGGAAACAATTACAGAAGCCAGACCTTCCACCTTCTGCACCCCACAGTGACCCTGTATCATATTCTCAGAGGCATAAAGAATAAGAAATCTATCAGGGGAGGGGAAGGGATATGGAGTTCTGGTGGTGGGAACTGTGTGAAGTTGCGCCCCTCTTATCCTATGTTTTTTGTCAGTGTTTCCTCTCTATAAATAAAATTTAAAGAAAAGAAGTCTTTTCTGCCAAAGTGGAATTCTAATTTGCTACATATGAGTTTCAGTCATTTTCTGGCTCTGGCATATCACCTGTATCTGCAGCCTAGGTCTGCTGGCACTCTAGTCCCAGCACCAGACCTCACTGAGACTTTTAAGAGAGGGAGCAGAGAGTGAAGGGGTCACATTGTTACAAAGCTGTTTTTGCTTTGCTCCAGGGCAAGAAGGAACAGATGAATTCCCCGTTAGCCTGAAGAACAGTAAACAAACAAGTCAATTATCTCTCTACTCCTACCTCAGATCTTCCCAGACCGTAAGTCTGTGTGTTTAACTCAGAACATCCAAGATGTGGAAACCATGAGCCATGAGCCATGACCTATGAGTGAACATGAAGAGATAAGCTTGCTGATGGAACACTGCCTGCCTGCAGACCAACACGATGCCTATTTGTTTTAACCTGTGTGAATCATAAGAGCCAAGCCAGCTTGCACAAACATGGGTTGGTTAGTCACAGATCATGAGAGTTGAACAAAGCATTTGTATAAATCCAAAAGCTCCTTTGTTTGGGGAAGACTTACTTCCAAAGCACATCCTTCCTTTCTTGAAAATGTACTATCTATATATATATATGGGGAGAGAGAGAGAGAGAGAGAGAGAGGGACTGAAGCTTCTTTCAATGGGGGAAGGAGGCATAATGCAAAAAGACTTTTATGCCTGAGGCACCAAAGTTTCCAGGTTCTATCCCAGGCACCACTATAAACAGAGCTGAGCAGTGCTCTACAAACATAAATTTGTAAATACTTAACAAAGCAATGCAGTGTGTGGTCAGGTTCAAACCTGGGTCATGCACATAGCAAAGCAAAAAAACAAACAAACAAAAAACAGTACCACCATGCCACATTTTATTGCCACTGTCTTTTCCTTTCAAATTGCATCCAGAGATGCCAAGCCTGCAAAAGTCAATTTTCCAACTTCAATAATTTGATGATACCTTTCCAAATGCAAGGGACTACCTAGTATGTTTTCAAATGGAACACTCCAAAAAAGTTAAAAAACCCTAAATATAGGTTAAGGCCTAAGGGACTCGATACATATACACAAGTATCCATAAGTTAGGAGTAGCTATATACCACAAAGTTAAGGTGTTCATTACTCCACTGTGTTTAGATTTAGACCTAATAATCTCTGAAAGCTAGTAGAAAGGTCAAAATAAGGCACCATAAACAATCTAATTCAATATATATTACTTAGGCATAGACAACCACCATTCCTTTGCCACACTTCACTTCCATTAATCACTCTATCCAAATAATCTCACAAAATATAGTAATTAAGATGTATTTCCTAATCGCTTCTGACATTATGAGCATTATTATCACCCCTTGATAATCTCTAGAATCACTGTATAAAAGTAGCCAAGATATAGAGATATACTAGCAAAGGAAATATGTGTGTGTGTGTGTGTGTGTGTTTGTGTGTGTGTATCAAATAAAGGACAATTATTATCTCTATGACAACCTTTATCAGATTCACGAAACAAATAAAGTACAGTTAAACTTAAAGATTAAAGGGACTACACAAGCTGGAAAAGGCCAAGAGACTGGCTTACTTAATGATGACCCTTTTGGTCAATACAAAGCCACCCCATGATTGGGGGCCCTAGTGAGTGAATCCTTGGATACCCACATAGATGTGATAGGCCTAGTTCTCTAATAGATAGATCTCTCTTTCCATTAGAAACTTCGTCATAAATCCTCTTGTGGGCCTTTCCAGGACCTTGCCTTCACTATAAAGCAGCAATGGTAGAGAATGTCTCACTCACAAGGCAGTCTAGGTCATTGTACCATGCTACTCAAGGAAGGCTGGTTCATAAATGAGTGCAGCCTAGAATGCTCCCAGCTGTGATCATGAGCAGTCAGCTAGAACTGACAGGAACTCAAAGGTTACACTAGATCTTTTTTCCAATAAACTCAGAAATGCTCTCCCTTGCAGTACATTTCAAAAGAGTACTAGGACAAATCACATTTTAATTATTTCTAACACAAGTGTGACAGCTCAATATGGAAAGATATGCTGACACTAACTCTAAATTGTTTCCATGTTTTCAGATAGATTCTTATAATGCACAAGAAAAGTGACTTTCAAATTATAGTACATTCAGTAATGTACCTTACTCAAGTCTTTATAGTTAAGTCCATGCACTGAAAGTCACAAAATAGAAAAGTGAGGGAGTCGGGCTGTAATGCAGCAGGTTAAGCGCAGGTGGCGCAAAGCAAAAGGACCGGCATAAGGATCCCGGTTCGAACCCCGGCTCCCCACCTGCAGGGGAGTCACTTCACAGGTGGTGAAGCAGGTCTGCAGGTGTCTATCTTTCTCTCCTCCTCTCTGTCTTCCCCTCCTCTCTCCATTTCTCTCTGTCCTATCCAACAACGACAACAACAATAATAACTACAACAATAAAACAACAAGGGCGACAAAAGAGAATAAATAAATAAAATATTTAAAAAAAAAAGAAAAGTGAAAAACACAAGGATAATAATCTTTGTTCTACCCTTAGTTTTGGGTCATTAGTAAGGTTTCATGCAAGGTAAGGATCATCCAAGATATGTAAGGAGAGCTCAGGAGAGCCTGTAATTAGATTCCTGATTAACAATACAGTACCCTTACCATTTTTGTGGGCATATGAATCTAGCTTATTTACCCTGTTACATCCTAATAAACCCATTCCCAGCTGCCCTAGAGCCAATTCCATATGTGCCAAGCAGCCACAGCCAAATTCTTAATTTTTATTTGTAACAACAACAACAAAAAAACATTTAATGTCATTGAAAGACTCCAATACAATATTTGGTTTATAAAAAAAATATTCACACTGATAAGTTATTGGGTCTTGTTTTGTTTCAATTGATTCTAAGAGAAATTCTATTGAAGAAAAAAATCTTTGCAACCTGTAAATAAAGAAGACTACTGCTTTACCTCATGTAAGTTTACTATTCTCAGAGATGAGGATCACCATCATGATAACCTACAGCTTATAAAGAAAATATAAAAGAAGAGTTTCAATACAGTTAATCTAAGGTGATGCACAAATCATAAATAAGACTGGGACAGAGAACTTAAAATATTTCAAAATTTTAAGTTGTCTCTCACTCATGAGATAAAATTTCCTCTTTACAATAAAGTTCAATAACATGAGACCAAAAAAAAAGTGCAGTGCTGTGAAAATTGTCTATGAGGTCCACAGACAACTTACCTTTCCTATATGCATATGGCATTACATTGTTATCACCCACAGGTCCATACTGACTCAGTGCCCCTACTCTATATTGAAGACATTTATAGGCAAAAAGCTATTTCCCAGGCAAACACAAGTTTATAGGAGAACAATCAACAGGAATCTGATGTAGCTGGTGACAAATAGGAACTATCTGTTGACCTTTCTTGTGTTTTATTTTATGTACTCTGTGTGTGTGTGTGTGGGGTGTTTATGCAATGTTTTTTTTACATTAACTTCTCCTTTAAATATATATTTCAGCAGCTACATAATTGGATTTTCTTTTGTTATAAGAAATGAACATAAATTACTCTTGTTGGGTGCAGATTAGGTTACAGGATTTCTTCTCTTTTGTCACCGTCAAACCCAGGGTGTCAGAAAGCTTTAATATTTAATATAAGCCTAATTAGTCTCATTTGGGTCCAGGGCACTTAGCAAAACCTGACACCAGCAATAGAGTCAAGTTCATTTAGAAACCATAATTACCAGTTATTTCTATACTACAGTAAATGTCCCTATTATAGTAGACTTCCAACTTGCACACCCTGCTTTTGCAAGTAAATTGAAAAATAAAGAACAAAAGAAGTAATTCTTGGCAACAATGGATAACATTTTGTAATTTGGCTGAGAGGTTGACATTTCTGAGTTACCTAAATTTTTTTCAAGTATATAACATTAGAATCTGAGATGGGTAAATTTGAGTAGGTGGATATGTAACAAGTTGTTAAAGAAAGTTAGGCAGTCATGAAGAAAAAAATGCTACCTATGACCAACATTCTGAAAATAGATTTCATGTTTGTTTGACATGTCACTTAGAAAATGTGTATTGAAGAGCTATTATGATAGGGAGTCAGCGGTAGTGCAGTGTGCGAGGACCGTCTTAAGGGTCTTAAGGATCCCGGTTCGAGCCCCCGGCTCCCCACCTGCAGAGAAGTGCCTTCACAGGCAGTGAAGCAGGTCTGCAGGTGTCTATCTTTCTCTCCCCCTCTCTGTCTTCCCCTCCTCTCTCCATTTCTCTCTGTCCTATCCAACAATAAAATCAACAACAAAAATAACTATAATAAAACAACAAGGACAACAAAATGAATAAATAAACATTTTAAAAAGAAAAGCTATTATGGGCAAGTATTATACTAAATTATAAGTTTACAATGCTGATATTAAAAGATCTACAGCCAGCAAAATAGCTCTCCTTGATAGTGTGTCTGCTTTATCATGTGGTTGTCCAAGTTTGAGGCCAGACAATATTATATTGAAGAAAACTTTGATTCTATTATTTATCTATCGTCTATCTATCTGTCATCTTTCTAGAATCAGTCTATCCATCATTTCATCAATTTAGCTACCTATCTGTTTATCAATCATCTATCTAATCTCTATCAACAAATCATGTATCTATCATCTATATCTGAAAAACCCAAAACAAGGAATCCCTGGCAATGGCAAAATAATAATAAATAATAATAATAATAAATGATAATTCTGTTGTCCTGGGGTATGTAATACAGAAAGGAGCTACAAGGATTCAACAAGCCATATATTTAATTTATTTTTTCTCTTTCTGGAATTACGGGGGTTTCAGTCATCCAGGATGAATTTGTTAGGTTGTGGAGGAGGAAAGTGAGGTGGGAAAGAGAAATAAATAGGGAGACAACAGTAAGAGGAAGTAAAAGGGAAAGAGGATGAGAAAGAGAACGAGAAAGAGAAAAAAAGGAAATAATACAACACTGAAGTTTCCCTCTAACACAGTGGGGATGGGAATTGAACCGAGGTTGAGCTCATGTCAAAGCAGGTTCACTATTCAGTGTTACTTTGCTAACCCCACATATTTAATTTCCATTTTCAGTTACTCCAAGAGAGACTCAAAGATGGCTACAAAAGGAGGGTGAACTGACCCTCCTTTTATAGAATTTCAAGAAAAGATTCAGGATGTGTGGCTGTCTAAGTTTAATTCCATAGGAGAGAGAGAGGAGTGAAGTAGGAAAATAAAATAATAAATAGGTTTGTTGAATAAAAAGTCTGTGTGAAGACCCACAAATAAGTCTGAGAGCAAGATATAAAAGTTTATAAAAAATAATAATGTGGGAGTTGGGAGGTAGCACAGTGGGTTAAGCGCAGGTGGCTCAAAGTGCAAGGACAGGCATAAGGATCCCTGTTCGAACCCCTAGCTCCCCACCTGCAGGGCACTCACTTCACAAGTGGTGAAGCAGGTCTGCTGGTGTCTATTTTTCTCTCCCCCTCTCTGTCTTCCCTTTCTCTCTGGCCTATACAACAACAATAATAACTACAACAATAAAACAAAGAAACAAAAAAGAATAAATAAATATTTAACAAAAAAGTCTCATCTCTGTGCTGAGGTGACATTAAAAAAATAAATATATTGTACTTTTACTTAGGTATACAGTTGCTCCTAACTTATGAATACATTTATACATGTGCCCTGTTCTCTAGGCCCTGGTCTATATCTAGGGTTTGTAATTTTTTTAGTGAGTGCACCCTTTGAAATGGAACTAGGTGATCATATGTATTAGGAAAGTTCTTACCAGATTATTAGAATTGGAAGGTTGACATCTCAGGCTTGGTGTTTAAGTGATAAATAGTCTGCTGTGATTAGACATAGACCTAATAAGCTCAGCAATCAAGTAGAAAGACCTAAAGAAGGCACTATAAAGTATCTAATAAAATATTTACTACTTAGGCTGAGACAGCCTCTTCTCACACCCCCTACTTCACTTCCCTCAATCACTCTATATACTCAAATAATTACACAAAATAAATCAATTAAGTTGTGTTTCCTAGTCTCTTCTGGCAGTACCAGCATTCTCTTCACCCCTTGATAATTTTTAGAAGAAACAAAGTATGCAACTGACCAAGAGTTATACTGAATATATATATATATATATATATATATATATATATATATATATCAACTATTGCACAATTATTGTGCCAATGAAAACCTTTATTAAAATCATCAACCAAGTAAAATGCAGTAAAACTTAAGGTTGCTTTAGATCCCACTAAAACTCTAGGTCTATTGCTTCCCTAACTGGGGGCTAGGTCCGTGAATAATAACTACTTGGATACAAATGACACTCAACACATCAACAACTAGGAGAAAGTCTAAGGTCCTCAGATAAAGAAGGGACTACAAAAGTTGGAAAGAAGGAATAGATTGGCTGAATTAATGATGGCCTTTTTGGTCAATATCACACCACCAAATAACCTGGTACTCTACTGAGGGAATCATTGGAATCCCACATAGATATGATGGGCTTAGACCTCTAAGAGATCCCTCTCTCCACTATCACTGGTCACTTTCATCATAAACCCTTTGTAGGCCTCTCCAGAACCTTGTACTCACTGTAGAGCAGCAACAGTAGGGACTACCTAAGCCTCCAATGGGAGGCTGGACTATCCTACTCTGCTCCTCAAGGAAGACTGGTCCTGGAATGAGTGCAGCCTAAAATGTTCCCAGCTGTGATCATGTCCTGTGAGCTGAAAGTAACAGGGGCTCAGTGGCTACACAGGTTCCTGTGCTGAATATAATTATATATGGGCTCTAAATCAGATTGATTGGGTAAACAGGTAATTATATTAATATACTTTCTTCAACTTTAGGAGCTATTCTCTGCTCTTACCCAGCTTTCTAGCCCTATTCTCAACTCTGACACCATCTTCCCAGACAGTATTTTTAGTCCATCTGCTTGTTAGCTATCAAGCTCAGGCAAAAATTACTAAAGTCATGAGCCCCTAGGAACATACCTAAAATAGACTTTCTAGCTTTTCTCCATCCTAAAAACCATAATTTCATCTGCTCTATTAATATCTTTATGTTTCTATTTACTGAACAATTTATCCTGCTTTATATGTTACCACGTTTCAGCCACCAAGTTGCATCTGCTACTATGATTCCATCCTGATTTCATTGGGCAGGGGAACTCTCCAATATGTCCAGGAGACTCACCTCTCCATAACCCTATCCCACTATAGAGAGACAGAAACAGGCTGGCAGGATATATGTACCAACAACCATATCCTTCAGAGAAGTGATTACAGAATTCAAAACTCCCATGATTTATACTCCAAAATGGAATCTGATCCATACTCAGGGGGATAAACAATATTTCCAATGGAAAGGATAGGGCATAGAACTCAGGTGGTAGAAACCATATGGAACTATACCTCTATTATATTACAGACATGCAAATCAATAGTAAATTACTACTAATAAAACTATCTATTTCTCTCTGTCTCTCTCTATATATATATGTATATATATATATATATATATATATATATATTAAATGCAAGCCCTGAGGTGCCCTGTTAAAAAAAAAAGCTGAGTAGTTAATTCTGTAATTAATTTCACAATATCTTTCTTTCATACTATGATATCTGTTGTATTCTCCATCAAAACCTAAGCATTATTTTCAATTTAATTTTTAAATTTTTTTATTTCTAAAAAGGAAACATTGACAAAACTATAAGATAAGAGGGGTACAACTCCACACAGTTCCCATCACCATATCTCCATATCCCATCCCCTCCCCTGATAGCTTTCCTATACTTTATCGCTCTGGGAGTATGGATCCAGGGTCGTTGTGGGTTGCAGAAGGTAGAAGGTCTGGCTTCTGTAATTGCTTCCCCACTGAACATGGGTGTTGACTGGTCGATCCGTACTCCCAGTCTGCCTCTCTCTTTCCCTAGCAGGGTGGGTCTCTGGGGAAGCAGAGCTCCAGGACATATTGGTGGGGTCTTCAGTCCAGGGAAGCCTGGCCGGCATCCTGACAGCATCTGGAACCTGGTGGCTGAAAAGAGAGTTAACATACAAAGCCAAACAAATTGTCGAGCAATCATGGACCCAAAGGTTGGAATAGTGGAGAGGAAGTGTTAGGGGGATAGGCATATTTTACTTATATTCCAAAGGGCCTGTGACGATGCTAGTTTTTTTTTTTGTTTGTTTGTTTGTTTTTTTCCCTGAGCCTGAAATCTGAAATGCAGGTGGATCCAAGTTATTGTATGGGGAGATGATGTCATGGCTAGAAAAGGAATAGAAAGCTGTATCAGCTATTATGAATTGTGCTGCTATGAACATAGGAGTACACACCTCTTTTTGGTTGGGTGTTATGGAGTCCTTGGGGTATAACCCCAGGAGAGGAATTATTGGGTCATATGGAAGGTCCATGTCTAGCCTTCTGAGAGTTTTCCAGACTGCTCTCCACAGAGGCTGTACCAATTTACATTCCCACCAGCAATGTAAAAGGGTTCCTCTGGATCCATGATTGCTCAACAAATTGTTTGGCTTCATATGTTAACTCTCTTTTCAATCACCAGGTTCCAGATGCCACCAGGATGCTGGCTAGGCTTCCCTGGATTGAAGACCCCACCAATGTGTCCTGGAGCTCAGCTTCCCCAGAGTCACACCCTACTAGGGAAAGAGAGAGGCAGACTGGGGGTATGGACCGACCAGTCAACGCCCATGTTCAGCGGGGAAGCAATTACAGAAGCCAGACCTTCTACCTTCTGCAACCCTCAATGACCCTGGGTCCATGCTCCCAGAGGGATAGAGAATGGGAAAGCTACCATGGGAGGGGGTGAGTTATGGGGATTGGGTGTTGAGAATTGTGTGGAGTTGTACCCCTCCTACCTTATGCTTTTGTTCACTAATCCTTTCTTAAATAAAAAATAAAAAATAAAAAAAGAAAGCTGTATCAGGGAAGAGAGTAGCTCCCTAATATGGGAAAGGGCTATAAATATTGTTGACTGTACACCCGATCGATCTGAGCTCTGGTTTATGGTGGTGCAGTGATTAAATCTGGAACTTTGTAGCCTCAGGCATTAGAGTTTCTTTGCATAACCATTATGCTATCAACTCCCACCTTGCATGTATTGACTGAATGAATTACTGAATACATTTAGTTAAATGAATGATAGCCACAAAGTCCAACACCCAATTCCATTTAAAACTAGTCTCATTCTTGCCTTCTATAATCTGGAACAGTGTGCCATCATCAAAAATAAACATGTTAATTTTTATTGAGAACTAGGGATGTTGGATTTGCCCAAAACTATACTGAGACTATAACTTGTCTTTCTGTATATTAGATTTTTTCCAGATAAAATGACTAAGGCAAATAGACAGATAGACAGAGGGAAAGAAAGCACAGCCTAGAAGCTTCCTTTAGTGCAGTGGGGGCCAGGTTGAATCTGGAATTGTGCACAATGCAAAGCAATGCAGTATAAGTAGTAGAACATGCTTCTAAGGAAACATTAAACATCATCCCTGATCATTTTTTCCCTGCCATCATCATGCTTTCTTTGTCACTCCATAATGCTCTCAAGTCTCAGTTGAGGCTTCCCTTTTATCTTTGCTATCACAAAAGCTTGTAACCACTCAAATTTGAATTACACATTTGAAGGCCAGAGAGTGACAGACTCAGTAGAATGCATGTTATTATGTGTGAAGACTCAGGATGAAGGACCTGGTCCCATTTGAGGGAGCAATGGGGACAAGGAAGTGGTAGAACAGTGCTGCAGGCATCTCTTCTTCTCTCTGTGTCACTCTCCCTATTCCTCTCTACCTTTTAGCCATTTCCAATGACAAATGAAGGGAAAGGCTATTAGGAGTGGTAAGCCATTGTGCCAGCACCTATCACCAGCAATAACCATGGTGCTAAATAATAGCAATGATACTAATAGTTAAACAGTCTTATGTGTCATTTTTTTTATTTCCATCTGTAGATTATGTTTGCTTGTTTGTTTTCTACTATAAATGGAGAATGTGTTCCATGAGGGAAAATGCAATTTAGGTTTGTTTATTTAACTACTCATCCATTTGCTCATCACTCATTATTTTTCACTATTTAATGTAGCCAATACACAAAGTACATGAGAAGCAAAGTAAAAACTTGATGATAGACTAGGAGAAACTATAATTTCCTCCCCTGAGTAATGTTTGTCTCATTTTCACTTACCTACAAAATCTTAAAATTCTGAGACAGAATGACTGAGTGGAATAGAAGAGGTCTAAAAAATAATTTGCTTCTCTTAGATGATCTACCAGTTAAAATCATTTCAATACCTGTACAATATAGTTGCATTAATTTTTATCTTGAGTTTGCACTTATAGTTCATATTTTAAATATATATTACTGTTCACAGATGAAGTTTACAATATATAACATATAATTCATATATATTACTTTTATCACCTCTATTTCTGACTGTTCCCAGGTTTATATAATGCCAAATACTCAACCTTCTCTGATGGATTAAGTCTGTAACTACTTAGCTGTACTTATTCACCTTTCAATTTTATTTTATTTATTTCTCATTCAACATTATACTCTCACTCATTCACTAGATTGATTGATTGACTGATTGGCAGTCACCGTGATTTTAGTAGCATTTGGGAAAGTCAATGTTCAATTTATCTTATCAACCTCCATATCCATGGATTTATCTTACCTATTCTATTTTCTCTACACAGCCACAACTTAGAAGTTTCCTCAGCTTAAACTAGTTTGACACACTACTGTCTGATTTTAGTAACTTAACAATTTGCAAAACCATCAGATATTTATGTCTAAATTTGAATGGCTGTATCAACTTTCTTGACAACATAGTCTCATAATGGACAAGTGACAGACAAACAATGAACTCTTTCCTGGAGTTCATTCTCAGGAGAAATAAAATAAAATAAAATAAAACCACTAGAATTACCATGTAGTTTATAGTTTTATGGGGGGAGGGAAACTTCTTAGAGAATGCCACCTGAGTGAAATATTGAAGAAAGTAAAGAAATCTTCTGGAAAGCAAGCACAAGTGAGTTTCATTTATAGGAATAGAAAATAGTTCAGTCTTTTGGAGCCTGAATGTAGCAGAGTTGTAGAGGCAGGAGAAATAACCAGAAGTATATCCCACGCTAGATGGTAAGGGTATTTGCTACCCTTAGGACTATGGTAACATGCTCAAATCATTGGATTGCCCATTCCTAAGATTCATTAGCAAATCTGTTCAGCATCAAAGTCCTAGATCTTCTTTAAGCATACATTTAAATATGTGTTAATGAGCATATGCACATGCATAGCTGATAGTCAGACTACCAGATTTCCTTATTTCACATGATGAACTTGGTCATATTATAATAAATGAGGCAAAGCAATTAATATTGGGTGTTGAACTTCTTGGAATATGTGAGATGATATAGTCATGGTCAGAGTAAACAGAGGAGAGTCTATTCCATACATCTTGGTAAAAATCAGTAGAACACACAAATCTGATAAATTCAAGACCTCAAGAAAGTAAATTCACATTGCTAACAATTAGATTTCTCTAAAATAATGTACATTTATTACTAGTTTATTCCTAGTTTCTGGGACTGACATCAAAAGTCATATGGGAATTAACCATGCAGCAATACTTTGTACCCTAATGAAATAATCACTCTACCACTAAGAAAGAATGAAATTTTAAACCATATGAATGAAATTAATTACTCTGAATTGTAGGCTCTGGAAGAAAGTAATAGATTCATAATTCTGGGAAACCCATACCTTAAGGACATCGATAAGGAGAAGATAATAAAAAGGGCACAATGTTTATGGACAGTTTATTCGGGACATTAAAATAATTTCATACACAATACTTAAATTCAAACTTGAAATCTCAAGAAAAACAAATAAGTTACAACATCCATAACTGTACAGAAATGTATGTTGCAGGAAGTTAAAATTTGCTCAGAATTGTACAAGTAGAATTCTTTTTTTTTCTCCCCCCCCTGTTTTTTATTTAAGAAAGGATTAATTAACAAAACCATAGGGTAGGAGGGTACAATTCCACACAATTCCCACCACCCAATCTCCATATCCCACCCCTTCCCCTGATAGCTTTTCCATTCTCTATCCCTCTGGGAGCATGGACCCAGGGTCATTGTGGGTTGCATAAGGTAGAAGGTCTGGCTTGTGTAATTGCTTCCCCGATGAACATGGGCGTTGACTAGTTGGTCCATACTCCCAATCTGCCTCTCTCTTTCCCTAGCAGGGTGGGTCTCTGGGGAAGCAGAGCCCCAGGACACATTTGTGGGGTCTTTAATCCAGGGAAGCCTGGCCAGCATCCTGATGACGTCTGGAACCTGGTGACTGAAAAGAGAGTTAACATAGGAAACCAAACAAATTGTCAAGCAATCATGGACCCAAAGCTTGGAATAGAGGAGAGGAAGTGTTAGGGAGGTAATCACTTCAAACTCTAGTGTACTTCTGCTTTCAGGTATATATTTTGCAGTAGTTTATGAATACGTGTGAACATATGCTCTCTCTCACAGAAACTGGTGTATATCTAGGTTTTGGGACTTTGTTAGAAAGTGAACCACCTGGGATGGAATTAGAGTATACTATGAAAGGAAAGGTCTCACCCGAGTAATGAAGCTGAAGGGTTGTCATTCCACAAGTGAAGTCTCTGGACAGTCTGAAGTGAAGCATGTTGAGGTGGCAATTGTTGCGTTGGTTAGGTTGTGATGGCGGATGCAATATTATTTGATATGGATTGGGAGAGGCATATGGGAAAGTGGGCCCTATCCAAGGGTTCCAGGACTGGGGTAAGTAGGGGCTCTATAGTGGAGATGTGAGGCTCCTGCTGTCTTAGGGTTCAAAAAGACAATCGATAGTTAATGTTATCATCACATTATTTGGTAATTGGGTTAACTTTGAAAAGTCCTTTTAGTAGGGTTTGCTGTACAGTACCCAGTATATAGCTGTGCTATTGGTTGCTTCTGATCTACTTGATCTAGGCTTTTGAGAGAGTCTGCATATCAAATACACAGCCTATATATTGAAAAGATTCAGTCTGTGTTTTGAAAAACTTTGAGACATACAATTAATTTTCCCCCTCTTGTATTAATTAGTGATTTATATGACTACATTTTACTAGGAGTGTACATAAACACCAGTCACACCACCAAAAGACTGTGACCCATTCCTCCCACCCACTCCCACCCCCCACTGTCCCAGGAAGCTGCATGTCTACCCCTCACCACAGGGTTTTTACATTGGTGACCTACTTACAATTTGGTCAGGTCCTGCTTTTAGTTTCCCTTTCAGATCTTCTTATTCAACTTCTGTTGATGAGTGGGATCATCCCATACTCATCTTTATCTTTCTGACTTAGCTCACTTAACATAATTCCTTCTAGCTCTGTCCAAGATGGGTCAGAGAAGGTGGGTTCATTGTTCTTGATAGCTTCTGCACAGCCAAAGAAACTGTTAAACAAACAAAGAGACCCCTCACAGAATGGGAGAAGATTTTCACATGCCATACATCAGACAAGAAACTAATCGCCAAAATATATAAAGAGCTCTCAGGAGACAAACTGAATCTTTTTAATAGATAGGCTACGTATTTGATATGCGGACTCTCTCAAAAGCCTAGACCAAGTAGATTGGAGGCTTCCAATAGCACAGCTATATACAAGATACTGGGTACTGTACAGCAAACCATAACAAAGGGACTTTTCAAAGTTAACCCAATTAACAAATAATGTGATGATAATATTAACTATTGATTGTCTTTTTGAACCCTAAGACAGCAGGAACCTCACATCTTCACTATAGAGCCCCTACTTCCCCCAGTCCTGGCACCCATGGATAGGGCTCACTTTCCCGTATGCTTCTCCCAATCCATACCAAATAATATTGCATCCGCCGATCACAACCTAACCAAAGCAACGATTGCCATCTCAACATGCTTCACCTCAGAGTGTATCCAGAGACTTCACGTGTGGAATGACAACCCTTCAGCTTCATTACTCGGGTGAGACCTTTCCTTTTATAGTACACTCTAATTTCATCTCAGGTAGTTCACTTTCTAACAAAGTCCCATAACCTAGACATACACCAGTTTCTGTGAGAGAGAGCGTATGCGCACACGTATCCATAAACTACTGCAAAATATATACCTGAAAGCAGGATTACACTAGAGTTTACAGTGAGTACCTCCCCAACACTTCCTCTCCACTATTCCAATCTTGGGATCCATGTTTGCTCAACAAATTGTTTGGCTTTGTATGTTAACTCTCTTTTCAATCACCAGGTTCCAGATGCCACCAGGATGCTGGCTAGGCTTCCCTGGATTGAAGACCCCACCAATGTGTCCTGGAGCTCAGCTTCCCCAGAGACACACCTTACTAGGGAAAGAGAGAGGCAGACTGGGAGTATGGACCGACCAGTCAACGCCCATGTTCAGCGGGGAAGCAATTACAGAAGCCAGACCCTCTACCTTCTGCAACCCTCAACGACCCTGGGTCCATGCTCCCAGAGGGCTAGAGAATGGGAAGGCTATCATGGGAGAGGGTGGGTTATGGGGATTGGGTGGTGGGAATTGTGTGGAGTTGTAACCCTCCTACCTTATGCTTTTGTTCACTAATCCTTTCTTAAATTAAAAATTTAAATAAAAAAAAAAAAAAAAAAGATAGAATCCCAATAGGAAAAAAAAAAAAAAATATATATATATATATATAAAGAGCTCAGCAAACTTAGCACCAAAAAAGCAAATGACCCCATCCAAAATTGGGCAGAGGATATGAACAAAACATTCACTACAGAGGAGATCCAAAAGGCTAACAAACATATGAAAAACTGCTCTAGGTCACTGATTGTCAGAGAAATGCAAATTAAGACAACACTAAGATACCACCTCACTCCGGTAACAATGGCATACATCAAAAAGGACAGCAGCAACAAATGCTGGAGAGGTTGTGGGGACAGAGGAACCCTTTTACATTGCTGGTGGGAATGTAAATTGGTCCAGCCTCTGCGGAGAGAAGTCTGGAAAACTCTCAGAAGGCTAGACATGGACCTTCCATATGATCCAGTAATTCCTCTCCTGGGGTTATACCCCAAGAACTCCATAACACCCAACCAAAAAGAGGTGTGCACTCCTATGTTCATAGCAGCACAATTCATAATAGCTAAAACCTGGAAGCAATCCAGGTGCCCAATAACAGATGAGTGGCTGAGAAAGCTGTGGTATATATACACAATGGAATACTATGCAGCTATCCAGAACAATGAATAAGTAGAATTCTATTAAAACTAGGTCGGAATCTTAAATGATAGGTCTAGTGTTCTAGAATTTAAATATTTTGTGTGTGAGAGCTGTGTGTAGGTGGGTTTAGAGACTGATAGATGTCTTTGTACTATTTTATTAAATAATCAATTTTTCTAAGATCATACATGCAGTTTACTTAAGTTCATAGAACTTTCAGGCATTAGTCTTCATGAGAGCAGGAAACAAAGGGTTAAAGATGGAGAAGTAGTGAGTATAATTGACATGTGGGCCTATTGGTCTTTCCACAGGCCATCTGGGAGCTTAAATACCCAACAGTTAATTAAAAATAAACTGACACTTTACTTTAAGGATGGTTTTAATAACCATTTATAAAGGTTACATTAAAAATTCATACTTTGTTATCAACTCCTGCTAAGGATTTACAGCACAATGAAGGTGTTATGAATGTTTTATAGGCACTGAGGAAAAAGAAGGCTCTTCCTGTAGATATTTTCAGAAGACTATTTGTCTTTTCCAGGCCACATCATAAGTACTTAAGACAACAGCAGCTTGAAGAGTGAAAACAATTCTCAAAGTACTGTCTCACTTTCATCTTTCTAACCAGATGCAGCTCTTTCACTCAGGCAAAATGTGTTCTTTTCATAATATTCCTAACCAGTTTGAGTGATGTTGAGAGGAAAATTAAGCTGACAGTAATAATTTATAAAACATAAGTGAAACAATCACCACCTCCTCAGCCCCCAAATATATATATCGCCACCCAAAGAGGAAATGAACAGGGACTGAAAGTGTGATATCAAATTCAACTGGGAAGTTTTAACCATAGAATCAGCTAACCAATAATAACTACTGTTTTTGAAGACCCTAGTGTACCATGAAATATCAGAGTCACATTTGCTCTACTCTACTTTTCCATATCTATTGGTTTTTGTAATATCTTGTAGGATATATTGTGAGGTTATTCTCTGAAACACGGGTTTGAATATATGTGGATGACATAAATGGCAGCTAAGTAGAGGTTAGTTTTAAAACTAGAAATTTTTTTGTTTGTTTCTAGATATCAGCTTTCATTTTGCAGGCAGAATAATGAATATAAGGATATTAGTAATATTATACAAATGAATGACTGAATTTTAAGACCACCACACTCACTTTACATGATGGTTAGTTTCCATAGTAAATCAAAATTTAAAATTGAAAAATGGTTTATTTATCATCTTGTTATTGTTCTTTTGGAAGGTGTATTTTATTAGCAAAATTTACTTATGCAACACAGTGTTATCAATGTAATGCTATTTACATGTTATATAAGCATTAGTTCCTCAGAACTTGTTCATATTATAGATGAAAGTTTTCACCACGTCTGTATGTCTTGAACAAGAACTTCTGAACTGTGAACTCAATCAAGCTCATCCATGCTATTCTGACTGTCTAAAACATCACCAGGAACATACAACTATAGAAACATAATTTAGGCTTTATGAGTACAAACCTAAACAATTTAATATTTTTAGGTGAGCATCAGTTTAGTGTTTTAAGCACCTAGCTTTCTCACAGTCTTTTTTTTATTTAAAAAATTTTTAATATTTATTTTATTTATTTATTCCCTTTTGTTGCCCTTGTTTTTTTATTGTTGTAGTTATTATTATTGTTGTTGTCGTTGTTGGATAGGACAGAGAGAAATGGAGAGAGGAGGCGAAGACAGAGAGGAGGAGAGAAAGATAGACACCTGCAGACCTGCTTCACCGCCTGTGAAGCAACTCCCCTGCAGGTGGGGAGCCGGGGTTCGAACCGGGATCCTTATGCCGGTCCTTGTGCTTTGCGCCACCTGCGCTTAACCCGCTGCGCTACAGCCCGACTCCCTCTCACAGTCTTTAAACTTTATTTAACTAGGATTCTCAATATCCCTTCCTTTTCAGTTATTTTACCTTTGAGTGGAGCTTGTGTGTATATGTTTTTAGCAATGTCATATCTGCCTTTTCCAATCATAATATAGAAGAAATAAAACATCACAGTTACTATCACATATTGCAGGGAGTAAATACATTTAGTGATCTTGACTTTTTGATAATGTTTTGACTAGGGGGCCAGGTGGTGATGCACCTGGTAGGGTGCACATGCTGCAATGCACAAAGACCTGGGTTTAAGTCTCCAACCCCCACCTGCAAGAGGAAAGCTTCAAAGTGGTCAAGCAGGTCTGCAAGTGTTTCTCTGTCTCTCTTCTTATCTCTCCTCAATTCCTCTCAATCTCTCTGTCTCTATCCAATATAAATAAAATATTTAAACTAATAATAATTTTTGTTTTGGGACTTCTATAGTAATCATTACTTATCCTTCAAAGTTTTCAAACTCATACCATAATGTTATATTAAACAAAATTCACATACTTTTAACTTCTTTCAGTAAAAACACAAAATGGGAAGAGAGAGTGAAATAGGTGAAGAGGAAGGAGAGCCAAGGGACAACATTTGTGTGAAAGAAAAAAGGGAGAAGAAAGTGAGGACAGACACAGAAGAGATTTAAGCTAATGTTAGGGGTTTTGAATCATTAAAAAATGGCTATCTGTTATGAGATCATATCTGGAAACCATTGGGTTGGTTTCATCTAATAGCATAATAGCATGCTGACAAAGTACAGGATGTCAATTTGTGAGTCTGTGCTTGCCCTACTTCTACCTCACTGGCCAGTGGATTGCTGTTGTTGTTATTGTTGTTGTTGTTAGTGGTGGTGGCATTTTGCCTCCAGGGTTATCACTGGGGCACGGAGCCTGCACTAGGAATCCACACTGCTCCTGCAGGCCATATTTTCCCCCATTTTTAAAATATATTTTTAAAATTTATTATTATCTTTATTTATTGGATAGAGACAGCCAGAAATCAAGAGGGAAGGGGTGATAGAGAGGGAGAGAGACAGAGAGACACCTGCTTCTCTGCTTCACCACTCGCAAAGCTTTCCCCCTGTGGGTGGGGACTGGGGGCTAGAACCTGGGTCCTTGCACATTGTAATACATTTGTTCAACCAGGTGCGCCAGCACCCGACCCCCTTTTCCCCCCATTTTGTTTCCCTTGTTGTTTTTGTTATTGTTGCCATTGCTGTTGTTCTTGGATATGACAGAGATGAATTGAGAGAGGAAAGAAAGATAGAGAGGGTAGAGAAAGATAGACACCTGCAGACCTTCACCACGTGTGAAGCAACCCCCCCTACAGTTGGGGATATGGGAACTCAAACCAGATCCTTACTGGTCCTTGCACTTGGCACCATGTACACTTATCCTTTATCCTGATGTGCTACCACCCAGACCCCAGATTTTTACTTTTTTAAAATTGATTTAATAATGATCAATAAGACCATAGGATAAGAGGGGTACAATTCTACACAACTGCCACCACCAGAGTTCTGCATCCTATCCCACCTCCTCTTTTGGAAGCATTCTCATTCTTTAACCCTCTGGGAACATGGAACCAGGATCATTATGGGGTGCAAAAGGTGGAAGGTCTGGCTTCTTCATTTACTTCTCTGCTCAACGTGGGCATTGGCAAGTTGATCCATACCCCCAGCCTGTTTCTATCTTTCCCTAGTAAGGCAGGGCTCTGGAGAGAGGGTTCCAGGGTATATTGGTGAGGTTCAGGGAAGTCAGGTAGGCATCATGGTAGAATCTGTACCTTGGTGGCTGAGAAAGCATTAAGACATAAAGCAGAACAAACTGTTTAATAATCAGGAACCTAAAGGCAAGAATATAGCAAATGGGATTTAGGTCTCCATTCTGAAAAAAGCAAGTAGGTCGAATTTAGGCAAATTCCAAGGAGCCCAGGACTTTACTATTTTATTCCTGAGCCCAACAGCTAACATGCAGATGGGACAAAGGTATTATCTGGGGATATGGTGTCATAGTTGGAAATAGGACTACAAAGCTGGACCAGGGAAGAGAGTTTCTACTAAATATTGGAAAACTATATAAATATCACTAACTGTAAACCCCATCAGTTTGATCTTGGGCCCATATTCAGCACAGGAACCTGTGTAACCTCTGCATCCCTGTAGGTCTGAGCTCACATTCTGTGGTCATGGTTAGGAACATTCTAGGCTGCACTTATTGCAGGACCCAGCCTTCTCAAGTGACAGAGTATGTTGACCCACCTTCCCTCTAGAAAACGGGGCAGTACTCATCATTGTTTAACCACATTGAGGGCAAGATCCTGTAGAGGCCCACAATTGGGTCCACTATGTTGTTCCTGATGGAAATGATCAGTGATGGTGGAGAGAGGGATCTGTTAGAGGTCTAAGCACATTATGTCTATATGGGAATCTCAGTGATGGTAGGGTGACATGGTAGTGACCAAAAAAATCCATCTTTGACATATGCCGGTACCTTGCCCATATCCAGCTTCTGTAGTGCTTATTTTATCTGATAAGGTTAGCCTTAGAGTGATTGAGGGAATTGAAATAAGAAGTAGGTGAGGAGAGTATCTAGGTCTTAGTAGAAACTACTTGATTAAGTACTTTATGGTGTCATTTTTAGGCATTTCTACTTGATTGCTGCACTTACTGAGTCACTGAAAACTATTGTGCACTTTTGCTATAAGGTATATATTTTCCCCTAACTTATGGATACATGTGCACATTTCTCTATTTCATGGGCCCTGGTCTATAACACAAAGCAGAATTTGATGGAGTTTGGAGTACAGTAAATGGATTTTAAATCCCCAATATCCACTCATCTGTCTTTGTGTTTTCTTTTTTAGCATGTGTGTAAGTATAAAATTGTTCTCTAAAATAGGGTAATACCTTCTTCATGGTATTATAAGGACAAAATGAGAAAATGAAAATAACTCACATCACTTTACATGCACAAAGAACTTGTGTCACTTTACTATGCACAAGGGAACAGATGCAAGGCCTAGATCACTTGTGATCTAGGCACAGTGAGAGGTGGGACTATGCTGTGGTGTCTTCTTTTCTTTCTCTGCATCTCTTTTCCTCTCTGCATCTGTCTCCTTCTCTCTCTTCATCTTGAGATAGATATAGACACACACACACACACACACACACAGAGAGAGAGAGAGAGAGAGACAGAAAACAAGCAATGGGTATCAGTGGAATAGTGCAGGAACAGAGCACCAGAAATATAAATACAATGGCAAATACATTATTAAATAAATCCCTACTAAACTTCTACATTCTTAAACTTTCACCTATTTATTTACTTGATGGAGACAGACAGAAATTGAGAGGAAAAGGGAAATAGAGAAATAGAGATACGCCTGCAGTACTACTTCACCACTAATCTTTCCCCCTACAGGTGGGGTCTGTGGTCTTGAACCTGGGTCCTTGTGCACTGTAACATGTGCACTTAACCAGGTACACCAATCACCCAGCCCTACTTCTACATTTTTATATGTAAGATAGTCTTATCTTAAAAGTAGCACTTTGTGACCTACCATTTTCATGTGAAGTATATTGTTATCATTTTAAAAATATGTTATGGAGATAACAGAATTGGGTGTGTGTTGGGGTGGGGGTGGAGGGCAAAAGTAGTGAACAATACTCTAGTCCCTCTTCCAATGAAACCATTCTCTTCCTTTTCCCCACCTTCATTCTGTAAAGTCGGTTCTCCCACTGCAGCCCAAAGCTACTACTCTGTTCTTTAAAAATCTATATCTGGGGGTAGTTAGGTGGTAGTGCAGCGGGTTAAGTGCACATGGCACATGGCACATGGCACAAAGCCCAAAGACCTGAATAAGGATTCCAGTTCAAGCCCTTGGCTCCCTACCTGGAGAGTTGCTTCACAAGCGGTGAACTCCTGTTGTCTGTCTTCCCCTTCCTCTCTCCATTTCTCTCTGTCCTATCCAACAATGAAGACAGACAACAATAATAACTACAACAATAAAAAAGGACAACAAAAAGGGAATAAATAAGTATTTTTTTTTAAATCTATATTTGGGAAGCCAAATTCACTAAAGTATGTACTAGAGGGATTACTGCTGCTCTTGCTTCAAAAACATTTGCTTTGTTTCTTTTATCCTTTTACTGCAATGTGCTGGCTGGATTCTCACTGCTCCTCAAATTTAATAGCTACCATATCTGTGATGGAGTTTTATTAGTGAACGCAAGGAGATCACTTAATGTTACTACTAAAGAGACTTAGGGATATATACCATATTGTTGTAGGGCTTTTTTAATATGCATTAAAATAATAATTTGTTAACTTTCAGGAATGTTGCAATTTTATAATAAATAGGTCACATTAATTTTAGGTTCTTGTACCTTGCAAGCCAGAAATGATTACCTCCTTCTTCCCATAGGTTCACAGTGCCAAGACATGTGGCTCCATTCCAATCATTGAAACCCAAACAGATATAGTTCATTATCTTTCATAGATAATCTATATACAGTTCATTATCTTTCATAGATAATCTATATCCTAGGCTATCCACATCCTTATAAGATCTTGTTTTAGGGACTAGTGGGAGAATTTTACTTTTTTAAAGGAAATGTTTTATTCTTTGTTTTATTTTATTTTATTATATTGGACAGAGACAGATATAAATCAATAGGGAAATGGGAGATAGAAAGGGAGAGATGCCTGAAGCAGTACTTAACTTCTCTCAAAGCTTCTCCTGCAGGTAAATACAGGAGAGTTGGTCCAGACTCTTGTAACTGGCATTGTGTGCAATTAACCAAATGCACCACTGCCTGGTATCAAGAATTTTAGTTTTTCTTTTAAATTTTCCCATAAATCCTCCCTGTCACAGCTCTTTCCTGGGTAAATCAATGCAAAACACAACATAAATGAATTGATAATCAAGTTAAACCTGTATAACCTTTATTTCCTGCAGAATATTCCATGAGTGTTGAAAAAAGTGTCTCCTAATAATCATTATACATTTATAAGTAATATTTTAATTCAATATTTTTAGTATAAGAAAAGTTAGCTCAAATAAAGCAGCATCCAGGGATAAATACTTGTTCAATGAATGAAAGAATGAATGAATAAGTATATCAACCACTACATAATGTTTATAACTATAAGTGACATCAATAACACAATATAACTGAATTATAATCCTGAAAGTATCACAGCAGCTGTTACATCAGCACCTATTTTTAGTTGTTTATAGATTGTGAAAATTAACATAAGCTGGCAGAAACACCAGCAGCATGTCTGAAACACCTTTTTTTGCTTAGAACAAAGGTGATTTCTTTAGATGAAACACTGTCTGCAGGATCATGGAGGATGAGAGGCACACTAATCAGAGATCAGCATCAAACAAGTACCAATAATTAAAAGCAACAGAGAACTCAACAACATGTGTGGCTCATTGGACTGAAGATTAGTTCAGCTTTTATGGAGGCAAATGTATACTTTTTTGGCCTGTGAGAATGGGAGATATATAAATATTGAGATGGTGTAGGAAAAAAATTGTTAAGAGAAGCTCCTGGAGCTTTTAGGTAGGTGTTCATGCATAGCTACAATAGGATCAAATAGATGGCAAATATAAATATATATGGTAAATAAAAGTATCCTTGTTAGGTCCTTGTTATTCAGTAGACATATAATACACAGCACTGCTCTTTTGTAACTCACAGTTTTATAGTCATATCACATTTTATTTAAAAAAGAAAGAGCCCCCTCCTCAAGTAAACTGGATGAAGGGAAAAAGAAAACACAATGCATGTTTAGTCCTATATATGAAATCAGGTAGTACAATGTGATGACCCCAGCAGGAGTTTGGGATTATTAGCATACAAATGACACCACCCTGAGGAGGTGCTTCAGAAAAGGGGATGTATTAAACAGGGACTTTGAGCACGTGGCTCTCTCTCTTTGGCTGCTGCTGCTGCTTGCTGCTGCTTCTGGTCAGAGGCTTCTTCTGATCAGGTATCCGCCATGACTGCTTCTCCTGGGAACTGAACACGTGTGACTCTGCTAGTCGGTAAACTTTTAGACCTCTCTACAGCCATAAGCAACCTTTACCGGAGCTTATAACTGTTTATCTTATGGGACTAAACTTTGATAACCATATTCAGACTTTATAGACCTAGCGTATGCTTAACCCTTGATGATAATTGCTTATTTTGCCTTTTACCTGTTTCACCCTAATAAACCGTTTATTGATCAAACCAGTTCCCAGCTCCCGCTGTGAATTCTCCTGTATGTGCCACAAGCAGCCCCAACCCCCATACCTATTTTTAAGTTAATTTTTAAACAGTACAATATTTGGCAGTGTCTACCTAGTTGCTGTCACTCTGCATATACACACTCTTCTGGATAGTTACACTCACACCTCCATAAACTCACTTTTGCTGATCTATGAAGACTACAGCCTAGTGCCCACTCCCTCTGCTGGGCCCCCTTTCTCCTTTTTCCTCCTCCCTTCCCCAGTTTGTTGCTCTGAAATCACTCATCCACATCTCCCTGCAGCAGTTTTAATCTCATCTCCTTTATAATTCTGTGCTGAGGGTCATTTATAGATGCTTCTCATAAAATGAATATTTCAGAGTAAATGAAAACCAGAGACATGGTGGTCAGAAAGCCCATTAGTGCAATCTCTGAAGTTTGTCTCCCTCCATTGTTCAACCAGGGGACTAGCAAGACATTGCTTCAGCTCTATGAAAGAATGCCTCTTCCCTTGCCTGCCTGTTTGAACAGGGGTGAAACATGTAGGTGGAAAAAAACAGGGAGAGAAAATGAATGGGAATATAATTATGCTATTAGGACCTCATTTTACTAGCCCTAATTTTTTTTTTTTGAAATTGAGCTCTAGAGAGAGCTGACACCTGTTTTCTTTTTACCTTCACAGATTCTCTAAGTCTTCAGTAGAATGCTTCCCCTTGGTAATAATCTCGGAAACTCTCTAGAAAGAACATGAGTCAAGCAATAGAGGAGGAAAGTATATGATTAGGCTTATTCTCTGTGTGACTCACCAGTCTGGGGAATCACTGTCTCTTGGTTTCTCCTATTAAAGGAGAAGGCAACCTGTAAGTGAGAAAATGAATAGAAGGAGAATATTTTAGGAATTGGAAGTGATCTTAAACATCATTTAACCTTGTCAACCTTACTAGCAAATTAAAGTGAAGAAACCTGCTGCTTATTAGAATCACTTGGTAAGCTATTTATGAATGTCCCTACACCCAAGCCCAGCTTACAGCAATTCTTATTTAAATTGTCTCCGATATGCCTTATTCAGTATTGGTACTTCCCAAATGTTATTTAAGTGATGTTCATGTGTAACCAGATATTAAAAGAAAACAGCAATACATACACACAAAATAAAAAAGGAAAATATTAAACCGTCACTTTCCTATGAGTGGAGAGACACTGTCCAATATCTCCAACATCTGCTAAAAGAAATCTCGGATAACAAAATCAAAATATAAGTACATACTTTGCACAATATTGTTTCTATATTTCTAAATATAAAACACCCACCTCAGTACCTTCAATCATTAATAAAGATGATAGATAAATATATATATATATATTTATCTATCATCTTTATCCATATATATATATATATATATATATATATATATATATGGATAGATAGACAGATCGATGATAGATAGATGAATGATAGACTACAGCAATGAAGTTTATCCCAGTATGATGGGGGTCAGACTCAAATCTAGGTTATGGGCATGTCAAAGCAGGCACCTTGCCAAGTGAACTATTTTTCAGGCTATCATGTAAATATTACTTTTTCTTTATTGGGGGATTAATGGTTTACAGTCAACAGTAAAATACTGTAGTTTGTACATGTGTTTTGTACATGTAACATTTCCAGTGTAAATTTCTTAAAACTAGAGACTACATCATCTGTATCACTTATTAGTAGTCACTATGCTACTCTGTCATGTATAAATGAAGTATGCTTAATAATACCATCTAAATCTTTTCCTTCACACAACCTACCTCTTTGTTCCAAAATGTCTTTTTTAAGCTTATTCATCAAAATTTCATTTTCCTCATTGCTTTAATTTTCATAACTTGATCACATCTTTGCCTAACATTACCATTTTTTTTTCTAACAAAGGAATCTAGCCCTTTGAATATGCAGTGAAATATCAGTTATAGTGACTAAGATGCCTTAGTCATA
Organism: Erinaceus europaeus; assembly: GCF_950295315.1. Classification (NCBI taxonomy): domain Eukaryota; kingdom Metazoa; phylum Chordata; class Mammalia; order Eulipotyphla; family Erinaceidae; genus Erinaceus; species Erinaceus europaeus. Next base: position 87,846,219 of record NC_080171.1, on the reverse strand, counting down.
TAGTGACTCTTATAGTGCCTTATAGTGCCTTATAGTCATATAGTGACTCTTATAGTGCTCTTATAGTGCCTCTTCAGCATAGTCACTCTTTTCTGGATTATAGTTAAAGAACTATTGACATGAATGGTTAAGCTCTTTTCTCCAAGGAATCAAATGAAATTCCGTTGACTCAGCCCCCAAATTGAAGTCATTCTAATATTTGATAAGTGAGTCATTATCGTTACATTTTTGTTCTTTCATCTATATCCCACCTACCATTCCATCACACACACATACAAATGGTTACATGGCAATACAATTACCACAATTATTTTAAGTGTTTTTGCTTTTATTATCTATCCAGTATCACTTTCTTTATTTTCACAGAAATGTAAACTTAGGGAAAGTATTTCCTCCACATTAACCCTAAGAACAACATACTGGCTCAGTTAAGATGTCAGCATGACTAACTTATTTAACATCCTAACAACCATGGAAGGATATCACTTTTATAATCCTCACTTTACAGAGGAAATAGTACAAAGAAAAATCAGTCAGTTCAATGTTAAACAACTTGTAAACAATAGGAGAAAGTACTTAAATCTGGACGTTCTATCCCAACAGCCTACTATCTGAATTACTACACATGCTCATATACTTAACATACTTAAGTATAATATGTGTTAATAGTCCTATTATGAGTAACAAAGAAGGTGTTAAGCTAAGGACCTTAGGACAGGGTATGGCACAGCCCTCAGTAAATACTAAATGTTATAATACAGAACATTTCTAAGAGCAGTCTGGGAGGTGCCACAGTGGATAAAGCACTGGATTCTCAAACATTTCCAGTGCTGCTCCTTCTCCTATGTTTTTGTGTTGATCACCTATAATTGCTATACTCATAGGCTCCAGACAAGATGGTAATGGATTTGAACAAAGTAAGAACCCTCACACCCCTGGGCAAAGAAGTTGTTTAAAATACATGGAATTGTAATTATCTTATTCTTCTTCTAGCGTTTGCCCTTCCGTAGCCAGTCAACAGCGTCAGGTTGAAAGCTGTCAGGAGCTGCTTGTTGCTGGCTTTGAAAGTGACTGGGATCCATGTGGATTCAGTCGGCTAGGAAGAATCATCAGTTTCCCCAGTGAATGGGTACTCACGGGATGCACCACGAGAAGGTCGATCCAATGCATCCCAATTATCTTATGAAGGAGCATTTCAGGTTGCATGATGGTAGTCCTGCTAAATTTGAACAAGGAAAAACCAAGGCTGTTTGTTTGAGTTAGTATTTATTGAGTTACATTTTCAGGTCAAAGATAACTCCTGACCAAAATGTAAAAAGGACTTTCAGAAATAAGTATTAAGCCAAATACGTCTAAGGTCCCATCAAAATTTAAAATACCTAATATTTGATGTGTGATTTTTGCTAAGATGGCATTGCCCGTCATATGATTTGACCTTAATCACTTACTAAAAAATTAGCTCAGCACTACGCATCAACTAGCCAGTATTTAAAATATAGGGTTGTGTATTTATAATTAGTATGGATTAGGTACTATTTTCTATTCAGTATAGAAGACAAATCAATTTAGAGAGCCACATCACTGCTCAATAATGCAAATGATGACTGTTTAAATTAGTGCATTACATTGCTTATTTAAAGTGTGGAAATCAGAATGGAATATTTGGAAAAGCTCTATGTTCTGGAAGCAGAGAAAATAAGTTTCCCATTTTAGATATATCAATTAGAAAATATATGGATTTAGGCATATCACTTAACTTTGTGGGACACTGTTTCCTCTAATGGCTACCAAGAACAATACAATCTGTTTGAAATATGTCCTAAGAAGTAAAGTGATTCAATTTAGAATGGCTGGAACATATTGGTGGCTTTATAAATGGCATCCATAATCATTTTATTATTCTTTTCATCATAGATAAGATATTTATTGGTTCTTCCCACTGCACTAAAAGAGGAAATGTGATTTTGGATCTTGGCCTTGGATTACAATTAAGTTTTGGTCTGGTGGATAAGTGGGTAACTTTATGGCTACAGGATGCAAAGGTCTTAATGTATGTTTTCATTCATTCCACAAATACTTGAGTTGTTTTTACACAACATACTCTGTAATATGTCCCAGAGATAAATTAGAAACAGTCTATATGCTCAGAGTTGTCATACAAGAGTATTTTGTGACACATATAAGAAGTGCTGATTACATGTGAGATTTTCAAAGCCTATTTTTACAGCTTTCAGGAACATCACCCTAAATGTATTGAAATATTTTATTCATTGTTCTTATTTCATATAAAAAGAAATCATGACTCCCCCAAGTATATTTAACCCAGTAATTGTACCTTCCATATAACACTGATGTCTATGCATATACTCATTTATGTGATTACATGTATACACACAGACACATGCTCACTCACACACTCTAATACCCCTGTGATTAAACAGAATTAACATAAATATCAATAGTTACATTATTTACTCATGGATGCCTTTATTATTCTCTTTCTTAGTTTGGTTCATACAGCTCCTTAGTTTATTACCTGTAAAAATTGATATAGCAGTAAAAAATATTTAGGAAAGACAGAATTTCACTGGATTTTAAGTGCCAGTGAGATTCTATAAGTTAATACACTATGTTTATCATATCACAAACAAATGTAATGTAGGGGTCCCTTTCTAAAATTACCTTTACCATTTTCATTGACTTCATAACAAATGGTCAAAATTTCTCATATGTAGCTACAACTGTTATTCTTTTTTTTTTTTTGGATTTTTTTTCTTTATTTATTTCCTTTTGTTGCCCTTGTTGTCTTGTTGTCGTAGTTATTATTGATGTTGTTACTGTTGTTGGATAGGACAGAGAGAAATGGCGAGAGGAAGGGAAGACAGAGAGGGGGAGAGAAAGATAGACACCTGCAGACCTGCTTAACCACTTGTGAAGTGATTCCCCTGCAGGTGGGGAGCCGGGGGCTTGAACCGGAATCCTTATGCCAGCCCTTGCGCTTAGCGCCACGTGCGCTTAACCCGCTGCGCTACTGACCGACTCCCAACAACTGTTATTTTTAACTTTGACATATTTAGTGAACTTTCTTTTGAACACATGAATTTCAAGTTTCCTTATGTGGAAAATGGTGAATAATTTTAAATTTGTGGCTAAAGCAAATTAAATTTTATTTGAAAATAAAAGGAAATAATACAATCAGTATTAAGTATTTGTGTTATTTCATTTTTCAATTATTTGTGTTTGTGCTAAAAACATGAGTGATCTTTGAGTAATAACCCATAAATGCTCATTCCTATAAGGCCATATGTGGTAAATAATATATGGCTATCCACTATACTATATGTGAAGACAAAGAGATAATTAAATGACAGTTTGTATCTCAAGGAGCTTATAGTCCAATAGTATCTTATTGTCTAATAGAAAAGACAGCTATGAGCTCTATAACATAATGAAAAGCTCATTGAACTTGTAGACAGAAAAGACAGTTATATTAAAAAGTAATTTTATATTATAGTAAGTAAATATTAGGAATAGGCTACAGAAAAGGGAGCAATTATTTGGTTGGGTAAATATCTAAAAAATATTCTTTGGACCCACTGCAATGATTTATTAAGATTGACTGCAGATCCCATTGATTTGATCTGATCTGAGGCCCATATTCTGCTTAGAAGCCTATATAAATTCTGCATCCCTACAGTTCTGAGATCATTCTGTGGTCATGAGAAGGAACGTTCCAAGCTGCCCAAATTTCAGGACCAATCTTCCTCAGGTGCAAGATAGAATATGTTATCCAGCCTCCCTTCAGAGGATGGAACATTCTTTACCATTGGAGATGAACAGTGACAATAGGAAGAGGGATCTATTCAAGGTCTAGGCTCATCATGTCTATGTGAAAATCTCAGGACTCCCTGACTAGGGCCCCAGCTGATGAGGTGGCCTGAAAGTGACTAAACCGTCATCATTTAAATATGCCAGCCTCTTGCCCTTATTCAGCTTTTGTAGTTCTTACTTTGATAAAGTTAGCTTTGGAGTGACCAAGGGAAATGTAATAGGAGGAGGGTATCTAGATCTAAGTAGAAACTATTTCATTATGAACTTTAGGGTGTCTTTTAAGGTCTTTCTACTTGCTTCTTTCATTTATTGACTCATTGCAAACAATTGTGCACTGTTGCTTTCAGGTATAGATTTTTTTCCCTAATTTATGATACATGTGGACATATGCCCTATCACATGGTACCTGGTCGACATCTAGGTTTTTTATACACTTTTCCCATATTTGGGAGCTACTCTCTTCCCTGATCCAGATTTCTAGCCCTTTATCCACCCATGATCATCTCCCCAGACAATAACTTGGGTCCATCTGCATATCAGAGGTAAAAAAGAGGAAAAAAACCTAGTATACTCATAGGCCTTTTGGAATATAACTAAAATAGGCCTACTAGCTGTCTTCAAAATGGAGACCCCAAATCTTCATCTGCACTATTCCAGCTTTAGCTTCATAATTAGTCAACAATTTGTTTAGCTTTATATGTTAACTCTTCTTTCAGCCACCAGGTTCCAGATGCCAAATGGACTTCCCTGGGCAGACAACCCCATCAATAGGTCCTAGAGCCCTGCTTCTGCAGAGGCCTGCTCCATTAGAGAAAAAGAGAGACAGATGGGAATATGGATCAACCTGCCAATGCCCATATTCAGCAGGGAAGCAATTACAGAAGTCAGACTTTCCACCTTCTGCACCCCATAATGACCCTGGGTCCATACTCCCAGAGAGATAAAGAATAGGAAAGCTGGGAGTCGGGCTGTAGCGCAGCGGGTTAAGCGCAGGTGGCGCAAAGCACAAGGACCAGCATAAGGATCCTGGTTCAAACCCCGGCTCCCCACCTGGGGAGTCGCTTTACAGGCGGTGAAGCAGGTCTGCAGGTGTCTATCTTTCTCTCCTCCTCTCTGTCTTCCCCTCCTCTCTCCATTTCTCTCTGTCCTATCCAACAACGACAACAACAATAATAACTACAACAATAGAACAACAAGGGCAACAAAAGGGAATTAATAAATTAAATAAATACTTTAAAAAAAAGAATAGGAAAGCTATCAGGTGAGGGGATGGAATATGGAGTTCTGGTAGATGGGAATTGTGGGGAGTTGTATCCTTCTTTTCCTTTTGTCAGTGTTTCCTTTTTATAAATAAAATTAAAAAAAGAAAGCTTTTAATAAATGCCAAAGGTACTTTTTGGATACTAAAATACAATAATAATTTATTATAGTTCAGCACATATTAGCTTAACAAAATAATTATATTTACAACTTAGAAAAATAAATACTATAGAAATAATAGGGTACCTGAAATTTTTCTTAGACTTACTTTGTCAGAGAGACAGGGATAGTCAGAGGCCACAACCCAAAGCTTCCTTCAGTGCAGTAGGAATTGTGCTCAAATCTAGGTTACACACAAGGGAAAGCATCACACTGTCCAAGTGAGTGATCTCACCAGCCTAGGTACATACACTTTTTGTATCTACTTGACTTCCCTCTCAAGAATAGCTAGATAAAATCTTATTTGATAGAGACTATGAGAACAATGATATGTTGAGGAAAGATGGAGGATGGGAGTCAGCCTAATATAAGAAATGTCTACTTGTATGCTTTTATTTTTAATAATTATATTTAATCATTTGGTCATGGTTTATAGCATTGTAGGGTTACTTGGATATAGTTCCACATTAAAACAACTACCAAAGTTTTGTGCCCTTTGCCCCAACACCAGCCTATTTTTTTTTTTACTGGAACACTGCTTAGCTCTGGCTTATGATAGTGTTGGGGATTGATCCTGGGACCTTGGAGCTTCAGGTATCAAGAGTTTGTTTGCATAACCATTATGCTATTTCCTGCCCCACCATTATTTTCACAATGTCTTACAGACATAATATAAATTACAGATTCAAGTACAAACACAACTTTAATTCCACCTAAAAAAAAGTCAACTCTAGATTACATTTTCTTTCTCTAAATCCCATTCTATATAGCAATGATTAAGATAAACCATTACTCTTCATAAGTCTCCTTAATATTCTACCCTTGGTTCAAGTCAATTCCTTTTTTTTAAACTATTTACTTATTTATTTATTCCCTTTTGTTGCCGTTTTTTATTATTGTAGTCGTTGTTGGATAGGACAGAGAGAAATGGAAAGAGGAAAGGAAGACAGAAAGGGGAAGAGAAAGATAGACACCTGCAGACCTGCTTCACCACTTGTGAAGTGACCCTCCTGCAGGTGGGGAGCCAGGGGCTCGAACTGGGATCCTTACACAAGTCCTTGTACTTTGCACCACCTGCCCTTAACTCGCTGTGCTACCATCCAACTTCGGCTCAGTTCAATTCTTAAAAACCATGTTAATACTACGAAGCTATAAAGAACAATGAACCCACCTTCTCTGACCCATCTTAGATGGAGCTAGAAGGAATTTTGTTAAGTGAGCTTAAGTCAGAAAGACAAAGACAAAGAGTATGGGTTGACCCCACTCATAAATAGAAGTTGAGAAAGAAGAACAGAAAAGGAAATCCAAAGCAGGATTTGAATGAGTTTGGAGTAGGGCACCAAAGTAAAAATATCTGGGTGGAGGGAGGGTGAGGGTGGATGTCCTGCTTCACTGAAGGGTTGGGGTGGAGGATGGGATGGGACATAGTCTTTTGATGGTGGGAATGGTGTTTATATACACTCCTATTAACTTGTAGTCATACAAATCACTATTTAATTAATATGAGAGGGGAAAAATTGATTGAGTGTCTCAAACTTTTTAATGCACAGGCCATAGGATGAGTCCTTGAAATGTTGACTCTCTTAAAAGCTTAGAACAGGGAGAACAGAAGCAACTGGTGGCATTAATCTATAAGAAACAGCTATATACAGACAATGCCAAAATACTTAAAATATGAAAATGTTGTCTATGTTACAGCAAAGCCTAACAAAGGGACTTTCAAAGTTAACCCGGTTGCCAAACAATTTGATTATAGCAATAACTATCTATTGTCTTCTTAACCCTAAGACAGCAGGAACCTCCCATTTCTCTATGGAGCCTATATTTCCCCCAGTCCTGGAACCTCTAGGGTGAGGCTTACTTTCATGCATACTTCTCTCAATTCATACCAAATGATACTGCATCTGCTGATATCAGCTTAATCAATGCAATGAGTGCCACCTCAGCAAGCTTCACTTCAGACTGTGTTCCAAGACGTCAGGTGTGAAATGTCAACCCTTCAGCTTCATTACTCAGGTGAGACCTTTCTTTCATAGTATTCTCTAATTACATTTCAGGTGGTTCCCTTCCTAACAAAGTCCCAAAACTTAGATATAGACCAGGTCCCATGAGATAGGGCATATGTTCATATGTATCTATAAATTAGGGCAAAATATATACTTGAAAGCAAAAGTGCATAATAATCTGTAGTGAGTCAGTTCATGCAGCAAGCAAGTAGAAAGACCTAACAAAACACGTTAAAGTTTATACTGAAATAGTGTATACTTAGACTTAAATACCCTCCTCTCCTACCTCATATTTTACTTTCCTCAGTCACTCCAAAGGTAACCTCATCAAATAAGGACTACAAAGCTGACTAAGGGCAAGAGACTGGCATACTGTAATGATGACTCTTTAATCACTATCAGGCCATCCCCATTAGCTGGGGCCCTAGTTGGGGAGTTCTGATTCCCAAACAGACATGAAGGGTCTAGACCTCAAATAAATCTTTCTCTCCATTGATACTGGTCATCTCTATCCGGAACAACACAATAGACCCCTCTGTGGGCCCCCATAGGACCTTGTCCTCAATGTGGATCAACAATGGTAGAGAATGTTCCATCCTTTGAAGGGAGGCTAGACAACATACTCTATGTTCCACTGAGAAAGATGGGTTCTTAAAATTTGGGCAGCTTGGAATGTTCCTTTTAATGACCACAGAATGTGAGCTCAAATCTACTGGGATGCAGAGGTTACATAGGCTCCTAAGCTGAATATGGGCCCGGATCAAATCAAACCAGTGGGGTTTGCAGTCAACAATATTTATACAACTTTCCCATATTTGGGAGCTACTCTCTTCCCTGATGCAGCTTTCTGGTCCTTTTTCCAGCCATGACATCATCTCCCCATACAACAACTTGGGTTTACCTGAATATCAGATGTCAGGCTCAGGACAAAAAGAAAAGAAAAAAACCCACTAGTATAGTCATGGGCCCTTAGAATATAACTAAAATAGACCCAGTAGCTATCTACAAAATGGAGACCCCCAAATCGTCATCTGGACTATTCCAGCCTTTAGGTTTATGATTAGTAAACAATTTGTTTGGCTTTATATGTTAACTCGTTTTTCAGTCACCACGTTCCAGGTGCTACTGTGATACCAATTGTACTTCCTTGGGCAGAGGACCCTAGCAATGTGTTCTGGACCCTGGCTTCCCCAGAGCTCCACCGACCAGGGAAAGAGAGAGACAGGCTGGGAGTAAGGATCAACCTACCAACACCCATGTTCAGCAGGGATGCAATTACAGAAGCCAGACCTTTCCCCTTCTGTACCCCATAATGTCTCTTGGCCCATGTTCCCAGAGGGATAAAGAATAGGAAAGCTATCAGGGGGATACAGAGTTGGTGGTGGGAATTGTATGGAGTTGTACCCCTCTTATACTATGGTTTTTGTCAGTGTTTCCTTTTTATAAATAAAAAAAATATTTTAAAAATGTTTTTGTTAGTATTCCTTCTGTTATGTATCATACCATGTTCTATATATTAAATTCGTATTTAAAAAAATCCCCTTCTATTTCTGATACTACTCAAGTTCAGAAATAGTGAATAAGTCACACAATTTCAAAGAGATAGAAGTCAGGCCTGGTTTCTAGCTATTTGATTAAAATTCAGTGGTTGGATTTTTTAATCATTTTTTTTTGTGAAGCTGATATACCTGCCTATTGAGCTGCCAAGAAAGCATCCTAAATATCAACTGTGACATAAGGTCATTGTGAATTGTGAGCTGAAAGTTATCTTAATTTTCCAGATATTGTTATGCAGAAAAAGTCATCAAAACTATTCTCAGACCAAAACCTCCCTATCAGCCTAATAGACCCATTATAATTTTATAGTGTTATAATTGAAAATAATAACCTTTAAGGTTACATAAATCATTTATCTCACTAGATACTGAGTTCCCAATGTTAATATGAAACCCATCCTTTAGGTTTAACACAAGGTTGTGTAAAACTGCCAACTATTTAACTAAAATTTTACTTCCTTCTCACCCACTGAAGAAAGCATATTGGAATTCAAATTAGTGACAACGTAACACAACTTTCAATCTAAATGATGATAAAAATGTAAGTTACCACAAACTTATGTGCCTTAATTATTATTGCTAAGCCACTAACTGTAGCACTTATCACCATGGATCAAGACTCAGCAGGGTTCTAAAATATGACCATTTAGAAGACTGAGATATAAATTTGTCATGTAATGATTATGTGGAATTTTATTTTATTTTTTATTATGAGGATTAATCATTTACAATCAACCATAAGTACCGTTCTTGCACATGTGTAAAATTTGTGTTTTCTGCAAAACACTCTAACACCCCACCAGGGTCCTCACCCACCATCTTGCACCTGGGTCTGAGCCACATCCCAGCCTGAATCCTTTACTTTGGTGCAATATATCAAATCCAGCCCAAGTTCTGCTTTTTGTAACTTCTGTTTATGAGTAAGATCACCCATGTTCATCCTTATAATTCTTTCTGTCTTATCTCAATTAATATGACTCTTTCAAGTTCAATCTTAATAGCTGACTGTTGTGTATATCTACCATAACTTTCTCAGTCATTCATCTGTTATTGGACACCTAGGCTGCATCCACGCTTTAGCTATTACAAATTGTGCTGTTATTAACATAGGTATATACACATCCTTTTGGACAAGTGTGTTCCGTTCCTTAGGAAATATCCCCAGGAGAGAAATTGCTTGTCAGAGAATAGGGCAACTTCTAGCTTTCTGAGAGTTCTCCAGAATGCTCTCCACAGGGGTTGGGCCAATTTACATTTTTACCAGCAGTGAAGGAGGGTCCTTTTTCTCCTACAACTACTCAAGTATTGGTTGTTGCTATAATGTCTGATGTAAGACATTCTTACAAGGGTGAAGTGGTATCTCACTGTTTTCATTTCTCTGGTAATCAATGACTTGGAGCATTTCATATGTCTGTTAGTCTTTTGGATCGCTTCTGTGGTGAATATTCTGTTAATATCCTCTCTGTAATTTTGAATAGGGCCTTTTTTTCCTCACTAAGTTTGTTGAGCTCTTTATATAATTTGGCTATAAACATTTGTCTGATATATAGCATGGAAAAATCTTCTCCTATTCTGTAAAGAGTCTGTTTGGGTGGTGGTTTCTTTTATCATGCCAATGTAGTACCATTGTTGTTGTTGTTTGTTTGTTTTAGTCTTCCCTTGCAGTTAGATTTATAACATTGAAGATGCTTATATAATTTAAATGAAAAAGGTTTTGACAAAATCTTCCTCTAGGTATTTGATAGTGTCTGGTTTAACATTCAAGTCTGTGATGCATTTGGAGTTTACTTTTGTTTCTGGTGAAATACAGTGGTTTAGTTTTATTCTTCTGAACATTTCAAACTGATTTTCCCAACACCACTTGTTAAGGAGACACTTCTTACTCCATTTAATAATTTGGACTCCTTGTCAAAAATTAGATGTCCATTCAAATACTAATTAGAAGAGACATATGCACTTCTATGTTCATAGCTGCATTTGATTCACAATAGCCATTGAGTGGAAGCAGCATAGATACCCACCCACAGATGCCTGACTAAAGAAGTTATGGGATATATACTCCATGGAATATTACTCTGCAATAAAAAATTATTATGTTGTGTAATTTGGTACAAAATGGATGGAATTGGAGTGGATTATACTTAGCAAAATAAGTAAAGAGATAAAAGACAACTACCATGTAGTTTCACTCATATGTGGAATCTAGAAATCTGATTTACATGAATTTGCAAAACAAAAAAGATCCAAACAAAACAGAAGCAAGCAAACTATAAGACTTGTCAGAACAGGAACTGGAAGATGGAGCACCTGCTTAAGTGCACATAGTTTGAAGCTTACAAGAACCCACACAAAGATCCAGGTTAGAGCCACTTACTCCCCATCTTCAGGGGTGCAGGGGTTCCGCTTCATGAACAGTGAAACAATGAAACTTTCTTCATCACACTCTATCTCTCTCTCTCCTCTCTCAATTACCTTATGTCTTATCCAGTATAATGGGGGGCGGGGGGAACGACTGCCAGGACCAGTGTATTCATAGATGCTAGCACCAAGCCCCAAAGATGACCCTAGAGGCGGAAAAAAAAAACTTATAAGAACAATGATGGTTATCTATGGGAGGTGGGAGGGTTGGATACAGAACTTTGGTGGTGGGTGTGTTATGGAACTGTACATCATAATCTTATAATTTGTAATAAACTAGTAATAACAAATAAAAATTATTTTAAAAAATTAGATGTCCATAGGTGTCTGGTCTTATTTCTGTGCTCTCAAATCTATTCCACTGGTCAGTGTGACTAGTTTTGTTCCAATAGCAAGCACCTTTTATATATATATATATATATATATATGATGACCTTGTAATATAGTCTGAGAGTATGATGATTCCAGTTTTGAATAGAATATTTTCCTCTTTATTTGTTATCACTCTTCTTTAAATCACAAACACACAAATCTGCTAATAATTCTAGAAATAAAATTACTAATAAAATACTATTATAGTGATTAAATTTACTATCTCCATGCTTACTAAGGTTGATGCAATAATATTATAATATGTTCAATAATTCTCATTTTGAAAATATGAATATATCATTAATCAAAGAAATTTTACAGGTATTAAACATAAATTCACAAATAATTTTATCATACTTATATATTAAAATGCTTATAACAATAAGAGAAAAATAAAAAAAAAACAAATTCATGGAAACTTACTTTGTTCACCATATCAGAAAAACTGACATTAATCTGGGGTTCTTAATTCTGACTGATTTTTTCTGCATCAATACAGCTAATTAACATGCAAGTCCAAATTAGCTTTTGCAGTCAGGGAAATGTCAGCACATTTCTTCTTCTCCTCCTGATAAGTGGAAGACTTAAATCATTCTTATATATAATAGTTCCTAATTTGTAGATGGAACTATTAGCTCCCAAATGCTTAAAGACCATTCTGATCCTGAAGGTCAGCAATTGCCTATAGAACAGTTTTGTTTTTCTGCTGGTCACTTTGTAACACAGTTTAACAATTAAACATAGTATCTTTCTTCCAAAGAGAATTATTATCTGAACATAATTTCTTCATGATTTCCTAACTATTTGGTCGCTAGAAAACCTCATAGTTAGCTGCAGTTTCCTATAATTAGAAAAGAAACACAGAAAGGTTAAGTGAATGGCAACCAATGGTTATTCAGGAAGTTTGACTGTTTAGTCAGTCTTCCAGGTTGGTATAAATCTTGGAATCAAATGACCAATCTATTTCTCCTTGTTTATCTAAGTGTCACACAATAATTCTACACCAATGACATTCAAAGGAAGACTGGAAAATGCATAGTTTTACCAGTTACAAAAACAATCTGTAAATAAGACTGGAATTACTGGCTCACAAGATTGAGATTCACTCTTGCAGTACTTTATCTGCTGGGTGTCCAATTAATTAAAACAGATATCTAGTGTTTTAATCACTCTGCCAAATCACCATCTGCTTTCATCCTGGCCTCCTCCAACCTTAAAAACCCCCCATACCTCCTGCCACAGTCCCTATCAGGTTTTGATATAGGGATGGACAGCTTGTGAGTGGAATGTCGGGGGCCTGTGTAATAATTCGTCTTTTGGGCATGACAGAACAAGCTGTTGGATGCTGTGAATATGCATAGCAGGTCTTGCTGGGTAAAATCTTGGATCTGGAAAGAGAATCCTTCCCACTTGGTGGAAACAAATGCTTCCTTACCTTTTCTGTCTTCTACTCAAAATTGTCACCAGACTTTCTAGGAAGTTTGAGGACAATCCATAGCTCTGATCAAAACTTCTTCATTTAAGGGTTTAGTATTTTGATATTTAGGGGGGAAATTCAACATACATTTCAACATGTTAGTAGTAATATGACTAATATCTACTAGTTTATTACTATGACATAATACCTTTACAAATACTAATATCTACTAGTTTATTACTATGACATAATAACTTTACAAATACTTTAAATAAATGAGCTCAGTTGAATTTCTAAAATAACTTTGATGGCTAGTTGGTTTTGTTCCATTTACAGAAACAAAATCAACTTAACAAACCATAGAAGTATTAGATCATTAAACCCACATCAATCACTTAACAGCAGAGACTAGATTGGAATCAAGTTTCTCTGATATCAAATCCTGTATCCTGAACTTCTGTTACTTTTGAAACATCATAATGCCACAGAGGTTAGACACATTTTGTTATATTCTATGGCTTACAATATTTTGTCTCTTTTATTATTATTATAACTAATTTTTCTTAGTATTTCATTTTATAAAAAAGTGACAATAAGTGAGCAAACACAGGCTCAAGGTCATAACATTCAGGTATTTTGTGCAAAATTATTCAGTAGAATCTCAGTAGCATAGATCATTTGATGGCCTAGCTCTGAACTTTTTATTTATCTGAATTTTTATTATATTTATTTATTGAATAGAGACAGCCAGAAGTCAAGAGGGTGATAGAGAAGGAGAGAGACAGAGAGACATCTGCAGCACTACTTCACCACTCGCAAAGCTTTCCTCCTGCAGGTGGGGACCAGGGTCTCTAACCTGGGTCTTTGCATATTATAACACGTGCGTTCAACCAGGTGTGCCACCACCAGGCCCCGCTCTAAACTTTTTCTAAGCATTAGTCAATCATGAATGTTTTACCAACACCTTGGTAAGTTTTATGAGTATTTTACAAACTACAATTAAATTTCAGCCTTACCACCTATATACTTTGTTAATAATCAGGAACATTATGTATACATTCATAGCAAGCAAAGTAGTGAAACTGTTCCATTCTAACTTAATATTCCAAGTTCTATGAAGAAAGATCAGTAGGCCAAATCAGTCCACACACATAATTTGCAGTAGTGAAAGCAAAATAAAATTGTGAAGTGCCTTGCTCCAAAATTTTCAGGCATTTCAAGAAAGCTGTGAATTTGCAACTCTTCTGAGTATGAGATTCTGTGCCCTTGCTTATATATGTAGCTGGCCTGATAATCCCTGGAAGAGGCCTTAACTTCTACCGTATTTTGTCCTAGAATCTAGACTAGGCATAACAGTGAACTTGGAGATTATTCCCTATGTCTTTAATTGATGTGTACAATTGACTAGCTCTGTTGCTGGATTTGCCTTTTAATCTTTTTCTGAGAGCTCTCATAAATTGAGGGTTATTGTACTAGGAGATTTTCAGAGTTTACCGAAACATTTTTACTCTACAACACTTGAACTATGCAGCTAGCTTCCTGACTCTATTTGCCTTTATACTTTACAGTTTCACTCTTTCCATCAATATAACCATAGTTAATATGTCTATTATTGACTGCATCACAATCCACCAGTCTTTACAACTTTACCACTAATCTGTGAATACATATTTCTACTTTAGTGACTAGGTCACCATTGTTCATACCAAATATTCTCACTGAATCAGATATCTACCTCATGCCATTTGGAGAAAATTATTTTTAGAGAGTAAAGAAAGAGAAACTTTCTCTTATTGTCCCAACTCCAACATATGAAGAAATTAGCTAGGGATTTCCTGAGAAGAAAACATTGTTAAAAGCATGTGTTACTTTTGTTTAAAAAATTCTATATCATGAATAGAAGCAAAGGCATACAAAAGCTACTGATTTTGGAATATTTCAAAATAACATTCATTATGCAAACCATAGAATACTTTAAGAAAAATTAGAATGATAACCAATCTCTCCTACATCTAATTTTCTTGTTCTATTCACTAACAATGAAATATATCTTTTCTGATCTAATTTCTGTTGTAGAGTTCAGACTTTATTATATCTCTCCCTTTCCATGACAACTTTCTTTTTTTTATTTTTTATTTTTATTTATAAAAAGGAAACACTGACAAAAACCATAGAATAAGAGAGGTACAACTCCACACTATTCCCACCACCAGAACTCGGTATCCCATCCCCTCCACTGATAGCTTTCCTATTTTATTTTTTATTTTAGAAATGAGACATTAACAAAATCATAGGATGGGGGCTACAACTCCACACAATTCCCACCACCCAATCTCTATATCCCATCCTCTCCCCACTAGCTTTCCCAGTCTCTATGCCTCTGGGAGCATGGACCCAGGGTCATTGTGGGTTGCAGAAGGTAGAAGGTCTGGCTTCTGTAATTGCTTCCCCACTGAACATGGGTGTTGACTGGTTGATCCGTACTCCCAGTCTGCCTCTCTCTTTCCCTAGCAGGGTGGGTCTCTGGGGAAGCTGAGCTCCAGGACACATTGGTGGGGTCTTCAGTCCAGGGAAGCCTGGCCAGCATCCTGGTGGCATCTGGAACCTGGTGGCTGAAAAGAGAGTTAACATACAAAGCCAAACAAATTGTCGAGCAATCATGGACCCAAAGGTTGGAATAGTGGAGAGGAAGTGTTAGGGGGGTACTCACTGCAAACTCTAGTGTACTTCTATTTTCAGGTATATATTTTGCAGTAGTTTACGAATACGTGTGAACATATGCTCTCTCTCACAGAAACTGGTGTTTATCTAGGTTTTGGGACTTTGTTAGAAAGTGAACCACCTGGGATGGAATTAGAGTATACTATGAAACGAAAGGTCTCACCCGAGTAATGAAGCTGAAGGGTTGTCATTCCACACGTGAAGTCTCTGGACACAGTCTGAAGTGAAGCATGTTGATGTGGCAATCGTTGTGTTGGTTAGGTTGTGATCGGCAGATGCAATATTATTTGATATGGATTGGGAGAGGCATACGGGAAAGTGGGCCCTACCCTAGGGTCCCAGGACTGGGGGAAGTTTAGGCTCTATAGTGGAAATGTGAGGTTCCTGCTGTCTTTGTTCAAGAAGACAATGGATAGTTACTGTTATCATCATATTATTTGGTAATTGGGTTAACTTTGCAAAGTCCCTTTGTTAGACATACAATCAATTTCCCCCCTCATACTAATTAAATAATGATTTATATTACTACAATTTAGTAGGTCCCATAACACCCAACCAAAAAGATGTGTGTACTCCTATGTTCATAGCAGCACAATTCATAATAGCTAAAACCTGGAAGCAACCCAGGTGCCCAACAATAGATGAGTGGCTGAGAAAGCTGTGGTATATATCCACAATGGAATTCTATGCAGCTACTAAGAACAATGAACTCAACTTCTCTGACCCATCTTGGTCAGAGCTAGAAGGAATTATGTTAAGTGAGCTAAGTCAGAAAGATAAAGATGAGTATGGGATGATCCCACTCATCAACAGAAGCTGAGAAAGAAGATCAGAAAGGGAAACTAAAAGCAGGATCTGAGTAAATTGAAAGTAGGGCACCAAAGTAAAAACCCTGTGGTGAGGGGGAGGATGGACATGCGGCTTCCTGGGCTGGCAGGGGTGGGGTTGGGGAGGGGGTTGGGGTGGGTGGGTGGGTGGGTTAGGACACAATCTTTTCGTGGTGGGAATGGTGTTTATGTACACACCTATCAAATTGTAGTCATATAAATTACTATTTAATTAATATGACAACTCTTTCTTAGTCATCATCCACTTCTTAAGTACCACTCCTTAAGCATCACCATTATCACCTCCTACTAAGTAGCTTCAATATCTCTTCTCCCTGCTTTAAAATCATATTTCTAGTCTGATGCATTAAAATATATTCCTTTTTGCCTGAGTTTTATTTCAGTTGTAGATTTTTTAAATATTTCTACTAGTTTAAAAAGAGACACTTAAAGTCCTGCTCTGGCACAAGTAGGTATGATCTGTTTCTTAACACATCCATTTCAGAATACTTACCACTTCTGAAAATTGGTTAAAAGTATATTTGAACAGATCTCATCTTACCAATTCAAGGGCAAAGAACAACCCTGAATTGACTAAAGCATGCTTTGATTAGTCTCGGTATGTGTTTGCTGAGTGAATGACTGTGACTTATTATAAATATACAATTAAAGCAGAAAAATTGCATTCATTCTTATCTTAGTTGACTTCACCTCCCTTATTCATGTTTCTCAACTACTAAATCTACCAAAAGTCAAATGAGGAGTCTGTTTTTCTGAGATCACTCCACTATTCCATTTTTTTTTTATTTAAGAAAGGATTAATTAACAAAACCATAAGGTAGGAGGGGTACAACTCCACACAATTCCCACCACCCAATCTCCATAACCCACCCCCTCCCATGATAGCTTTCCCATTCTCTAGCCCTCTGGGAGCATGGACCCAGGGTCATTGAGGGCTGCAGAAGGTAGAAGGTCTGGCTTCTATAATTGCTTCCCCGCTGAACATGGGCATTGACTGGTTGGTCCATAATCCCAGTCTGCCTCTCTCTTTCCCTAGTAGGGTGGGTCTCTGGGGAAGCTGAGCTCCAGGACACATTGGTGGGGTCTACAATCCAGGGAAGCCTGGCCAGCATCCTGGTGGCATCTGGAACCTGGTGATTGAAAAGAGAGTTAACATACGAAACCAAACAAATTGTTGAGCAATCATGGACCCAAAGCTTGGAATAGTGGAGAGGAAGTGTTAGGGGGATACTCACTGCAAACTCTAGTGTACTTCTGCTTTCAGGTATATATTTTGCAGTAGTTTATGGATACGTGTGAACATAAGCTCTCTCTCACAGAAACTGGTGTATATCTAGGTTATGGGACTTTGTTAGAAAGTGAACCACCTGAGATGAAATTAGAGTGTACTATAAAAGGAAAGGTCTCACCCGAGTAACGAAGCTGAAGGGTTGTCATTCCACTCGTGAAGTCTCTGGACACAGTCTGAAGTGAAGCATGTTGAGGTGGCAATCATTGCGCTGGTTAGGTTGTGATCGGTGGATGCAATATTATTTGTATGTATTGGGAGACGCATACGGGAAAGTGGGCCCTATCCAAGGGTTCCAGGACTGGGGGAAGTAGGGGCTCTATAATGGAGATGTGAGGTTCCTGCTGTCTTAGGGTTCAAAAAGACAATGGATAGTTAATGTTATCATCACATTATTTGGTAATTGGGTTAACTTTGAAAAGTCCTTTTGTTATGGCTTGCTGTACAGTATCCAGTATCTTGTATATAGCTGTGCTATTGGATGCTTCTAATCTACTTTGTCTAGGCTTTTGAGAGAGCCCGCATATCAAATACACAGCCTATATATTAAAAAGATTCAGTTTGTGTTTTGAAAAACTTTGAGACATACAATTGATTAATGTTAAGTTAATTAATTTATGTTAAGTGGTGCTTCATCAAAGCCAAGCTTTTAAGTCCATTAACAGTCTTACAGCTTGTTTCAAAGCTGGGGACACTATAACAGATAGTATCAACTCACTGCCTCTGCCTTACTCTCTGAAAAGCTGATGCTTTCAGCCTAATTCTCAAGATCTGCCATCAAGACCTCTAGAATGAACTGTTGCAGGAACAGCAAGGTGTGAAAAACCACCTATTCTGAGATCTGAAACAGATTGTCCCCAAATCAAGGCTCCCGTCTAAAGATATCAGCTGGAAAAGAAACTTTTATTATCCTCAAATACCCTCACTTCTCAAGATTTTATAACACACTTTATAAAACTCTATTTGAAAACAACAAATTTGACAGGCCAGACACAGCTCACTAACCTGTAAGATGTGCTTTTAAAATACAGATTCCCACATGCCATCTGTAGAGAATATCTGGAGTGAGGCTTGAAATCATTTATTTAAAAAAAATCATAAATTTATTTTTAAATTAAAAATATTTTTAAATTGGAGTATTACACCAAAGTAAAAGACTCTGGGGTGGGTGGGTGGGTGGTGAGAATACAGGTCCATGAAAAATGATAAATGAAATAGTGGGGGTTGTATTGCTAAATGGGAAACTGGGGAATGTTATGCATGCAGAAAAAAAAAAAAAAAAGTAGAAACGCAAAGCAGAAATTGACTGAGTTTGGAGTATGGCACCAAAGTAAGAAAGCAGAAGTATACTAGAGTTTGCAGTGAGTACCTCCCTAATACTTCCTCTCCACTTTTCCAAGCTTTGGGTCCATGATTGCTCAACAATTTGTTTGGCTTTGTATGTTAACTCTCTTTTCAGTCACCAGGTTCCAGGTGTCATCAGGATGCCGGCCAGACTTCCCTGGATTGAAGACCCCACCAATGTGTCCTGGAGCTCAGCTTCCCCAGAGACCCATCCTACTAGGGAAAGAGAGAGGCAGACTGGGAGTATGGACCGACCAGTCAACGCCCATGTTCAGCGAGGAAGCAATTACAGAAGCCAGACCTTCTACCTTCTGCAACCCTCAATGACCCTGGGTCCATGCTCCCAGAGAGATAGAGAATGGGAAAGCTATCAGGGGAGGGGGTGGGTTATGGAGATTGGGTGGCGGGAATTCTGTGGAGTTGTACCCCTCCTACCCTATGGTTTTGTTAATTAATCCTTTCTTTAATAAAAAAAAAAAAAAGAAAAAAAAAATCATAAATTTAAACAAATTCTCTCATTGCAGTACTTATCTGCACTCTAGGTTTAGAACTTCTGGAAGTCTAGTGAGGAATGCAAAGACATTTAACATCATCTATTATTTTATTTAATTACTTGTTAACAGAAATAGCTAGAACATTATTCTCATTTTAAGAAAGAAATAACTGAAGCTCAGAATGATATGATGGTTTGCCCAATATAATGCTCAATACAGGTCTTGACTTATAAAGTAAGTTCACATCTCCTGACATGTTGTACTAAAGCATCCCACTATTAACATTGAAGACTGACAACTACAGTTTCTAACACAACATGAGCTACTTTGTCATGTTACATTAAAAAAAAAAAAAGATGAAAGACCAGGTAGTAAGTACATTTTAATCAAAAAGAATTGTAGGAACAAGAAAATGTATAATAGGGAAGTCCTTTAATAACACTTACAATCCAGAAAATGAAGAAAAAATTCCTCAAATTAATTCATAGTTGGCCAAGTCTTACACTATATATTTTTTCCTTCAAATCCATTACTTGAGGGAGGTTTATATTACAGTTGCCGACATACAGGTATACTTTTTCATTTGTATGTGATAGATGTTTGCAAAACACTTGCATCCAAAACTTAGTTCATTGCCAACATTTTGCACCTATAAAACATTTAATTAATTAATTATTTTTATCAGAGCACTGCTCAGCTCTGGCTTTTGGTTGAACATGACAACTTGGAGTCTCAGGCTTGAGGGTCTATTTGCATAATCATTATACCATCTCCCCTACACTCTTCAACCTCTCTTATTCCCAACTCTCCACAATCCCTTTGCTTTGTTGGAATACACTATACCCAGTATTCATGAAGAGAGAAATCAGTGGAATACTCTTGTGTATGCAAATATTCCACACTACTCACTGAGAAAATTCCTCTGATTTTTCATTGTATTTTCTCTCTTTTATTATCTTTACTTATTTATTGGACAGAGAAAGCCAGAAATTGAGAGAAATGAAGAGATAGAAAGGGTAAGAGACAGAGAGATACCTACATCCCTGTTTCATCACATGCAAAGCTTTCTTACTGCAGGTAGGGACCAATAATCTTCCAAAATTAAACAAAGAGAAACTAGAAAACATTAACAGGCCAATTATAGAAAAAGAAATTAAAACAACTATTAAAAACCTCCCCAACAATAAAAGTCCAGGACTAGATGGTTTTACAGATGAATTCTACAAAATCTTCAGGAAACAGTTAATGCCTCTACTTTTAAAGCTCTCTCAAAAGATTGAAGACACAGGAATATTCTCTCCACTGTCTATGAAGCCGAAATCACGCTTACTAAAAGCAGATAAAGACATAACAAAAATGAAAACTACAGATCAATATCTTTGATGAACACAGATCCTAAAATATTGAACAAAATTCTAGCCAATCAGATACAGCAGTATATTAAAAAGATTGTACATCACAACCAAATAGGATTTATCACAGGGTTGTAAGTTAGGTTCAATATGCATAAATCAATCAATGTGTCCACCAAATAAATAAAACAAAACCAAAAACCAGCTGTTTGGCCCTATAGATGTGAAGAAAGCCTTTGACAAAATCCAATATAACTTCATGATCAAAGCACTACAAAAAATGGGAAGAGATAGAAAATTCCTTAAGATTCCTTAAGTTTGTATATAACCTACAGCCAAAATCACACTCAATGGTGAGAAAATGGAAGTATTTTCCCTTAGATCAGATACTAGCCAGGGCTTCTGATTATCATCATTATAATTCAACATGGTGTTTGAAGTGTTTGACCCAAAAATCAACCAAGACCCCACCAGCAGGGGGTTGCTTCACAGTGAAGCAGGTCTGCAGTTTTCTACCTTTCTCTCTGTCTTCCCCTCCCCTTTCAATTTCTCACTGTCTTATCAAAAAATAATAATAATAATAAAAATAAAAATGGCCACAGGACCAGTGGATTCATGGTGCAGGCACCAAGCCCCAGCGATAACAGTAGAGGCAAAAAAAAAAAAAAAAAAAGGAAAAAGAAAGGTAGAAATCAGACAAGCACCAGGAATTAAAAGAATATAGAGTGGAAAATAAGTCAAGCTCAGGCTGGGAGTATGGATCTACCTGTCAATGCCCATGTTCAGTGGGGAAGCAGTTATAATAGCCAGACCTTCAACCTTCTGCAACCCACAATGACCTTGGGTCCATACTCCCAGAGGGTTAAAGAATAGGAAAGCTATCAGGGGAGGGAATGGGATACAGAGTTCAGGTGGTGGGAATTGTGTGAAGTTGTACCCCTCTTATCCTATCGTTTTTTCAATGTTTCCTTTTTTTTAATTTTAATTTTTTTTATTTAAGAAAGGATTAATTAACAAAACCATAGGGTAGGAGGGGTACAACTCCACACAATTCCCGCCACCCAATATCCATATCCCACCCCCTCCCCTGATAGCTTTCCCATTCTCTATCCCTCGGGGAGCATGGACCCAGGGTCATTGTGGGTTGCAGAAGGTAGAAGGTCTGGCTTCTATAATTGCTTCCCCGCTGAACATGGGCGTTGACTGGTCGGTCCATACTCCCAGTCTGCCTCTCTCTTTCCCTAGCAGGGTGGGTCTCTGGGGAAGCGGAGCTCCAGGACACATTGGTGGGGTCTTCAATCCAGGGAAGCCTGGCCGGCATCCTGATGACATCTGGAACCTGGTGACTGAAAAGAGAGTTAACATAGGAAACCAAACAAATTGTTGAGCAATCATGGACCCAAAGCTTGGAATAATGGAGAGGAAGTGTTAGGGAGGAACTCACTTCAAACTCTAGTGTACTTCTGCTTTCAGGTATATATTTTGCAGTAGTTTATGGATATGTGTGAACATAAGCTCTCTCTCACAGAAACTGGTGTTTATCTAGGTTTTGGGACTTTGTTAGAAAGTGAACCACCTGAGATGAAATTAGAGTATTCTATGAAAGGAAAGGTCTCACCTGAGTAATGAAGCTGAAGGGTTGTCATTCCACACGTGAAGTCTCTGGACACAGTCTGAAGTGAAGCATGTTGAGGTGGCAATCGTTGCTTTGGTTAGGTTGTGATTGGCGGATGCAATATTATTTGATATGGATTGGGAGAGGCATACGGGAAAGTGGGCCCTATCCAAGGGTTCCAGGACTGGGGGAAGTAGGGGCTCTATAGTGGAGATGTGAGGTTCCTGCTGTCTTAGGGTTCAAAAACACAATTACTATACTATGCAGCTATCAAGAACAATGAACCCACCTTCTCTGACCCATCTTGGACAGAGCTAGAAGGAATTATGTTAAGTGAGCTAAGTCAGAAAGATAAAGATGAGTATGGGATGATCCCACTCATCAACAGAAGTTGACTAAGAAGATCTGAAAGGGAAACTAAAAGCAGGACCTGACCAAATTGTAAGTAGGGCACCAAAGCAAAAACCCTGTGGTGAGGGGTAGGGCACCAAAGCAAAAACCCTGGGCCAGTGGGGGGTGGGAGTGGGCGGGAGGGATGGGTCACAGTCCTTTGGTGGTGGGAATGGTGTTTATGTACACTCCTAACGAAATGTAGACATATAAATCAGTAGTTAATTAATATGAGAGGGGGAAAATCAATTGTAAGTCTCAAAGTTTTTCAAAACACAAACTGAATCTTTTTAATATATAGGCTGTGTATTTGATATGCGGACTCTCTCAATGTTTCCTTTTTTATAAATAAAAAATAAAAAAAGTCTTGCTAAACAAACAAAAAAAGTCAAACTTTTACTATTTGCTTATATCATAGTATGTATAGAAGAACCTAAAGAATCTAGGAGGAAGCAATATAGTAATGTGGCAAACTACAAAATCAGCATATAAAATTCTGTGGCATTCCTTTAGGCAAACACTAAGTCAGAAAAGAAGAAATCCAGAAATCAGTCCCATTTGCTATAGCAAGGAAAACAAAAATATCTAGAAATAAACCTAACAAAAGAAATGAAAGACTTATAAACTGCAAAGTGTGAGTCACTATTTAATGAAATAGAAAAAGACACAAAGAAGTGGGAAAATATTCCATGCTCAGGAACTAGAAGAATCAACATAGTCAAAATGAATATTCTAAGAGGGCCATATTTTTGTGGTAAACAATAATTGTTAATTGTATAAACATTTTTCTCAAGTTTTGGAGCTACTTTCTGCTTTAACCTAGATTTCTAGTTCTATTCTCAGCTCTGTGTACATCTTCCAAGGCAATAATTTTAGCCCACCTTCACGTTAACTATCAAGCTCAGGAAAAAAGAATCACTAAAATCATTAACCCCTAGAAACACATCTCAAATACAATTCTTAGCTTCTTTTCACCCTAAAATCCCTACTATTGCCTGATCTGTTTTCATTTTGTCCCACCTCATTATTTACTACTTTCAGATACAAAGTTGTAGATGCCACTATGATTCCATCCTGAACTCCATGGGAGGACAAATTCACCAACATGCCCTAGAATCTCATCTCTCCAGAACTCTACCCCACAAGAGAAACAGGTTGGGGATTTTATTAATCTGCCAATGTCCATGTCCAGCAAAAAAACAATTGCAAAATTCCTACCTTCCACACCAAAATGTCAATCTGATTTTGCTGGGCAGACAACACCAGTGAGTCCTTCAGCACCACCTCCCCAGAGCTCTGCCCCACTAGGGAAAGATAGAAACAGGCTGAGAGTATAGATCAACCAGAAAATGGCCATGTTTAGCAGAAAAGCAATTATAGAAGCCAAAGCTCCCACCTTCTGCACCCCATAATGATCCTGGGTCCATACTCCCAGAGGGATAAAGAATATGGTAAATTCCAATGGAGGATATGGGATTGTGGTGTGAATTGAATGGACTAGAACCTCTCTTATCCAAAATGAATAAATAAACACATAAATAAATAAATAAACAAATAAATAAAATAATAGCACTATAGTTTTCACCAAATATTAGCAACAGTTTGACTACATTTTTGGTTCTGCTTTCTATGTGAGTTGCAGAGGGAGGGAAGGAGTTCTAAAGAAGTGATATAGTATTATGGTACATGGTAACCCATAAACAGAGCCCTAATTACTCTGATGGGTTAGGGGGTATGATCCCTGACCTCCTTCAGGACAGGTTTCTATAAGCAGAACTCTGCTGTGAACTCAGTCACTTTTCTTACCTACAGGTAAGTTTGACCCAGATCCCCAGAATCTCTACAACAACTGGGACACCTTAGAGTTTGACAGGTCATAAAGGTACAGTATTCAGTACACTGGTTTCTGCAAACAGTTCCCTGGGCTTTTCTCAAGGGCCTGTGGGTTCTATAGCTCCTAACAACATTTCTGAACTCCTTATTTTTCAGGTCATTTGATCCCTAAATGTTTCTGTATAGGCTCTTTAAATTTACTATGTGGAGTTGAAGCAGTTGGAAATATGGCACCCTTCAGCATCACAGGACTACATTTCTCCTTCTGTCCTTTTCTTCCTCCCCTCCTGCTCCAGCTCTCCATGTGCAATCACCAGCCTTCAGATAGTGGTATTTTGTGCTTTACTAGAAACCCCAGTTATTCTCTGGTGAAATTTATTGAGTTCTATTATTGTAATATTTGTTTTCTGTGAGGTAAGTAGAAATATAACAGTTGGGGCAAGGGGCAGTGGCACACATGGTTAAGTGAACATAGTAATAAATTCAAGGATCAGCACAAGAATCTGAGTTTGAGATCCCCGCCTGCAGAGTAGGAGCTTCAAAAGTGGCAAAGCAGGTCTGCAGGTGTCTGTCTTTCCCTTTCCTTCTACGTTTCTCTTTCCTCTCTCAATTTCTCTCATTCCTATCAAATAAAATGGGGGAAAATAGCTAACAGGAGCATTGTATTCATAGTGTTGGCACTGAGCCCTATTGATAACCCTAGAGGCAAAATTAAATATGAGTTGTTCTGGTATGACAACATGGACTAAGCGAATGCACATAAAATTTATAATAAATGTACACATTTGAAAAATATTGGAGATTTTTCAGTTGATAAGCTATGAAAACTAGTTGGTAAAAATAATTTTGAGGATGATTTCCAAGATTTGGACCTGGGTAGTAAAGAGTAGTATTGGATTTAAGGATCAATTTTTGAGTTACAGTCTAGGTTGACCTTGGTTCACCAACATTAGACTGTGTCATTCTACTATTGTTCTCTCCCCTTTCCAATATCTGTTTTTTCCCAATTCTGTCCCTAATTCTATTCTAATAGTGATCATCTCATTGAAAGTTGGAATTCCTTTGTTTCTTCTTTTCATGTTGGACTCCTCTCAGTAATTCCTGAAAGGCAGCTTTGGCAGTGATAAATTCCTTCAGTTTATAAATGTTTGAAAGATATTTATTTCTCTCGTATTTGAAGAATAATCAGTTACACCAGAATCCATAGCTAGCAATTCTTATCTTTTAATACTTTGACTATTCCATTTCACTCCCTCCCTGCTTCTAGAGTATGTGATGAAAACCTGATGGTTCTGCTTTTGCATGTGACTTTATTCCTTTCCATGGCAGCTTGGTATATATATTTTTTTTCTTGCCCCGCATTTTGAACAGTTTTACAATGATGTGTCTTGGTGTGTGTCCTTTTGGACTTAAGAATTTAAATGTGCATTCATTCACCTTCTTGGATTTCTACATTTTGAACATTGTTTAGGTAGGAAAAGAAATTGACTAAGATGTCTTTGAATATCTTCTCTCTCTTCTCTCTCTATCTCTCCCCCCCCTCTCTCCTCCTCAGTGATTCCTATAACTCTAATGATTGTCTTTCTGATGGAGTCTTCCATTTCAGAGAGAAGTGTTCTTCCTAAACCTTTTCTCTTCAGGAGTTTTAAATTCAAAGGATGGTGGTTGTGTCTTCTAGTGTTGATAGCCTTTTTTCCATCTGATTAAGTCTACTTCTGAGATCTCTTACCTCAATTTGAACTGCATTCAAAGTGTTATTTAGGCTCTGCTGTTAGAAGTTTTTTTTTTTGTTTGTTTTTATGAATTTTGTAATTCTTTGGTAAAATGATCACAGATTTCTTGAATCTTAAGTTAATTTCTTAATTTCATAATGAGTTTTCTGAACTTATCTCTATCATTTTTTCTATCATTTTATCATTTATTCTATCATTTTTTTCTAGATCTGTGCCTGTCTAGTCATTTGCGGTTTCTGGCATTGCTGTCTGTGTATTTCTCATTTTCCACTTTTAATGCTATTCTTTTGTGGTTTTGTCAGCAGAAGTCTCCGTGACTAAGGTGTTCAATTTACCTATTCACATGTCTTGGCGAGGAGGGAAGATTTTATCCTGAGTCATCAGGCCATGTCAGTGTCCTTGATGTCAATATAGGATCTCCTTGCTACTGTTCCAGCTTCTGTGGGGCAACAGCATTGGGGAATCAAGAAATCATATTTGTAAATTGGTGAGTTTTTAAGTGATTTTTTTTTCTTTTTAACAGTTGTTTGTTGCTTAAAATCAAACCCAGAAATGGTATGTCTCAGCCTCCAATCTCCCAATTTGGTGTTAGCTGTCTCTGAGCACTGATTTTTAGTCCTGGGAATTGCTTCCTCTCCCTCTTTCTGTCTCTTTCTATGTCTGTACTTACCTGTGGCTTAGGTGATTTCTTTTTTTCTTCTTCTTCTTTTTTAATCAGTTGTTTCTTAAATTCAGACCTAGAAGTGGTGCACCTCAGCTGCCAATCTCCCAGTTTGGCACCAGCTTTCAAACGTCTCTGAATATGGCCTTTTAGCCCTACCAATCTTTCCTTTGTCCCCTTACTGTCCACAAGCCACATATGTCTGTATTTGCCTGTGGATTTTTGAGTTTCTGAAGATATCCTGGTCATATATTGCTGTATTTTGGGGTCATTTTCATTGAGTTTCCTACTTGACTGGGGAGAACAAAAGTAGTCAGTTTTCTGCTATTCCATAACCACGCCTCTGGAAGTTCTCTTGAGTTTAATGAATTAATATTGAACAAAGCTTGCAATATCAGATAATTTTAGATTAATAAGATAAATTAGATGCATCAGTTTTTTCTATCAACTGCTATACTGAGTTCTGTGAATGCAGTTCTATATAAAGGGAAGAAAGATGAAGGAGGGAGAAGGAAGAAGAAGAAAAGGAAGAAGGAAGAATAATGAATGAATCAATGAATGAATGAAGAGGAGGATGAGGAAGAGGAGGAGAACAAGCACAGAAGAATAAGAGCAAGAAGAAGAAAATAGTTTATCATTTCTTACTCCTTTACTTGAATGGGTTGTACTTTCATCATTCCCAACCAGCTACCAGGACTGAAAGAATGGCAGGGAGAAAAAAATGAAAGTATTCTAAGTTTTTATCCTTTAACTAGGCAACAGTTATTCCCCAAAGGAGGTCATAATGTTATATAAAAAAACATTTCTAACATTTATGCAAATGAAGGTTCTCTTTAT
The DNA here is from genome assembly GCF_950295315.1 of Erinaceus europaeus. Lineage (NCBI taxonomy): Eukaryota > Metazoa > Chordata > Mammalia > Eulipotyphla > Erinaceidae > Erinaceus > Erinaceus europaeus. The sequence continues at coordinate 87,818,084 of NC_080171.1, read as the reverse complement.
TAACTATAAGATCAAATGATAAGTGCAAATTAATTGGTAATGGACTGTAATTACCCTTATATCTATAGTATGGGGGGTTGGATGATGCATGAATCAAACACTATTATTAAAGACTTCCACATTTCATCAGTGTATTCTCATAATTTTACTAGCATATAGATTCAAAATCAATTTAAATATGATAAATATTGACACCTAGTTTATTCAAACTTATTTTCTATTCCTTTTCATTATTTATTTTGTCTCTTTGACAGAGAAGTTTTTCATTTTAAAGTATTGATAGCTAGAATTAAAATTATAGATTTGCCAAGATCAAGTTTTGTAACTGAGGAAAATTATGACCTATTCCATTCAGTATTGCAATTCATTATTTAGAAATACGAGCTTTTTTAAAATCCTATTCAAAATGAGTTATTGAGTTATAAATTGCTGCTTTGTAGTTGTAAATTGTAAAATATTACACACATATATATGTACACACATGCATATATACATTTACATATATTTCAAACTTACAGAGAAGCTACAGAACAAGAGTTTCTTCCCACTCCCACTCATCATTATACACTATCTTTTGACAATACAGAATACATCATGGATATGTTGTCTCATTACCCAGAATATTAGTATATTTTATTAAAAATATAATGTTATCTTGTGTAGTAAAGATCATACAAAATAATAAATTAATAATGATACTATTACTTTCTATTACTTAACCTACAGAACAGATTCAGTTTTTGCCAATTACCGTAATAGCATTCTGTGTAACAAAAGGGTTTGGTCTCTGTACATGGGTGACATATAGTATTTAAGTCCCTTTAGTCTCCTTTAATGTGGGATGTTTCCACAGTATTTCCTCGATATTCATAACCTTGATAGTTTTAAAGATTAAAGACAATTATTTTATAATATGTTCTTCAGTTCAGATTATTGGATCTTTCCTTATAATTAAATTCAAATTATGCTTTTGGAGAATTGAAATATGAGGGAAATGGCTTGTTTTTCTTAATGCATTCTATTTAATGGTACACAATTTAAATTTAACCATTACTGATGATGTTAATTTCTTGAGCAATATATATTCTTTTTTTTATATTTATTTTATTTATTTTTTCCCTTTTGTTGCCCTTGTTGTTTTATTGTTGTAGTTATTATTGTTGTTGTTGTTGTTGTTGGATAGGACAAAGAGAAATGGAGAGAGGGAGGGGAAGACAGAGAGGAGGAGAGAAAGATAGACACCTGCAGACCTGCTTCACCACCTGTGAAGCGACTCCCCTGCAGGTGGGGAGCCAGGGTTTGAACCGGGATCCTTATGCCGGTCTTTGTGCTTTGCGCCACCTGCGCTTAGCCCGCTGCACTACAGCCCGAATCCCGAGCAACATATATTCTGCCAAGATTCTCTTTTATAGTAACTCTTTTTCTCTTTGAAATACATACTTCATGGGGAGATATTTTGTAGTATATAAAGATTCTGTTCATCTTGAGATTTTTAGCCACTGTTTTTATCATATACTTATTTGTGTTTTTTTAATTTAATTATTGTATTGCTTGAGATAGTGTTCTAAAAATATTATTTGCTTAGAATGTTAGTTGGTATTTTATTGGAAATGCTTACAGTAGGATTTTCAAAGTTAACCCAACTGCCAAATAACATTTAGATACTTTTACCATATTTGGGAGCTATTCTCTTCCTGAATTCTGCTTTCTAGTCCTTTTTCCAACTATGACACCTATCTTCAGACAATACCTTGGATGTACCTGTGTGTTAGCTATCAGGCTTAGGCAAAAACTAGTGAAGTTATGGACCCCTTGGAGTATACCTAAAATAAACCTGCTAGCTTTTCCCAAAATGGAGACCCTAAAACTTATCTATAGTATTCTTGCCTTTATGTTCCTGATTATTTAACATTTTTTTCTGTTCTGTATCTATTTTTTATTTATAAAAATGAGACATTGACAAAACTAAAGTATAAGAGGGGTACAACTCCACACAATTCCCACTACCAGAACTCTGTATCCCATCCCCTCCCCTGGTAGCTTCCCTATTCATTATCCCTCTGAGAGTATGGACCCAAGGTCCTTGTGGGATGCAGAAGGTGGAAGGTCTGGCTTCTGTAATTGCTTTCCCACTGAACATGGGCATTGACTGGTTAATCCATACTCCCAGCCCTCCTCTCTCTTTCCCTAGTAGGGTGGGGCTCTGGGGAAGCAGAGCTCCAGGACAAATTGCTGGAGTCATCTGTCCAGGGAAGTCTAGTTGGCATCATGCTAGCATCTGAAACCTGGTGGTTGAAAAGGGTGTTAACATACAAAGCCAAAAATACTGTTAAATAATTATGGACCTAAAAACTGAAATAGTGCAGATAAAAAGTTGGGGGGTCCTCCATTCTGTAGATGGCTAGTAGGCATATTTTGGTTATATTCCAAAGGGCCTGTGGATATACTATTTTTTTGTTTTTTTCCTCTGAGCATGAAATCTGATATGCAGGTAGATCCAAGTTATTGTCTGGGGAGATAATGTCATGGCTGGAAAAGGACCAGAAAGCTGGGTCAAGAAGAGAGTAGTTCCCTAATATGAGAAAGGGGTATAAATATTGTTGACTGTAAACCCCATAGTTTGATTTGGTCTGGGTCCCATATTCAGCTTAGGAGCCTATGTGACCTCTGCATCCCTGTCAATCTGAGCTCACATTCTGTGTTCATGAGTAGGAACATTCCAAGCTGCAACAGTATCGATCTATCTTCCTCAGGGTTGGCATATAGTATGTTGTCCATCCTCCGAAGGGAGGATGGAACATTCTCTACTGTTGTTGATCCAAATTGAAGGCAAGGTCCTATGGGGGTCCCAAAAAGGGGTCTATTTTCTTTTTCCTGATAGAGATGACCTGACCAGTAACAATGAAGAGAGAGTGGCAGAGGTGGGGTGGGACACAGTATTTTGGTGGTGGGAATGGTGTTTATGTACATTAATATTAATTTATAGTCATATAAACCACTATTTAATTAATATGAGAGGGAAAATTGATTGCATGTCTCAAACTTTTTAAATCACAGACTGATTCTTTTTAGTAAATAGGCTGAATCTTTGATATGTTGACTCTCTTAAAAGCCTAAACCAGGGAGAACAGAAGCAACTGGTGGCACAGCTATATAAAAATAATGTCAAAGAACATAAATTATGGTGATGTTTTGTATGATACAGCAAATCCTAACAAAGGTATTTTTCAAAGTTAACCCAACTACCAAACGATGTGATTATAAAAATGTCTATTGTCAAGCACAAAGATCGGCATAAGGATCCCGGTTCGAGCCCCCAGCTCCCCACCTGCAGGGGAGTCCCTTCACAGGTGGTGAAGCAGGTCCGCAGGTGTCTATCTTTCTCTCCCCTTCTCTGTCTTCCCCTCCTCTCTCCATTTCTCTCTGTCCTATCCAACAACGATGACAGCAATAACAACAACAATGATAAGCAACAAGGGCAACAAAAGGGAAAATAAATAAATAAATGAAAAAAAAATTTAAAAAAAAATATCTATTGTCTTCTTAACCCTAAGATAGCAGGAACCACCCATTTCCCTATAGAACCTATATTTCCTACACTCCTGGCACCTCTAGGGTGGGGCTCACTTTCCTGCATGCTTCTCTCAATTCATACAAAATGATATCCCATCGGCTGATCCTAGCTTAATCAATGCAACAAGTACCACCTCAGCATGTTTCACTTCAGACTATGTCCAGAGACCTCAGGCATGGAATGTCAACCCTTCAGCCTCATTACTAGGGTGAGACCTTCCCTTTCACAGTACTCTCTAATTCCATTCCAGGTGGTTCACTTCCTAACAAAGTCCCAAAAGCTAGATATAAACCAGGTCCCTGAGATAGAGTATATGTTCACATGTATCCATAAATTTGGGCAAAATATATACTCACAGCAAAAGTACACAATAGTTTGCAGTGAGTCAGTATAAAGTTCCTAATGAAATAGTATCTATTTTTTAAAGAAAGTATTAACAAAACCATAGGGTAGGAGGGGTACAACTCCACACAATTCCCACCACCCATTTTCCATATCCCACCCCCTCCCCTGATAGCTTTCCCATTCTCTATCCCTCGGGGAGCATGGACCCAGGGTCATTGTGGGTTGCAGAAGGTAGAAGGTCTGGCTTCTGTAATTGCTTCCCCGCTGAACATGGGCGTTGACTGGCCAGTCCATACTCCCAGTCTGCCTCTCTCTTTCCCTAGTAGGGTGTGTCTCTGGGGAAGCTGAGCTCCAGGACACATTGGTGGGGTCTTCAATCCAGGGAAGCCTGGCCGGCATCCTGATGACATCTGGAACCTGGTGACTGAAAAGAGAGTTAACATACGAAGCCAAACAAGTTGTTGAGCAATCATGGACCCAAAGCTTGGAATAGTGGAGAGGAAGTGTTAGGGGGATACTCACTGCAAACTCTAGTGTACTTCTGAAATAGTATCTAATTAGACTTAGATACCCTCCTCACCTACTTCCTATTACAGTTTTCTCACTCACTCCAAAACTAACCTACCAAGGCAAGGACTGCAAAGCTGAATAAGGGCAAAAGACTGGCATAATCTGTTCTGTATCTTATTGCTTTTTCAGCCACCAGGTTCCAGATTCTACTATAACACCAAACCAATCACACATGAAACACAACCTCACCAACATGTCCTGGAGTCCTGCCTCCCCAGAGCCCTGCCCCACCAGGGAAAGAAAGAAAGGCTGGGTATATGGATAGACCTGTCAATGTCCATGTTCAGGAGGGAATCAATTACAAAAGCAAGACCTTCCACCTCCTGCACTCCATAATGACCCTGGGTCCATGCTCCCAGAGGGATAATGACTAAGAAAGCTGGGGATTGGTAGAAGCGGGTTAAACACATATGGCTGCAAAGTCACAGACCTACTAAGGATCCTGGTTTGAGTCCATGGCTCCCTACCTGCAGGCGGGTTGCTTCACAAGTTTGAAGCAGGTCTACAGGTGTTTGTCTCTCCTCCTCTCTGTCTTCCCCTCATTTCTTGATTTCTCTCTGTCCTATCCAACAACTAATACAGAAATAACAATAATAACAACAAGGAGGGCAACAAAAATGGGGGAAAATGGCCTCTAAGAGCTGTGGATTCATGGCGCAGACACCAAGCCCCAGCAATAATCCCAGAGGCAAAAAAAAAAAAAAAGGAAGGAAGGAAGGAAGAAAGAAAAGAAAAGAAAAGAAAAGAAAAGAAAAGAAAAGAAAAGAAAAAAAGAATAGGAAAGCTTATAAGGGAGAGAATGGGGTGGGAAATGTTTTAAATTGCACCCCTCTTACCCTATGGTCTTATCAATATTTCCATTTTATAAATAAATTAAAAATATTATTATTTCCATGGGATGTTAGTTGGTATTTTATTGCAATGGCCTGTCTCTTTTTCTCTTGTACTTATTTAATTTCATTAATATGAACTCATGGGTTTCTTTTTTACTGAAATGTTATATATAATATGTTATAACTTACACTACATGAGTTTTAGATTATCCTGAGTGAAGAATTCCAAGTTTTTAATTTTTTTTAAACTTATCTCTTGGCTTTATGTGTCCTACTTTACTAGTAGAAAAAGGATGTTCTCAGCTTAATATTGCATTTCTCTTTACCTAATCTTGGGACCAGATAATTTTTAAAAAATATTTCTCTAACCTTTTATTGGAGGGTGTTATTTTGAAACAAGGATTTGGATATAAGATTTCCTCAGTGTGCTGTATGGTTTCCAGCTGCTCTTGAAGTATTCCCTCAAGATACCTCTCAGCTGTCAAGCTCTTACAATGTTCAAATATGGAAGGAAACTATCTTCAGTTATCTTGCTCAAGTTCATGTTTATTATTAGAAGGACTCTCACAATGAATGATTGATTATTAAAGTCTTAGATGTCTTAACTACCAGATTGTTTCACTCATGCGAAACACAAAGAATTGAAATGCATGAACTTAAAAAAATAAAAATGTCAGTCTGTCTCTAAGGTCTTGGGAGAACTATATAGTTATTATCCATATGGAGAATGAGGCACAAAGAACTTTGGTGGAGGATTGAGAGTCTATGTCCCTAATACTTTATAATCTTGTAAATTACTGTTAAATCAGTACAAAACTAAATAAATGAATTAAGTTTAGGATGCCTCACTTTAAATCAGTAATATCCATCCTACTTTCAGAACTTCTGGTGTGACTATATGAAAACCTCATTTGGTCTACATACCAGCTTAACTTATTTATTTATTTTCATTGTTTTTGTTTATTTGTTTAACTTCTTCCATTTTTAAAATGTTTTTTTATTATTTTTTCCCTTTTGTTGCCCTTGTTGTTGTAGTTATTATTATTGTTGTTGATATCATTGTTGTTGGATAGGACAGAGAGAAATGGGGAGAGGAGGGGAAGACAGAGGGGGTAGAGAAAGAGAAACACCTGCAGACCTGCTTCACCGCCTGTGAAGCGACCTCCCTACAGGTGGGGAACCAGGGCTCGAATCCGCATCCTTAAGCTGGTCCTTGCACTTCACGCCACCTGTGCGTAACCCGCTGTGCTACTGCCGGACTTCCAACTTCTTCCATTTTTAACTGATGCTTTATTTCCATTCCTTCTGTAAGACTGATTTCCAAAACTGTCAATATTAAATGTCTTGCCTCAAAGTGGAGAGGTAGTTATAGCCCTAGGAAAAAAATTGTATACTAATGTATCCCAACCCTCTCATTGGAGAGCTAGAAAATTTGTCTCTACCTATACTTTTTTCAATATGTATATATATTCTATGCATAAACTTTTGGATATTTTAGTGCATTTACCCTGTTTTATTCATCTGAAAATCACTTAAAAATTGTGAAACTCAGAATTTATATCTTCATTTTAAATTTATTTTATATCTAACAGTTAAGACTACTTCATGAGTTCACTGCTCACCGCCAGCAGTATCTGAATCATAAAGCATTTGTTCATTCCATGGAAACACAATGAGAATTAGGAAGAATAGAAAATGTGGTCAAGACTCTGGAAATTGCAGAAAGTCACAGGATTTGAGGGGCAATTTCAGATAGTTCACTATCTCTAAGGTAAACATTTTTGGCTACTCCCACAAGAAATACAGTTATTATTCATGGGAAATCAAATTATAACAAGGTTCTGTGCTAGACTCAACAGAAAAATTCTTCAACTGAAATCATCATCCATGCTGTAATCATTAGAAAAAATTCTACAAACTTTGACATATTTTTCTCATGTTTAACAATTCTTTTGTTTGCATACTAGTTTATTCATTATTTCTGGAAGTCATTTCTTTCTTTTTTATACAGGGTGGTAGATTATATTGATGATGGTAGGTAATAGATATATCTATTGATAGATGGATAATAGATTATTGATAGATGATAGATAGAGTAGAGAGATACCTGTAACACAATTACATCTCTCCAGAATCCCCCCCCCACACACACACACACACACAAGTAGGAACAAGGGCTTAAACCCAAATCCTTGAACATATAATGTGTTTGCTCTATCAGGTGTCCCATATCACAGATTCACAATGCTTATTCAGTATTGTATTTTCTATGTTATCATATATATTATTAATAGGTCATTGCTACTGGATACATTCCATTTTTTCAAAATTTTTGTGAATTGTAATAACAATAATAATTGTTATATATTGATTATAAGTATATTATAATATATAATATAATTATATATTATATTGTTATTATAACAATATAATAATATTGTTATTATTGTTATTATAACAAACACCACTATTCTAATCTGAAAATTGGGAGTAATAAAAAGTGTGATGCTCTCCCGGGTAAACTAGGAATATCAAAGGAGACCACCTGGGACTGCAACAAGACAGGACTAGAACAACTCATGGACAGAGAGAAGCCTAGGAAGAGATTAAGTAGCTGGTAACAGTCCTGCAGTTTACCAGTTGAGACACCACCTCCAGTCTGTTTCACCAACAAAAAGATGGCTGAAGGGAGGAGATGACTCCCCGAAGATACACCAAATGCAATTGCGAGTCTCCACTGCTACTGGCCTCAGAATCTGAATCAGTAATGCTGACACAAGCAGACAGAGAACTAACCAGGAAACTCAGGAGACGATCTACACCTCCATAAAATTAGCAGCAGATTTTCTCCACACAAACACTACAGGCCAGAAGAGACTGGCAAAATACCTATCATGTGCTCAATGAGAAAGGTTTTCAACCAAGACTACTGTATCCTGCTAGACTGTTATTCAGACTAGATGGAGGCATAAAAACTTTCTCAGACAAGCAACAGTTGAATCATCTATCAACAAACCTGCCCTGAAAGAAGGTCTGAAAGGTCTCCTATAAACAATCAGACCACCATAAATAGGTCATATATCAGAACACTCTAAAACACTACAAGAATGACGTTAAAATATCTTCAATCTTTGATATCAATAAATGTCAGTGGCCTGAATTCACCTATTAAAAGGCACAAAGTAGGAAGATGGATCAGAAAACACAATCCAACAATATGCTGTGTACAGAAAACCCACCTAACTCAACAAGACAAACACAGACTCAAAGTGAAAGGATGGAAAACTATCATACAAGCCAATGATCAACAAAAAAGGGCAGGAACAGCTATTCTCATATCTGACACAATAGACTTTAAAATAAGTAAAATTTAAAAAGGTAAGGACAACACTGCTAGTGCTCAGTGGATCAGTAAATCAAGAGGATTTAACTATTATTAACATCTATGCACCCAATGAGAAGCCATCTAAATACATCAAACATCTACTGAAAGAACTACAGCAATATATTAACAACAACATAGTCATAGTAGAGAACTTCAACACCTCGCTGTCTCAAATTGACAGATCATCCAGGTAGAAAAATCAATAAAAAATGAGGGAGCTAAATAAGGAGATAGATAAACTAGAACTATTGAACATTTTCAGAGTCATTCACCTCAAGAAACTGGAATACACATTTTACTCAAGTCCACATGGGTCATTCTCAAGGATAGACCATGTTTTGGGCCACAAAGACAGCATCAGCATATTCAAAAGCATTTAAATCATCCCAGGCATCTTCTCAGACCACAGTGGAATTAAACTAACACTTAACAATAAAGAAAAGATTAGTAATAGCTCCAAAATGTGGAAGCTGAATAGTACACTACTTAGCAACTACTGGGTCAAAGAGGAAATAAAGAAAGAAATCAAAATGTTTTGAAAGTTCAATGAAAATGAAAACACAAGTTATCAAAATATTTGGGACACAGCTAAGGTAGTACTGAAAGGGAAGTTCATAGCCAAACAAGCACACATTAGGAAGTAAGAAAAAGCACAAGTAAACAGCCTGAATGCACATCTTAAAGACCTAGAAGAAGAAGAACAAAGGAACCCTAAAACAACCAGAAGGACAGAAATAACTAAAGTTAGGGCAGAAATACATAACATTGAAAATAAGAAAACCACACAAAAGATCAATGAAAGTAAATGTTGGTTCTTCGAAAGAGTGAACAAAATCGACAGTCTTTTAGCCAGACTCAAAACAAAAAAAGGGAGAAGACCCAGATAAATCCAATAATAAGTGAAAGAGGAGATATCACAACAGACACCACAGAAATTCAACATATCATGAAAGGCTTCTATGAACAACTATATGCCACCAAGCTAGAGAACCTGGAAGAAATGAAAACTTTCCTAGATACCTACAAACTTCCAAAATTAAATAAAGAGGAACTAGATAACATGAACAGGCCCATCACAGCCTTGAATAGATGGACCTTGAAAAATTCATGTTAAGTGAAATAAGTCAGAAATAGAAGGATGAATATTGGATGATATCACTCTCTGGCAGAAGTTGAAAAACAAGATCAGAAAAGAAAAACATAAGTAGAATCTGAACTGGAATTGGTGTATTGCACCAAAGTAAAAGACTCTGGGGTGCTCTGGGGTGGGTGAGCAGAGAGAATAAGGTCCAAAAAGGATGACAGAGTACCTAGTGGGGTTTTATTGTTATATGGAAAACTGGCATGTACAAACTATTGTATTTACTGTTGAATGTAAGATGTTAATTCCCCAATAAAGAAATTAAAAATAAATTTTTAAAAAGCTGAAAAATAAGAAAACACAAAAATTCATGCTTAAACTTTTTTTTCAGAGTATGATACGCAATTATGCCCACATCTTTTGTTAAGAGGACTTGAGAGACAATACTCTTTCTTTTATGGGATGAACAGATAATAAACTAACGTCAGGTCTCTATCAAGAATAATGTTCATCTTGCTAAATTATTTTGTGTACTAAGACTGAGCATGATAGAGAATGGGAAAGCTATCGGGGGAGGGGGTGGGATATGGAGATTGGGCGGTGGGAATTGTGTGGAGTTGTACCCCTCCTACCCTATGGTTTTGTTAATTAATCCTTTCTTAAATAAAAAAAAAAAGACTGAGCATGAATATTAAATTTCTTAAAAATATATACTCTCTCCTTTGCAATGTGTTTTTAAGAAGGTTCTTTTATGGCTTGTTATTTCAGACAACTTTTTTATAGTATTAATGATTTAAGTTACACTGTTTTTGAATACACAGCAAACTTAAGAATAAAACTATGTGATATTCATTCTAGTAGTCACCTTGTATTGCTGCTTCATAGGAATATTAGAAAGCTACTTTTGAAATATATGGATCAAAATAGCTATGCAGTTTTATAAAGAATTCTTGATATAGACTTACAAATATAGATTCATTATATTTATATTTATAGTTAATGGGTTATATAAATTCATACATACTTTATATACACAAATTATATCTTAAGATATATTTTTCATTTAATTATTTTCATTTTTATTTTAATAATAGTATTCATAACTTAATTATTGAGTTCTTGAAAAAATCATGATGCACTTGTACAGAGAAACAGAATAATACATCATGACTTTTCCAACAAGCCAATATTATTTGCCAAAGAAGGGCTACCTCAGTGCTTTACATATATTTTGTATGGTCAAGAAAATGCTATGATTAAAATTAAAGTCACTTTGGGGGGGGGGAAGTGTAGAATGTCTTACAGACTATTATGAGTTATTAAAATGAAAGGGCTCATAGTTTATACTGCACAAAGTGTAGATTTCTAGTGATGGTTGTATATTTGAGAACATGATGATACACAGTAGTATAAATTCATCTAATATAATTGCTATTTTCTACAAATTTAAATTAGGAATACTTAGAAAATTGTCCCATATTATGAGATAATTATGAAGCTATTAAGTGACAAAAACACTGGCCCCTGTTTCTTAGCTATAAAATCATAATAACATTCTCCTCTCTTGCACATCTATACCTACAATATACAAGTGCAAATGAGCCTAGACTTTCCATCCAATTGAGACAGCTTACAAGCAGAAAGTCATGGAATTAAACAGCTGGAAGAGACGATAGGTAGTAATATTGCTAAGGACCATACAATAAGTAAATAGTATTGCTCTGATTACAGCTCACTATTGCAAAACTTAAGTTCAGAGCCCTTGTAAATACATTATTTAACCTGTAGATTGTATGAAATTCAACTTATTTCTAACTTCAGTACTTAATACATTTCTTCAGTGTTACATGACTCAATAAAAAGTTTCAGTATATTAGGGTGGAGGGTAGAAAGCATTATGGTTATGCAAAGAGACTTTAGTGTCTGAGACTCCAAAGTCTCTGGTTTCATCCCCTACACCACCATAAACCAGAGCTGAACAGTGCTCTGGTAAAAAAAAAAAAAAAGTATATTATTAGCTTTACTTTGTATCTTTGCTACACTTAAAAATGCCTGAATTTTTTTAATTAGTCAATATCTAAAAATAAACAAATGTAACTGAAGAAAAAATAATAATTCAGGCACTCATACTGTAAAAATGAAATTTCTACCACTCTACTACAATGCCTGAAAACTGAAAAGCTAGACTTTCTCCATGGAATATGAATATTTTCTTTTTTATTTTTATTTATTTATTTATTTTCCCTTTTGTTGCCCTTGTTGTTTATCATTGTTGTTGTATTAATGTCATTGTTGGATAAGACAGAGAGAAATAGAGAGAAGAGAGGAAGACAGAGAGGGAAAGAGAAAGACAGACACCTGCAGACCTGCTTCACCACTTGTGAAGTGACCCCCTTGTAGGTGGGGAGCTGGGGCCTCAAACCAAGATCCTTATGCAGGTCCTTGAACTTCACCCCACGTGCACTTAACCCACTTCACTACCTCCCAACTCCCCAGGAATATGAATATTTTCACACTAACTCCCCACTGAAAATTATTGCAGTTTCCATGTATGAGTTGTTGTCAAGTTTAAATATGTTGTTCAAAAGAAAACAGCAGTTTTGTAGCCACTTCCCTTTTCCTATGGAGATTCAATTTATCATCTAATGCATATAATAATTGAACTTACATAAAAATTTTAACATGCATATTTTTCATTCACTACCTCCATTTCTTTATCCATATACTTAACTAAAGATAGTTCAAAGAAGTAGAATTTTTTTTTTAAATGAATGTTGTACCAAATTACTAATCTTTGTTTTGTTACTTGGTTGTAAGTAGCCACTATCTGAACATGAAAAATATAACAACTTCTAGTGAAACTTCCTTGAATGGTTGTTTAAAAGACATAAATAAACTGAGAAAAGATACTCGGTTTTTACATCAGTTTATCTTGTAACACATTGGGTCCACTTGTTGTAACACATAAGGACACAGGAAGTGTCTGAAATGATACTATTTAACAGATGAGTGGCTGAGCAAGTTGTGGTATATGTACACAATGGAATACTACTCAGCTATAAAAAAATGGTACTTCACCATTTTCAGCCGATCTTGGATGGAGCTTGAAAACATCATGTTAAATGAAATAAGTCAGAAACATGAGGATGAATATGGGATGATCTCACTCTTAGGCAGAAGTTGAAGAACAAGATCAGAAGAGAAAACACAAGTAGAACCTGAACTGGAATTGGCATGTTGCACCAAAGTAAAAGACCCTGGGGTGGGTGGCGGGGAGAATACAGGTCCAAAAAGGATGACAGAGGACCTAGTGAGGGTTGTATTGTTATATGGAAAACTGAGAAATGTTATGCATGTACAAACTATTGTATTTACTGTTGAATGTAAAACATTAATTCCCCAATAAAAAATTTAAAAAATAAAAAAATAAAAGATACTGCCTGTTGGTAAGGATATTATTGAGGCTCTACTTCTGAAGAGAAGTTTGGAATATAGGTAAAAGGATTATCTGTTGAACTTTAGCCTACTTATTCTACCACAGATACAAAATGTAAGTACAGGTCACATGGGAAAGATAAGAATATTTTTTAAACTTGTTTAATAAATTTTATTTATAAAATGGAAATACTGACAATACCATAGGATAAGAGGTGTACAATTCCACACAATTCCCACCACTAGAATTCTGTATTCCATTACCTCCCTTGATAGCTTTCCTATTCTTTATCCCTCTAGGAGTATGTACTCGGGATCATTATGAGGTGAAGTTGGAAGGTTTGGCTTCTATAATTGCTTTCCCACTGAACATGGGCACTGGCAGGTCTATCCATACTCCCAGACTATCTCTCTTTCCCTAGTGGGGCAGGACTCTGGGGAAGTGGGGCTTCAAGACACATTGTGGTGGGGTCCTCTTCCCAGGGAAGTCCGGTTGGCATCATGTTAGCATCTGGAACCTGGCCGCTGAAAAAGAGTTAAGATATAAAGCCAACCAAGTTGTTAAATAATCATGAACCTAAAGTCAAGAATATTTCAAATGAAGATTTGAGGTCTCAATGTTGGAAAAAGCTAGTAGGTCTATTTTACCTGTATTCCAAGGGGCCCATGATTTTACTCGTTTTTGACTGAGCCTGACATCTAATATGCAGTTGGACCCACTTTATTGTCTGAGGAGATGATGTCATGGCTGGAAAAAAATGGGCTAGAATGCTGGATCAGGGAATAGAGTAGTTCCCAAATACAGGAAAGTCAGCTGAGGTAAAGAACAAACACCTCATCACAGACCCCTGAAAGCGTCAACCCAGCTTTGACCTAGCACCTTATGATTGGGCCCTCCTCAATCACTATCGAACAGGCCATGGCCGGTGCACCGCTATGTTCCATCGCTGGGGAGCCAGAGACGACCTGAACTGCCCCTGCGGCTACAGACAGACTATGACCCACATAGTCAATGACTGCCACCTCTCCAGATTCAAAGGAGGTCTCGAAACTTTACATCAGGCTCAACCTGACGCTGTTGACTGGCTACGGAAGAAAGGCAAACGCTAGAATAAGAACAGGAAAGTGAATAAATATTGTTGACTGTAAACCCCATTAATTTGATCTGAGGCCCATATTAGTCAAAGGAACCTATGTAACCTCGGTATCCCTGTAGGTCCAAGATCACATTCTGTGGTCACGAGTAGGAATGTTCCAGGTTGCACCAATTTCAGGATCCATCTTCCTCTGGTGGTAGAGTATGCTGTCCAACTTCCCTTCAGAGAATGGAACAGTCTCCGCCACTGTTGATCTACATTCAGGTCAAGTTCCAATGGGGGCCCTCAGAGGGGTCCAATGTTGTTCCTGATAGAGATGTCCAGTGACAATGGCAAGAGAGATCTGTCAGAGGTATCCCAGGACTCCTTGACTATAGCCCCAAGTGATAAGGTGGCCTGGAAGTGATTAAAGAGTCCTCAGTAAAGTATACAAGTCTCTTGTCCGCATTCAGCTTTAGTACTCCTTACTTTGACACATGTAGCTCTGGAGTGATTGAGGGAAGTAATTGTTTGCATTTGAAAATTAATTTACAGAGCCAGATGATGGTATACCTGGTAAAGTACACACTTCCATGCACAAGAATCCTGGTTCAAATCATTGTTCCCCACCTGCATGGAGGAATGTCCACAAGTGGTGAAGCAGTACAGTATGTAGGTATATATCTCTTTCTTTCTTTTTGCTCTCTCTCTCTCTCACTTTTATTTTTCTTTTCTTATTTTTTTATCTATAAAAAGGAAACACTGACAAAACCATAAGATAAGAGGGGTACAACCCACACATCACCAAAACTCTGTATCCCATCCCCTCCCCTGATAGCTTTCCTATTATTTAACCCTCTGGGAGTATGGACCCAAGGTCATTGTGGGATGCAGAAGGTGGAAGGTCTGGCTTCTGTAATTGCTTCCCTGCTGAACATGGGTGTTGACTGGTCAACCCATACTCCCAGCCTGCCTCTCTCTTTCCCTAGTATGGTGGGACTCTGGGGAATCAGAGCTCCAGGACACATTGTGGGGTTGTCTTTCCAGGGAAGTCTGGTTGGCATAATGCTAGCATCTGGAGCCTGGTGGCTGAAAAGAGAGTTAGCATATAAAGCATATAAAGTATGTATGGCTATACTAGTTTTTTTTTTTTTTTTCCCTGAACAAGAAATCTGATATGCAGGTGGATCCTAGTCATGGTCTGGGGAGATGATGTAATGGCTGGAAAAAGGACCAGAAAGCTGGATCTGGCAAGAGAGTAGCTCCCAAATATGGGAAAGATATATAAATATTGTTGACTGCAAACCCCATCAATTTGATTTGGTCTAGGGCCCATATTCAGCTTAGGAGCCTATGTGACCTTTGCATCCCTGTAGATCCAACCTCACACTCTGTAGTCATCAGTAGAAACATTTCAAGCTGTGCCAAAATCAGGACCCATCTTCCTCAGGTGTGGCATAGAGTATGTTGTCCACTGTTGGTATGCATGAGACCCCTTCTGTTTCATTTGGTTTAAATCCCCCCCTGCTTAACACTATTCTATTTACATAACCACTTCATTCTATTTATATAACCGCTGTTAACAAGCACCTCCCTCCAGGGCATTGGTTCAATCCCCACTGTTTCATGATATGTTTTTGCTCCACCCCCCCTCCTTGTCACACGCTGATCCCCTCCTTGTCACACTCTGATTTTTACCAGTCACTTTTCTCTCCACCCTCTCTATGTCACATCCTGTTTCCACCCTACTTGGCAAGTATATATAAAGACAGCATTGTGAGTTTTAGAGTACTTTACCTTGAGTTTAGCTTAGCTCGTCTTAGATTGTGCTGCGTCCTGCATGAATAAAGAGATACTGCCTACAGCTCAACTATGAGTCCCTGGTCGTCTGTTACCTGCCCGTGAAGCCAGCCTGGCGAAAACAACCTAACCTGTCGAAAACGACAGTCCACCTCCCTTCAGAGGATGAAACATTCTCTACCATTGTTGATCCAAGTTGAGGGCAAGGTCCTATGGGTGACCATAAAGGGGTATGTTTTGTTGTTCTTGATATAGATGGCCAGTAACAGTGGATAGAGTGATTTATTCGAGGTCTAGGCCCATCATGTATTTTTGGGAATCTCAGGTCTCCCAGCTAGGGCCTCAGCTGATGGGTGGCCTGATAATGAATAAATAGTCATTAAAGTATGCCAGTTTCTTGCACTTATTCAGCTTTTGCAGTAAAGATGACTATGGGATGATCCCATTCATAAACAGACATTGAGAAAGAAGAAGAGAGAGGGAAACTCAAAATAGGATTTGACCAAATTTGGAGTAGGGCACCAAAGCAAAAACCCTGGGTTAAGGAGTCGGGCAGTAGTCCAGCAGGTTAAGCACAATAGGCACAAAGTGCAAGAACCAGCATAAGGATCCCAGTTCGAGCCCTGGCTCTCCACCTGCAGGGGAGTCACTTTAGCTTCAGAAGCAGTTAAGCAGGTCTGCATGTGTCTATATTTCTCTCCCCCTCTATGTCTTCCCTCCTCTCCATTTCTCTCTGTCCTATCCAATAATGATGACATCAATAACAACAATAATAGCTACAACAATAAAACAACAAGGGCAACAAAAGGGAATAAATAAATAAATACCCTAGATTAAGTGTGAAGGTATATGTTTGGCTTCATGGGGCGGGTGGGGGATGAGGGGATGGGAAGGGATACAATATTTTGGTGGTGGGAATGGTGTTTATGTATTAATGTTATGTACTAATCTTTAGTCATATAAATCACTAATTAATATGAGAGGAGAAAAATGATTGAATGTCTCAAACTTTTTAATGTACAGATCATAGGCTGAGTCTTTGATATGTTGACTCTCTTAAAAGCAAGGCCAGGGAGAACAGAAGCAACCAGTGGCACAGTTATATACAAATAATGTCAAAGGACATAAATTATGGTGATGTTATGTACGATAAAGGAAATCCTAACAAAGAGAGTTTTCAAAGTTAACCCAATTGCCAAATAATATGATTATAGCAATAGCTATCTGTTGCCTTCTTAAACCCTAAGACAGCAGGAACCTCCCATTTCTCTATGGAGCCTATATTACCACATCCTGGAACCTCTAGAGTGGGACTCACTTTCCTGCATGCTTCTCTCAATTCATACCAAATGATATTTCATCTGCCAATCCCAACCTTATCAATGCAATGAGTACCACCTCGGTATGTTTCACTTCAGACTGTGTCCTCAAATATCAGGCATGTAATGTCAGCCTTTCTGCCTCAATACTGGGGTGAGACCTTTCTTTTCATAGTAATCTCTTTTCCTTAAGATGGTTTTGGCAATTCTAGGTGTTTTCATGTTCCAGATAAATGATTGTAGTGTTTGTTCTATTCTCTTAAAGAAGCTTGGTGGAACTTTGATGGGTATTGCATTAAATTTGAATATGGCTCTGGGGAGAATATTCATTTTGATGATATTTAATCTTCCAATCCATGAGCATGGGATATCTTTCCATTTCTTGGTATCAGTTTCTGTTTCCTTGAGTAGCGACTCATAGTTTTCAGCATACAAGTCTTCCACTTCTTTGATCAACTTTATTCCTAGGTATTTGATTGATTTTGCTGAAACAGTAAATGGGAGTGATTTCTGGATGTCTTCTTCAGATTTAGTATTTGCATAAAGAAATGTCACTGATGTTTGTACATTGATTTTGTAGCCTGATACCTTGCTATATTGCCTAATAACTTCCAGTAGTTTTCTGCTGGATTCTTTAGGTTTTTCTATGTATACTATCATATCATCTGCAAATAGTGAGAGCTTGACTCCTTCCCTTCCAATCTGTATTCCTTTGATTTCTTTCTCTTGCCTGATTGCTATGGCAAGAACTTCCAATACTATATTGAAGAGTAACGGTGACAGTGGACAGCCCTGTCTAGTCGCCGATCTGAGGGGGAATGCTTTCAGCTTCTGTCCATTGAGTATGATGTTGGCTGTAGGTTTGCTATACATAGACTCCACTATCTTGAGGAATTTCCCATATATTCCCATTTTTTGTGGAGTTTTGAGCATGAATGGGTGTTGGATTTTGTCAAAGGCTTTCTCTGCATCTATTGAAATAATCATGTGGTTTTTGGCTTTGCTTTCATTGATGTGGTGAATGACATTGATTGACTTACGGATGTTGAACCAGCCTTGCATCCCTGGGATGAATTCCACTTGGTCGTGATGAACAATCTTTTTGATATGTTGCTGTATCCGATTGGCCAAGATCTTGTTTAATATTTTGGCATCTATGTTCATCAGAGATATTGGTCTGTAGTTTTCCTTTTTTGTTCTGACCCTATTAGATTTTGGTATCAGGGTGATGTTGGCTTCATAGAAGGTGTAAGGGAGTATTCCTGTTTCTTCAGTCTTATAGAAAAGATTAAGAACTATGGGTACTAACTGTTTCCTGAAAGTTTTGTAGAATTCGTTTGTGAAGCCATCTGGTCCAGGACTTTTGTTGTTGGGGAGGTTCTTAATAACGGTTTCAATTTCTTTGTCTGTGATTGGTGCATTTAGATTTTGTAGTCCTTCTTGTTTCAGTTTTGGAAGGGCAAATGCTTCTAGGAATTGTTCCATTTCTACCAGATTCTCTAGCTTGGTGGCATATAGTTCTTTATAGAAGTTTCGCAGGATTCTCTGGATTTCAGTGGTGTCAGTTGTGATATCTCCTCCATCGTTTACAATTCTATTAATTTGAGTCTTCTCTCTTTTTTGTTTGGTGATTCTGGCTAGGGCTTTGTCAATTTATTTAATCTTTCAAAGAACCAACATTTGGCTTCATTGATCTTTTGTATGGTTCTTTTATTTTTGATGTTGTTTATTTCTGCTCTAAGTTTAGTGATTTCTGTCCTTCTGGTTTCTTTAGGGTTCCTTTGTTCCTCTTCCTCTAAGCCCTTGAGGTGTGCAGTAAGGTCGTTCATTTGAGCTTCTTCTTGGTGTTTAATATGTGATTGTATGGCTATAATTTTCCCTCTCAGTACTGCTTTAGCTGTGTCCCAAATATTTTGATAGGTTGTATCTTCATTTTCATTTGTTTCCAGGAACATTTGAATTTCCTGCTTGAGTGAATCTCTGACCCAGTGGTTAAGGAGTATGTTGTTTAGTTTCCAAATTCTGTGATTTTAATAATTGTCTGTCTGTTGTTAAATGTTAGTTTTACTCCACTGTGGTCTGAGAAGATACTAGGGATGATTTCAATGCTCTTGAATTTATTGATGCTGTCTTTGTGGCCTAAAATGTGGTCTATCCTTGAGTATGTGTTATGTGGATTTGAAAAGAAGGTGTATTCCAGTTTTGAGGGGTGAAGGACTCTGAAAATGTCCAAGAGGTCTAATCTGTCAATCTCTTCATTCAATTCTCTTGTATCTTTGTTGGTTCTCTGCTTTGTTGATCTGTGTAAGTGTGAGAGTGGGGTATTGAAGTCTCCCACTATTATTGTATTACTATTGATGTATTTTTGAAATTCTTTCAGTAGGTGCTTGACGTATTTAGATGGTCCCTCATTGGGTGCATAGATGTTAATGATTGTTAAGTCTTCTTGGCTGATTGATCCTCTAATCATTATGTAATGTCCTTGCCTATCTTTTATTACTTTATTTAATTTAAAATCTGTTGTGTCTGAGATGAGAATGGCTGTTCCTGCCCTTTTTTGTGGTCTGTTAGCCTGTATGATAGTTTTCCATCCTTTCATTTTAAGTCTGTGTTATCTTGTTGTGACAGATGGGATTCTTGCAAGCAGCATATGTTTGGATTATGTTTTCTGATCCATCCCCCCACCCTGTGCCTTTTGATGGGTGAGTTTAAGCCATTGACATTTATTGATATTATGGATTTAATGTATTGTAGTGCCATTGTTCAAAAAAAATTTATTATTATTTTTATTATCCTTGGTTGAAACACTTTTTCATTTAGGGCTCGATAGATCCTACCGTTTCCAGAAGATGTGATCAGAGCTCAAGCCACTATCAGCTTCTCAGTCCGCCATCTTCCGGGAACCTCCCTCATAGTAATCTCTAATTCCGTTCCAGGTGGTTCACTTCCCAACAAAGTCTCAAAACCCAGATATAGACCAAGTCCCATGAGACAGAACATACATTCACAGGTATCCATAAATTAGGGCAAAAAATATACCTGAAAGCAAAAGTACACAATAGTCTACAGTAAGTCATTATGATGTTCATAATGAAATAGTGTCTACTTAGACTTAGATAGCCTCCTCACCTATTTCCTATTATACGTCCCTCACCCACTCTCAAGCTATCCTTATCAAAGCAAGGACTGCAAAAGCTGAATATCTCTTTCTTTTTTCCACTGTCTTCCTACTTCTCTTAGGCTATGTAAGAAAAGGAAAGGGGGAAATTGTCCATTAAAGTAGCAGAGTCACCATAAATGCCCTGAGTTCTAGTGACAACCCTTGTGGCCAAATTAATAAATAACATTTTTATTAAAATAGAAGTAAAGGGGCCAGGTGGTGAAGCATTGAGTTAAACACACATAATGAGAAGATCAAGGACCCATGCAACAATTCTATTTCAAGGCAAGGTTCCCCACCTGCAGGGAGTGGGGGTTGGGGCCATTTCACAAGTGGTAAAGCAGGTCTGCATGTGTCTCTATTTCTCTCCCCTTTGATCTCCCCTTCCCAAACCCCTCCCCTTCTCTCTCAGTTTCTCTCTGTCCTATCCAATGGAAAAATAATAGGTATCAGGAGCCCCAGTGATAATCCTGGAGGCAAATAGGAGGAAGGGGGAGGAAAAGGAGGAGGAGTAGGAGGAGGGGGATTAAAAGAAGAACTACAGCAAGAAGGAGAATCAAAGGGTTCATTTAGAGAAAAAAAGTTGAATGAACAAAATACTAACTCATTGACCTTATGATAAGGAACTTCTGACCTCTGACAAGCCAGGAAATCATGGGAAAGAAATGACATGGATAAAAAAAAAAATAAAAAATAAAAAAAAAACCTGATTCTTGGTTCTGCATTGAGGATCACCATTTAAGTTCAAAGAGAGTTCAGGAAAAGATGTAGAAACCAGTGGGGTGGTGAAAATTTGAAAACTTGAAGTTCTCTGAAATAGAGAAGCATCTGTATTAATTACAGTTAATAAAGTTTACAGAAAGAGTCTAGTGAAGAATCATGTCAACTACTTTCCCTAGTGACTTTGTTATCTTAAACCTAAGCCAGTGCTGAGAGCTGTGCATGTGTCCTCAGCAAGAGATGATGCATTTACATCCATAAAGTAGGCTCTTGCCTTTGAGTGTTAGTCTGAGATCTATAATGACAAGCCACAAATCATTTGGAAGAAGAATTTTTGAAAACAATAAAATTTATTAGTGAAGCATGTCACTTATAGTCTGGCTTGAGCCTATACCAACATATTTTAAAAGTTAATTCAACATAGAGTCATTATTGAGAACAACCATCCTTAGAGAAAGAACTTCCGTATGCTTATCTTATCTGAAATACTTACATGTTGGATAGCCATAGGCACAACATTTAATCTCCCTGAGTTATCATTGAAAAAAATGAAGATAAAAATGTTCGATTTCACCAAGGAGTATGGAGGACTATATTAATGTATTAAACAAATAACAAAATGTATTTCTAAAGTTTAATGTTAGTAAGCCTAAATGTTATATCACTCATAGCAATTATTTAAAACCTTGCTTCTCAATTTATAGAATCTGAACTATCTACATCAAAATCCATTAGTTAAAAATCTAGATTGAATGGGAGAAGATCTTCACATGCCATACATCAGACAAGAAACTAATCACCAAAATATATAAAGAGCTCAGCAAACTTAGCACCACAAAAGCAAATGACCCCATCCAAAAATGGGCAGAGGATATGAATAAAACATTCACCTCAGAGGAGATCCAAAAGGCTAACAAACATATGAAAAACTGCTCCAGGTCACTGATTGTCAGAGAAATGCAAATTAAGACAACACTAAGAAACCGCCTCACTCCTTTAAGAATGGCATACATCAAAAAGGACAGCAGCAACAAATGCTGGAAAGGCTGTGGGGACAGAGGAACCCTTTTACATTGCTGGTGGGAATGTAAATTGGTCCAGCCTCTGTGAGGCTGGAAAACTCTCACAAGGCTAGACATGGACCTTCCATATGATCCAGTAATTCCTCTCCTGGGATTATACCCCAAGGACTCCATAAGACTCAACCAAAAAGAGGTGTGTATTCCTATGTTCATAGCAGCACAATTCATAATAGCTAAAACCTGGAAGCAACCCAGGTGCACAACAACAGATGAGTGGCTGAGAAAGCTGTGGTATATATACACAATGGAACACTATGCAGCTATCAAGAACAATGAACCCACCTTCTCTGACCCATCTTGGACAGAGATAGAAGGAATTATGTTAAGTGAGCTAAGTTAGAAAGATAAAGATGAGTATGGGATGATCCCACTCATCAACAGAAGTTGACTAAAAAGATCTGAAAGGGAAACTAAAAGCAGGACCTGACCAAATTGTAAGTAGGGCACCAAAGTAAAAACCCTGTGGTGAGGGGTAGACATGCAGCTTCCTGGGCTAGTGGGGGGTGGGAGTGGGTGGGAGGGATGGGTCACAGTCTTTTGGTGGTAGGGATGGTGTTTATGTACATTCCTAGTAAAATCTAGTCATATAAATCACTAGTTAATTAATATGAGAGGGGGAAAATTAATTGTATGTCTTGAAGTTTTTTAAAACACAGACTGAGTCTTTTTAATATATAGGCTGTGTATTTGATATGTGGACTCTCTCAAAAGCCTAGACCAAGTAGATCAGAAGCAACCAGTAGCACAGCTATATACAAGATACTGGGTACTGTACAGCAAACCCTAACAAAAGGACTTTTCAAACTTAACCCAATTACCAAATAATGTGATGATAACACTAACTATTGATTGTCTTTTTGAACCATAAAACAGCAGGAACCTCACATCTCCACTATAGAGCCCCTACTTCCCCCAATCCTGGAACCCTAGGGTAGGGCCCACTTTCCCGTATGCCTCTCCCAATCCATATCAAATAATATTGCATCTGCCGATCACAACCTAATCAACACAATGATTGCCAACTCAACATGCTTCACTTCAGACTGCGTCCAGAGACTTCACGTGTGGAATGACAACCCTTCAGCTTCATTACTCGGGTGAGACCTTTCCTTTCATAGTATAATTCCATCTCAGGTGGTTCACTTTCTAACAATGTCCCAAAACATAGATATACACCAGTTTCTGTGAGAGAGAGCATATGTTCACACATATCCATAAACTACTGCAAAATATATACCTGAAAGCAGAAGTACACTAGAGTTGCAGTGAGTATCCCCCTAACACTTCCTCTCCACTATTCCAAGCTTTGTGTGCATGATTGCTCAACAATTTGTTTGGCTTTGTATGTTAACTCTCTTTTCAGTCACCAGGTTCCAGATGTCATCAGGATGCCGGCCAGGCTTCCATGGACTGAAGACCCCACCAATGTGCCCTGGAGCTCTGCTTCCCCAGAGACCCACCCTACTAGGGAAAGAGAGAGGCAGACTGGGAGTATGGACCGACCAGTCAATGCCCATGTTCAGCGGGGAAGCAATTACAGAAGCCAGACCTTCCACCTTCTGCAACCCACAATGACCCTGGGTCCATGCTCCCAGAGGGATAGAGAGTGGGAAAACTATCAGGGGAGGGGGTGGGAGATGGAGATTGGGTGGTGGGAATTGTGTGGAGTTGTACCCCTCCTACCCATGGTTTTGTTAATTTATCCTTTCTTAAATAAAATAATAATAATAATAATAAAATAAATTTTTAAAAAATCTAGACTGAAAATGAAAGAGAATTTCTGGAAATAAAGTCAAAGATTTTTATTTTAATTAAGCAATTCCGTGTGCTATTCTGATATAAATTTGAGAGCTAAAGTTAAATTCTCTCTCTCTCTGAAAAAAGTATATTTTACTCAAATAATATGATATTTATGTTCTTTCTCAAGTACACCTAGAATAGTCATTTCAAATGACTACGGATACAATTTCAACAAATTTAAATTATCAGGTATTATTATTATTATTATTTCATTATCACTAGGTCTTAATTGTCCCAAGCAAACTTTCTCAGATATATAGAGACAAAAATGTGAATAGATGAATAATTACTTAAGAATACAAAAAAAAAAAAAAACTAGTATAGCCACAGGCCCTTTGGAATACAATTAAAATATGCCTACTAGCTATCTACAAAACTCTTCATCTGCACTATTCCAGCCTTTAGGTCCATGATAGTTTAACAATTTGTTTGGCTTTGTATGTTAACTCTCTTTTCAGCCACCAGTTTCCAGAGGCTAGCATCATGCTGACCAGACTTCCCTGTACGGACAACCCCACCAATGTGTCCTGGAGCTCTGCTTCCCCAGAGCCCTGCCCCACTGGGAAAGAAAGAGGCAGGCTGGGAGTATGGATCAACCTGTCAATGCCCATGTTCAGCAGGTAAGCAATTATAGAAGCCAGACCTTCCACCTTGTGCATCCCATAATGACCTTAGAACCATAAAGAATAGGAAAGCTATCAAGGGAGGGATGGGATACCAATTTCTGGTGGTAGGAATTGTGTGGAGTTGTACCCCTCTTATACTATGGTTTTGTTAGTGTTTCCTTTTTATAAATAAAAGAAAAGAAATGTCCTTCCTTTTTGTATCAACCCCTATAGTATTTTTTGCAAAGCCTGTTTAGTAGTGGTGAATTTCTTCAATTGGTGTTTATCTGTGTAGCTCTTGTCAATCTTTCTAGTCTGAAAGAAAGCCTAGCAGTTTAGACTATTCTTGATTCATGGATTTTTTTTTTAGTTTACATATACCATTTGAATATATACAGTGCTATTTGAATATATACAGAGCTATTTGAATATATACAGTGCTATTCTCATCTGACTTCTAAGGCTCTACTGAGAAATCTCTGATGGCTTCATGAACAATTCCTTAGATGTGACTTTCAGCTCTATTCTTGTTTCTGTCAGAATCTCTGGTCTTTGATCTTTTCTATTTTGAGTCTAATGTGTTTTGGTATATCACTATTGGGGCTTACTTTTCTTTTATTTTTTAATTATGTGAGCTTATTGGATCTGGGTTTCTGCTGCTGTCCTCATTTTGAGAAAGTTTTTAGTTGATTATTCAAAGAAAACCAACTATGCATTTGCAATCACTCTTCTGTTTATGTAGTGTCTTTTGACATTAGTGTTGGCCCTCTTGTTATTGCTCTATAATTATTTTATGTTATTTAGTGTTTCAAAATATTTTCTGTCATTGTTGCTCTTTTGTTGCTATCGCTGCTTATTTTATAGTTTGAGCTAAGACAAATGAGTGCTCAGGCATTAGTAAACTAAAAATAATTTAATTGTTGGTTCTAGGAGTCTTTGTATCATTTCCCTATCAGACACATGCCATAGTATTTATACTGTATGTCAACTCCTACTCTTTCTTTTGCATAGAGACATATTTATAGTTGCATTGAAAATACTGAGATTATCCTCAAAACATGTTTTTAAAATAATTATTAATAGTATGCTACAAGATTATAACATTACAATGTATAGTTCCACACTATACCCACCACAAAGTTTTGTATCTCCACCCTCTTAAATGTATTTTATAGCATAGAAAAAGAGCTCCAGATGCTCTTCATAATGCTTTTCATTATTGACTCATGTTATATGGGATGATTTCCTTGAAGACAGTCAATACAGAGACACTTAACACACACTTCAAAAAAGTAAAATACCCC
Organism: Erinaceus europaeus; assembly: GCF_950295315.1. Classification (NCBI taxonomy): domain Eukaryota; kingdom Metazoa; phylum Chordata; class Mammalia; order Eulipotyphla; family Erinaceidae; genus Erinaceus; species Erinaceus europaeus. Next base: position 87,791,995 of record NC_080171.1, on the reverse strand, counting down.
ATGCTATAAAAGTATAGTAGAGACACTGAAGAGTTGGTATTATGTCCTTTTACCTATAATGGATGGACTAAGTCATATCACTCTCCTGAGCCTCATTTTCTAAATTGGTAAAGCCAGCAAAACAATATATTTTCAAGAATTTATCAAGAAACAAGAGTCTGTGTGGGGTCATATTGAGAAAATAATAGGATAATGTTTAGAAACTCGTTAAGTCATGTATAGAATTCTATAGGACTTTGCATAGCTGTATACAATGATGTGATAGCTAATCATCCATCACTTAAATGATCTTTGGTCTCTTTTGAAATGCTGAAAATAATGCTCTTTGTAAGTGGCCAGTCATTGCTGAAACTTCTTTGCAAGTAACAAAGTGCAACCCTGTTATAAACATAAGTCATAGATTGGAGTGCAAATTACTTGCTTAACATCATCTTTCAATGGGGCATAATAATAAAAAATACTCAGAGCAAACAAGTTCTTTAATATTTCTCAAAGAGAATATATAAGTACTTAGAGCCTCAGAGTCAAATTTATAAAGGAGACAGAAAGAATTAGGACTAGCGAAGTGGGGAGGTTTAAAAGTTCTGAGTATAATGTTAAGGATCTTATTTAATATAAAACTCATATAAGTTCTGAAATTGAGGACAATTTTCCATTTCAAAGCCTTCTTTGATTTGCAAGAAGTCTTACTATGCCATAGGGATATGAGAATGGCTCATCTGGAACAGGAGAGATCTCTAGCATTCAGGAGAGGAAGACACTGGCAGCAGCATTAGCAGATTAGTGGCAGGTTAGCCATTTACAAGGATAAGCTATTTCTTGATAAAACTATGCATCCTGACAGACAGGGGCAGGAAACAGTAATTCACAGGTTTTTAATATCTGACAGATGCTTTCCATGTATAACCCACTCTTTTTTTTTTTACCCACTCTTTTCTTACAACAGTCATTAAACCAGGGGCAGGAGACTTGAGGCCTCTAAAAATGAACATGATGACCTTGATCAGAGCTAGTAAATAAAAGGAGAAAGCAGCATTTGGAAGAACATTGAGATCCCCTGTCACAGTAGAAAATGTAATTATATAATCAGAGACCATTATCATGTGAAACTGAAAAAAACATTCTGCAGAGAAACTGACCTCTGTGTTTCTGTATTAGAGACTCAAGGACAGTCACAGTTAGTAGAGAAAAAATGAATCTAGAGCCTGGGGATACAGCATAATTATTATGAAAAAGATTTGCTTGCCTAAGGCTCCCAGGTCTCAGGTTCAATCCCCAGCACCACCATAAACTATAGCTGGGCAGTGCTCTAATGTTTTTGTCTCTTTCCCTCATTAAAATCCAAAATAATACAATAAGAAAGAAAGAAGTAAAAAAAGAAATTCTAATGTATCCTCTTCTTTTACAGAGGCCTAGGAAGCATGATGGATCCTTTATTCAATAGTAATTTATGCAGAATATAACTGGTTACATAGGAATACTTTTAAAAAGAATTTTTTATGATAATGATCAAGTCTTAAATTTATACCACCTATCTTACCATGCTACATTTTACTATACCTTGTGAATTTCAAATGACAAAAAGTAAAATATTTGACTTAGCTATTTTAATTATAAGCAAACTGAAATACCCAACTGCAGTAATACTTTAGTTATACTACTACATTTATTAAAATATACATTTGGTAATTACATAACAGACATCATATTAAGAGCTTCATGAGGGGTATAAGAACTCTAGTGAAACTTGGTGATTTTTTTTTTCTATTTAGTAGCTAGGAAATAAACTAAGTCTTAGTGAGGTTAAGTCACTAGTCTATGACCACACATAAGAGTCTAAAGTAGTATATAAACTCTATTTACAGTTCCCCAATAATCCTATAAATATAGATAGGCTCTAAAGAGAAGCAGTCAAGTTCTTAACAATATTTATGAACATAAACCTTGAAGATCAGACTCAGTTAAATATGGGATTTGACATTTTGTGGCTATGAAACAGTGGGCAAGAGATACAATTACTTTGCTTTAGTTTCCTCATCCGTAAAATGGGATTATTATTAGCATCTATGTCAGAAGAGTACCATGGGAATAATTAAATTTCAAGGATTTTTTAGTGTCTTTCACATGCTATAGGTTTTACACATGTTAGCTAGTATAAGACTACTTTGTCTTACCTGACATTTATAGAGTTCCATCCCATAAAAGTTGAAACATATCATTTTCTTGTGTACATGGAATGTTCCTATAGATTGACCAAATGTTAGGATACAAGATAATTGTCAATAAATTCAAAAAATTTGAAATACTAATAATCATCTTTCAGATCACAAAAGATTTCAGAAAAAAAATTTAAACATATGGAAACTAAACATGCCATTCATTGTAATATTTTTTCTGGAAGCAAATGAAAATAAGGATACCAGATATATGGACTTATGAGAGAGACTGAGTGATGCTGCACTCAATAGACTTGGAAATTTACAAGGCTGAGAAACTGGGATACAGTCCCTAGTCATGACATGCAGGAGGGGAGCTTTTAGAGTGGTAGAGCAGTGCAGTGGGTGTCTTTCTTTTCCCTTTTTCTTCAATATGTATTTCCAAGCCCTAGTGATAAACAGGGTGGGCAAAATCAAAAACAAAGGACTAAGTGGTGGCACATTCAGCACTGCATATATGTTACAGTGAGCAAGGACCCAAGTTCAAGTCCTAGTCCCCACCTGCAGGAGGGAGATTCACAAGCTGTGAAGGAGTACTTCAGATGTTTCTCTTTCTCTGTCCTTCTCTCTCTCTCTTTCCTCTCAACTTTTGTCTCTTCTTACCCAACAAATAAATAAATATTAATTGAAAAGAGAAAAAATATATATAAATATATAATATATATGAGACTGATAAATAAATATTGAATGGAACATCTGTAGTAAATCACTTAGATACAGAAATTAAAACATCACAAATCAATATTCTAACTACTCATCTAAAGAAAATAGAAAAAAAAAATAGTAAAACACAAAGTAGAGAGAAAAATAAAAGGAATAATACAAGTGAAAACTCAAATAAGAACAAATATAAATAGATTGTTTAAATATAAAACCTCATATATGTGGACAAACGTACCAACATGATAAAATAAAAATTAGAAAGTCACTTCAGTAAATGATATTAAGTAACAGATTTTCATATGTAAAATAATGAAACTGAATCACTGTCTCATGCCATGCACTAAAATTAAATGAAAATTTAAATGAAAATTTAATTTTAAGTAGCAGAAGGGAACAAAATAAAGTTAAACTTTTGCCACAACATGGATATAGCTGGAGATGATAGTGCTCAGTGAAATAACCCAGGAGAAAGGTAAACATCAGTGGACTTTACTTATAAGTGGAATTTAAGAAGCACAGTAAGAGAAAAAATAATGAATGTTAAAGAAACTCTTATTCTATGCATAAATCTTGAGGTTACTAAAGTGGGCAGGTGAAGAAATTAAAAAGGAGTAAGGGGCCCAATGTCCTGTAGCAGAGACAATGAGTTTGGTGATGGACAAGGTGTGCTAACACATATTTTTAGCAAGTGTGAAAGTATACACCTGAGACAATGACAACCAAGACTTCAATGAAAACAAGACTTCTCAAGTAATCTGGGCAGACAGCCTCACCAATGTGTCCTGTACCCTCACATCTCCAGAAATATGGTCCACTGAGGAAAGATAGAAATAGGCTGGGGGAGAGAGGCAGACTGGGAGTATGGACCGACCAGTCAATGCCCATGTTCAGCTGGGAAGCAATTACAGAAGCCAGACCTTCTACCTTCTGCAACCCTCAGTGACCCTGGGTCCATGCTCCCAGAGGGATAGAGAATAGGAAAGCTATCAGGGGAGGGAGTGGGTTATGGAGATTGGGTGGTGGGAATTGTGTGGAGTTTTACCCCTCCTACCTTATGGTTTTGTTAATTAATCCTTTCTTAAATTAAAAAATAAATAAATAAATAAAAATAAATCTAAAAAAAATAGGCTGGGGGAGTGGATTGACCTGTCAATGCCCATGTTCAGCGGAGAAGCAATTACAAAAGCCAGAACTCCTACCTTCTGCTCTTCAAAAACAACCTTGATCCAGACTCCCAGAAGGGAAGAAATGATAGGATGACGATAAGATGACTTTGAACTCCAGCTCTTTCAGTACCCAGAGAGAGAGAAGGAAAATATGAAATAATATGAAAGTACTAACAATTATAAAGAAATCCCTGAGGTGCCCAAGGTTATTTGAATTTCATAACTGAATACTAATTAGATTTAGATTAACATTTTAATATATATACATAGGAGATGAATAGTTTATCTATACTATCTGCTATGCGTCTATCTTCACAACAAGTCAACATAAAGCCAATGACAATTACAAGAATAAAAAGTACTAAGGCTTATATTATACTTTGTGAAAGGATTGCCTCCTGGTCTGATGTGGGAATATGTAAGTAAGAAGCACAATGCATTAAAAGTTTGAATTGGGGTTATATGTATGATCGTAAAGAAAGTTTGTTTTCTGAATCAAGACCTCAAAACACACATACACACACACACATCATTAGATTTTAACACATCAAAATTAAAAATAGTTGTTTAACAAAAGATAACATAGACAAGTTAACAGACAGGTGCCAGACTCTAAGATAACTGCTAAATTAATAACTGACAATGAATTAATTAAAAAAGCAAGAAATAGTTATGAGACCTAAAAGAAAAAAATATTTAAATAATACATAATGAAAAACTTGAAAGAACATTTACATGGAAGAGTTGTCAATCCATAATACTAATAAAATAATGCAAATAAATAATACTGACCAGATAGAACATAGAATGATAACTATTATAAAAAGCAATCCTATATACTTGTGATAATAAAACAAAATAAGAACACTCATGAAACAAAAGCTGATGGGATAGAAGCTGGCAAGTCAATTTTGGAAACAATGTCATTTTTGCCCCACTGAGTCATGTATACTTCAAAATATCATTAGTGTTTCCCCATTCTTAGATCAGAAAGATGTTTGCAGAGGTATAGAAAAAGTCATGTAGTTTATGTGTGCTGGTCTATTCCCAAGTGGTAGTAAAGAATTGGGTACAAAGACTTCTGGTAGCATGGCAAAGGAATAACAAGTGCAAAAATTAGCTTTCCTGATCAACTAGTTAAAACAATGAAAAATCATCTAAAACTTCACCAAAAATTACTGGGTATACTAAAGTATGTTACTTAGCTGCAGGTGGGGTCAGACATTCATGGGCAGTGGATAGAAGGGAGGCTAAAGGGAGAATCTCAGGAGTTAAAAAGCTATTGTTTTTAATGTTTTCTTTATATTCCTGATTTCATATTTATTTACAAGATTGTATAAAATATAATTGCAATAGGGTGTAATTCCATAAAGTTCCAACAACCAGAGTTCTTGTCACATCCCCTCCACTGGAAATCTCCCTATTACTTATTTATAGGAATATGGATCAAAATTCTTTTGGGGGTATAGAGAGTAGAATTCTGACTTCTGTAATTGCTTCTCTGCATTAGCAGGCGGATCCATATCCCTAGTCTGCTTTAAGAAATTATTCTTGGTGGCATTCAGTGTCACATTTGTGCCTATGAAATAGAGCACATTTTCAGTGGCAGGAAGAAGGGGCATTTCAGAGCACTTAACTTGAACTCAGTGGCATCAGGATATTGAACTCTCCACAAGTACTTAACAGTGTTTAAAGATAAATGTGGGCAAAAACTAAAGCTGTCTGGACAGGTCCAGTCAGGAAATTAGGATAATAAACCCCACTTATTCTTTGAGCATCCAGGAGAAAATACATCTCTTATGTTGTCACTACCCAGAGGATGGAAACAGAGCAGCAAACCCTATGTTGAAGTTATAAGGATTAAAATGGCCCAGTGACATGTGATATAATATTCCCTCACACTCCCCCACCATAAAATATAAATACTTGCTGTACTTCTTGTGGGGAGGCCTCTCTTCAGGCACAGACTCCTGGCGTACCTGCTCTGTCGAGCACCAGGCACAGGGGCCTGGGAGAATGTTCTGAAGCAGCAGGGATAGAGCTGTACAGGACTCTCTCAGTGCCAGCAGCCAGTGGTGTGGAAAGAGATTACCCAGAGACTTGTCTGATGGACAATCCGTTTATTGAGCAGCTAATCAGGGTTTATAAGGTGTCATAAGAGGATGTAAGTTGTCTGTTCCATGTATGGTTTGGGAGAAAAGGGGCAAAGAGAGGTAGGGGGTTGGGAAAAGGTCAGAGCATTCCTAGCAAATGTTGAGCAAGGGGTTCAATTGATCAAAGGAATGAGAAAAACAGGGTTATCAATAATCAGCAGATAGAGAGGGGTCTTAAAGGCAGAAAGAAGATAGATCATGTAAGATTAAAAGGACCAGAGGGGGTGGAAGAGTAAGGAGAATGCTCCTAGTTACAGTTTGATGGAGCAGAACAATGATATATGGGTCATATGTGATCAAAGAAAATAAACTTTTATTAACCTCTGAGTAAACAAACCATTTCATTTTTTGAACAAGGAAATGGGCTGTGTGCAGAGTCTTTGTGAGACAGGGAGACTGACAGAGGGGACATTTCCTGGTGGTTGTTTTCCTCCATGCTCAATCTCAGGCAGAGAGAGGCTAATAGGAAGGTTGTGCTATCCAGGCACCCATCTTTCAATGGGAGATCCCACAGCATGCTGAACCACATCCTCACAATTTCCCTACAAATACTGAAATCCAACACCATAGTCAAAAGTCACTTGCTGGATCAACAACAGAACCCATGCTAAACGTACAAGTTTAGATATACCAAAATACATAAATAGCAGAACCTACAGAAGATTAGGTACACAAAAGTCTAGAGAATATCTCAGAGATGAAATTTAGAAAACTCATCATGTCAGCTATTGGGCTCAGGCAAAAATTAGCAAAGCCATGAGCCCCTTGGAATATAACTAAAATAGACCTACTAGCTTTTTCCAAAATGGAGATCCCAAATATCATCTGCTATATTCTTGCCTTTAGTTCTTGATTATTAAACAATTTGTTCCTCTTTATATCTTAATGCCTTTTCAGACACCAAGTTCTGTGTGCTACTTGCTACTATGACATCAGCCTGATGACCTCACCAATATACCCTGGAACCAGTGTCCAGAGCACTAGGAAAAAATAGAAACACCTGGGATTATGTGTTGACCTGCCACTGCCCATGTACAGTGAAGAAGCAATTACAGAAGCCAGACCTTCCACCTTCTACTCCCCATAATTATCCTGAGACAAGGATCCCAGAGACTTAAAGAATAGGAAAGTTTCCATTGGAGGGGTTGGGGTATGAAACTCTGGTAGTGGGAAGTATGTGGAATTTTACCCTTCTTATACTACGGTTTTGTCAATATTTTTTATTTTGTAAATAAATTCATAAGTAAATAAAATGTTTTAAAATAGTTTAAAAACAATACCTAGGAAGTTCGGCATCAATGCAAAAGACTATGGGGAAGGAGGGGTCTAGAGGGGATGAGAAGAGGGCCTTATAACCCTGGTGTATGAAAAGATGATGAAAGATGATGTTTGGTGGTGAGAATGTTATATAGATACCTCCCAGAGAGAAATGAAAAATTGTACCTATGTATAAATAATCATACTATAAGCCACTGAACTCCCCCCAAAAATAGAAAACAAACAAAAAATAAGAATAAAATTAACATGTATCACATACTCAAGAATTGAAAGATCAGTTCGTAACAGATCTAAAAAACACAAAAGAAAAACTCTAATCAGAATTTAATATAAAGTTGAAAAAAATGAATCAACAACATCAAATATAGCTTCAGGGTATGGCAGATATTTTCAGTGCAGTTCAGGCTTAGGTAGCAGACCTAGGCATTAGGACAAAATTCGATGAGGTGAGAAAATCAGGAGTAGGACATGAAACCCCCACACTATGAATTTAAATCTGTTGGAGAGGAAAACTTTTGGAAAAAGGAAACAGTTCTTCATGAAATAGCTGACTCCATCAGGAAGATGATAAGATGCTCTAACAGCTATTGGGAACACTGAGGAAGAAGAGAGGGAGAGAGGGGAAGATATTACTTTTAAACTTCTGAACAACGCTCAAAACATAGATATCCAGAAAGCTGAGTGAACACCCAAGTTCCTGAATGAATACCTGCACACACTAAGACACATCATAGTAAAAAATATTCAAAACAAGGACAAAACATATTGCAGGCTGCTAGGAAAAGGAAGAAGGGTTAGGGTTAGGAACCCAAAGGCAAGGAGATTGGTATGAGTTATTCCAAGTATTAAGAGATAAACACTGCCATCCACAAAGACTCTACCCTGTCAAAATATCCTTCAAAAAAAAGGGAGTGGAATATATTTCAAACATACAGACTGAAGTAATTCATTTCTACCAATCCTGTTCAACAAGAATTATTCAAAGGAGTCCTCCCTGCCCCTCCCCAAAAGGAACTGCAATTTTTATTGAAATGATCAGAGACAAAATATAACCAGGGGACTCGGACAGTAGTGCAGCAAGTTAAGCGCATTTGGCTCAAAGCACAAGGACTGCTCAAGTATCCTGGTTCGAGCTCCAGCTCCCCACCTGCAGGGGAGTCGCTTCACAGGTGGTGAAGCAGGTCTTCAGGTATCTTATCTTTCTCTACCTATCTCTGTCTTCCCTTCCTCTCTCCATTTCTCTCTGTCCTATCCAGCAACAACGACATCAATAACAACAATACAACAAGGGCAGCAGATATATATATATCCAGGAACACAATATCAATAGAAAAAGAAACGCATAGACACGGGAAAAGCAAGGCAAAATGGACGGAGTGACAAGCACAAATGTTGGTAAACTAAGATCAATCACCACCACCTGGCCACTGCACATTACAACATGTGACAAGTGACTGATAGCTAACATCTATCAATTACTAGTACAATTCAACTAAAGAAAAAATAATAATAGCCTAGTAAAAATGGGACAAAAAACTGAGAGGGCTGTTTTCTAAAGAAGAGATACACATGGCCCACAGGCATTGGAAGAAATGTTCCAATTCTCTTATCATTAGAGAAATGCAGAAAACTATACTGAGATTCCACTTTGCATTTGTGAGAATGATCTGCATCAACAAAACAGAAACTGACAGGTGTTGGTGAAGTTATGAAGAGAAAGGAACTCTGCTACACTGTTGGTTCAGGGATAAAAAATTCGTGCAGCTACTCTGGAAGATTATATGGATAATTCTTAAACAAATACAGGTGAAATTATGTTATAATCCAGAAATCCCACTCAAAGGCATTTATCCAAAAACATTTAAACACTAGTTAGCAGGGACATATGAATTCCTGTGGCCATTACTACATTCTTTGCAATAGCCAAACAGTGGAAGCAGCCTAAATAAACATGGACAGATGACTGGCTAATGAAATTATGAGATATATATTATATGGAATAATATTCTACCATCAAAGCAGATGATATTCTGTCCTTTGGGACAAAATGGATGGAACTGGAGATCTTATGCATAGGGAAATAAGCAATATGATGACAGACTACTACTGGATGTTTCACAGGTATGTGGAATTTAGAAACTGATATACATGAATTTGCAATAAATAAATAAATAAATAAAAATTATAAGAAAAGACAGAAGCAAATAGTTTCTATAACTTTGTGAGAGCAATGGTGATTATTTTGGGAACACTGAGGGCATAGAATTTTGATAGTGACTACTATGTGGAAATATACCCTGTCTTGTAATATACCATTAATCACAAATAAAAAAGATTGAACAAATAATTGGATATGATCTGTGAGTCAGCAATAATAGAAAAAATTTAATGAAACAAAATCAAATATCTAAGATTTGTACTATGTAGTGATCAGAATTAAGGAATTATTTAGGATAACCATGGTTTGTTCCCAAAAATATGATATTGAAGAAAAAAGTTACGAAACCAGTATTTGCAATAGAATATTATTTGCTATAATTTAGATGTCAAACACCCATTCAACAAATCATATACAATAATTTTAATATTCTCATATATGCATATATGAGAATATATATATATATATATGAGAATATATATGCACATATGAGAATATTGAAATTATTGTATATGATAAAATGTAAGGAAATGTATTAGGTGGAAGTATTTGAATAGAAAATTTATAGGTTCCCATTAGGAAAGGGAAATAAGATTGTAAATGTAAAATGCAGGAGAAATAATAAAATTCATAGTGACTGTGTCTTATGAATATTGGAGCGACTATGACAGGTAGAAGCACAGAGAAAAATAGCAAAAGAGTCATATGTAATAATATTTTGCCACTTGAACATGTACTTCTGCTAACTGTAAACTTTATTTTTTACATTACTTATTACATCTAAGTCTCCTAGACTCTATAGAGCAAGTAGTACATTACTGCTTAAAGAAAGAGAAAATTAAGACATATGAGATAAAACTACAGGGACAATCAAAAATTAATCCAGAACCAATATCTAAGTTGCTGTTTGCCTCAGTCTAAATCCTGGGTTCTTATCACTAATTTTTTAGCCTTATGATCATTTCAAGGGACAACTGTATTTGAAAGTGTAGGGAAGAGAATAATAAAGTAAAAGCTCTTTAAGCCTGCTGTGTCTATGCTTATCATGGTTTTGAATTTCTAAATACTATTCATCTTTAAGAGTCTTAGCATAATAAAAGTTAATCTTGCATAAAGAAGGAGGATGGGATAAAACTACTAACCCCATAAGACATTATACTTGATTTAGGGTAGATAACAAATGATTGTTCTTCAAATGAGAAAATATCTCAATCAAGAGGTAATGCATATGGGACTTGGGTCATAGTGCAGCGGGTTAAGCACATGTAGCGCAAAACAGAACTGCCAGCGTAAGGATCCCAGTTCGAGCTCCCCGTTGCCCACCTGCAAGGGAGTCACTTCACAAGCAGTAAAGCAGGTCTGCAGGTGTCTATCTTTCTCTCAAACTCTCTGTCTTCCCTTCCTCTCTCTATTTTTCTCTGTCCTATCCAACAACAACGACATCAATTATAACAACAATAATAACTGCAATAATAAAAAAGGGCAACAACAGGGAATAAATAAATATTTTAAAAATTCCAAATCTTTGGCTGCTTAACTAATAAGAGGAAAGGGAAATACAAAAAAGCAAACAAACAAACAAACATATACATATGTTGCGGCTGAAATAAAGAATAAACTAGCTCTTTTTTTTTCCAATAGGAATGTCTAGACAGAGACAATTTGAATCAGAAACTAAATTAAAGGTTTTGTCACAGAAAAATGTTTACTTTATTTGGACATTTAAGAAGACATAAGTGAGTATCAAGACAATTTGCAGAACAGTTAGCTAAGGATCCATAAATGAATAGAATTTAAAACCACAGGTCAGATTCTAGGGTAGATATTCTTCCAGTACCATCTACTGCACTACACTTCTCTGAAATGTTTGCCCTTTGTTACACTGTTTATCTCTTTCAGCTTAATTCCTGTTTTATCTCCCTGCATATTCAAGTTCATGCTCTTGCATGAAATCTGGCTCTTATACCTAAGAAATTGAAAATCCTGGGGATAGGCGGTGGTGCACCTGGCTAACCGCACACACTACAGTGCACAAGAACATGGGTTCAAGCTCCTGGTCCCCACCTACAGGGGGAAGAGTGGTGAAGCAGGGCTGCAGGTGCCTCTCTATATCTCTCCATCTCTATCTTCCCTTCCCCTCAATTTTTCTCTGTCTCTATCCAATAATAAATAAATACAGTTTAAAAAAAGAATTAAAAAAGAAATTGAATATTCTTCCTTTTATGGAACTACAGCCTGCACTACAGTTAAAATGTCAAGGTAGGTACACACTTCACTTGAGTAGTTTCATGAAATTGGGAGGAGATGATTGCTGGAAGTATCTGAAGATAATCTTCAGCAATGCATCCTTTCTTCAGGGTCTACCAATTCTCTCTAGCACTGCACTGTTTAAATAAGTGTTACCGATTTGGGGGTATAATTTCACCATCTTGTTGTCAGAATAGATTGATTCTTTTCATTAAGGCCAGTTTTGTAATAGGAATACCTAGATTCTTATACAAAGAGTCAAATTTCTACTGCTTCTATTCAACTGTCACTGCATAATCCTTTTGCAGGATTGTCCAAGTCTAAAGATAGCAAAAGGAAAAAAAAAAGGAAAAAAAAAATGAATAGGAAAATTTTCTTATAGGAAGTTGAGACAAATTATATTACAGAAGATATGAAGATGAAAATAAGGTAAGCCTGAAGGAAGCATGCAGGTAAACAGCATCTGGGCAGTAGGGATATGAAGTGGTTTTAATTGCTGAAATTTTGAACTGGATGACTTTGTATTAGTCACTTACACTCATTCTGTTTCAATTTTTTTTTAACTTTCAAGGGAATAATTTAATATGCAGGTGGGTCCAAGTTATTGTCTGGGGAGATAATGTCATGGCTGGAAAAGGACCAGAAAGTTGGGTCAAGGAAGACAGTAGCTCCCTAATATGGGAAAGGGGTATAAATATTATTGATTGTAAACCCCATCAATTTGATGTGACCTGGGGCCCATATTCAGCTTAGGAGGCTATGTGACCTCTGCATCTCTGTCGATCTGAGCTCACATTCTGTGTTCATGAGTAAGAACATTCCAAGCTGCCCCAATATAGACCCATCTTCCTCAGGTGTAGCATAGAGTATGTTGTCCATCCTTCCTTCAGAGGATGGAACATCCTCTACCTTTGTTGATCCAAGTTGAGGGCAAGGTCCTATGGGGTGCCACAAAAGGGTTTATTTTGTTGTTCCTGATAGAGATGACTGGTAACAATGGAGAGAGGGATTTATTTGAGGTCTAGGCCCATCATGTCTGTTTGGGAATCTCAGAACTCCCCGAATAGGGCCCCAGTGATGGGGTGGCCTGATAGTGACTACAGAGTCAGCATTAAATTATGCCATGCTCTTGCCCTTATTCAGCTTTTTCAGTGCTTGCTTTGATAAGGTTAGCTTTGGAATGAGTGAGGGAAGTATAATAGGAAGTAGGTGAGGAGGGTATCTAAGTCTAATTACTGTTTCATTAGTCACTTTATACTGACTCAATGCAGACCAGTCACAATGTCTTTAACATGTTAATGAAGTATTGTGATATCATCTCTTTGGAAAATATCATCACAGGAAAATGTAAGTGTTAACAGGAATTTAGAAAACATACATTTACAGTGTTATGGGAAGATATTTCATCACATAAAGAATCATTACAATGTGAGACATCTTGACAGGATATATCTTCATTAAAGTATATAGAAAAACATTGAGGACATTCAAGAAATAATTAGATATTTTCCTGGGATAAATCAGATTATATGTCTTATAAAAGAGAAAATGGAGCAGGAAGATAGAATACAAAAAGTAATAATATGAATATGGCAGATTGAAGGCAACAACCAGACAGATTCTCTAAAAAAAACTGTGCTAAACATGAACAGAATTTCCAGGCCTATATGAGATAAACTATAAAGGAGGGGCAAAGAGTAACCATGATGGAACATTATAACTAATCTATAAACCAGCAAAAAGAAGCTGAAAAAGACAAAGGAAAAACTAACTATGAATCTCCCAGTGCACACAACCCACCCCAACATACACATTCATTCTTCAGTCTAGAGGTAGCCTGTTTAGAGACAAAGAGGCCCAACTGCGGAGCTAAACTTACCAAGAAAGATTACAAAGCTGAATTTTTTGTGAGACCTCAGGGGCAAGTCATCTAAAACTGCCTCACTGGATTTCAGCTAAAGATACTACCAAGCCATGTTTAGGTGAGATGGAGTGTCTAGGTTGACTTGATTTACAGGGTATCTGTTTGTTATTTTGTTTCTTTGTTGTTAGTTAGTTGTTGCCTGAGAGTTATTTGTGATTTCTCCTGTGGGAGGCATTTGTACTGGTGTGTTTTGTACATTTTTTTCTTTCTTTCTTCTTTCTTTCTGGTTGGATCATTCTTTACTTTAACTTTTGTTGTGTTTGCTGAAGGCTGAAAGAGAAAAACAAAAAGTCACATACAGAAAAAAAAACATAAGAATATCAGATTTCTCCACACAAACTCTGAAAGCCAGAAGAGAAAAGGCAAGATACCTATCAATTTCTCATTGAAAAAGGCCTTCAAGGAGGGCCGGGTGGTAGCACACTGGGTTAAGAGGATGTGGCACGAAATACAAGGACTGGCATAAGGATCCTGGTTGGAGCCTCCGGCTCCCCACCTGCAGGTGAGTTGCTTAGAAAGTGGTGGCTGGTCTCCCCCTCTCTGTCTTTCCCTCCTCTCTCCATTTCTCTCTGTCCTACCCAACAATGACAATATCAACAATAACAACTACAACAACAAGGGCAACAAAAGGGAAAATAAATAATAAAACAAATGAAGAAAGCTTCAACCAAGAATAGTATATCATACTAGATTGTCATTCAGACTAGATGGAGGTATGAAAACCTTCTCAGACGAGCAACAGTTAAAAAATGACAACCCTTCAGCTTCATTACTCGGGTGAGACCTTTCCTTTTATAGTACACTCTAATTTCATCTCAGGTAGTTCACTTTCTAATAAAGTCCCATAACCTAGATATACACCAGTTTCTGTGAGAGAGAGCTTATGTTCACACGTACCCATAAACTACTGCAAAATATATACCTGAAAGCAGAAGTACACTAGAGTTTGCAGTGAGTACCTCCCTAACACTTCCTCTCCACTATTCCAAGCTTGGGATCCATGATTGCTCAACAATTTGTTTGGCTTCGTATGTTAACTCTCTTTTCAATCACCAGGTTCCAGATGCCACCAGGATGCTGGCCAGGCTTCCCTGGATTGAAGACCCCACCAATGTGTCCTGGAGCTCAGCTTCCCCAGAGACACACCTTACTAGGGAAAGAGAGAGGCAGACTGGGAGTATGGACCGACCAGTCAACGCCCATGTTCAGCGGGGAAGCAATTACAGAAGCCAGACCTTCCACCTTCTGCAACCCTCAACGACCCTGGGTCCATGCTCCCAGAGGGCTAGAGAATGGGAAAGCTATCATGGGAGGGGGTGGGTTATGGAGATTGGGTGGTGGGAATTGTGTGGAGTTGTACCCCTCCTACCTTATGTTTTTGTTCATTAATCATTTCTTAAATAAAAATTAAAAAAAAAAAGAATTTTTCTTCCCTCCCCCCCAAAAAAGGCAACTATAACCAAGCTAACATGAAGGAGGTTCTAAAAGGCTTCCTGTAAATGTAAAATACACCACATACACATATACACACAAACACACACACACACAAATAAAACTTTTTCATATATCAGAACACTCAAAAAAGTGTTGAATAATGGCACTGAAATATCTTGCATCCATAATGTCAATAAATGTAAATGACCTAAATTCACCCATTAAAAGGAACAGAGTAGGAAGATGTATCAGAAAACACAACAGAACCATATGCTATCTGCAAAAATTCGACTTAACTCAGTAAGACCATCACAGAATGAAGGTGAAAGGGTGGAAAACTGTCATACAAGCAAAGGGACCACAAAAAGAGTAGGAACAGCTATTCTCATATATGACACAATATAATTTAAAATAAATAAGTATGATGTGGAGTCAAGATGGAGACCTGAAAGTAGCAAGGAGACAGACTCTCCCCCAAAATTGATTCAAACCCTCGGAGTTCTAAGCAGAAACAGGATTTCCAGGACTATAGGAGATAAACTATAAGGAGGGGTCAAAATATTTTTAAAAAGTGAAAAATTATAAATCATTTATAAGCCAGCAAAAAAAAAAAAAAGAACTTAAAGAATGAAGAGAGCAAAACCATGGGTCACCCAACCCCAACACACAACCTTGGTCAAAGGTGACTGATTCCAGGAAAAAGGGCAGAGAAAAACAAGCCCACCCACCTGTGGAGTTAAAATTTTGGTGTTTTCTGGTTCCAGATCGATCACAATTTTTGTTCTAGTCTCTTAAAGAAAAAATGGGAATAGATGGAAAATTTCTTAAGATAATGGAGTGGATACACAGCAGACCAAAGCCAACATCACACTCAACAGGCAGAAAGTGAAAGACTTGCCCTCAGATCAGGGATTAGACAAAGCTTTCCACTGTCACCATTACTCTTCAACAGAGTATTAGAAGTTCTTGCTATAGCCATCAGGCAAGAGAAATGAATCAAAGGAATACAGATTGGAAGGGAAGAAGTCAAACTCTCACTATTTGCAGATGATACGATATTCTACCTAGAAATACCTAAATAATACAGCAGAAAACTTCTGGAAATCATTAGGAAATTAAGATAACAGGCTACAAAATTAATACATAAAAATCAATGGCATTCCTGTAAGCAAACACTAAGTCAGAAGAGGAAGATATCAAGAAATCACTCCCATTCACTATCACAGCAAAATCATTAAAATATCCAGGAAAAAAATCTGACTAAAGTAGTGAAAGGCTTCTAGACTGAAA
The DNA here is from genome assembly GCF_950295315.1 of Erinaceus europaeus. Taxonomy (NCBI): domain Eukaryota; kingdom Metazoa; phylum Chordata; class Mammalia; order Eulipotyphla; family Erinaceidae; genus Erinaceus; species Erinaceus europaeus. The sequence continues at coordinate 87,775,466 of NC_080171.1, read as the reverse complement.
AGTATAAGTCGCTATTCAAGGAAATAGAAAATAATACAAAGAAATGTAAAGATATTACATGCTCATGGATTAAAAGAACTGTCATCATTAAAATTAATATTCTACCTAGAGCCATCTACAGATTTAATGTGACACCCATGAAAGCCCCACCATTTTTCTTTAAGAAAAAAGAACAAAAAATTATAATCATTTAACTGAAACTTGAAAACACCTAGAATTGCCAAACCAATCTTGAGAAAAAGAAATAGAAATAGAGGACCCTCTGGAACACGGCTCCTTTTCCATCACACTTCTCTCAACCCACACCATTTGATATTGCATCTGCTGATCTCAACAAAATCAGTGCAGCCAATACCACTGCCACATGTTTCACTTCAGATTGTGTCCAGAGACACCAGGCATGGAATGTCAATTATTTTCCTCATTACTCTGGGGAGACCTTTCCTAGCTTATAGGACTCCTTAATTCCACTTGAGGTGGGACACTTCCTAAAAAGCCACAGAACCTAGATATAGACCAGGGCCAATGAGATAGAGCACCTATGTTCATGTATCCATAAGTTGAGAGAAAATATATACCTTAAAGTTAAAGTATATGGTAGTTTTCAATGGCTTAACAAGCACAGCAAGCAAGTAGAAAGACCTAAAAATGATACCATAAACTCCTTAATCATATAGTTTCTACTTAGACCTAGATACCCTCTTCACCTACTTCCTACTTTCATTTCCCTCAATCACTCTAAAGCTAACTTGTCAGATAAAGTAAGAACTACAATAGCTGAATATGAGCAAGAAACTGGCATACTTGATTGCTGAATCTTTTGGTCACTACCTGGCCACCCCATCTTCTACACAGGGTCCTGTGCTGAATATGGGCCCAGATAAAATCAGTGGCATTTATAGTTAATGGTATTTATATAATTTTCCTATATTTGGGAACTACTTTTTTTTCCTAATCCAGATTCTCAGTCCTATTTCCAACTCTCACACCATCTCCTCAGACAATTTTCTTTAGCCCACCTGTATGTTAGCTGTTGGACTTAGGCAAGAATTAGTGAAGTCATTGGCCTATATACCACCTAGCTTTTCCCTAAAGGGAGACCCCAAATCTCTTCTGCTATGTTCTTACCTTTAGGTTACTGACTACTAATTTTTTTTCTGTTTTGTATCTTAATAATTTTCAACCACAAATGTCAGATGCTACCGTGAGGCCAACCTAATTTCTTTGGGTAGACAGCATCATCGATGTGTCCTGTATCCCTACCTCTCCAAAGCTCTGCTGCACTAGGAAAAGATAGAAATAGGCGTAGTAGTATAGATCAACCTGTCAACATGCATGTCCAGTGGAGAAGCAATTACAGAAGCCAGACCTTACATCTTCTGCAACCCATAGTGATCCTGGGTTTATACTCCCACAGGGATAAAGAATAACAAAGAATGAGAGGATGAGATTTGAAACTCTGGTGGTAGGAATTGTATGGAATTGTACCCCTCTTATCCTCAGTCTTGTCTATCACTATTAAATCAACAAGAAAATAATAATAAAGAAAAAAACAATAATATGTGGAACCAAGTGGTGACTCACTTGGTTGTGTTCACAAATTCCAGTGCACAGGGAAGTGGGTTTTAACCTCTGATTCCCACCTGCACAAGAGAAACTGCATGAGCAGAAAAACAGTGCTGCAGGTGCCTCTCTCTCTTTCACATTATCTCCCCTTTCATCTTAATTTCTCTCTGTCTCTATCCAAAATAGATAAATAATATTTTTAAATACTAAACACATACTAAAACTTAATCTCAGAAAAACATACACAGAGAAGTTTAAAAAGAAAAGGCAATGATAGGACAATCTATGAAGAACTGATCAGGCATGTCTAGCTTTCTTCAAGGGAAGTTTATCAGATGGCATTAATTAGCATCTCAGACATGGATACAGGAAGGAAACATATTACACATGACCACTCATATAGTATTCATTAAATTATACAATGTTAAATTGGGCAATACTACCTTTGAAATTGTCTTAGAATTAGATGAATTCCTCTACACATGCAGAAATTAGGGTTTTTTTTTTATTTCATATCTTCACAAGCAGAGTTTAAAGCTAATTAGTTACCCATTTATTATCATTATCATACAGACATTTAGTCTAACATCTTACCTCTGTGTTGGGCTGAAATTACAACTGTGCCATACAAATAAGTAACTTTATTCTAAATATTAAAAATAAGCTTAAGGGGGCCTGATGGTGGTGCACCTGGTTGAATGCATATGTTATAGTGCACAAGGACCCAGGTTCAACCCCCGAGTCCCCACCTGAAGGCAGAAAGCTTTACAAGTAGTGAAGCAGTGCTGCAGGTGTCCCTCTGTCTCTCTCCCTCTCTCCCCACGCCACCAACTCTCTCAACTTCTGGCTTCCTCTATCCAATAAATAAATAGAGATAATAAAAAATTAAATCACCTTCCAATACATTCTAATTCTTTGTTCTGTGACAACCACTGTATTAAACATGGAGATCTAAATATGAAAATATATCTTTAATGGTTCAAACATCACAATGTAAAAAATGATAATAACTATGGGGAAGGCAGAACGGCATGCTCCGGATTTCTTCAAGTTCTTGAATATAACATCTGACCCTTTATTTGGCCTTTTATTCTGCTACTAAGATATATAGAGTTCAATATGAGTTTTCTGATTTAATAGTATATGTGATAATCTTAACATCTCACTTTTCTGGGTTTGATACAGTTTTTTAAAGTCCTTCTTAACATATATGCCCCAAAATTTTAAATAAATGGACAATTAGGTTTCTTGTTTTGTTGTTTTTTAATCTGTGCATCCTCCTGAAAAAATAAATATTACTAGCATTTATGAAGATGATCCTACTATTATAAGACACGAGCAAAATGTGAGACTTGTGAGAGCTATGGTGGTTATCTTTGGGAGGTACAAGGATAGGGATATAGAACTTTTGGTGTTGTGGAACTATAAGCTGTGATCTTACAATCTTTTAACAAACTATCAATAACAAATAAAAGTGAAAACACATCAGAGAATTTACAAACTGCTCAGACTTCTTGTATTCATAAGTAGGTATTGAATAGCAGTGAATATTAGATGTTAATCATTTTGAAATATAGTATAAAAATACAGAACTCAATTGACTTTAGAGTTAGAAAAAAAATCTAATGATAAAAACATACACCTAAGCAAATGATGGCACAGCTATATAAAAAATAATGTCAAAGGACATAAATTATGGTGATGTTGTGTATGATACAGCAAATCCTAACAAAGGTATATTTCAAAGTTAACCCAATTACCAAATAATGTGATTATAGCAATAACTATCTATTACCTTCTTAAAACCTAAGACAGCAGGAACCTCCCACTTCCTCTATAGAGCCTATATTTCCTACACTCTTGGAACCTCTAGGGTGGGGCTCACTTTCCTGCATGCTTCTCTCAATTCATATCAAATGATATTGCATCCACCGATGCCAACCTAATCAACACAATGAGTACCTCAGTATGCTACACTTCAGACGGTGTCCAGAGACTTCAGGCATAGAATATCAACCCTTCAACCTCATTACTAAGGAAAAACCTTTCCTTTCATAGTATTCTCTAATTCCATTCCAGAAGGTTCACTTCCTAACAAAGTCCCAAAAGCTAGATATATACCAGTTCCAGTGAGATAGTGTTGGGACCTGCTTGGCCTCGATCTAGGCCCAGCAGACACTCCCGAAGCCTGGCTCGAGTTTCACTGATGGTCACTAACTTCCTCAGAGTGACACAGCACTTCCTGTGAGCCATGCCTGAATTCACCTCTGCCCTCCAACTGATGATGTGTAAAGAGCATAGGCCCCACAACGGTGACACCACCTCACACCACCTCTAACATCATCTCACCATATCTTTCCATCCCCGCCTACCACCCCCTGCCTATAAAGAATGACCTTTTCCTCAATAAAGCAAGTCACTGCCTTAACAGAACTCACGACTTGGTGTCTTTTCTTTTCTCAAGTCATTGACACTCACCCTCCTGCTCAGCCCCAAAATGTGGGTCCAGCTGGTCCAGATCTCCCTCTTCACAACTACCTGTCTGGGAGAACCCGACAGACTGATTCCCCGTGTGAGGCTGCTCAACAGAAGGACGCTGACGGGCCAATTGGTCTGCTGGTGAGTGTACCCCCATAAATTATGGGGCAGTCCTCTTCTCTTTCTTCCCCCTCTCACTTTGGCAACTCATGAAAGAATTGAATTTGTCACGACAACTGACGAGTTGTGTCTGGGGCTACTATCTGGTGAGTCTTGAAGGTCTGACTTACGATATTCAAGTAACAGTGGCCGGTCTGGTCATTGTCCCTGCCTTTACTGAATGATTGCCTCTGTGTGATTGTGTGTGAGCATGTTGTGAGCCTCACTGCTTTCGTGGCCATGGGGCGTGAGTGGGCTCTCTACCTGCGTGTCTGTGGAGTCGTTTCAGCTCAGTGGAGATTCTTGGCCATGCCAAGACCAAGGTCGGGGTTTATACGGCCACTCCTAAGCTAAGACTCCTTAAGGTCCCGCGAGGGGCCCGGCCAGGAGAGCACAGTTGATTGTCTGTCACGCCTCGGTTGCCAGTTCTTTTTCACCCCTTTTATTTCTAGTCCTATCATGGGTTCAACCTCATCCAAGGGGCAGCCAGATCCCTCCCTTGAATCCTTGCATATTTTACTTAAGAGTCAAGGCTTGACTCTTTCTGATAATCAAGCCCTTCAAGCCTGGGGGTGTCTACTCAACTTTGCCCCTTGGCTTCCTGTCTCCAACCTCTTTGACTGGAACACCTGGGACCCAGTAGAACAGTTGATCACTCGGGCACAGGTTGACCAAGGAGAGATTCCCCCTCTCGGGGTACTCCCTGCTATTGCAGCTCTGAAAAGCTGCTTTCCACCCAGGCCTCCCAAGGAAACCAAAGAAAGGCGGCCACAAAAGGAGACAGAGATTAAGATTGACCCAAAGATAGATGCACCCGATAAATTTCCCCCACCTTCCTCAGAGCCCCTGTACCCCTCTTTAGACCCCTTTGGTTGTGCTCCCTGGCCCAACATTAAGCCCTGTTCCTCCAAGTCCCCAACTCCTGAGTCACTCACTAACTCTTTCCGCACTCCTGGTCCCTTGCCTTCAGTACCCCCTCCCTATACGGGAGGGGCCTTTGGCTTAGGAGAAACTCCCCACCTTTATCCTGTCAATCTTAATCCCGGGGGTAACAGACCAGCCACCTGGTATTCCTGGGACCCCAGAGAATTAAAAGAACTAAAAAAGGCTGTGGCCAAAGATGGACCGATCTCACCCTGGGCAGATACTATTCTTGAGGGCCTAGCCCACCAGGCCTGCGTCACCCAGGATTGGAAAGAATTGGCTAAAGCCATCCTGCCTGGGCCCACATTTCTTAAATTTCTCGCCTATTTTAATGAAGAGTGCCGAGCCCAGGAAGAAAGAAACCGAAATGCCCAATCCCCCATCCCTATCACCGTTGGCATGCTCTCTGGCACCTCTGACCAATTTGCCATAGGTGCCCAACAGGCGGCTCGTCCCCCCCCCTCATCAAGATCAAATTAGAGCCATTGGTCTTGCGGCCTGGTGAAAGCTCAATGAGGGACCCACTGAATCCCCCATAGCAGGCATTAATCAAAAGGCCAGTGAGGACCTCCCCTTCTTTATCGATATGGTCCAGAAGAGCTTGCAAAGAAAATTTCTTGCAGGTGAACTTAGGGACCACTTTGTCAGATCATTGGTTTGGGACAGCATGAACACTGACCATAAACTTGCCTGTGCCAGGCTGCGCCAGCAGAGTCTTGATCATTGGATTATTGCTGCCAGAGATGTTGGTTCTTCCTCCCACCAGACTTGGCAGCACCCCTTACACAAACCCATAAAGAAGATATAGCCGTCCTAGTTAATACCCTCCAACAAACTTCAACTAGCAAAGGGCGCACTTGCTTTGGTTGCTGCAGAGAGGGCCACTTTAAGTGAGAGTGCCCTAACCAGGTAAGAAACCTCCCTAACCAATCCACGGGGGGGGGGGGGGGGGGGGGGGCTCATACACCCTGCCCCAAGTGCCAAAAGGGCTTTCATTGGGCCTGAGATTGCAAATCTAAATTCAGTCTCAACGGCCAACCTTTAAACTCCCTCAGGGGCCATCCCCAGCCCCGTTAAACAAGGGGAGGGGTCATGTCAGGGCCCATTGGACTGTGCCCCTGGTTCCCGGACTTAGATCTAAAATGACCCTTACTGTAGGAGAAAAGACCTTTAGGTTCCTCATTGGCACTGGAGCTGACCGGACAGTTATCCAAAAGGAGGAGGTTACTCTTTCCTGGCAGTTGTCCCCAGGACCCCCTCTATTGGAAGTGGGAGGGCAGTTCATGTCATGGGAAACCTCCACCTGGTTCCCTTGGGCTGATCATGAAGGCAATCATGGAGAGGTGCACCCCTTGGTGGTCTCTGGCCTTATGGCCAATCTCCTGGGCCAGGACATCCTCGGAGAAGCTGAGGCATTCATTACAACAGACCACAAGAGATTCTATTATGACCTCTTAGATGATGAGGAGTATCAGCAGTCCTTTGAACAGGGAAAGAAGATTCTCCCTAACTACAGGGGAGATCCCCATTTTGAGAAACTACGCAAGTCCTCGCTGCCGTTTCACCCCCAATCCTAAGGGCCACTGCTCGCCCCCCCAGTACCAAAAATTCAGTGGAAGCCGGGAGACCCCATATGGGTTGAGCAGTGTCCTCTTCCAACCTAAAAATTACAACAATTACATCAACTGGTCCAATAACAGCTAGAACTGGGTCATGTGAGGACTTCTACCAGCCCTTAGAATTCCCCCGTCTTTTTGATTAAAAAAGCAATTGGCTCATGGAGGCTTTTACATGATCTAAGAAAGATTAATGAAAGAATGGTCCTCCTTGGGACCCCTCAAAGAGGGCTACCCTGGAGGCCAGCAAGTCCCAGTTCATACCATTTGACCATAATTGACATTAAAGATTGTTTTTTCTCTATCCCCCTACACCCTGACGACTGCAATAAATTTGCCTTCTCTAACCCCTCCACCAACTTTAGGGGACCTGACTCTCATTTTGAGTGGACTGTCCTGCCCCAGGGCATGGCTAACAGCCCACCAATCTGCCAATATTATATGCGTTCCATTTTTTCTGCCCTCCAAAAAGACTCTGACGTCCTGTTCTACATTTATGTGGACGACATCATCCTGGGAGCCCCTAACCCTGCTGCCATCCATAAGCTCACTGCTCAGTGTCTCTCTATCCTTAAACAAAACCATTTCCAGATAGCCCCTGAAAAGATCCAAAAGATACCCCCTTTTAAGATTCTTGGATCTATACTATGCTTAGATTTGGTCTCCCCGGTCAAACCTCAGCTCCAGATCCAGGGCTCTTATACCCTCCCTCAGAGGCAAAAGCTGTTGGGGGAAATTAATTAGTTGAAATCTTGGATTCCCATCACTACCGAAGAGCTTCTCCCCTTCTTTGACATCCTAAGAGATGGTGATCTCTCCTCCAATATACCCCTGGGGCCTGATCACCTAGAGCTTCTTGCCAGGGTCCAGGCAGACATTGATTCAGTGGTTCTTAAACGCTACAACCCCAGTATGCCCCTCATCCTTTACATTTTCCCTGGAAAAACATTGTCCACTGCCCTGCTTGGTCAAAACAGTGAACCTGTTCATTGGGTTCATCTTTCTGTGGGAGGGGCCCCCTGAGTCTATTCCATGACTGATCAACTAGCTGATTATATTGTTAAGGGTAGGGACCTTTCTGTCTGACTCTTTGGAGTCAAACCTTCATCTCTTATCACCCCCTTCAAAAATACTGATTTCCTCTGGTTACAGAGGAACAATGGCCAGATTGCCCTGGCTCTAGAAGGCTTTCTTGGAAATACAGGCTGTCACTATGGGCCTTACAAATGGAAGAGCTCCTTTTCTAGACTTAAGTGGAGGCCTCCCCATCTCTTCCTCTCCCAGCCAGACCCTGATTATCTCACCATCTTTATTGATGGAGGGTGCTCGGGATACTCCATAGTTATTTTTCCTCCCCCTAGATGAGACAATCCGCCCACACCCATAAAGACAGATGTTCACGCTGTCTAGGAGTCGTCTCAGTTCAAAGAACTGTATGCAGTTGTCATGGCACTCGATGCTGTGCCTGAGCCATTTAACCTATTTTCTGATATTCTTTATGTTGTCAACCTACTACCCAATCTGGTTGAGGCCCATATCAGGCTTGACTCCAATCCCTTTACTTGTCGTATGCTTTACATTGGTTTGTTCTAACCATCCCCCACCAAGAGAATTGGATTAGTCCAGTTAATTTCGCGGGCCCACTTGGCCCCACCCCAAGGAACCCGGAGAGAGGGTTCCTGAGTTCGAGAGTGCCAGAGTTGGAGGGTTCCTGAGTTCCTGAGTTCGAGAGTTTCAGGGTTACAGAGTAAGAGAGAGTTCCAGTGTGCCAGAGTTTCAGAGGGTTCCCCAGTACGAGAGTTCCAGAGTGTCATAGTTGGAGAGTTCCTGAGTTCGAGAGTAAGGGAGAGGGTTCCTGAGTTCGAGAGTAAAAGAAAGAGTGCTTGCGCCGCCGCAAAGAGACAGCGGAGTTCTGTTTGGTGATTAGTTTGTCTTAGTTTATGAATCGTTGTTCCTGAATAAAGACATACAGCTTCCCTGCCCAGCCATTGTCTCTGCGTCTCTGTTACCCGCCCGTGAAGCCAACCCGGCCGGCTGGAGCCACCGGAAATTTAACATTTACTCTCTTGATGATCCAGACCCAAAACTTGCTTAAGCAAAGAAAAAACCCTCTGTTCATCCAACATCTTCGGGGACACCAAGGCCTTCCGGAACTCCTATCCTGAGGAAACTACATTGCTGACCAATTGGCCTCTACATTACAATTTCACACCATCTCTGAGGCCACACGGTTTCATTCCTTAACACATCTCAACTGGAGAGGCCTCCACCATAGGTTCTCGCATATCCCCACAAGAGAACTCAAAAAAAATAGTGCACACCTGCAAGTTCTGTCAGCCCTTTCTACAGGTGCCCCCTCTTCAGACCATGGGACATAACCCCCGGGGGCTCCGTCCTAATCATTTGTGGCAAACTGATGTTACCCACTATCCTCCTTTTGGAAAACTCAAATATATCTTTTTGACAATTGATACCTTCTCCCATGCGTGCTGGGCATCTGCCCACTCCAGAGAAAAATCTAAACATGCTAGCAGTCACATGCTTCAGTGCTTTGCCATCCTTGAACTTCCAGACCAGCTTAAAACTGATCATGGCCCATGCTTTGTCAGCAAATCCTTTTCACCTTTTCTCCCCAAGATGTGTGATGGAGGATTTGGTGACCCAGGACAAGCCTGGAATGCTGTTGAAAAGATCATGGGAAAAGTGCTGTTTCTATGCCAACCGGTCTGGGATCATCCAAGACAAGATAAAGAAGCTTCAAGAAGATCTAGAAAAAAGGAGGAGAGAGTTCCAAGACAGCCCCCTGTGGACTGGCCTCCATGGCCTGCTACCCTATTTCCTCCCCTTTCTAGGCCCCCTCCTTCTCCTTCTCCTCCTCTTGACTGTGGGGCCTTGCTCAGTAAAGCACACAGTTTATCCAGCAAAGGCTAGAGGAAATACGGCTTCACCAAGTTGAGGTCCACTAACACAGACTCAGGACTCTGGATCCTGAAGGCTACGAACCTTCCCTGGCACTCCAGTAGACCAATGACAGGTCAGATCTCAGAAAGACTGAGACAACCTAAGACAGGTCATGGAGCCAATACCCAAAAGCCAGAGCGAGGCATAGTATCCAAGAATGGATAAGATCACTGGCGTGGTGACAACCTAAGACAGGAGCTATGCAACCTGGCATTACAAAAACAGAAGGGGGAGATGTTGGGACCTGCTTGGCCTTGATCTAGGCCCAGCAGACACTCCCTAAGACTGGCTTGAGTTTCGCTGATGGTCACTAACTTCCTCATAGTGACACAGCACTTCCTGTGAGCCATGCTTGAATTCACCTCTGCTCTCCAACTGATGATATGTAAAGAGCATAGGCCCCACGACAGTGACACCACCTCACACCACCTCTAACGTCATCTTACCCTATCTTTCCATCCCCACCTACCACCCCTGCCTATAAAGAATGACCTTTTCCTCAATAAAGCGAGTCACTGCCTTAACAGAACTCATGACTTGGTGTCCTTTCTTTTCTCAAGTCGTTGACACTCTCCCTCCTGCTCAGCCCCAAAAGGCTGATCTCCCTCCTCGCAACTACCTGTCGGGGAGAACCCAACAAGATAGAGCATATGTTTACATGTGTCCATAAATTAGGGTAAAATATATACCTGAAAGTAAAAATACACAATAATCTGCAGTGAGTCAGTATAAAGTTCATAATGAAATAGTGTCTTCGTAGACTTAGATACCCTCTTTACCTACTTCCTATTATACTTCTCTCACTCACTCCAAAGCTAACCTTATCAAAGCAAGGACTGAAAAAGCCAATAAGGGCAAAAGAATGGAATACTTTAAGAACGACTCTTTAGTCAGTATCTGGCCACTCCATGAGCTGGGGTCCTATTTGGGGAGTCTTGAGAATCCCAAACAAACATGATAGGCTTAGACCTCAAATAAATCCCTCTCTCCATTGTTAATATTCATATCTATCAAGAACAACAAAATAGACCACCTTGTGGGTCCCCAGAGAACCTTGCCCTCAAGTTGGATCAACAAGGACAGAGAATGTTCCATCCTCTGAAGGGAGACTGGACAGCATACTCTATGCTACACCTGAGGAAGATGGGTCCTTATATCAGGGCAGCTTGGAACATTCCTACTCATGACCATAGAAGTTGAGCTCAGATCTGCAGGGATGTAGAGGTCATATGGATTCCTAAGCTGAATATGGGCTTCAGATCACATCAAATTAACATGGTTTACAGTCAACAATATTTATAACCCTTTCGCATATTTGGGAGCTACTCTCTTCCCAGATCCAGCTATCTGGTCCTTTTTCCAGGAATGACATCATCTCCCCAGACAATAACTTGGATCTACCTGCATATCAGATTTCAAACTCAGGGGAAAAAGAAAAAGAAAAAGAGAAAAAAAAAAAAAACTAGTATAGACACAGGCCCTTTGTAATATAACTTAAATATGCCTACTAGCTACCTACAGAATGGAGACCGCCACAAAAATTTTTCATCTGCACTATTCCAGCCTTTAGGTTCATAATCGATCAACAATTTGTTTGGCTTTATATGTTAACTCTTTTTTCAGCCACCAAGTTACAGGTGCTAGCATGGTGACAACCAGACTTCCCTGGACAGACCACCCCACCAATGTGCCCTGGAGCTCCAATTCCCTAGAACCCCACCTTACTAGGGAAAGAGAGAGTCAGGGTGGGAGTATGGATCAACCTGTCAATGCCCATGTTCAGCAGGGAAGGGGGAAGCAATAACAAGCCAGACCCTCTATTCCACAATGACCTTGGGTCCATACTCCCAGATGGGATAAGAATAGGAAAGCTAGAGGGGTTGGGCGGTAGTGCAGTGGGTTAAACACACATGGCACAAAGCACACGGACAGGTGGAAGGATCCCAGTTGGAGCCTCTGGCTCCCCACATGCTTTTCACAGGTGGTGAAGCAGGTCTGCAGGTGTCTCTCTTTCTCTCCCCCTCTCTGTCTTCTGCTCCTTTCTCCATTTCTCTCTGTCCTATCCAACAAGATGACACCATCAACAATAATAACTAAAACAACAAGGGCAACAAAAGAGAAAATAAATAAATTTAAAAAACTTTAAAAAAAGAATAGGAAAGCTATCAAGGGAGAGGATGGGATATGGAGTTCTGGTGGTGGGAACTATGTAGAGTTGTACCCTTCTTAGCCTATGGTTTTGTCAGTGTTCCTTTTTTATAAATAAAATAAAATCAATATTCTAAATTAAAAAAAACACCTAAATTGAAATCTTGTACCTATAATATGCTTTACTTGTGATATGCTGGTAATAATAATGCTCTCTGAGCATGTTTTATCATGTTAAAATAGGAATGCTGTCTATTTAATAAGGTACTAAAAATAAAAAACAAAATAAATCTCTACGTAAGTGCTTCATAGACAATAAAACGTAATGTGGCAATGTTATTCCTATAACCAAATTGGTTGACATAGAACAAAATGTTCCATTCTGTAATTACTGAAATTCAGAAAAATATGTTGTAACAAATTAAAATTTCAGTAGTAGTAATAGCTGCAATTTATTGAGGTTTTATTATGTACCAAGCAATACCATGTACTTTATAAACATTGTCTTCTTTTGTTTTTGAGATAAAATTTTTTGAATGTATGAAATCTATTTCATTTTCCTTTTGTGCATAAGCAGGACTACATTTCTCAACTTAGCTATAATTAATTGAGGCAATATAGTTAGTATTAATCTAACCAGGTCTGCTTGGAAAGTGTGCTACATCATTTTTTTTCCTATGTTGTAGTTCAACAGTTAGACCAATATAAATGTTTATGTCAACCTCTGGTGCCAAGAACTGAAGAGTGCTAACAATTACAGTTCTTCTGTCAGCTTCTGGTTTCTGACTGATATTTTAGATCAAAATCTCCTCCTCAAAGTTCATATTCTAGCTTGACGTATTGGAATGCATTATGAACAAGAAACAAACTTTTGTTGTGTTTAGCTACCATAGTTTTGGAGTTATTTTCCAGGAGCCAAAACCTTAGCTAAGTCTCTCACATAACAGGTGAACGGACATTCCGATCATTGGAACTGCGATTACCATCTAACTGTTTGGAAAGTTGCTCACCCACCTCCCTCCCCCCACTACCTTAGCAGAACTTCCTCATGGTGTGTGCTTAAAATGCGGCTGTAAAATAAAATTTTGAGAGCTTGATCAGAAACCTGTCTTGCTCTCGTTCTTCGTGTCTCTTGTCCCCTCCATTCTCTCACCCCCTACCCTAGGTTTCCGTCGATAACCCCACAGGCCGGGGCAGTTATTGATTACAGATATTAACATTAATTACCCTGCCTACTAGAATTCAAAAAAGAGTGAGAGATTTGTAAAACCATAAAATTCATAGAAGAAAACATTGACAAGACTCTACATGGTGTCATGATGTCAATTGGGGAAATCCCTTTAGGGACTGGGATAGAAAAACAAGGAAAGCAAAAACAAAAATGAACCAAAAACACTTCATAAAACTGAAACACTTCTACACAGCAATATATATGTATATATCCACAAAAATATATCCCACTGATTGGGAAAATAAATCTACACTGCAGTATAAGATAAAAAGTCTAATATGCACACACACACACACACACACACACACACACACACACAGACACACATTTAGAGATATATATTTGGAGAGAGATAGAAAGATTCACAAAATTCGGGAACAAAAAGAATACAACTACCATAATATAAAGTGGGAGAAAGAACTGAAAGACGCTTTCTACCAACTAGGATATTTAAATGGCCAATAGGTATATAAAAAGTCAGTCACTGTCTATCCTAGAAATGTGCGTTGAAAGGGTAAAATGGAGGGAGTCAGGTGGTAGCACAGCGGATTAAGCACACATGGTGCAAAGCACAAGGACCGGCTTAAGGATCCTGGTTTGAGCCCCCAGCTCCCCACCTGCAGGGGAGTCTCTTCACAGGAGGTGAAGCAGGTCTGCAGGTGTCTATCTTTCTCTCCCTCTCTCTGTTTTGCCCTCCTCTCTCCATCCTCTCTGTCCTATCCAACAACAATGGCATCAATAACAACAACAATAAAATATTTTTAAATTATTTTTAAAATAAATAAATAAAGTACAGAAACAGAAAGCTCTGGGGAAGACGGGAGTGAAATGGACCCTTTTTTATATTTATTTATTCACTTTTGTTGCCCTTGTTATTTTATTGTTGTAGTTATTATTGCTGTCATCATTGTTGGATAGGACAGAGAGAAATGGAGAGAAGAGGAGAAGACAAAGAGGGGGAGAGAAAGATAGACACCTACAGATCTGCTTCACTGACTGTGAAGCAATTTTCCTGTAGGTCGGAAGCCAGTCCTTGCGCTTTGAGCCATGTGCACTTAACCCACTGCGCTACAGCCCTGCTACCTGACTGGACCCTTTTAAGCAGTTAATATGATTATAAATTGATGCAGTTTTTAAAAGTATTTTAAAATGAACCTACCACATCATCTGGCAATTTCTGTCTTAGGCATGTGTCCAGAGAATACAAATAAACTTATCCAAAGATTTATACACATGTCTATGTCCATAGAAATGCTATTTGTAATATTCAAAATTTGGAAATAACACAAATATTTAATAACATATGAGTGGTTAAGGAAATCTGTGGTATATATACTAATAATAGAATTCTATTCAAGTATAAGCAATGATGAGATATTTTCTTTGTTACAATATGAAAGAATTGGGAAATTATTACTATTTCACCCTTTTTATTTATTTATTATTTCATTTATTTATTCCCTTTTGTTGCCCTTGTTGTTTTATTGTTGTAGTTATTATTGTTGTTGCCATTGTTGGATAGGACAGAGAGAAATGGAGAGAGGAGGGGAAGACAGAGAGGAGGAGAGAAAGATAGACACCTGCAGACCTGCTTCACCACCTGTGAAGCGACTCCCCAGCAGGTGGGGAGCCGGGGTTCGAACCGGGATCCTTATGCCGGTCCTTGTGCTTTGCGCCACCTGCGCTTAACCCACTGCGCTACAGCCCGACTCCCCCCCCCTTTTTTTTAATCTTCCCTGTCTCAACAGATGGAGTGGAAAAACATGATAAAAAAGAAAGAAAGACAGAAAGAAGAAGAAAGAAAGAAAGAAAGAAAGAAAGAAAGAAAGAAAGAAAGAAAGAAAGAAAGAAAGAAAGAAAGAAACTTGGAAAATATACTGGTGTGATCCTGAAAAGGGATAATATTGATGGGGAGAAAATTCTAAATCTGTAGTTAACAAGGGAAGGTCACATATCCAAAACACAGTTCTAAATAAAATAATGGAGATTTTAACCAAAAGGCAATAGAAAATTATCCCTAATATCTATACCCTAAGTACACTCCAATTGAGAATCAGGATAATATCACCGGATTGAAACAGAAAGAGTATCATGACAAGGATTTTTCTCTGAGAAGTTTTTAAAAGAGCCAAAAGTTATTATAGATAGCAAAAATCAAGACCCTACTGGGGTCTTTTTTTTACCCTACTGGGTATAAAGCCTCTGGAATGGATCTATAACTACAGAAAACCTTAAGCGTGTTATTACTTCATTTTTAATTGTTATAGAAAAGATCTATGTGATCTTTTTCTGTTTCTTTTACCTGATATTTATCTATTCGTATACAAAAACTTAAGATCACCAGAGAATTCAAGGGAAAAATAGTCTGAAGAAACAACTCAAAAACAGAACAACAAACAAAATAGCATTTAATTAACCCCAAAATACAAAATATTAAATAAATTTATTTGAGTTTATACTTATGATTAAGTAAAGACAAAGAAAAATATTATTTGCATAATAATTCAAAATAATTTATGTAGATGATCAGCTATTTAGCTGATAGTGCAAAATTCCTTACTTCTCAAATATGTCCTGTACACAATGTATTCCTTTTAGAAAGTTTACTACTAAAAGGGTTAAAATAGACTAATCGTGAAGAAGAATATCTCACCAATGATCAAGGGGAACACACACACATATATATATATATAATGAAATACTACTTGCCTGTTAAAAATGATAATGTCGTATGCTTTGCCTCGTCTTAAATGGAACTTGACAGAGTCATGTTAAGTGAGATAAGCCAAAAAGAGAAATACTACATGATCTCACTTGTAAGTGGGACTTAAGAAAGAAGACATAAAGGGGAAACATAAAATGCTATTTGGACTGGGTGTAGTGTATTGCTCCAAAGCAAAGGACTCTGGGAAAGGAGGTGAAAGAAGTGATGGAGAGGAAGTTAAGATCTTGGTATACAACAGTAGAAAGGAAACTAATTTGGATGTGCAAGTTTTCTACATTTGTGGAGATGAAGAATTGTACCTTTGTACAATTGTAAATCATCATCCACCGGAAAAAAAATCATCTTAAAATAATTATAATGAAAAATCATATTGATAGAGCTATTATTGATATGATATGATAAAAATGAAGTTTTATGCCTTTAGACAAGCCTCTAATTCTAACCTAGTTGAAAATTGTCATTTCAAACATTTTTGAAAAATCTAACAAGTTCCAGTTAAGGAAAAACCTACAAAATACATAACCAATATTTAGAACTGTAGATCTCAAAAACAAAGTTTGAGGAAGCATTACTTTCAAGATGCACTTAAAGAGACAGGCTGACTATGTGATATACTGAAATAGATCCTAGAAAACACACACACCATCGGGTACAAACTAGGGAAATCTGACTAACATATGTTCTTTAGTTAATTAAAAAGGAGATATCTCCAAGTATTTTCTTAGTAAAACCAAAAATGAAAATTGGTAGTGCTAAGTATTGATGAGTATGTGGAATAACTGTAACTTCTATGAACTATTCATGGGCTATAAAGTGGTATGAAAATCACCCTGGAAACAATTTCACAGTCTCTTACATAGTCAAACACACATCTATTCCAAGATGTAAATATTAAATTAAAATATATGTCCATACAGTATTTGCACACATATAACAGTTTCATTTATAATGGATAAAACCTCCAAAACAGCATAAATGTTCCTTAGCAGTTGAATGAATGGACTGTGGTATATTCATGTGCCAGGCTATATTCCCTCTGATGTAAAAGAAAAAAAACTGATGGCATATGCATGAGTGAACTGATGGCATATGGCATGAGTGAACCTCAAAACCTCATATTAGTGAATTAAATCAGTTTGGGAAAAAATGTGCATTTTGCATGAATTCAATATGTAACAGCTTAGAGAATGCAAATTAATCTCAAGTATTTCCTGTGAATGGGAACAGAATGTAAATGGATTACAAAGAACAAAAGAAAACTGTTGAAAGTGAAGGAAACATTTGTTATCTTGATTGTGCTGATGCTTCATGGTTACATATTCTGTTTATGTTTATTTACTCCATTTACACCTTGCAATTGGTTTAACAAGATCAGAAAAGTCTGGAGGGTCAGAAAGTAGATCTTCCCATTGGAATAATGTCAAGGTTCAAGCTCCAATAATATACAGGAGTGCCACGGCACCAGAGGCATATCTCTCCCTCTCTCTCTCTCTCTTTTTATCTCTCTGTCTCAGTCTCTAATTATTTTGGCATTGTCTTTATACATTTATTAGCTAGAGACAACAAGAAGTTGAGAGGTATGGGGGTAATAGAAAGGGAGAAATACCTATAACACCGCTTCATCACTTTCAAAGCTTTCCACCTGCAGGTGGGGACTGGGGGCTCAAACCTAGATCCTTGTACATCATAACTTGTGTGCTCAAGCAGGTTTGTGATCACTAAGCCCAAAAATTACACACACACACACACACACACACACACACACACACACACACACACACACACACACACACATTAACCATAGCACTGCTCAGCTTTAGCTTATGGTATTGCAGAGGATTAAACCTGAAAATTTAAAGTCTCAGGCGTGAGTCTCTTTGCATAACCACTAGTCTATCTTCCTCCTCCTTCTCATTCCTCCTCTTCCTCCTCCTCCTCCTTCTTTCCTCCTCCTTCTTTCCTCCTCCTCCTCCTTCTTCTTCTTCTCTCTCTCTCTCTTTCTCTCTCTCTCTCTAGCTAAGAAAATGTTGGCGAAGGGACAGAGAAACCCTGTATATATGAGGCCTCAATTAAGTAAAAAAAGAAAAAATGAGAATGGGTTTTAAAATTGTGTTCCCTAACTGATTGTCATGTTAATGCAAGAAGCAGCAGATTGCCTAAATGAAATAATTTGTAAAACAAAACAAAACAAAAAAAAAAACCTCTTTTAAAAAATTCATACTTTTTTTTTAGTTTTTAGTAAATTTAAATCCACAATGGGGACAGAAGCACACAGAATCTGTAGATAATATCAATAGTAAAAGATTGCTTCATGCCAGGATATAACATAGAGATTATGGAAGTTTTTGATGCCTCAGGCTCCAATGTCTCAGGTTCAATCCTCAACACCACCATGAGTCAGAGCTAAGCAGTGCTCTGGTTAAACCTAAAAAAAATAAAACTGCTTCACAATTTTGCATGACATTTTCCATAGGCATGAGTCAGCCTTTCTCCAAATCACCTGGTTTTGGTTTGAAATCCACTATTATTATATTGTTCTTTCTTTTTATAAATGCATAATACTATGTCTTGCCTGAACATAATTCATTTTCATTTCAAGTAGAAACTGCCTTAATTTGAATCAGAGCTTCTGCTTTCTCCCTGGGGCTTTTGAGGAGCCACTTATGGTCAGCAAAAATGACCTTAAACCTCAGCCTCCCAGACATAATTGGTGTTTGTCTGTAAGTCTTCACTAAAAATAATAATAATAATAAAAAAACACATAGGAAGTTCCATGAATTAGTAGGACTTTTATGATATAGTACATCACTCCAAAGTAGAGAAATTTACAGAACAAAAGTTTATTAAGCCTTCAAAGGTCACGATTTTAGTCTGGGCGAATTGGAGTTTTTCTACTCTCTTCTGAGATCATTTAGTCAACTGAATCAGCTGTCACACTGTCAAAATATCAGATGACTTTAGTTCCACTGACTCAGTTTTTCCATGTGATCTCTTCTCCTCTAGCACATCATAATGAACCTGCTCTCCTAGCAGACTGTCAGGTTTTTTGTGAAAGAGGAGAAACAAACAACACCTACTGAAGTCTCATCTGTGCAGGTTGGACTGTGACAATTCTGTGAAAAAAACAATTTCATCAGAAAAGACCATAAGACCATTGTGTTTTTTCACACATTATCTTGGTCTAATAATTGAAGCTGTGATAAGACTATAGTTTGGGAATCTCAGGACTCCCTGACTAGGGACCCAGCTAATAGGGTGGCCTGATAGTGACTAAAGAGTCATCATTAAAGTATGCCAGTCTCTTGCCTTTATTCAGCTTTTGCAGTCCTTACTTTTATAAGGTTTGCTTTGGAGTGAGTGAGGGAAGTATAATAGGAAGTAGGTGAGGAGGGTCTCTAAGTCTAAGTAGACACTATTTCATTAGGAACTTTATGGTGTCTTTTTAGGTCTTTCTACTTACTTGCTGCATATACTGACTCACTGCCAACTATTGTGCATTTTTGCTTCCAGGTATGTATTTCGCCCTAATTTATGGATACATGTGAACATATGCCCTATATCATGTGGCCTGGTCTATATCAAGGTTTTGGGACTTTGTTAGGAAGTGAACCACTTGGAATGGAATTAGAGAATCCTATGAAAGGAAAGGTCTCAAGCAAGTAATGCGGATGAAGGGTTGACATGACATCTGATATGATCCTGATATCTCTGGACACAGTCCAAACAGGTCCCTGCTGTCTTAGGGTTTAAGAAAGCATTAGACAGTTATTGCCTTAATCAAATTATTTGGCAATTGGTTTGACTCTGAAAATTCCTTTGTTAAGATTTTCTGTATCATACACAACATTACCGTAATTTATGTCCTTTGACATTATTTGTATATAATTTATATCCTTTGACATTATTTGTATATATAGCTGTGTCTTATATAGTAATGCCATGATGGGCCTAGACTTGGAATAGATCCCTCTCTCCATTGCTACTGGTCATCTCTATCAGGAACAATACAATATACCTCTTTGTGGGCCCCCATAGAATCTTGCCCTCAACTTGGATCAACCAGGGCAGAGAATGTTCCAACCTCTGAAGAGAGGATGAACAACATAACTCTATGTACCACTTGAGGAAGGTGGATTCTGAAATTGGGGCAGCTTAGAACATTTCTACTCATTACCACAAAATGTGAGCTCATATCTATTGGAATGCAGAGGTCACATAGGCTCCTAAATTGACTATGGGCCCCAGATTACATCAAATCTATGGGGTTTCCAGTCAACAATATTTATATATCTTTCCCATATTTGAGAGCTACACTCTTCCTTCATCCAGCTTTCTAGCCCTTTTTCCAGGCATCATCTCCCCAGACAATAATTTGATCCACCTGCATATCAGAGGTAGGCTCAGAAATAAAAAGAAAAACTTGTATAGTCATGGGCTCTTTGGATTATACCTTAAATAGGAATACCAACTATCTAAAAAATGGAGAACCCCCAACTCTTCATTTGAACTATTCCAGCCTTTAGTTTTATGATTAGTCAACAATTTGCTCATATGTTAACTTTTTTTCAGCCATCAGGTTCTAGATGCTAGCATGATGCCAACCAGACTTCCCTGGGCAGACTACTCCACAAATTGTTCTGGAGCCCTGCTTCCCCAGAACCTCACCCCTCTAGGGAAAGAAAGAGACAGTCTTGGACTATGGATCGGATCAACCTGTCAGTGCCCATGTGCAGCGGGGAAGCAATTACAGAAGACAGACCTTCCATCTTCTACATACCATAATGACACAGAATCCATACTCCCAGAGAGATAAAGAATATTAAAGCTATCAGAGGATGGCATGGGATACAGAGTTCTGGCGGTGGGAATTGTGTGGCGCTGTTACCCCTCTCAATCTATGTTTTTTGTCAGTGTTTCCTTTTTTTTTTAATTTTTTATTCAAGAAAGGATTAATGAACAAAACCATAAGGTAGGAGGGGTACAACTCCACACAATTCCAACCACCCAATCTCCATAACCCACCCCCTCCCATGATAGCTTTCCCATTCTCTAGCCCTCTGGGAGCATGGACCCAGGGTCGTTGAGGGTTGCAGAAGGTAGAAGGTCTGGCTTCTGTAATTGCTTCCCTGCTGAACATGGGCATTGACTGGTTGGTCCATACCCCCAGTCTGCCTCTATCTTTCCCTACTAAGGTGTGTCTCTGGGGAAGCTGAGCTCCAGGACACATTGGTGGGGTCTTCAATCCAGGGAAGCCTGGCCAGCATCCTGGTGGCATCTGGAACCTGGTGATTGAAAAGAGAGTTAACATACGAAGCCAAACAAATTGTTGAGCAATCATGGGCCCAAAGCTTGGAATAGTGGAGAGGAAGTGTTAGGGAGGTACTCACTCTAGTGTACTTCTGCTTTCAGGTATATATTTTGCAGTAGTTTATGGACACGTATGAACATAAGCTCTCTCTGACAGAAACTGGTGTATATCTAGGTTATGGGACTTTGTTAGAAAGTGAACCACCTGAGATGAAATTAGAGTATACTATAAAAGGAAAGGTCTCACCAGAGTAATGAAGCTGAAAGGATGTCATTCCACACGTGAAGTCTCTGGACACAGTCTGAGGTGAAGCATGTTGAGGTGGCAATCGTTGCATTGGTTAGGTTGTGATCTGCGGATGCAATATTACTTGATATGGATTGGGAGACACATATGGGAAAGTGGGCCCTATCCAAGGGTTCCAGGACTGGGGGAGGTAGAGGCTCTATAGTGGAGATGTGAGGTTCCTGCTGTCTTAAGGTTCCAAAAGACAATCGATAGTTAACGTTTTCATCACATTATTTGGTAATTGGGTTAACTTTGAAAAGTCCTTTTATTATGGTTTGCTGTACAGTATCCAGTATCTTGTATATAGCTGTGCTATTGGATGCTTCTAGTCTACTTGGTCTAGGCTTTTGAGAGAGTCCGCATATCAAATACACAGCCTATATATAAAAAAGATTCAGTTTGTGTTTTGAGAAACTTTGAGACATACAACTGATTTTCCGACTCTCATATTAATTAACTACTGATTTATATATCTACATTTTGCTAGGAGTGTACATAAACACCATTACCACCACCAAAAGACTGTGACCCATACCTCCCACCCACTCCCACACCACACTGGCCCAGGAAGCTGCATGTCTACCCCTCACCACAGGGTTTTTAATTTGGTGCCCTACTTACAATTTGGTCAGGTCCTGCTTTTAGTTTCCCTTTCAGATCTTTTTAGTCAACTTCTGTTGATGAGTGGGATCATCCCATACTCATCTTAATCTTTCTGAATTAGTTCACTTAACATAATTCCTTCTAGCTCTAGAGAGCCTCCTTTTTCCATTTAATCCTTTGGGCCACCTTATCAAAGATTAGATGCCCATAGGTGTTGGGATTTATTTCTGGGCTTTCAATTCTGTTCCACTCATCTATGTGCCTATTTTTGTTTCAGTACCATGCTGTTTTGATGATGATGACTTTATAATATAGTTTAAGGTCTATGAGTGTGATGCCTCCATTTCTGTTTCTTTTCCTCTAGATGGTTTTGGCAATTCTAGGTGATTTCAGGTTCCAGATGAATGATTGTAGTGTTTGTTCTATTCTCTTAAAGAAGCTTGGTGGAACTTTGATGGGTATTGCATTAAATTTGTATATGGCTCTGGGGAGAATATTCATTTTGATGATATTTGTTCTTCCAATCCATGAGCATGGTATATCTTTCCATTTCTTGGTATCAGTTTCTATTTCCTTGAGTCGCGACTCATAGTTTTCAGCATACAAGTCTTTCACTTCTTTGGTCAACTTTATTCCTACGTATTTGATTGATTTTGGTTGAAACAGTAAATGAGAGTGATTTCTGGATGTCTTCTTCTTCTGATTTAGTGTTTTCATAAAGAAATGCCACTGATTTTTGTACATTGATTTTGTAGCCTGATACCTTGCTATATTGCCTAATAATGTCCAGTAATTTTCTACTGGATTCTTTAGGTCTTTCTATGTATATTATCATATCATCTGCAAATAGTGAGAGCTTGACTTCTTCCCTTCCAATCTGTATTCCTTTGATTTCTTTTCTTGCCTGATTGCTATGGCAAGAACTTCCAATACTATGTTGAAGAGTAACGGTGACAGTGGACAGCCTGTCTAGTCGCCGATCTGAGGGGGAATCCTTTCAGCTTCTGTCCATTGAGTATGATGTTGGCTGTAGGTTTGCTATATATAGACTCCACTATCTTGAGGAATTTCCCATCTATTCCCATTTTTTGTAGAGTTTTGAGCATGAATGGGTGTTGGATTTTGTCAAAGGCTTTCTCTGCATCTATTGAGATAATCATGTGGTTTTTGGCTTTGCTTTTATTGATGTGGTGAATGACATTGATTGACTTATGGATGTTGAACCAGCCTTGCATTCCTGGCATGAATCCCACTTGGTCGTGATGAACAGTCTTTTTGATATGTTGCTGTATCCGGTTGGCCAAGATCTTGTTTGGCCAAGATCTTGTTTAATATTTTGGCATCTTTGTTCATCAGAGATATTGGTCTGTAGTTTTCCTTTTTTGTTCTGACCCTATCAGATTTTGGTATCAGGGTGATGTTGGCTTCATAGAAGGTGGAAGGTAGTATTCCTGTTTCTTCAATCTTATGGAAATAGCTTAAGAAGGATGGGTATTAACTGTTTCCTGAAAGTTTTTTAGAATTCGTTTGTGAAGCCCTCTGGTCCAGGACTTTTGTTGTTGGGGAGATTCTTAATAACGGTTTCAATTTCTTTGTCTATGATTGGTGCATTTAGATTTTGTAGTTCTTCTTGGTTCAGTTTTGGAAGTGTATTAGTTTCTAGGAATTGCTCCATTTCTTCCAGATTCTCTAGCTTGGTGGCATATAGTTCTTTATAGAAGTTTCACAGGATTCTCTGGATTTCTGTGGTGTTGGTTGTGATATCTCCTCCATCGTTTACAATTCTATTAATTTGAGTCTTATCTCTTTTTTGTTTGGTGAGTCTGGCTAGAGGTTTGTCAATTTTGTTTAATCTTTCAAAGAACCAACATTTGGCTTCATTGATCTTTTGTATGGTTCTTTTATTTTCGATGTTGTTTATTTCTGCTCTAACTTTAGTGATTTCTGTCCTTCTGGCTTTAGGGTTCCTTTGTTCCTCTTCCTCTAAGTCCTTGAGGTGTGTAGTAAGGTCGTTCATTTGGGCTTCTTCTTGGTGTTTAATATGTGATTGTATTGCTATAAGTTTCCCTCAAAGTACTGCTTTAGCTGTGTCCCAAATATTTTGATAGGTTGTGTCTTCATTTTCATTAGTTTCCAGGAACATTTGAATTTCCTGCTTGAGTACGTGTATGACCCAGTGGTTCTTAAGGAGCATATTTTTTAGTTTCCAAATTCTGTGTCTTTTAATAATTTTCTGTTTGTTGTTAAATGTTAGTTTTACTCCACTGTGGTCTGAGAAGATACTTGGGATGATTTCAATGCTCTTGAATTTATTGATGCTGTCTTTGTGGCCTAACATGTGATCTATCCTTGAGTATGTGTTATGTTGATTTGAAAAGAAGGTGTATTCCATTTTTTTGGGGTGGAGGAGTCTGAAAATGTCCAAGAGATCTAGTCTGTCAATCTCTTCATTCAATTCTCTTGTATCTTTATTGGTTCTCTGCTTTGTTGATCTTAGTGTGAGAGTGGGGTATTGAAGTCTCCCACTATTATTGTATTACTATTGATGTATTTTTGAAATTCTTTCAATAGATGCTTAATGTATTTAGATGGTCCAATGTTGGGTGCATAGATGTTAATAATTGTTAAGTCTTCTTGGCTGATTGATCCTCTAATCATTATGTAATGTCCTTGCATATCTTTTATTACTTTATTTAATTTAAAATCTATCGTGTCTAGATGAGAATTGCTTTTCCTGCCCTTTTTTGTGGTCCATTAGCCTGTATGATAGTTTTCCATCCTTTCACTTTAAGTCTGTGTTTATCTTGTTGTGACAGATGGGATTCTTGCAAGCAGCATATGGTTGGGTTATGTTTTCTGATCCATCCCCCCACCCTGTGCCTTTTAATGGGTGAGTTTAATCCATTGACATTTATTGATATTATGGATTTAATGTATTGTAGTGCCATTGTTAAAACAAAAGTTGTTTGCTCTTATATATTGCAAGTATTATAGTGATATTCTTGTTTATAAGAGGTCTTTTAGAACCTCTTTCAGGGCCAGCTTGGTGATGGTTGCCTCCTTTAACTGTTGTTTATCTAAGAAGGTTTTGATCCCTCCATCTAGTTTGAATGAAAGTCTAGCAGGATATATTATCCTTGGTTGAAACCCTTTCTCATTCAGGGCTCGATAGATATCTTGCCACTCCCTTCTGGCTTTTAGAGTTTGAGTGGAGAAGTCTGCAAGTAATCTTATGGGTTTTCCCTTGTATTTGACTTTTTGTTTCTGTCTTGCAGCCTTTAGGATCCTTTCTTTATACTTATTTCTTCTCATTGTGACTATGATGTGTCTTGGTGTCTTCAGGTCTGGGTTGATTCTGTTTGGTACTCTCTGGGCCTCTTGAATCTTGATGTCCTTTCTGTTATTCAGGTCTGGGAAGTTTTCTTCTATTATTTCCTCTAGAATGTTTGCTTCCCCTTCCTCTCTTCCTCTGGCAGGCCAATTATACGAATGTTACTTCTTTTGAGATCATCCCATATGTCTCTGTTGTTTTCAGTGTCTCTCAATCTCTTTTTAAGCTCTTTCACCTCTTTCTTAGTTTTCTCTAACTCATCCTTTGTCTGACTAATTCTGTTTTCTGCTTCTATTAGTCTTCTTTCCCTTGCCTCAGCTTCTTTCTTCATTACAGCTATTTCAGCTTTCAGTTCTCTAATTGTCTCAAGATAATCAGTATTTTCCTTGGGGGTCTCAACTGTTGTCTCCCTAATACTGCCATTACTTTCCTCCAATGTTGTTTTCATTTCTGTGATTAATAAGTTTATTATTGCTTGCATACTTTTCTTATCTATGGTTACTTCTGGCTGATTTGTAGTTTCTTCTGGGCTCTTGTCTTCATTCATTGGAGTAGCAGTTTTATTTGTTTTTGATCTACCCATTTTTTTATTTATGTGTTTATTTTTTATGCTCTGTTGTTCCTCAGTTGTTGTGTCTTGAGTACAAGTAACACTGTACTAAATACTTTTATGACAATTGCACTCACCAACCTCAGGAATTACAGTAGCAACTGAAGTAAGTATTGAAGTAGTTTAATCGTTACTAGTTAGCCAAACAATTTCTCCAGTCCGTGAAAGTAACCAAATCCCAGGAAGAAAGAGAAAAGAAAGAAAGGAGAGCAAGAATAGACAGTTATGCAAATCTACTATCCACTGTATATTCTAGGGGTAACAAGAGGGGAAAGGGAACTAGAGCAGAGATACAGACATAGAAAGTCCACTCTGAGTCAGATTTCTTCCCCAAAATAATTCACATATTCAGAAAGGCAAAGAAGAAGGAAGAAGTGTATGACAAGATTACAAAAGAGAGAGAGAGAGAGAGAGAAGAGAGAGAAAAGGGAGAAGATAAGAAAAAGTTTTGTAATGAAAGAGCAGTGAAAGGAAATTCCCAAATGTGTATCAGTGAATTCAAATAAGCACCCTGTTTGGTGGTGTGGGGGATACTGCTATGAGCTTGTCCCCAGGGACTGCTTATGGGGGGGGGTGCGGGAAGGAGGTATGCATTAAAATTAAAAGATAGGAAAAGAAAAAATTTTCCCCTTTTTTCCCTACTCTAATTCTTAACCCAAATTAAGTTATAGTCACCTCCTTGGTGTCACCACTAGGACCCCTTATTGGCTGGCCTGCTAAAGGCAGAAAATCCTACCGTTTCCAGGAGATGTGGTCAGAACTCAGCCACTAGCAGCTTCTCAGTCCGCCATCTTCCGGGAAACCCCCCCCTCGAAACTTTTTTAAAGGATTTCTTGAAAATGAAAACTAGCTCCAAGTCCTTTGATCCAATGAGAGCTATACTCAAGAAGTCTTCGGATCCACCTTCAGGGTCGCGGTGGTCCCCAGAGACTCCCAAGAGAAAGCCCCCGAGCTACAGTGCTCCCTCCCGGTCCTCTGCCGGCCATCCAGCAGCGCTCTGCAACTGGCGGAGGAGCCGTCTTCCCGGGCAGAGTTCAGAGCCTGGCGCACCCGCCTTGCCTGCTGCCGCCTGGGAAGTCTGGAGCAGCCGCCCGCTAGTCCGTGCCACCTTTTCTCTAATTCTTAACCCAAATTAAGTTATAGTCACCTCCTTGGTGTCACCGCTAGGACTCCTTATTGACTGGCCTGCTAAAGGCAGAAAATCCTACCGTTTCCAGAAGATGTGATCGGAGCTCACGCTACTAGCAGCTTCTCAGTCCGCCATCTTCCGGGAACCCAGTGTTTCCTTTTTATAAATTAAAAAAAAAAACTTAAAAAAAAAGACTAATGTTTGTAAGTTAAAGGATCAGTAGATGTTAGAAATTAGTTATGTAAGTATAGTCTAACATTTCAGTATTTGTTTTTATTAGGGTTATAGAATTCTGTATTCATAATATTGCATTTAATAGGCAATCTTTTTCAATGATTTTGTTTCACAGATGACAGGCAGCTGACACAGAAATCGTAATTGAACTCAGTATCTGATATCTACCAGGTACAATCAAATGCAACCAAACAAATGCAAACCCACACCTATCTCTACTAATCCAGTGCTTTGATTGTCAAGGAAAATATAATTTTGATTTCTCTGAAATATGAACTACATTTATAAGAGTTATGGATAAGAATGTGTTCATTTATGCAGGTATTTCAGGGAGCATAGAGACATACACACATAAACATATACACAAGCAATGAGAGAGGAGATTTAAGCATGCTATTTGTAAGATCTGCTGCCAAATTTTAATTTGGCTTACCTCCTAATTTCTTTTATACTATGAGCAGAAGTTATTCCCAGAGCTACTTCACACATACAATGTTTAGCACATGCCATCTGCTTCTGAAACTTCTGACTGCACACAACACATGTTCTGTAAGGTAACTAGGTTCTGATATTGTCCTAGAATAAGCGCAGATTCTGTATTTCTTTAGAAAAAAATAAAATAAAATAGCAAATAACTACCTGGTATGGAAGATGCATTTTCACAATAAAACTGTCATCATATTCTCCAGGATGTTTGATTTTTACTGAAGGATGGAGAATTTTCAATTTTCCTGGAAAAAAGAAAAATATGTTAGGGAAAATCCTTAGTTATAGAAAATTTTGTAAATGTGACATTATTAGTGAGAACATTTTTTTTAAAATAGTAATTACTATAAGTTTGTAGTCAATTATTTCACCTAATTTTCTGGATTTTTTTTAGCTTAATATAATCTTACATAATTTATTTGACATCTCTGAGACTCATTTTCCCCATCTGTAAAACAAAATGTGTAGGGAATAATAGCAGTTACACACCCTTTGATAATTGTAATTGTTATAATAATTACAAGAGTGAGAAATGCATGTGAAACACTTTTGTATTATCCTGCATGAAATATTCAGTGAATATCAGTCAATTACACTGCCATTTGTTTACTTATTTATTTATTAATGCCAGGATTATTGCTGGGGCTCATGACTATACCATAAATTCCCCACTCTTGTTAGCCACTTCTCTTTCTTTCCCTCATTCTTTCTTTTTTATTTCCATTTTTTTTCTTTACTCTTTGTTTTTTATTTAATAGGATGGAAAGAAACTGAGGGGTTGAAAATCAAGAAGGGGAAAAGAAGTGATATTAAAAACATGCAGTTTAGACAGTAAAAACAGTGGTTTTACGAGGTTGCTGGAAGCCCTTTAATGAAATTATCTGTACCTCTACCAAAGTGATGATGGAAGGCCTCATGACAGTGCCTTTGAACATCTTCCCAAACTGGGAATGATGGAAAGGGGTTGGAGTAATATACGTAGACTGATATTCTGTGTCACGGTTTAACTTACTGCACATCCACATAACCTATGTTCTCCTAGGCAGGAGACTGCTCCCTCAAGTGCATGAAATCTCTCTAGAATTTTCATTTGTTTGGTGGTTTGTTTGTTTGTTTTGCCTATAGGGTTATTGTTGAGGCTGGCACTACACAGCCAATTTTTCCATTTTATTGGATAGGACAAAGAAATTGAGAGAAGAGATAGAGAGGGAGAAAGCACCTGCAGACCTGTTTCACTGCCTACTTCATCACCACTCCCAACATGTTGGGAGTGGGAGGCTTGAACTGGGATCCTTGCGTACTCCTTTTGCTTCATATTATGTGTGTTTAACTGAGTGCACCCCCCCAAGAAGTATATTCCCATCTCTGTAAGACTTATTCCACTTAAAAGTCATTTTTATCAGGGAGTCGGGCTGTAGCGCAGCAGGTTAAGCGCAGGTGGCGCAAAGCGCAAGGACCGGCATAAGGATCCCAGTTCGAACCCCGGCTCCCCACCTGCAGGGGAGTCGCTTCACAGGCGGTGAAGCAGGTCTGCAGGTGTCTATCTTTCTCTCCTCCTCTCTGTCTTCCCCTCCTCTCTCCATTTCTCTCTGTCCTATCCAACAACGACGACAACAATAATAACTACAACAATAAAACAACAAGCGCAACAAAAGGGAATGAATAAATAAATAAAATAAAATATTAAAAAAAGTCATTTTTATATCTTTCTCATATCTACATTTTTCAAGTAATTATTTTGTGAGTATGAATATTTCTTTTTAAACTTATTTAATTATGATAGACAAGTCCATTGGATAATAGGAGTACAATTCAACACAATTCCCATCACCAGAGTTCTGCATCCCATCCCCTGTCCACTAGAGGCTTTTCTATTCTTTAAACCTCTGGGAATATAGACCCAGGATCATTATGGGGTACAGAAGGCAGAAGGTCCGGCTTCTGTAATTGCCTCTCTGCTGGACATGGGTGTTGACAGGTTTATTCATACCCTCAGCCTGTTTTTGTCTTTCCCTAGTGGGCAGGGCTCTGGAGAGATGGGGTTCCAAGATACATTGGTGAGGTTGTCTGCCAAGGGAATTCACATTGAAGTCAACATAGCATCTGCAACTTGGTGGCTGAAAAGCATTAAGGTATATATCAGAACAAATTACTAATAATCAGGAAACTAAAGTTAAGATGAGATTTGGTGTCTTTATTCTTAACAAAAGCTAGGAACTCTATTTTAGGTATCTTCAAAGGGACCCATGACTTCACTAATTTTTTACTGAGTCTGACAGCTAAAATGCAGGTAGGCTAAAGATACTGTCTGGGATTGGAAATAGAACTAGAAAGCTGGATCAGGGAAAAAGAGTAGCTCCAAATCTGTGAAGAGTATATATATAATACTAACTGTAAACCCCATCAACCTGATCTGGGGCCCATATTCAAGACAAGAGCCTGTGTAACCTCTGTGTATCCCTATAGGTATGAGCTCACATTCCATGGTCATAACTAGGAATATTCTAGGCTGCACTCATTTCAGAACCAGTCTTCCTCCAGTGGCAAAGTAATTGACCCATCCTCCCTTCAGAGAGTGGGGCAATCCCGACCATTGTTCCACATTGAGGG
The DNA here is from genome assembly GCF_950295315.1 of Erinaceus europaeus. Taxonomy (NCBI): domain Eukaryota; kingdom Metazoa; phylum Chordata; class Mammalia; order Eulipotyphla; family Erinaceidae; genus Erinaceus; species Erinaceus europaeus. Next base: position 87,745,059 of record NC_080171.1, on the reverse strand, counting down.
CAAGGTTCTATAGAGGTCCATAAGCGGGTCCATGGTGCTGTTCCTGATGGAGATGACCAGTGATGGTAGAGAGAGGAATCTGTTAGAGGTCTAGGCTCATCATATCTATGTGGGAATCACAGGATTCCCTGAATAAGGCCCCAGATGATGTAGTGGTGTGGTAGTGACCAAAAGAGCCATTATTTAAGTGTGCCAGTCTCTTGCTTTTATCCAACTTTTGTAGTTTTTACTTTATCTGACAAAGGTAGCCTTAAAGTGATTGAGGGACATGAAATAGGAAGTGGGTGATAAGGGTATTTAGGTAGAAACTATTTGACTAAATACTCTATGTTGTCTTATTTAGGTCTTCTACTTGCTTGTTATACTTAGTGAGTCACTGCAAACTATTGAACCCTTTTACTTTAAGGTATATATTTTCCCCTTAACTTATGAATACATCTGCACATGTGCACTATCTCATGGTCCCTGGTCTATATCTAGGTTCTGTGGCTTTGTAAAGTAGTACGCTACCCGAAATGGAATTAAGGTGTCCTATGGGCTAGGAAGGGTCTCACCAGAGTAATGGGGATACAGGGTTGACATTCCACGCCTGGTGTTTCTGGACACAATCTGATGTGAAATGTGTCAAGATGGTATTGGTTGTGCTGATTTGGTTGAGATCAGCAGATGTATGGACCAAGAGAAACATGAAGAAAAATGAGCCATGCCCCAGAGTTTCCAAGACTGGAAGAAGCTTCATAGATAATGGGGAAGTTTCCTGCTGTCTTTGACATTCTAAACATTTTTACATTTCATTATTATTATTATTATTATTATTAATTTCCCCTTTTGTTGCCCTTGTTGTTTTTTATTGCTGTTGTAGTTGTTATTGTTGTTATTGATGCCATCTTTGTTAGATAGGACATAGAAATGGAGAGAGGAGGGGAAGACAGAGAAGGGAGCAATATATGGACACCTGCAGACCTGCTTCACTGCCTGTGAAGCGACTTCCCTGCAGGTAGTGAGCCAGGGGGTCGAGCCAGGATCTTTACACTGGTCTTTGCACTTCACTCCACATGCGCTTAACCTGCTGTGCTACTGCCTGACTCCCATTTCTACATTTCTTTTTTTTTTTTTTTTTAACCAGAGCACTGCTCAGCTCTGGCTTATGGCTCTGTGGGGCACTGCTCAGCTCTGGCTTATGGCTGTGTGGGGGACTGAATCTGGGACTTGAGAGCCTCAGGCATGAAAGTCTCTTTACATAACCATTGTGCTAAACCCCCACTCCCCATTTCTACATTTCTATTTCCACTACTTCTACTCTATTTCTTTTGGATTTTCTTAAGAATGTTGAAATTAATCTCTATATTTTCAATGTTACAGCATGAAGATATTTGTTTTTCAAGCTAGTCTCTGTTTAGCTCTGGCTTCTGATGGTGCAAAGGGTTGAACCTGGGACTTTGGAGCCTCAGACAAAAAACCTCTTTGCATAACCATTATGCTATCTCCCCTGCCTGCTGAAGACCTTTCTTTTTTTTTAATTTAATTTTATTTTATTTAAGAAAGGATTAATTAACAAAACCATAAGGTAGGAGGGGTATAACTCCACACAATTCCCACCAACCAATCTCCATAACCCACCCTCTCCACTGATAGTTTTCCCATTCTCTATCCCTCTGGGAGCATGGACCCAGGGTCATTGAGGGTTGCAGAAGGTGGAAGGTCTGGCTTCTGTAATTGCTTCCCCGCTTAATATGGGCATACTCCCAGTCTGCCTCTCTCTTTCCCTAGTAGGGTGTGTCTCTGGGGAAGCTGAGCTCCAGGACACATTGGTGGGGTCTTCAATCCAGGGAAGCCTGGCCAGCATCCTGGTGGCATCTGGAACCTGGTGATTGAAAAGAGAGTTAACATACAAGGCCAAACAAATTGTTGAGCAATCATGGGCCCAAAGCTTGGAATAGTGGAGAGGAAGTATTAGGGAGGTACTCACTGCAAACTCTAGTGTACTTCTGCTTTCAGGTATATATTTTGCAGTAGTTTATGGACACATATGAACATAAGCTCTCTCTCACAGAAACTGGTGTATATCTAGGTTATGGGGCTTTGTTAGAAAGTGAACCACCTGAGATGAAATTAGAGTGTACTATAAAAGGAAAGGTCTCATCAGAGTAATGAAGCTGAAGGGTTGTCATTCCACATGTGAAGTCTCTGGACACAGGCTGAGGTGAAGCATGTTGAGGTGGCAATCGTTGCGTTGGTTAGGTTAAGATCGGCAGATGCAATATTATTTGGTATGGATTGGGAGATGTAAACGGGAAAGTGGGCCCTATCCAAGGGTTCCAGGACTGGGGGAAGTAGGGGCTCTATAGTGGAGATGTGAGGTTCCTGCTGTCTTAGGGTTCAAAAAGACAATGGATAGTTAATGTTATCATCACATTATTTGGTAATTGGGTTAACTTTGAAAAGTCCTTTTGTTATGGTTTGCTGTACAGTATCCAGTATCTTGTATATAGCTGTGCTATTGGATGTTTCTAATCTACTTGGTCTAGGCTTTTGAGAGAGTCCACATATCAAATACACAGCCTATATATTAAAAAGATTCAGTTAGTGTTTTGAAAAACTTTGAGACATACTACTGATTTTCCCCCTCTCATATTGATTAACTACTGATTTATATGTCTACATTTTGCTAGGAGTGTACATAAACACCAGTCCCACCACCAAAAGACTGTGACCCATACCTCCCACCCACTCCCACCCCCCACTGGCCCAGGAAGCTGCATGTCTACCCCTCACCACAGGGTTTTTACTTTGGTGCCCTACTTACAATTTGATCAGGTCCTGCTTTTAGTTTCGCTTTCAGATCTTCTTAGTCAACTTCTGATGATGAGAGGGATCATCCCATACTCATCTTTATCTTTCTGACTTAGTTCACTTAACATAATTCCTTCTAGCTCTGTCCAAGATGGGTGAGAGAAGATGGGTTCATTGTTCTTGATAGCTGCATAGTATTCCATTGTGTATATACCACAGCTTTCTCAGCCACTCATTTGTTATTGGGCACCTGGGTAGCTTCCAGGTTTTAGCTATTATAAATTGTGCTTCTTTGAACATAGGAGTACATACCTCTTTTTGGTTGGGTGTTATGGAGTCCTTGAGGTATAACCCCAGGAGAGGAATTACTGGATCATATGGAAGGTCCATGTCTAGCCTTCTGAGAGTTTTCCGGACTGCTCTCCACAGAGGCTGTACCAATTTACATTCCCACCAGCAATGTAAAAGGGTTCCTCTGTCCCCACATCCTCTCCAGCATTTGTTGCTGCTGTCCTTTTTGATGCATGCCATTCTTACAGGAGTGAGGTGGTATCTTAGTGTTGTCTTAATTTGCATTTCTCTGACAATCAGTCACCTAGAGCAGTTTTTCATATGTTTGTTAGCCTTTGGATCTCCTCTGAGGTGAATGTTTTGTTCATATCCTCTGCCCATTTTTGGATGGGGTCATTTGCTTTTTTGGTGCTAAGTTTGCTGAGCTCTTTATATATTTTGGTGATTAGTTTCTTATCTGATGTATGGCATGTGAAGTTCTTCTCCCATTCTGTGAGGGGTCTCTCTGTTTGTTTAATAGTTTCTTTGGATGTGCAGAAGCTTTTCAATTTGATGTAGTCCCATTGGTTTGTTTCTGCTTTAGTCTTCCTTGGAATTGGGTTTGATTCATCAAAGATGTCCTTGAGGTATAGGTGGGAAAGTGTTTTACCAATGTTTTCCTCTAAGTATTTGATTGTTTCTGGTCTGACATCTAGGTCTTTAATCCATTTGGAGTTGATTTTTGTTTCTGGTGAGATAAAGTGGTTCAATTTCATTCTTCTGCATGTTTCAACACAGTTTTCCCAGCACCATTTATTGAAGAGAGCCTCCTTTTTCCATTTAATCCTTTGGGCCCCATTATCAAAGATTAGATGCCCATAGGTGTTGGGATTTATTTCTGGGCTTTCAATTCTATTCCACTAGTCTGTGTGCCTATTTTTGTTCCAGTACCATGCTGTTTTGATGATGATGGCTTTTTAATATAGTTTAAGGTCTGTGAGTGTGATGCCTCCATTTCTGTTTCTTTTCCTCTAGATGGTTTTGGCACTTCTAGGTGTTTCAGGTTCCAGATGAATGATTGTAGTGTTTATTCTATTCTCTTAAAGAAGCTTGGTGGAACTTTGATGGGTATTGCATTAAATTTGTATATGGCTCTGGGGAGAATATTCATTTTGATGATATTTGTTCTTCCAATCCATGAGCATGGGATATCTTTCCATTTCTTGGTATCAGTTTCTATTTCCTTGAGTAGCAACTCATAGTTTTCAGCATACAAGTCTTTCACTTCTTTAGTCAACTTTATTTCTAGGTATTTGATTGATTCTGCTGAATCAGTAAATGGGAGTGATTTCTGGATGTCTTCTTCTTCAGATTTAGTGTTTTCATAAAGAAATGCCACTGATTTTTGTACATTGATTTTTTAGCCTGATACCTTACTATATTACCTAATAACTTCCAGTAGTTTTCTGCTGGATTCTTTAGGTCTTTCTATGTATACTATCATATCATCTGCAAATAGTGAGAGCTTCACTTCCTCCCTTCCAATCTGTATTCCTTTGATTTCTTTCTCTTGCCTGATTGCTATGGCAAGAACTTCCAATACTATGTTGAAGAGTAACGGTGACAGTGGACAGCCCTGTCTAGTCCCCGATCTGAGGGGGAATGCTTTCAGCTTCTGTCCATTGAGTATGATGTTGGCTGTAGGTTTACTATATATAGACTCCACTATCTTGAGGAATTTCTCATCTATTCCTATTTTTTGTAGAGTTTTGAGCATGAATGGGTGTTGGATTTTGTCAAAGGCTTTCTCTGCATCTATTGAGATAATCATGTGATTTTTGGCTTTGCTTTTATTGATGTGGTGAATGACACTGATTGACTTACGGATGTTGAACCAGCCTTGCATATCTGGGATGAATGTCACTTGGTCGTGATGCACAATCTTTTTGATATATTGCTGTATCTGGTTGACCAAGATCTTGTTTAATATTTTGGCATCTATGTTCATCAGAGTTATTGGCCTGTAGTTTTCCTTTTTTGTTGTCTCCCTATCAGCTTTTGGTATCAGGGTGATGTTGGCTTCATAGAAGGTGGAAGGTAGTATTCCTGTTTCTTCAATCTTATGGAATAGCTTAAGAAGGATGGGTATTAACTGTTTCCTGAAAGTTTTGTAGAATTCATTTGTGAAGCCATCTGGTCCAGGACTTTTGTTGTTGGGAGATTGTTAATAATGGTTTCAATTTCTTTGTCTGTGATTGGTGCATTTAGATTTTGTAGTTCTTCTTGGTTCAGTTTTGGAAGTGCATATGTTTCTAGGAATTGTTCCATTTCTTCCAGATTCTCTAGCTTGGTGGCATATAGTTCTTTATAGAAGTTTCGCAGGATTCTCTGGATTTCTGTGGTGTCAGTTGTGATATCTCCTCCATCGTTTACAATTCTATTAATTTGAGTCTTATCTCTTTTTTGTTTGGTGATTCTGGCTAGGGCTTTGTCAATTTTGTTTAATCTTTCAAAGAACCAACATTTGGCTTCATTGATCTTTTGTATGGTTCTTTTATTTTCGATGTTGTTTATTTCTGCTCTAACTTTAGTGATTTCTGTCCTTCTGGTTGCTTTAGGGTTCCTTTGTTCCTCTTCCTCTAAGTCCTTGAGGTGTGTAGTAAGGTCGTTCTTTTGAGCTTCTTCTTGGTGTTTAATATGTGATTGTATGGCTAAGAGTTTCCCTCTCAGTACTGCTTTAGCTGTGTCCCAAATATTTTAATAGGTTGTGTCTTCATTTTCATTAGTTTCCAGGAACATTTGAATTTCCTGTTTGAGTGAGTCTCTGACCCAGTGGTTCTTAAGGAGCACGTTGTTTAGTTTCCAAATTCTGTATCTTTTAATAATTTTCTGTTTGTTGTTAAATGTTAGTTTTACTCCACTGTGGTCTGAGAAGATGCTTTGGATGATTTCAATGCTCTTGAATTTATTGATGCTGTCTTTGTGGCCTAACATGTGGTCTATCCTTGAGTATGTATTATGTGGATTTGAAAAGAAGGTGTATTCCAGTTTTTTGGGGTGGAGGAGTCTGAAAATGTCCAAGAGGTCTAGTCTGTCAATCTCTTCATTCAATTCTCTTGTATCTTTATTGGTTCTCTGCTTTGTTGGTCTGTCTAAGTGTGAGAGTGGGGTATTGAAGTCTCCCACTATTATTGTATTACTATTGATTTATTTTTGAAATTCTTTCAGTAGGTACTTAATGTATTTAGATGGTCCCTCATTGGGTGCATAGATGTTAATAATTGTTAAGTCTTCTTGGCTGATTGTTCCTCTAATCATTATGGAATGTTCTTGCCTATCATTTATTTCTTTATTTAATTTAAAATCTACCGTGTCTAGATGAGAATGGCTGTTCCTGCCCTTTTTTGTAGTCCGTTAGCCTGTATGATAGTTTTCCATCCTTTCACTTTAAGTCTGTGTTTATCTTGTTGTGACAGATGGGATTCTTGCAAGCAGTATATGGCTGGGTTATGTTTTCTGATCCATCCCCCCACTCTTTGCCTTTTGATGGGTGAGTTTAAGCCATTGATATTTATTGATATTATGAATTTAATGTATTGTAGTGCCATTATTAAAACAAAAATTGTTTGCTCTGATATATTGCAAGTATTATAGTGATATTCTTGTTTATAAGAGGTCTTTTAGAACCTCTTTCAGGGCCAGCTTGGTGATGGTTGCCTCCTTTAGCTGTTGTTTGTCTAAGAAGGTTTGAATCCATCCATCTAGTTTGAATGAAAGTCTAGCAGAATATATTATCCTTGGTTGAAACCCTTTTTCATTCAGGGCTCGATAGATATCTTGCCACTCCCTTCTGGCTTTTAGAGTTTGAGTGGAGAAGTCTGCAGAAAATCTTATGGGTTTTCCCTTGTATATGACTTTTTGTTTCTGTCTTGCAGCCTTTAGGATCCTTTCTTTATACTTACTTCTCATTGTGTCTATGATGTGTCTTGGTGTCTTCAGGTCTGGGTTGATTCTGTTTGGTACTCTCTGGGCCTCTTTAATATTGATGTCCTCTCTGTTATTAAGGTCTGGGAAGTTTTCTTCTATTATTTTCTCTAGAATGTTTGCTTCCCCTTCCTCTCTTTCTTCCTCTGGAAGGCCAATTATATGAATGTTACTTCTTTTGAGGTCATCCCATATGTCTCTGTTGTTGTTTTCAGTGTCTCTCAATCTCTTTTTAAGCTCTTTCACCTCTTTCTTAGTTTTCTCTAACTCATCCTCTGTCTGACTAATTCTGTTTTCTGCTTCTGTTAGTCTGCTTTCCCTTGCCTCAGCTTCTTTCTTCATTACAGCTATTTCAGCTTTCAGTTCTCTAATTTCCTCAAGATAATCAGTATTTTCCTTGGGGGTCTCAACTGTTGTTTCCCTAATACTGCCATTCCTTTCCTCCAATGTTGTTTTCATTTCTGTGATTAATAAGTTTATTATTGCTTGCATACTTTTCTTATCTATGGTTACTTCTGGCTGATTTGTAGTTTCTCCTGGGCTCTTGTCTTCATTCATTGGAATAGCAGTTTTATTTGTTTTTGATCTACCCATTTTTTTATTTATGTGTTTCTTTTTTTATGCTTTGTTGTTCCTCAGTTGTTGTGTCTTGAGTACAAGTAACCCTGTACTAAATACCTTTATGTCAATTGTACTCACTAACCTCAGGAATTACAGTAGCAACTGAAGCAAGTATTGAAGTAGTTTAATCATTACAGTTAGCTAAACAATTTCTCCAGTCCATGAAAAAATAGTAACCAAATCCCATTGAAGAAAGAAAGGATAGCAAGAATAGACAGTTATGCAAATCTACTATCCACTGTATATTCTAGGGGTAACTAGAGGGCAAAGGGAACTAGAGCAGAGATACACACATAGAGAGTCCACTCTGAGTCAGATTTCTTTCCCAAAATAATTCACAAATTCATACAGGCAAAGAAGGAAGAAGTGTATGACAAGATTAAAAAAAGAGAGAGAGAGAGGGAGAGACAAGAGAAAGAAAAGGGAAAAGATAAGAAAAGAGCTGTAATTAAAGAGCAGTGAAAGGAAATTCCCAAATGTGTATCAGTGAATTAAAAAAAGCACACTGTTTGTTGGTGTGGGGGCTGGGGCCTGTGACTTTGTAAGCTGTAAGATTAAGGAAGAAGGGATGACAAGAATGAGAAAAAAGAAAAAAAAAGAAAGAGAGAGAGAAAAAAAAGAAAAAGATAAGAAAAAGAACAGTCATAAAAGGGCAGTGAAAGGAAAGGTTTGTTTTTTTTAATGTATTTATTTTTAATTATTTAATTAGTTATGCGGGGTGAGGTGGGGGGGCTTGGCTACTTAGAAAGAAAAAAGGCCAGCGGTTTCAGAAGGGTATAGACTTAGAATTAATGATACTTCGTGGTGGGACAGGAATTTGGTAAAGAAAAGGACTGGTTATGGGGGGGGCGGGAAGGAGGTATGCTTGAAAATGAAAAGGAAGAAAAAGAAATTTTTTTCCTTTTTTTTCCCCCCTTTTTTGCCTACTCTAATTCTTAACCCAAATTAAGTTATAGTCACCTCCTTGGTATCGCCGCTAGGACCCCTTATTGGCTGGCCTGCTAAAGCCAGAAAATCCTACAGTTTCCAGATGTGGTCAGAGTTCAGCCACCAGCATCTTCTCAGTCCGCCATCTTCCGGGAAACCCCCCACCCCTGAAGCTTTTTTAAAGGATTTCTCAAAGATAAAAACTAGCTCCAAGTCCTTTTGATCCAATGAGAGCTGTACTCAAGGAAGTCCTCGGATCCGCCCTCAGGGTCACGGTGGTCCCTGGAGACTCCCAAGAGGAAGCCCCCGAACTACAGTGCTCCCTCCCAGTCCTCTGCCGGCCGCCCAGCAGTGCTCTGCAACCGGCGGAGGAGCCGCCTTCCCGGTCCGAGGACAATGTCTGGCGCACCCGCCTTGCCCGCTGCCACCTGGGAAGTCTGGAGCAGCCCACCCACTAGTCCGTGCCACCTCTACTCTAATTCTTAACCCAAATTAAGTTATAGTCACCTCCTTGGTGTCACCGCAAGGACCCCTTATTGACTGGCCTGCTAAAGGCAGAAAATCCTACCGTTTCCAGAAGATGTGATCAGAGCTCAAGCCTAGCAGCTTCTCAGTCTGCCGTCTTCCCCCGAGCCATCGCTGAAGACCTTTCTTTCATAGGCAAATAGAGTGACCATTATAAGACAGCATGAAAATCAATGACATGTACTAAATGAAGAATGAATATGATATTTTACATTCATAGTGTTTTGAACTATAGGTAGTATTCAATTTTCTTGTGACAGAGATCACCCACACCTCACATAGCATCATTTCTTATGTCTCAGGACATAAGAAAATTGTTCTCTATTTTGATGAGAGAATGGATTATCTGAACTGGACTCAACAAATGATTCACTAATAATTCCCCCTTTTCAGTGAATTGTGAGATATACTCAGATACAGATCAAGTGGATTATCAGTGACAGACAAAACTATGATTTTTATTCTAGTGGTCAAGCTAATACAAGCAGAAAAGAACAGAATGAGACCTTGCATTTGCTTTTGTTACACTCTGTCTTTATCTCTACCCTCTCAGATTTGAAGCCTGAAAAGATCTGGCTGCCTAGAAAGATGTAAGCCTGTGAGTTAATTTATAAACCTTTAGATAGCTAGAGAGTTGGTTTAATTGAAAGATATAATTACCAGGTGTTGAAGGCAAGAGGTTCATTAATTTCACAGACACTCTGTTGACTGAACTGTCCTCATTTTAATTTTTCATGACACATCAAGGAGGGGGGACACGTGTGGGTCATGAGAAGAGACCAATCCTGGTCCTGCAGGCACTTAAACTTTAACCCTAGAGGCAAGTAATCTTTTAGAAGTGGAAAGCCAAATTTTTTTCTTGTGTTTTAAGACTCACCTTTATAAAACACTGAAATGATTCTCCATTGCTCCCTCAGGCTCCATGACGCCCTTCATAATCTAGCCTTTGACTACTTCTCCTGCGGCATTTTCTTAGTGCCCCCCCCCACTTCACTCTGCTGTTTGCTTCAGATGCTTCAGAATGATAACACTACTAATAATTACTGTTCTCAAAACATGATTCATTACTATTAACATTTACTCCACTCTTACTATGTACAAAACACTGCTTGAAACATTCATTTACATTAATTCATGAGGTGCTTCTAATGATTAGTACTAGGTACTTCTTCTATTATAATTACAGGGAACTTGAGTACAGCAGTTGTCAAATTCCTTGCCCCAAATCAGGCAGTTAAAAAATAGCAAAACTTGGGGTCTAGCTGGTGTTAATGCATCCGATAGAGCATGCATGTTATCAAGCACAATGAATAGGGTTCAAATTCTGAGTCCCCACCTGTGAGTATGGGTAGGGAACTTGTCAACTGATAAGCAATGCTGCAGATGTCTCTATTTTTCCTCACTCTATTTCTTTTTTTTTTGGATTTAATTTCTTTTAATTAATTATTTTTTTAAGTAAGAAAGGATAAATTAAGAAATCCATAGGGTAGGAGGGGTAGAACTCCAAACAATTCCCACCATCCAATCTCCATATCCCACCCCCGCCCTTGATAGCTTTCCCACTCTCCCTCTGGGAGCATGGACCCAGGGTCATTGTGGGTTGCAGAAGGTGGAAGGTCTGGCTTCTGTAATTTCTTCCCTGCTCAACATGAATGTTGAATGGTAGATCCATACTCCAAGTCTGTCTCTCTCTTTCCCTAGTAGGGTGGGTCTCTGCGGAAGCAGAGGTCCAGGACACATTGGTGGGGTCTTCAGTCCAGGGAAGCCTGGACGGCATCCTGATGACATCTGGAACCTGGTGACTGAAAAGAGAGTTAACATACAAAGCCAAACAAATTGTTGAGCAATCATGGACCCAATGCTAGGAATAGTGGAGAGGAAGTGTTGGGGGGATATTCACTGCAAACTCTAGTGTACTTCTGCTTTCAGGTATATATTTTGCAGTAGTTTATGGATATGTGTGAACATATGCTCTCTCTCACAGAAACTGGCATATATCTAGGTTTTGGGACTTTGTTAGAAAGTAAACCACCTGGGATGGAATTAGAGAATACTATGAAAGGAAAGGTCTCACACGAGCGATGAAGCTGAAGGGTTGTCATTTCACACGTGAAGTCTCTGGACACAGTTTGAGCTGAAGCATGTTGAGGTGGCAATCATTGTGTTGATTAGGTTGCGATCGGCAGATGCAATATTATTTAATATGGATTGGGTGAGGCATATGGGGAAGTGGGCCCTATCCAAAGGTTCCAGGACTGGGGGAAGTAGAGGCTCCGCAGTGGAGATGTGAGGTTCCTGCTGTCTTAGGGTTCAAAAAGACAATCGATAGTTAATGTTATCACATTATCTGATAATTGGATTGGGTTTTCTGTATAGTACCCAGTATTTTGTAAATAGCTGTGATATTGGTTGCTTCTGATCTACTTGGTCTAGGCTTTTGAGAGAGTCCGCATATCAAATACACAGACTATATGTTAAAAATAGTCTGTGTTTTAAAATCTTCAAGACATACAATTAAATTTCCCTCTCTCGTATTAATTAACTAGTGATTTATATTACTAAATTTTACTAGGAGTGTACATAAACACCATTCCTACCACCAAAAGACTGTGACCCATCCCTCCCACCCACTCCCACCCCCCACTGGCCCAGGAAGCTGCATGTCTACCCCTCACCACAGGGTTTTTACTTTGGTGCCCTACTTACTGTTTGGTCAGGTCTGCTTTTAGTTTCTCTTTCAGATCTTCTTAGTCAACTTCTGTTGATGAATGGGATCAACCCATGCTCATCTTTATCTTTCTGACTTGCCTCACTTAATATAATTCCTTCTAGCTCTGTCCAAGATGGGTCAGAGAAGGTGGGTTCATTGTTCTTGATAGCTGCATAGTATTCCATTGTGTATATATACCACAGCTTTCTCAGCCACTCATCTGTTGTTGGGCACCTAGGTTGCTTCCAGGTTTTAGCTATTATGAATTGTGCTGCTATGAACATAGGAGTACACACCTCTTTTTGGTTGGTTGTTATGGAGTCCTTGGGGTATAACCCCAGGAGAGGAATTACCGGATCATATGGAAGGTCCATGTCTAGCCTTGTGAGAGTTTTCCAGAATGTTCTACACAGAGGCTGTACCAATTTACATTCCCACCAGCAATGCAAAAGGGTTCCTCTGTCCCCACAGCCTCACCAGGATTTGTTGCTGCTGTCCTTTTTGATGTATGCCATTCTTACAGGAGTGAGGTGGTATCTTAGTGTTGTCTTAATTTGCATTTCTCTGACAATCAGTCACCTAGAGCAGTTTTTCATATGTTTGTTAGCCTTTGGATCTCCTCTGAGGTGAATGTTTTGTTCATATCCTCTGCCCATTTTTGGATGGGGTCATTTGCTTTTTTGGTGCTAAGTTTGCTGAGCTCTTTATATATTTTGGTGATTAGTTTCTTGTCTGATGTATGGCATGTGAAGTTCTTCTCCCATTCTGTGAGGGGTCTCTGTTTCTTTAATAGTTACTTTGGATGTGCAGAAGCTTTTTCAATTTGATGTAGTCCCATTGGTTTGTTTCTGCTTTAGTCTTCCTTACAATTGGGTTTGATTCATCAAAGATGTCTTTAAACTGTACGTGGGAAACTGTTTTACCAATGTTTTCCTCTTAGTATTTTTTTGTTTCTGATCTGACATCCAGTTCTTTGATCCACTGGGAGTTGATTTTTTTTTCTGGTGAGATAAAGTGGTTCAATTTCATTCTTCTGCATGTTACAACCCAGTTTTCCCAGCACCATTTATTGAAGATAGCCTCTGTGAAAAAATAGCAACCAAATCCAAGTGAAGAAGAAAGAGAAAAGAAAGAAGGGATAGCAAGAATAGGCAGGTATGCAAATCTACTATCCACTGTATATTCTAGGGGTAATAAGAGGAGAAAGGGAAGTAGAGCAGAGACACACACATAGAGAGTCCACTCTGAGTCAGATTTCTTCCCCAAGATAATTCACAAATTCTAAAATGCAAAGAAGAAGGACGAAGTATATGACAAGTTAAAAAAAAAAGAGAGAGAGAAACAAGAGAGAGAAAAGAGAAAAGATAAGAAAAAGAGCTGTAATTAAAGAGCAGTGAAAGGAAAGTTTTTTTCATTGATTACTTTATTTTTATTTTATTTTATTATTTTTTTTTAATTAGCTAGGAGGGGGAAGAAGAGGAGAGTCTGTAGAGGAGGTAGGAGTAATGAGACAAGTTCCTGTCACAATAGATAAGATACCCACTACCCTAGCAATGAAAGATACCCTAAGAGTTAATTCTGATCAACCTAAAGGGTGGGGTATATATGCCTTTATATAATACTAATAATAAAATAGATCAGGGTAAAAAACCCTGTCCCAGATTGCCTCAAGCCTCCTGAGCAGAGACAGCTGATTGTCAAGAAAGAAAGAAAAAAAAAAACAAAAAAAAAAACCTCAGGACTAGACAAGAATAGCAGGAATAGACAGTTATGCAAATCTACTATATATTCTAGGGGTAGCTAAAGGAGAAAGGGAAGTTGAGCAGAGATACACACAGAAAGATTTCACTCTGAGTCATATTTCTTCCCCAAAATAATTCCCAAACATGTATCAGTGAATTCAGAAAGCTGAAGGATTAAGGAAGAAAGAATGACAAGAATGAGAAAAAGAAGAAAAAAAGAGAGAGAAAAAAAAGAAAAAGATAAGAAAAAGAACAGTAATAAAAGAGCAGTGAAAGGAAAGAGTTTTTATTTATTTATTTTTTATTATTTAATTAGCTATGTGGGGGGGAGGGAGAGAATGGTTAGAGTGGTAGCAAAAGTGAATTAAGTGAATAAGACCCCCAGTTCCCTAGCAATGGAGAATACACTAAGAGTTAATTCTGGTCAACCTGAAGGAGAGGGGGAAAGGGGTACATGTTTATCTTGTATTAATAATAAAATAGAACAGAGCAAATAACCTGTCCTGTCTTCAACTTGGATGGCTCCAGATTGTCTCAGGCCCCCTGAGCAGAGGCAATTGGTTGGCTACTTAGAAAGAAAAAAGGCCAAAGGTTTCAGAAGGGAATAGACTTAGAATGAACGACACCCCCTGGTGGGACAGGAATCTTGGCAAAGAAAGAAGCTCAGCCGGGGAGACTGCTAGGAGCAGATCTCTGGTCCCCAGGGACTGGTTATGAGGGGGGAGGGGAGGGGTGCACTTTGGGAATAATAATTTAAAAGAAAAAAAAAATTCCCTTTTTTTTACTCTATTTTTTAACCCAAATTAAGTTATAGTCACCTTCTTGATATCACCACTAGGACCCCTTATTGACTGGCCTACTAAAGGCAGAAAATCCTACCGTTTTCAGTCGATGTGGTCGGAGCTCAAGCCACTAGCAGCTTCTCAGTCCGCCATATTCTGGAAAAAAAAACCCTCATTCTATTTCTATATCAATTAACTTTTGTAAAAAAAAAAAAAAAGAGAAAGAGAGAGAGAGAGAAAGAGAGAGAGAGAGGAAAAAAGGGGAAAAAACAGGAAATGGTGGTGGAGTTGTACAGGAACTGAGCACCAGCAATAAGCTTGGTGAAAATAAATAAATAAATAAACAAACAAATAGCTTGGACCAAACCTATAAACTGCAAATCTATTTGAATTTAAAAAGTTATCTTTGAAAAGTAACTTGTTTGTTGAATTTCCATCTTTTTGTTTGTTTTTGCTTTTGCTTTTGCTTTTGCTTTTAACCAGAGCACTTTGTTGTTCAGCTATGGCTTGGCACTTTGAGGAAATCAAGCCTGGAACCTCTTGCAGTCAAATCCTGTTTGCAGCCACAGTACTATCACCCTTCATTTGAGTGTTCTTTGGGACAGTAAATACTATATTTGGATAACTACTATGTCCCTCTTGGATATAGAAGTTCTGGGTATTGATAAAGATTTCAGGAAATCTGATTAATAAAGGAAGTACTAAATTAATTCTTCTTCCCCTTTCAGTAGTAAGAGTATTGCTAGCTAGAAAGAAAAAAAAATGGTTGTACCATTGCCATTGCCCAGGTAGATAGGAAATTGCAGTATCTCCTAAATGTGCAGAAATAAAAGGTTCAGGCTTCTCAGCAGAATTGTCAAAGATGCTTTAGTTGGTTTTTCCCATATTCATTTAAGGAGAAGCTAAATTGTCGGATGGAAGGACATCCACACACTATTGTAGCTGTCTGATCATACCTCTCAAATGTATCCATTATGATGATATACATCAAAAACATGGACATATCAGTACTTTACAAGAGTCATGAGACTGTATCATATACAAAGAATTGTGAGACTTTTTGATACAGACCATATACCTTGTGACTCAAGCATAACAACAATAACAAAAAAATGAAAATAACAACAGCAACTAATTATTATATATCTAGCTTGTGTTTGATGCTCTCTAAACATTACCTCTAACTTCTAACAAACATACATAAAATAACAATATTATCTTGGTCTAAAGGAGAAAATACTTTGTAATAACTTCTCCTGAGGTTAACTACTTCCCAAAGAAGCAGGAATTCAATTCTATATCTTTCTGACTACACAAGTCTTTCATATTTTTCAACAAATAATCACTTCTTCAGCATTCTTTCCCTTCATTTTATAATATTAAGTATAACTGTGGCTAAAAGTGTATCTTAAATAAAGGTTGAAATTTTGCAACCAAAATAGGGAGGCTATTTTAGAAAGGGAAATGACCTTGAGTTTGAATGTCATGTCATGGTGTTACTGGTCGAAATTATGCACATATCCCAGACTACAGAAAAGGCTGACAATTCAATTAACAAAATATGGAGAAAATAGCATTGGTTAAGTAGAAATCTAAGAAAGTGGTTAATTACATTTCCTGGATAACTTGAGACATTTTGTACTTTAGTCCATCTTAATGAAAATCTAAATATATCAGACCCTTTTCAAAGAACGGGTCACAATGAACTTACTTCTGTGTCCTTAATGCTCACTTAATCAGATTCTACAGAATATTCACCATACTCTTTACTGTGTCTACTACTATCATTGTAGTATGTAATGATTCCTGATCCTATGGAAGTATTTCAGTTATGTTTGGAATAAGACTGTGATGTGACATAACACATGAAAATGTATATCACACTATAAGATATGTTATTAATTATTAAATATCTACAGACCTTAAATACAATTCTTCTTAGAATTATAGATGCCTTTTCTTTAATTGTAGTTACTTTGCTCTATATATCCTGTAAGTCAGTTTATAGTGATAGATGTAGTATCCTAAATGATGTCTTGAAATGTAGATTGTGATTGTTGTTGACTCAGTAAGAAATGAAGTAAAACCAAGGAGACGTTGGCTACCTACCAAATGTGAGTTAGATATACAGATATAAGGACTGGAGTGTTAAAAACACACCATATAAAGAGAGAGAGGAAATGAACGTTCATGTAGTCAGAGCCAGATTGCTAAACCAAGTCCATAAATATCTATGTTCAGGGAGTCCAATATGGATACTTACTATTCAAAACACATAGACAAAAAGGTAAATTTCAAAAAGAAAAGAGACAACCTGGAACAGTTTGGCAACAATTATAATTTTCTGATAACATTTTCATTAGTAAAATTGATAGCTTTTTTATGTGTATGACATGTGTAGTCCCCTCTATACATTATTGTAAATATGACTTGTTCATGATGTTAGGACTTTTCTCTAAGTCAGTAAGTAGTTAGTAAATGATGTGTCCTTTCTTCCAAGTCATGTTCTACAGCACCCAGAGGGTAGAACAAAAGCCAATAACTGGATCATGGAAACCAAATTTGGGTTAAATACAAAAAAAAAAACAAAAACAAAAACATTATAATGATAAGAATGGTCCAAACACAGAATCAGCTGCCCTGATGCACTTGTCTCAGTGCTGGAAGAGTTCCATCAAAATCTCTGTGACATCTGCCATGCTCATAGTAAAAGCAAATTCTAACTGGCTGGAGGTTGAACTTAATGATTTTAGTGTTTTGGCTTTTTTTTTTCCATTTATGAGCTACTGGTTTTAAATCTTTGCTAACCCCCATGATTTTCATTCCAATTCTGGCTCTATATTTTTATACAGCTGACTAGTTTTAGCAATATTTTGACTTGCCCTTAATTCAGAGTGAATATGTCCAACTAAGAATGGAATTTGGGTAATTCATATTTAAAAATAATTTTCATTTTTAAAAATACATATATACCCATAGTAAGGTAAAAGTGGAATATTATAGAACCTGATTCACACAGTCTTATTATGAAATTATTTTCTGCAACCAGAGGTTTCACTAGTACTTTGCACCTGTACAATTTTTGCTTTCAGCAGATATACTTTTTATTATGGGTGAAATAGGGAGAGGGAAGGGGAAAAAGAAAGAACAAGGAAGAGGAGGAAGAGAAGGGGGGAGTTGAGGAGAAGGTGGAGGGGGGGAGGAGGAGAAGGAGGAAGTAGAAGAGGAGGAAGAGGAGGAGGACTCTACAATATGTAGTTTCCCTGAACAGGCACATTAATGTGACTGGGGACTTGATTTTGGATCCTTTCATATAACACATGCTAAATTATATTGGGTAAGTCAGCTCTTGACCCTCGGAAAAAAAATTCTAGTTTCATATAGTTAAATGTTTCATTTTGCTTTGTTTTACCATAGCACTGCTTAACTCTGGCTTAGGGGGACTGAACCTGGCACATGGAAGTCTCAGGCATGAAAGTCTGTTTGCATAACCATCATGCTATATTCTCTGCCCTTCTAGTTTCACACACATAAATCTTTTAAATTCAAAAGTTCATTTAAATCTTTAACAATGTTTTCTAAATAGATGTTAAGTATAATTCAAGGAGAAAAAGAAATTTTCTTAAACGTGTTTTTAACGCATTTGGTAGCAGATTTCTAAATATTTTTCAAAAGCCACTAACTCTTCAAATTCCTGTCTACACTGAAGTTTATCTGTTTCTGTGAGCCCTATTTTTGTTGTAGTTATTCTAAGAATATCTCTCTACCCCTTCTAGTTTTAAACAGGTTGCTCACTCTTCTTCCAGTTCATTTCACCCATTAACCAGGAATACACTCTCTTAGATAGGAGGGAAGAAGGGAGAGACTTTAAATGCTCACACTTTGTCATAAAACCTAAGGAGAATCTTTAAGAAGGCTTTCTTCTCAAAGAAAAAAAAAACTTTAATTGCAATTGGTACTACTTACCAATAAGGGGTTCTCACTAAATCCCTCCTTCTCAACCTTTTTTCTCATTTTCCAGCAGTATTCTGTGGAATCTTCAAAGGGCTAAACATTGACTGATTCCTTAAAGTTATATCTATCACTTTCAGAAGGTTAAAAATGGACCTACCTTATGACCTGGCAATTCTTCTCCCGGGTCTATATCCTAAGTTATCAAACACACTTACCCAAATTATCTGTGTATCTATGTTCATAGCCACACTCTGGAAATAGCCCAAGTATCCAACAACAGATGAGTGGCTAAGAAAGTTGTGGTATATATACATAATGGAATTTTACTCAGCTTTTTTTTTTTTCCCCTTTTGTTGCCCTTGTTGTTTAACATTGTTTTGGTTCTTGATGTCATTGTTGTTGGATAAGACAGAGAGAAATGGAGAGAGAAGGGAAAGACAGAGAGGGGAAGAGAAAGACAGGCACCTACAGACCTGCTTTACCACTTGTGAAGCAACTACCCTGCAGGTGGGGAACCAGGGCTCAAACCAGGATCCTTATTCCTGTCCTTGTGCTTTGTGCCACATGCGCTTAACCTGCTGTGCCACTGCCTTACACCCTACTCAGCTTTTAAGAATGATCAAATCACCTTCTTCACTTCACCTTGGATGGAACCTGGAAGACTAATGTTAAGTGAGATAAGCCAGGAAAAGAATAATGACTATGGGGTGATATCACCCAAGGACAGAAGCTGAGAATAAGATCAGAAAGTGGAAACATGAAGTAGAACTTGGACTGGTTTTGGTGTATTGCTCCAAAATTCTGGGGCAGAGGACTTTCAGGTCCTGGTACATGGTGATGGAGTAGTACCTAGGCTGAGGGTGAGAGTATTTTGCAGCAAATTGAGAAATTTTACACATTTATCATCAACTGAATTTACTGTAAACCATTAATCTTCCCAAATGAAAATTTAAAATAAAAGACCTAAAAAGTATGTCTGTCAAACCTAGGTGTGAGTAACTTAGGTCCATTCTCAGAACCATGTTGGTTCTCAGTTTCAGTCAGCTCCCAATCCTAGTTCTAGACCTATGATGAAAGGAAGAGAGAATGTCTCTCTAGTTTTTGAAGTCCCAATTACAGTGGAGCAGTATGTGATGTTTCTCTTAATTTTTGAGTTATCCCTGAAAATTTCATTCCCATACCTGAATATATAATATTTGAGGCAACATTGGGGTCAAATTTCTCATAGTGAAAGACATATGAGTTACAGTTTCTGGCTATCGTGTGACCTTCTTTGATATTCCTAGGGAGAGGAGAGGAGAGAAACACAACTGCCGCTATTCTGTATCCCTGCCTCTGGAAGTGTCCCTCAGTTTCTGGCTATCTTTAAAACATCAGTTGAAATAGTTGAAGCTATTCATGCTAAGCTGGGTCCCATTTGGGTTGCAACATATCCGGATTTATATGCCCTATTTGGAGTTCTAGCTGAGTTCTGCTATTTGATTTGTTCCTATGGAAGAATCATGATGTGGAGTCCCTTTCCCTTCCCTGAATTAGTTTCTACTAACAAGAATTCAGACATCTCACATAAGTGGTAAAGTCTAAAATAGTTTTATAATGCTTGGCTATAAATTGCTACTGCACTGACCTGCTCTAGGAGTTTCTGATCCTCCCAGCCACCTTCCACCACCTGCTGCCCAATTATCAGCTGCAAAGGTCCCTCTAGTCTGAAGTGTATGCAGCTCATAAGTCCCTTTCCTGTCAATGTGCCTCTGTCAACTAGACGCAAACATTCCTGCCCCTACTCACTAAGAGGTTCAGTCAGGCAGTGCACCACTGTAATAGATTGCATAGAGTGAATAAATACATTCTAATGTGGGACCCTATGGACTGCTTAATTGCCAACATTTCTTCTCTTTCCTCCACCTCTTGGTTCACAGCAAGCTTTATCCACCACTCACTATTTTTTATGATTATTTCTCTCCCTCTCTCTCATTCTCTTTTTCATTGCCATTATAGCTATGCCTGAATACTGTCATTTTCTTTAAGTGAAAATTGATGGATTTCTTTGTACAAGAACCGTAGATTTATAAACATCACATAATTATATATTAATACTGATGTAGGGTATAAGTTATTCTGTTTTAATAGCTAAAGTAGTGTTGCTCTGTGGTCTGATCAATGGCAGAGTTTATACTCACTGAGCCAACCTTGAAATTATGAAATTTTTGATCATTGTTTTTAATTTGAGTAAGTCAAATAGTGTTAAATATTGTGCGCAATAAGACATTGATGTTTTATATATGGTGTTTCTAATTCGCAAAATTTTATTTTACATAATCAATTGTAATCCATAATATTGGTTGCAGAGTATAGTTGAAGAAATATCCCACATCTACAGCTTGATTCTTAGGGAATTTATCTTAAAAACTTGACTCTACCAAGCATGAAGCCTCACACTCCCCAAATATGACTCAGGCAAACACGAATTACTTAAACTATCCCAACTGGTGTTTTAAAGATAGCCAAAAACTACAGCCTGTACATCTTTCACTGTGAGAAATTTAACCCCAAAGAAAAAGTCTCAGGTTTAAGCCCAGAAACAATAGGAAATTCTATGAATAGCTAAGTAGTACTATGTTGTCTTTCTCTCGGTGTGTCTATCTGAAATCAAAAGGAACAATGTGGAAGGATTATGGCAGGAAAAGTGGAACTGCTCATATGTTAGGTCTAATGTGTACAACAAAGAAACAGCAAACAAGAAAAGACAAATAAGGCAATAAGATCAGATAGAAGATTATACACTATGGATCAGTGCTTTAGTATTTCTCTCTATTAAATAAAAATGACCTAAGAAAAAAAACCTTAAAAAAAAATTGACTCAGGTCAGTACATATGCAACTATCTCTTTCAAAAATAGCTATAAAAATATCTATAGTTTTCTTCCTTGTTTTTTCTTCTTGTCACTAGGGCTTTACAGACTGTTCTTTTTTTTTTTTCTTTTTCTTTTTTCATGTTTGGGATTCACTCTCTGCTTTAACCCAGCTTTCAAGTACTATTCTGTACACTGCCACCATCTTCCCAGACAATGTTTTTAGTCCACTTTTATGTTAGCTATCAAATTCAAGCAAAGAATACAAAGGCCTGGGCTCCTAGGAGAATACCTACAATAGACATCCTAGTTTTGTTTTACCTTAGGTTCCCGATTTTCATTGACTCCATTCCTACCCTTTGGTTCCTGCTTTTAACCTTTTGTCCTGCTTTTATATCATACTGTCTTTCAGCCACCGATTTTCAGACACTACTACTATGATCCCATCCTGACAGATAACCTTGCCAACATGCCCCAGAACTTCACCTCTTCAGAGCTCTACCCTACTAGGGAAAGACAGTATGAGAGTATGTCAGACATATAATTTCAAAATCCAAGTTCTTCCTTCTGTACCTACACAAATTTTTCAATAGTATCTATTTATTTGAAAGAGAGCCCTGCAACATTATTTCACTACTTGTGAGGCTTCCACCTGATAGGTTGGGACCAGAAACTTGAGCCTGGATCCTTGCACACTGTAATGTGTGTGAAGAACAAGGTGTGCCACCATACTCCCTCTACACCTCCGCCTCCACAAAATAATTTTGATCCATAGTCCCAAAGTGAGGAAATGTTAGGGAAAATTTACCAGAGAGGGCTTTTTTTTTTATTTTCTTTCTTTTTTTCTTTTAATATTTATTTTATTTATTCCCTTTTGTTGCCCTTGTTGTTTTATTGTTGTAGTTATTATTGTTGTTGTCGTTGTTGTTGGATAGGACAGAGAGAAATGGAGAGAGGAGGGGAAGACAGAGAGGAGGAGAGAAAGATAGACACCTGCAGACCTGCTTCACCGCCTGTGAAGCGACTCCCCTGCAGGTGGGGAGCCAGGGTTCGAACCGGGATCCTTATGCCAGTCCTTGTGCTTTGCGCCACCTGCGCTTAACCCGCTGTGCTACAGCCCGACTCCCCAGAGAGAGCTTTTAACTCCAGGTCCACTGGGGCCCAGAATGTATGTGACCAGGAATATTTGGTTTTTTACCAACACTAAGAGGAAAGAGAAGTGTGATTTATGTCATTCAATGTTATTCACAAATAAATATATCTTATATACTGACAAGACTGGTTGTTTCTGATCTCCCTGTTATAAGATTATAGGTGATTTAATATTTTTAAAAAGGTTATTATCATAAATTCATTAATAGAAATTAATATAAATGCATTAATTAATTAATTAATTAAAATGCTCAGTGTTAAAATTCAGTTTACCTTACGTGAATTGAAGGCATGTATACTCAGGACTGAAGACTATGCTTTGAAAAGCTTAAGGCATTCAATATATTTTTCCTCTCATGTTCATGAAATAGTAAATTATAAGAATGTATGTTAAGCAGGTGGGTGGTTAAGCACATATGGCACAAAGCATAAGGACCTGCTTAAGGATCCCGGTTCTAGCCCCCAGCTCCCTACCTGCAGGGGAGTCGCTTCACAGGTGGTGAAGCAGGTATGCAGGTGTCTGTCTTTCTCTCCCTCTCTCTTATGTACACACCTATTAAACTATAGTTATATAAATCACTATTTAATTAATATGAGAGGGGGCAAATTGATTGTATGTCTAACAAAGGGACTTTGCAAAGTTAACCCAATTACCAAATAATGTGATGATAACAGTAACTATCCATTGTTTTCTTGAACCCTAAAACAGCAGGAACCTCACATTTCCACTATAAAGCCTAAACTTCCCCCAGTCCTGGGACCCGAGGGTAGGGCCCACTTTCCCGTATTCTTATCAAATAATATTGTATCAGCTTTATAATTTTGTAAATTCCTCATTAAGTCACTGATTTAATCTTGTGGCTAATTTATCAGTCATTTTTCTATCACACTACGAAGGTCTAGTAGCTCAAGCAGGTACTGAATAAGGCTAGAAGGGAAAAGAGCACATCCCTAATGGCTGGCCACCGTCTTTCTCCTGCAATTTCTCCCTACTTTACACTCCATAATCAATCCTGGTTACCAGTGCCTCTTGCTGCTGCTAAGTCTGAATTGGTATTCTCCCTGTTTTACCAGTCTGCACTTAGATTTATGATTTATTTAGAACTGGATTACATCAAGGCTCAAAGCCAAGGCTCCATAATCCGTCACAGTCTTCTCTGTGGCCAAATACAAACATTTGTTTTAGCTGCATCAGCATCCTTAAATCCCATTCCAAGGATACCTATCGTTAATCCCTATAGCACTTGAATTTTCTTGTGTTTTTTTTTTCTTTGCCATCTCCACCCTCTTTGCCTCCTTCCTCCCCCCTTCCAAATAACAGCATTGACTCCATCAAACGATAGATATTCATAATTTAAGGGAATGGTGGTAAGTGGAAGTTATGCTTTGAAATACATCACAGCCGGAGATGCTTTGCTATTTGTTTTTGTGCTGAATAGCAGCAAGTGTTTTAAGTTATGAGTCTTGCACACACATAGAAGAAAGAAAGTATATGTAATTGTCACCAATATTGATAATGGCTTCTTGCCTGTTTAGTAAAGTATCAAATAGCAAAATTAGGTAGCTACTCTCTTAACTGGTGACCATAGTCTTAATGCTCTAGTATAATTTATTAAAATTAGTGAAAGAATCATATTTTGTGTTTATATAGCTCAGAGTTTTAATAATGGAAAGCATTACCTACTCAAAAATGTACATGGATATGTTAAATGATATATCACTGTTTTGGTTTTGGTCATCACTGGGGTTTCACTGCTCCAAGCTGAGTTTTTCAGTTACAGGGACAGAGACCAGAGATAGAGAAAGATAGAAAGAAACTACAGCACTGAAACTTCCCTCAGTTCCATGGAGGCTGGACTCTAATATGACTCATGCCCATGAGGTAGCAAGCACATTATCCAACTGAACTTTCTTCCTGATCCTTGTTCTGTCCTTTTAAAAAAATGCATTGTTTATTATTATTTTTTTATAGAAACAGAAATAAATTGAGAGAAAAAAGGAGGTAGAGGGAGAAAGGAATAGAAAGACATCAGCAGCACTGCTTTACTGCTTGGGAAGCTTCCTACTCTACAGATGAAAACTCGGGTCTTAAACATGGTCCTTGCACACTGTAATATATACACTGTATTAGTTGCACCAGCACCCAACCACATTTTGCTCTGTTTTTATGGATGCCAATTTTAAAGTTTAGAGAAGTGAGGTAGAATGTCTAAATCATAGAGTCAGGAAGGCGCAGAAAATCAGAGCCAAATTTACAAATTCCAAGCTGAAACTTCTTGTTATTTTTTATTGTCTCCTTAACAAATACATATCTATGTGAACTCACTAGTGCATTAGTTTTAAAGTGAAGTACTTAAGGCTAACAGGAGTATATTTTTGTGAGACATACATTTCTTAGCTCTATAAACTTGGAGGTGCAGTGGATCAAATTACCAATATATATTTTTTAATACGGGGCATGTGTAGGTATTGGAGAAATAAATCAAATATGAAATGCTATAAAAATGAAATGTATTAACTTTTAGTCAAGCTCAGTCATTAACTCACTAGTATTCAGTTTTATTATTTGATATTTTGTTTCTTTGTGTGTCAATTGTTGAGGTTGAAATAGATTATTTCTCAGTTGAAAACCTTGTAATATTTCAAATCCTATATTGAGTGTACTTTGAATGCTTAACCTTGATGTTTACATCTGGAAGAAAGAAAAAAGAATAGAAAAATAAATTTTCTATCTTCTATCATCTTATAACATAATTAATGTTCACAAGGTTTAAATCATGTCATAAGCACACAACAGGTTCAAATTAAATAGTGTTCAAAGGCAGTCCAAAGATGGATAGAATCCTAATGAGTGTAACTATGGTTTAAGAGAAAATTATGTTGGTAAATGAAGACTGTAGAATTTTAAGGACAGAAAAAGGGAAGTTCACAATCAGTGGAGGAAGATACAAATTAAATTATAATAAAAAGAGGGGTGAACTTAAGTAGTTTCATTAAGCTATGAGCTTTACTTTTTCTGCACTACAACTTCCTAATGATAACCTCTGAAGTTGGACCAAAATATAGTTACAAAAAATACTGTCAGGGGTATTTTTAATAACTAAAAACAAGGGCAAATAAAAGGAAATAAATGAATATTTAAAAATCTTTTAAAAAAAAGACTGGCAAGACTCTCCTCCGCTTATTAAAAATCAACATTCTAAAGCTTATACAAAGGCAAGAGGTAAGGAAAATAATAAGAATGCAAAAGAACAAAATATAAAATTGCATGATGTGAAAAGTTAATATTTGCTGGGAAGTACGATCTTTCAAATACAATCAATCAAACATGGAAAACTGGACTTTGCAATGCCAACTTTGACATAACCACCTTATAGCGGCACACAATGTTCATAAAAGCAGAGATCCATCTATTTTCTATCTTCATTCACGTGCTTTTTTCTGAGTAAAACTAATAAATTAAAGTAAGTAATGGTAACAGAAATAAATATCTAAAGAGAAAGAGAATTTTGAGGGTAAAAAGGATAAGGAAATATTCGAGTATGATTCCCTACAGAGCTTGTGCTCACTCAGATAGGAGAGGACTTACTCAAAGCAGCCAAAAATCATTGAACAGCAAGAGTGCTCCTCCTTTTTTAATTTATTTATTTTAATTTTATTAGTGACTTAATGTTGATCCTCAAAATTATGAGATAACAGGAGTATGATTGCACACCTTTCCCACCACTAGAGTGCTGTATCCCCACACCCTCTATTGGAAATGTCAGCAGATATCCCAAGGTTGCAAATATGGGTTGCCTATTATTTCTATAACTATCTGTCTACATATACCCAGTTTTTCTGTGGTCCTGTCCTCTCTTCCTTTCTAAGTCACAACTATATCTATTACTACTTCTGAATGTCCTTCCTATTTCCCTCTACTCTCTCCAGATCTGGATGGAATTGAAGTTCAGAGCCCTCTGGTCATCTTTCCCCATCATTTCTCTCTGGGAGTATGGACCAAAAATTCTGGGAGGAGTACTGAAGACTGGAGATGTGGCTTCTATAATTCCTCCTTTGCTGAACATGGTTGTTGATATATCACTCCATACACCCAGACTGATTTTATTTTTTCCTAGTGGGGTAGGGTTCTGGAAAGGTGAGGTTCTGTGACACATTAGCTAGGTTGTCTGCCCAGAGAAGTCAGCATGGAATCAGTATAATTTGAAACTTGGTAACAAAAAAGGTGGTAAGATATAAAAAAAAAGACAAAATGATTAATGAACAGGGACCAAGAAGTAAGAATATAGCAGATGAGAATAAGGAGATTAATGTGGAAAGAAACTAGAAAGTCTATTTTAGCTATATTCCTCAAGACCCATGACTTTTGTTGTTTTTACTTGAGTTTGATAGAGAATGTGGAGGTGGACTAATAATATTGTCTGGGAAAATGTTGTTATAGTTGAGAAAAGGCCAAGAGATCTGGAATGGGGAAACATATGGCTGTCCAGTTATCCCGGCATGATTTGTTAAAGAGATCTTCTTTTCCCCATTGGTCAGGATTGGCCCCTTTATCATATATATGGTGCCTATACATGTGTGGGTTAAATTCTGAGCTCTCTATCCTGTACTATTAGTCCATCTTTTAATTTCTGTTCTAGTACCACACTGTTTTAACTGTTATTGATTTGTAATATAACCTGAAGTTGGGCATTGTAATGCTTTCATTATTCTTCTTTTTCCTCGGGAATGTTTTGCCATTCATGCTTTTTTATAGTTTTACACAATTTCTTTTCCTTAATGAGTTGTTAAATTTCTGTGAAATATGCCCTTGGGCTTTAATAGGGATTGCATTGAGTCTCTTTTTTGCTCTATTTCTAGCTGGTTTGGTTGGGTTGTTAGATGACTTACTAGAGATATCGCTCCTTTTTTAAAATTTTTTTTATTTATGAAAAGGAAACATTGACAAAACCATAGGATTTGAGGGGTACAACTCCACACAATTCCCACCACCAGAACTCTGTATCCCATCCCCTCCCCTGATAGCTTTCCTATTCTTTAACCCTCTGGGAGTATGGACCCAAAGTCACTGTGGGGTTCAGAAGGTGGAAGGTCTGGCTTCTGTTATAAATGTGGGCCTCTATTGCTATGAAGTTCCCTCTCAGGACTGATTTTGTTGCATCCTATTATAGTATCTGATAACTAGTTTCTCCATTTTTACTGATACTGAGATAAGTCTTAATTTCTTTCTTTCTTTTTTTTTTTTTTTTTTTACTTCATCAGTGACCATGTATTATTTTGAATCATGTTCTTTAGCCTCCACATTTTAGGGCAGTTTATTTTTGTAGTTGACTTCTAACTTCATACAATCATGGTCTGAGGAGATGAATTTTTTAAAATATTTATTTATTCCCCTTTGTTGCCCTTCTTTTTTAATTGTTGCAGTTATTATTGATGTCATTGTTGTTGGATAGGACAGAGAGAAATGGAGAGAAGAGGGGAAGACAGAAGGGATGGAGAGAGAGACCTGCTTCACTGACTGTGAAGTGACTCCCCTGCAGGTGGGAAGCCAAAGGGCTGGAATGAGGATGCTTAAGCGCCCTGTGAGCTTAACCTGCTGTGCTACCACCCAACTCCTGTGGTGATGCATTTTATAATTTTAATATTTACATATTTGTTTAGGCTATCTTTGGGGCAAACATGTGGTCAATCCTTGCAAATGCTCCATATGAACTTGAGAAGAATCTGTCAGGTTTATTTTGTCTATAGTGTCATTTTAGATTGCTGTTTCCCTATAGATTTTCAGTCAGGATGATCTGTCTCTTGTGGTGAACAGTGTGTTAAGATCTCCTACTATTATTATATTGCTGTAATTATATCCTTAAGGTCAGTATTTCTTTTATATTTGAGTACACTTGACTTTGGACATATATATTTATAATGGTTTTATCTTCTTTTTCATTAATCCTTGGATCATTATGTAGTGCATCTCTCTCTCAGCTTACTTTATTTACCTGAAAGTCTACTTTACTGAGATCAGAATAGCTATCCCTGCACTTTTTTTTTTCTGAATTATCAGCTTGGACCATCTTTCTCCAGCCTCTTACATTAAGCTTACATTTCTCTCTCTCTCTCTCTCTCTCTCTCTCTCTCTCTCTATCTCTCTCTATCTCTCTCTCTTTCTCTCTCTCTCTTTTGGTGTGTGTTTTCAGAAGATAAATATAATGGAGGAATATTGTTATTTAATCAGTTTACTTACTTTGAGTCTTTTGTCAGTATAATTTAGGTCTTTCACATTTAGGGTGGTTACTGATATATATGTTTTACATCCATTTTGATTTTTTGCTTTGAGTTTGCTTTAATTCTTTGCCAGTTTGTTTCTATCTTTCATTTTGTGTGAATGGGTTTCTATGATGGGTTTCTCATTGATCTCTCATGTAGTTTCTATAATTCTCTGTTTCTTGTTTTGTGCTATGGTTACCATATTTTATCTTTTAAAAATCTTTTTTAAGTTGGTCTTGATTAACAAACATTTGATAGAACCACTTTGCCCATTAATTCCCTCACCTTTCCTGTTTTATTGTTCTTTTCTATTTTTGTTGTGTTCTTATAGTCTACCACTGTACACCTCACTTAAGATGTATATTATTTTACTTATTTCCTTGTTAGACTTCTTTCAGTAATTATTGTAAGGTGAGATTTGATGATGGTGAATTCTTTTAGCTCTCGAATATTTGAAAAGATCTGTACTTCTCCCTCATATTTGAAGGATAGTTTTGCAGGATACAAGATATACTGGCTGGAATCTAGGCTTTCTTAATACTGTGAATATGTTATTCCTTTCTCTCTTTGCTTCTTAGGTTTGTGAAGAGATGTCTAGTAAAAGCCTAATAACTACCTTTGTATGTAAAACCTTTATTTTCCTTTTCAGTCTGTAATTTTTTTCCTTGTCACTGAGTTTTGATAGTTTTGTAGTGATGTGCTTTTGTTTTGGCTGTTTTTCATTCATGTACTTGGGTGTATGCTCTGCCTCTGGGATGAATATGCTATGAAGATTGCCTGAGTGAAGATATTTCTCAGCTATAATAAGAGACCAAAATATGGTCTCTGTCCTTTTGCTCTGTCATCATTCGCTGGAATTCCTATAACTTTTACATTTGACCTTTAGATGGAATCTGCAATTTCACAGAGAGTTGCTTCATTCTTTCCAAACCTTTCCTCTCCCTCATCTTTAAGTTGAAAGAGTGGGCTAATTTTATCTTCTATATTATATATTCTTTCTTCTTCAAGCATTAATCTATTTCCTATGTCTTCTACCTGAGCTTGTACTGCATTCAAAGTGTCTTTCGATGACTGCAATTCTGTTGCAAGTTTTTCATGTTGTCCTAACTGCATAGTGAACTCTGATTGATGTTCTTCTTTCATGTTTTCCAATTTTATAACTTTCTAGAGAATTCTATTCAGAGCTCTTTGATATTTTCTAATTCCTTAGTGAATGTTACTGGTATATTTACTTACTTATTAACTGATATGCTTACTTACTTGTATACTTACTTAGTAACCTTACTAGTATAGGAATTTTAGGCAGAGAGCAGTGGGTGACTTTTCAGATGTGTGTGTGTGTGTGTGTGTGTGTGTGTGTGTGTGTGTGTGTGTGTGTAAAGGTGTGAATGAGATCAACCTCAGCTGGAAAGAGTGTTGAGTCTCAATCCATCGTTCTCTAATGACCTCATAAGGTTAATGGTGGTATAATAGAATGTTTATTTTTTCAAAGTGGACCCAGTTTCTCCTGATATACATGTGTGGTTTATACAAGAACCCTGAGAAAGTCATGACAAGATCTGGGTGAAGTGAATCCTGTTTTAGTGTGCAACACAAACCATAGGTGGGTCATGGGTGGATACCAGAGCAAACAAATCCTATTCAGATATATAGTGGGACATTCCTAAAGGTTTCTCAGAGAATGGTTATGTAAAATGTATTCTTTGTGAAGATAGATTGACACTCTCCTGATGTAAGATGGCTTGCTTGTTTAAATTTAATTAAGTTAAAAATATATAAGATTAAACCTGGTTATAACACCTTGGTATAATAAAATGCAACTATATGTTGACAACTACACTCAAGTACTTCAAAGATTATTTACTGACTTTACAATAATAGAGTAATAGAGAGCCAAGCCTCTGCATGATACACTATTCCGGAGAATGGATACATAAGAATTTATACTACAGATTAAGACCATGAGTTTAAACAAACAAACAATAATAACAACAACAAAAATAAGAGGCATTATTTAGAGAATAGAGAGAAATTACTATGTGACTAAAGGACATTTTAAAAGTTTTACAAGAGGTTGCTCAGAAAAGAGTTACAGGTTCCAGATAAAAGAAAAAGCCTCATGCAGTATTGGAGATTAAAAAAAATTTCATATATTGTTGTCAGAATTCGGGTCACCAGTAGGCCGGGCTAGCTTCGCGGCAGTAGACAGAGACTCGAGGAAACATGGCTGAGCAGAGAAGCTGTATTTCTTTATTCAGGAGCAACGATTCAAAAACTAGTCTAATCTAATCACCACACCATCACCACACCATGTCATCCTCCATCTTTCTCTTCCGGCGGCAGCGTGGAACTCAGGAAGTACGTAGGGTAGGGGGTGGGGAGAAGGGAGAAGCACGAAAAGGCAAAGATTAAACCACAATCTCCCGGGGGGGGGGGGAGAGACCAAACCAATATGAAGCATACCAAATATTACCCCTTTTCTTTTTAACTAATTGACCATAGTATCAGGTGTGTGGGGTGAACAGAAACCTATATCATACAGGCATATTTAAAAAAAGAAACTGGCACAAACATGGAGGAACATGTAAGCGAGCAACAAGAACCAGTGTGCTGCCAAGGGAAGGCCTGAGGGGGGTGTTTCTTTGCCTCAACGGGCCTTTTCCTGCCTCTGTGGGCATTATCTAGCATGGGGGGTATGGCCATGAGTCCCAAGGCAGCTGGCTGCAGTCAGTCTTTGAGAAACCCAGCAGCATAAAGGGAAGCTGGTAGTTTTGTGCAAAGTGTCCAAGAGGTGTCCCAGTAAGTCCGACAGAAGTGCCAGTCCAAAGCAGATGTCCACGGAAGAATGTCAGGGGGTGGAACGTTGTATGAGGAAGGTCAGCTGCTGGAATTCCGCTTTTCTGTAGAGAACTTGACAGCTGCAATTCACTTACTTATGAAACAAAACTTGTAGCAGGTTAGAAATTTACCACAATTGATAACTCTATTACAATTGGAACTCTTTTTTAGTGTGATTTTAAGGTTGTTTAAAGTTTAAACAATAAAATGTGGAAAGGTAAATAGAAGAACCATGAAAAAAAAAAAACCTCAGGCATGAGAATCATTAGCATAATCATTGTGCAAGCTACCATTTCTAATTGAGAAGGTATTTGAGAGTTTTACATATCAACAAGTCTATTTAACCTTTTGTTACACCCATTGAAGATGGAGACACACCCTAGGTATGCACAGGTTTTTTTTTAGACCAACTTAGTAAAAATATATTGATTTTTAACTAATTTTTACCTCAGACTTTAAATGTAAGTTAATTTTACCTTTATGAGAATTACGTTGAAAATCTTTTCCACTTAACTTTGCCTGGTAAAAATGTAGCCTTAAAGTTACATCTCTAACCTTAAAGTTAATGTTTACCAAACTTTAAACACACAAATAAACATGGTCTTCAATACACAATGAGAAAAACTTTTGTTACGAAAACGTCATTTTAAACATTTTAGATCTATACTGTCTTAGCGTTGTCCAGCGGTGGCTTCTTATGCAACTTCAGCTCCAGGAATTGCAGGTTGCGATCTCTGTAGGGATCTCTGTGTATTCCAGCTCCTCTGCCTTCAGAGCCGAGCTAGGGATCTTGGCCAGGGGGCCCAGTCCCGGCAGGGAGCCCGCAGTCTCCCGGTGGTCCAGGTTCTGCCCAGACTTCATAGCAGGAGGGCGGGCAGGCTGGCCTTGCAGAAGGCGTGGGCCAAGGTGCCCCAGAGTGGCAGAGGCCAGGATAGGCTGCAGCCCTGCCCGCCATGCCTGCTGCCCTGCTCCCGGCGGCCGAGCAGCGTGGAGGGAGCCTGCGCCCAATGCCCCGTGCCACACAGCAGTGAGCCGGCTTCTGCAGGCTGGCATCGGGCGGAAACCACAGAGTGGTCCAGAGAGAAATGTTCCAGAAACAGCTAGTCTCATGAAGAAAGGGCAGAGGCCTTTGGAAGCCTCTTCACAAGCAGAAAAAAAGGCCATAGTGGATAAGGTAGCCAAATTGTCTTCACTTATCTGAGACATGTGCAGGTTAGGTCCCACATTGAGCGCCATATGTTGTTTTCACCAGGGCTGGCTTCACGGGTGGGTAACAGACAACCAGAAACACACGGCTGAGCTGAGAACGCAGTTTAATCTTTATTCACAAGTGGGCAATGTGCTCCTCCATCTTTCTCCTCCAGTGGCAGTGAGGAATTCCAGAAGTACGTAGGGTAGGGGGCGGGGAGAAGGGAGAAGCGCAAAAAGGCAAAGACTAAACCACAATCTCCCGGAGGAGGTGGGGGGAGTGAGACCAAATCAATATGAAGCATACCAACAATATATATATATATTCCAAGTATATTAAAAATAAAATAGAGTATAAAAAGGTAGGCTTGTAAATTACTTGAACTTCAGCACCTCCTGGCTACTAAATTTTCAACATATATTGAGAAAAATAAGGACCAGAAGAGTTTTCCTATGATTCAACATATTTAAAACTAAAAAATCAGCAAACATGAGTTTCAGAAATTTTAAGCTTGGGGGCCAGGCAGTGGTGCACCTAATTAAATGCACATATTACAGTGCTCAAGGACCTAGATTCAAGCCCCTGGTCCCCACCTACAGGAGGAAAGCTTCACAAGTGGTGAAGCAGAGAGCATGTGTCTTTCTGTCACTCTCCCTCTATCTCCCCTTCTCCACTGAATTTACCCCTCTCCTTTCAATTTCTCTCTGTCTCTATCCAATAGCAAATAAATAAATAGATAAATAAATAAATAAATTTTAAAAAGGAATTCTAAGCTTTATTTTAAAAAGGAAAAGAGAGAGAGAGAGAGAGAGAGAGAGGTCCTTACATGTCCTTAGCATAGTCAGGTCAAAATAAAGGTCATATCCAGACTCATTCCACTTCCAGATATCATCTCTAGTTCCCCTCCCCCCTCTGGTAAGGGTCACAAAGCCCTCCTATCCCTGTAAATAAACAAAGCAAAAATTCTCAGTCACAAGAGTTTTGGATTTTGGTTATCTTTTATCTATAGACGCCAAAAGCATAAGGCTTGTCTTTACCAGGCTAAATTACTTAAAGTTATTGGTGGGGCTTAATATGACAAAGATGAAAGTTTTAAAACAAATTTTCTAAATCTAAAGATTGGTTGCATTAAAGGTAGTGAAATTATGATTGGCAAACAAACTTTTTAAAATTGTTGTACTACTGATAGCTGATTTAGAGTTCATCTAGACCAAATCTGAGATTGCCATTTAATTGTAACTGGGTTGGAGAAAGAGCATTGTGGTTATGCAAAAAGACTCTCATGCCTGAAGCCCAGAAGTTTTGCATTCAATTACCAGCACCACCTTAGGTCAGAGGTAAGCAGTACTTTGGTTTCCCTCCTTGTGTGTCTTATTCTGAGTATCTCTCAGGAAAAAAAATAATAAATAAACATAATTTAATACTCTTTTAATTAAGAACTAAGCCTGTTTAAAAATCAATTTGACTAAATCCTTATTATAAAATCTCTGTCCATGTTATAAAATCTGTCTACATGTTGATATGTTTTATATTGGTTATCTTTGGTGTCTAACTCAAAGTGCTTGTTTTCAAGATATGATCAACGGTTTATTCTTGGTAAATTAAGAGAATTAGAATTTAGAGGTTAAATCTAAAATGTACATATGTTTTTATTCTGACAACAGTTTTATTGTTTGTCACATCTTCACTTCTTCTAGCGTTTGCCCTTCTTCCGTAGCCAGTCAACAGTGTCAGGTTGAGCCTGATGTAAAGTTTCGAAACCTCCTTTGAATCTGGAGAGGTGGCAGTCATTGACTGAGAATAGTTAATAATTTAGTCTAAAAAAAGGTATTGTAAAATTAAAGGGTTATTTTTTAAACATTTAAACAATTATATAAGATTTACTTATAAAACCTTTTTGGAAGTTTAAACTCTTGTCTCTAATTAAAACAGAGTTTGAAAATGTATAGTTTAATATAATCTGCTAGAGGATAGACTCCATGGGTGCTATGAAAAAGTATAGAGAATGTTTTTTGGCTTAGAAAGAAAAAAAGAACTTAAGTACAGGAGAGAGAATACAGCTGAATGAAGAGAGTGTACATGGGTTAACAGGAAAAAATAAAACTGTGGGCGGGGTAGTAGCATAGCACACATGGTAAGGAAGTGGAAGGACCTGTGTAAGGATAGGATCCTAGTCCCAGCCCCAGGCTCTGCACTGGCAGAGGGGTAGGGAACTGTGTGTGTGTGTGGGGGGGGTTCACAGGCAGTGGAGTAGGTCTTCAGCTATCTATCTTTCTCTACCCCTTTCTGTCTTGACCCCCCCCTCAATTTTTCTATCCTATCCAACAACAACAATGGCACCAATAAAAGTAACAACAACAAGGGCCACAAAATGGGAAAAATGTCCTCCAGGAGTGGTGGATTCACAGTGAAGGCACTGAGCCCCAAGGATAATCCTGGAGGCCAATAAATAAAAGAATAAAAAAACTGGTAATAACATGTTTTTAGTAAGTAAATTGTTTAGAAAATTCTAGCAATAAATTAAGTATAAATAATTTGTTCTATTTAAAAATTTTGAATATGTATA
This sequence comes from Erinaceus europaeus, assembly GCF_950295315.1. NCBI lineage: Eukaryota > Metazoa > Chordata > Mammalia > Eulipotyphla > Erinaceidae > Erinaceus > Erinaceus europaeus. The sequence goes on along the minus strand of NC_080171.1, from coordinate 87,709,894 downwards.
CTGATTAAGTTCTAACATTAGGCTTAAATTAGTTAAGAACGTTAAAATTTATAATTTCATTACAATGTAATTATAATAATTATGTTATCCTGTCAGTGTTGTAATATTGATCTGAAGTTACTATATTAACATACTGTTACTGAAGGAAGTCTAAAATTTGTGGGGGTAGATAGCATAATGGTTATGCAAAGAGAGTCTCATGCCTGAGGCTCCAAAGTCCCAGGTTCAGTCCCAAGGCTGGACTTTGTAAATATACCAGTTTAGACTTAAACTCAGCAGAATATGTAATGGTTATTCATTTAATGTATAACATACTGTCTTCAAGTCCCTAAAAACTGAGACAAAGTTTAACCTTGTCAGCTAGAAGAGACACTACAAAAACTGGTTAGAGACAAGAGAATAGCTCGCCTAATAAAGGCTATTTTGTTTGTTTGAATTTGAGAGCTACCCCTGTTGCTATAACCTAGTTCTCAAGTTCTATTTTGCACTTTAATACCATTCTCCCAGACAGTCTTTAGGTAGGTTAAATTAATACTAGTTTACAGTTCTTGCTTGTCCTCCAGATAAAGACTCAAATTCTTACCTTTTCTTATCTAGACAATAAAAAGACTGTGAGCCCGAAAACCTGTCCAAAGGGTAGATGGGACAGTTCTATGTAAAAAAAAAAAAAAAAAAAAAAAAAGAAAAATTGGTACAGAGACTACACTGTTTCCCAATGCCAATCTGTTGGCTGTGCACCTTTAAAAATCGCTAGGCTTTCACTCCTTATCTTTTGCCTAACAACTATTTTTCAAGCTGACTGTCCAAGAAAAGACACCAGGTGAGCTTGTGGACCAGAAAGATGACAGCTCCAAAACTGGTCTACACACAGCAGAAACTTAAAAACTCAACCACTGATAAGACAAATAGATAGTCCTTGTACTCTCCATCAGTTTCCTTACTATAATACACAGTCACCTTTTGTTAATATAAACCTACTCTTAATATTTGTTATAAAGTGATGTTGTTTGATCTTTTTGAGTCAGGTCAAAAAACAAATAAAATGGGAGAGTTAAGTAAAAGTAATAAAAAAAACTAATAAAAGTAATTTCAAATATTTGTACTGGGGGGTGGTGTGGGGAGGTTAAGGTTACTTTACAAGTGATGAAGCAGGTCTCCCCCCCCACTCCCAACTTCTCCCCCTTTCCTTAATTTCTCTATTCTATCCAACAACAATGGGGGGGATGACTGCTAGGAGCATTGGATTCATAGTGCAGGCCCAGCAATAACCCTGGAGGCAAAAATACACACACACACACACACACACACACACACACACTAAAAAATAAGAAAGAAATTTTAAAAAATGAAGTAGGCCTAGAAACAGAAAACCCTACTTACCAGTATCAGTATCTCCATATTCTTTAATGTTTTCCTTTGCATCAAGCTTTTTAAAGATCTATCCTACAGGTGTAAGAGATTCATTGAAGTTTTCTTTTCTTCTCCTTTTTTATTATCTTTATTTATTTATTGGATAGAGACAGTTAGAAATGGAGAAGGGGGAGATAGAAAGGAAGAGAGACAAGAAAAACACCTGCCTCCCTACTTAACCACTTGCAAAACTTTCCCCTTGCAGGTTGGGACTGGAGACTCCTACCTAGATCCTTGTAGCAAGTGTCTCAACCAGGTGTGACACCACCACCACCACCACCACCACCACCACCACCACCACCACCACCATCACCACCCCATGCCTTTTTTTAATGCAGAAAAAAACATGAGCCCTGTGTAGGTTAGGTTAAAATCAGCAAAGGCATCTGACACCGAGAGACTCTCTCAATGTAGTATAAGAAGCCATGTTAACTAATCTATTACTGTACTCAAATGCTGTGTGTGTGTGTGTGTGTGTGTGTATGTGTGTGTGTGTGTGTTTGTGCCTTTTCCCCCCTACTGTTAAAAATTATTCTTCTCTTGCCCTCTCCCCTCCCACCAACTACAATACCAATTGTTTACTAAAAAAGCAAAGCCAATCAGGTGAACTCTGGTTGAAGAAAGAGGAAAAACCGTTTCTCCAACCCTTCCAATCTCTCCAAAGCTTTGATTTGCTTTCAGCTTAACAAACAATTGCAAACTACTCAGCTGCAAGGTAAAATGAAAAGCCCACAGGCATTAATTATATATAGAGATATTTAAAAAGAAGCTATTGCTTAATTATTGTTTGCAAATCTCGGTATTTAAATTGACTTATTTTCAAATGTCTGTTTAGAAATTGACTTTGTAATTATAAAGTCAGTGCAGGAATGTCTCAAGCCCTGGAGGAGTTTCAAAGAGGAATGTTAATGTAACAGCCAAAGTGAAACATCCTGAGCTGCATTTCAATGGAAGCCAATGGGGGTGGGGCCTGAGATACTTAAAGGAAAATCCTTGGCTGGCAAACGAAGAGGTCAGGGTACTATTTTTGTCAAGAGATCGTTTTAGAAGACCTGAGTCAGTCTGAGTACAAGAACACAAAATTCTAAGAACCCAAGACTGGAGGTCAGAGCTTGTTGAGAGGAGAAGGGTTACACTAAATTTCTCCTGGACATGGACCTATTTTGGAGTCACCCATTAAGTTATTTCAACCAGCAACAAGCCTTCATAAATGCTAAATCCAGGTATTGGTGACATGAATTGAATTGTGTCTCTCTAAAATTTTCATGCTAATGCTTTAACTTCTAGAACCTTAGTTTGTGAGTTTATGTGTAAACAGAATTATTCTGGATGTTATTAGTAAATATATGGATGACCATATTGGATTAAGGAGTGATACCGGACTTGGAGCAGCAGTAAGTAAGAGTGATACAGACTTTTAACCTCCTGATTTGTAAGACCAGACATTTCTGTTGTTTAAGACGCTTCGTTTTAGTCACTTTGCTACAGCAGTCCTAGGAAATTAATGCAACATTATTCTGTGATCCTCAGTGACATTTCTTAACTGTACTAAAGACTCAGAGATGGATAAATGTGAAAGTAATCAGAGATTTTCAAAATACTAGAGTATCAGACATTTCAAAATCCTGATTTAAGCCTGGGGAGATAGCATAATAGTAATGCAAAAGGCCTTTCTGCATGAGGTTCTGAGGTCCCTGGTTCAGTTCTCAGCATCACTCTAAACCAGAGCTGAGCAGTGCTTTGCTCTTTCTCTCTTTCATTTAAAATATAATAAAATAAAATGGGGCGGGGCAGTAGAGCAGCTGGTTAAGCACAGATGGGTAAAATGCAAGGATCCTGGTTGGAGCCTTGGGCTCCCTACCTGCGGTGGTGGGGGTGGGGGCATCACTTCACAAGTAGTGAAGCAGGTCTGCAGGTGTCTGTCTTTGTCACCCCAACTCTTGTCTTCCCCTCTTCTCTCAATTTCCCTCTGTTCTATCCAACAACAACAGCTATAACAACAATAACCACATTAAGGGTGACAAAGGCAACAAAATGTGAAAAAAGGCCTCCAGGAGCTGTGCAGGCACAGCCCCAGTGAGAACCCTGGAGACAATAAATAAATAAATAAATAAAATATAATATTTTAAAATATAACACAGACCTTAAAACCAACAGGGTAGCCAATAGTTCTCTAATATAAAATTGTAAAATCATTATATTTTAGAAGATAGTTTAAAAAATATTGATGGCTATATCCTTCCCAAAAATTCTAAATTAATTAATCTGTGGTACTTCCTGGGCATCAGGCTTTTACAAGTATTCTAGCAGAGTCTAATTTGAAATCAAATTTTAGAGCCAGTTTTCTATATGTTAGGTTATCTTCTTTATCTAATAGGTATGAAAATTATGGATCAGAGAGGTGAAGGCTAGGACTTTTAGTACACATTATTTTCAACTTTAATTTTCTCAGTTGCATACTGGAAAGAGTAATACTTTCTCCAAAATGTCTTATGAGTAAATTGAAATTATATAATATGGCATATGTGCACATATGCATGCATATATATGTATATTAAAAATATATGTATTATGTATATTGAGTCCTCAATAGAGTCAATTTAAATGCCCCACAGATGAATAACTAAAAACAAAAGATACAATACACTTAGAACTGATACTGCTTTGTACAATCACACATGTCCATAATGTTATTTTCAATCATATAAATCCCAACTTTATTCTCAGTTTTTATTTTCTCCCTTCTTTCTCTTTCTCTCTCCCTTTCTTCATTTCTTTATCTCTCTTTTCTTTTCTTTCTTCCTTTTTTTCTTTTTTCTGTCTTTCTTTCGTTTTGTTCTTGTTTCTTCACAGACTTCAGTATTCTTACTAATCCTTCCAGGGGATTACATTTTGCATGTAATTCAACTCTCAGCTCTCACTTCTCTTGTCCCCCTAGGATAGCAGCTGCCTTATTTTGTATTCTTCCAAAATACTTTCTATTCTCTTATACTAGATACCACTGTTCTCAACAAGGTTATCAGTTGTGATTTTTAACTTGTTTTCCAAAAGACAATAACGTAAGTGAACATTGATAGTAAGAAGACCCTCAAAAGTTTTAAAGAAGACTTCTTCAAAGGATAAAGAACAAAATAAACATGTGGCAGGGCTCAGAAAACCAAAGCAAAATCAGTTCTCATATTTGTTCAGAATAACACCCAGTACATAATTGTTAATTATTACAAAGATGGCCTTCAATATATGTTGTTTATCCCTAAGGAACATCTGGATTTTTCTTCTGTAACTCTCTTAAACCAACCTGAATAAAGCAATCAAGCTGTTCAGTCCTCAGGCAGTACAAAACTGAAATTAATGTTTATTGTAGAAAATATTATCACTTTTAATATCTTGCAATTTGACTTGATTCAGTAAACATAGTATGGAGAGTTCATAATTTGAGTGAAAATCCTCAGATTATTTTTGGCTGGTATATATGTCATAGCATTGAGAATTCACATATAAAATAAATGTTAATGGCACACCTGTTAAACATTCACATTATAGTGTACAAGGACACAGGTTCACGCCCCTGGTCTCCACTTGCAGGGGGAGAGCTTCATGAGTGGTGAAGCAGGGGTACAGGTGTCTCTCTGTCTCATTTCTTATCTTCCTATCCCATCTCATTTGTTTCTATTCACTAGTAAATAAATATTTTTAAATAAATAAGTAAATAAACAAATATTAAAACTGCAATGTTGTAGACACATCTATGAATCATGGGTTTGTTTCATTTACTTATTTTAGTGTGTTTATTAGTGATATTATAATGATTTACAAGATTATAAGATTATAGCGATATAGTTCTACCTCACATCCACCACCAAATTTCTGTGCATTCCAATCATCATAATGACCATAGATAGTTCTCACAAAATCTTGAGAGAGTTAATATAATGAAGTTCTGAAATAATGCCTATGAAATAATATACAGTGTTGTTTCTATTTCACAGATATGAAAATAAAGCTTCAAAGATGGTACACAATTTAGATTATCCAAAATTTTGCAGTCAGAAAACAGTGAAGATGAATTTATTCAATCTTGTATGCTTTTTAATTTCTGTGTTCATAGCTTATAAATGATACTGCTTAGCAAATCAAAGAATCTTAGTTGACTCCCAGCCTCTAATTTACCCCAATTTCCCCAAGGCCCCTAAAAAATAGGTATTCAGCATTGTTATTTACCTATGTATGTATAATTTTCCCAGCCTATTTCCTCCAATTTGTAAAATTAGAGGTCTGAGCTCATCTAAACAAACAAACAATCAAAAACATAAAGTTCAATGTTTTATTATAATTCACATGCAAATACTTCAGTCAAAGCAAGCAGCTATTGCTGGAGGGAAGATATAAATACTCCACAATTAATACTACATTTCATTAACAATTACGTGTATTAAATGTCACTCAACGTTTTTGCACCATCAAGTCCTAGAAAGGTGTCTATGCATCTTGTAACTTTTCAAAAACTCTCCATCAGTAACTCAGTTAATTTCCCAGGTGAGAATGTATCTGCTTTTAATTATCAACCTTTTATATTCTCCACCCCTTGGGTGATAGGTAGACATATGGGAACTGAGGTTGTCAGTTGGCATCTGAACCGTTACTTGGACTCTTTAGTATAAGAGTGGAGCTTATCTGCATTGAATAAACGAACTTTAACAGATTCCAGGTATGGGGCTATTTTTCTTAAAACCTGCTCCTGCCATAACCCCAGTGATAAATCAGGTATTAGGCAGAACACAAAAGAGAAAGTTTATAAAAAGTAAATTTTCAAATCCGGAATAAATGTTACTTCTTCATCAAAGGTTGAAGCAAAATGTTTACAGAATACCAAGATGTAACAGATATAACTGTTGTGCCCAGAAGTTTGAGTCCCGATCTCACACAAGGAAGACCAGCATCACATGCAATAGCAAGAGCCTTTATTAGCAAGTTTAAGCTTCAGCGCAGACACCCTTCCACACAAAGGGAGGGTCTGCTGCACAACATTGTTGCTCTCGGCTTTTTATAGTACACAGAACAAGAGTGGTTGGTTTCAGTTTAACGGCTTTAACGGCTGTAACAAGGAACTGTTGGTTTCACTGTAAAAGTCTCTAACAAGTAACAGTTGGTTTCAGTGTAACAGTCTCTGAGAAGTAAGTTTCTTTTTTAAAATATTTTTTAAATTTTTTAATTTTACATACCCTTTTGTTGCCCTTGTTGTTTCTTTTTTTATTGTTACAGTTACTGTTGTTGTTGTTGTTGGATAGGATTGAGAGAAATGGAGAGAGGAGGGGAAGACATAGAGGGGGACAGAAAGACACCTGCAGACCTGCTTCACTGCCTGTGAAGTGACTCCCCTGCAGGTGGGGAGCCTGAGGCTGAAATTGGGATCCTTCTGCTTTGCGCCACATGCGCTTAACCCTTTGCGTTACAGTCTGACTCCCAGAAGTAACGGTTTCTAATCTCTACATTCTAATCTCCACAATAACAATGAAAGCAATAAAACAAACATCAGTTGCAGTGAGAAGAATATTCATTCATATATTCACCACATACCAAACACAGCAATAAAGGCTTTATCTACTTTTTGCCCTTAAAATAAGCTAAATGAAGTATTAGTTATTCATATCTTACTGTTGAATAAATTCATTACTTATCATATTGGTCATAGACAATTTAATGCTACACAATTATCCCCAAAATTTATCAGCTTAAAACAATATTATCTCATATGATTTTTGAGGGTCAGGAACATGGAAACAATTTAGGTGAGTAGTTCAGGTTAGAATCATACATGAATGCAAATATTGCTCCAGATGAAATAAATCAGACAACTGGGCTGTTTTAAATAATTTGCAATTCATTCACATTAGTAGCAAGAGTTTAACCTTACCATGTAGACCTCTATTTGAAACTCAGTAGATGGTTTTTCCGAGAGTGACAAAACCAAGAGAGAGGTAAAAGTTAGAGTATTCTGTTGTTCACTTTTTTTTTTTTTTATGATCATGGTGCATATGTGAAATGCTGTCAGTTGTATGGCATTCAATTGATTACATGCTCCACTTCTGACACAAGTCTACAGAAACATAAATACCAAAATGCAGAAGTCATTGGTGGCCATCTTGGAAGCTGTCTTTCACACAAAATAAGGTTATACAAATAGTAAACTGGCAACAAGGAAGCAAATTTATGAACTCAGAATATGTCTGACTCCATAAATTGTACTTTTTAATAACATTACAGGTTCCTCCTTAAAAGTTCTTTTCATGCAATCTACATTCTAAAGTTTATAAGGATATGTATCAGTCCTTAATCAGAGAAACAAAACTACTAGAAGAGATGTAAAATCAGGAATCTATTTATGAGAAGCTGACCTTAATTCTAAATGTTGATTGTATGGTTTTTGTAAGGCATCATCTTTCAAAAGCAGTGTTGTGATCTGAAGTAGCATCTACACAGCAGTAAGAAACCAGAAAGAAAAAAAAAAGGTTTATAGTAAGAAAGAGCAAAGAAAAAGAAAACAAACGTGTGAAGACAAATTAGATCCTGTGTTGGAATCTCAATGCCTTCATTTTTTTTTTTCAATTTTGGCAATTTGTATATGTAACCTACAAGAGAAGCTAATGTTTTTTCTCAAGAAAAACTGGGGAACCTTGAAGAAGAAATCTAATGGCAGCTGAAGATACTACACGGCTGCTTCTCCCATCCACCCAAATGAACTAAAAATAGGAATATGGGTGATCTTTAGCATACCCTAGTATCTTGCACAGACTTTCCAAATTGATACTGAATGCAATTACTATTTTATCTCCTCCTTTAAAATCTTATATGAAATATATCTGTGGCCCAGAGTAACTAGAGTTATGCAGGGAAGCTAATACTTAGAAAGTCCATATCCAGGGCCAGGTGGTGGTGCACCTGGTTAAGTGCATTACAGTGCACAAGGATCCAGGTTCAAGTCCCTGGTCCCCACCTGCAGGGGGAAAGCTTTGTAGGTGGTGAAGCAGGGCTGCAGGTGTTTCTGTTGCTCTCTTCCCCTTCCTCTCCATTTCTGACTATCTCTATCAAATAAAGAAATAATAATAAGTAAAAAAGAAAGTCAGTATCCAGTTACCTAACTGACATTATATTGACTAGTAATATTGCTCAGCACTAAAATTCCAGACTTGCACGGGTGATGTTCTTATATATATATGAAGCCAGTGATGTCTCTTCTATTTCTGTGTGCAGAAACTAAAACTAAAAACTAAGATATTATAATGTATCCATATACAGACATCAGAATTTATCTTGTAAGACCCCACACATCCCAGCTTTTTTGCTTTAATATGTATTAATTACTCTCTCTAGAGTTTTCTTTTTTCTCTCTTTGTTCTTTTGTGGTCACTGAGTCTTCACTGTTCAGGAATGACATTTTAATATATATCATTATATGGAGAAAGAGACCACAACAGTGACATTTCCTCCAATGCAGTGATATTTTATTTTATTTTATTTTATTTTATTGTATTTTTTTTTCCAATGAAAGAGATACAGAAAGGCACAGAAATACCACAACACTGCTCAGCTTTGTCTAATGGTAGCACTGGGTGTTGAATATGGAACCTCAGAGCATCAGGCATGAAAGTGATTTGTGTAACCATTATGTTTTCTCTCCAGCCCAGTAATTTAGCTTTTATAGATTTGCATCCTCTTGTATCCTAGTGGGTTTTATTGGGTCATTATGTTCCTTTTTTTTCTATTGTTTATCAACCCCCTTCACTCAGCTGTATTGCTGATTCTTTGACATGAAATTCAGTCCTTCACGCTCAATTATCTTACCTTACCAACCTCCTTTTCTTAATAGTCATTTGGACTCTCTGCCATCTATCTTGACATATACCACTCAATGACTTAATCAGACTTATATTTTCATTCCAAGAATATGCTATACTAGCCCATGCTCCTTAATTTGATGTATTTTTTTTTCTATCTAGAATGTTCTGCTATAACCATCCTTACCATCAGGAGTATCTGTGATACTAAGAAATATGCCGTGAGTGACTTTTTTTTCTGAGAACACAGTACTAACTACTATATGTAAGTGTATATATGTATACTTCAAGCATTTACTTGAATCTTGTATAATTTTTAAGGGACCATTTTAGTCTTTAGGAAAGGAAAGATGAAAATTGAAAGTTAATTAACTTGTCCAAGGTCATACAGAAAGCTATTGGGAAAGTATCCTCCCAATCTTTGCTTGCACGTGGCTAAACAGGAATCCTTCCAGGTGAGATATCTTTTTGGTACTAAAGCTCACATCCTTACCTTTTTTCCTTTGTGACAATTTAGCTTCTAGTCATCTTTCAAGATGTAATTCAAATATTATTTGTTTCTAAAATTATTACTAACCTGCCTTCATGTGGTGAAGAGCTTTGCGCTTACATCTACTTTACACCTATTTCTATATTGGTACACTATGCATTTATCTCAAGTGACCATTTGTACTCATTATCTTTGTAGAAATCTACCTATACTATTGGCTTTTTTGAAGTCAATAGTTAAGACTCATTCTTTCTCACATGGCTTGAATTGATGACAGTACCCAATTAACAACAGGTGTTCAAGAAGTGGGTAATGCTTCTTGTTAGAAGCAGTATCAGTGGAAAAGTGAGTAGGAGAGATTAAGTGGTAGAAGTTGAAAGCTCTACCCAACAGATCATCATACATAGGAGAGAAAAGTCCAAGTAAAAATTGCTTAGAGCAGTAAAGACAAAACAAAAATATCTTCTAGCTTTATTTTACATTTTCCGTCTTGTTGTTCTGGCAGTATACTGATATTCAGATATACAGGTCAGGGCTAAGTTCACCTGGGCTTAATTGAAACTGTGTAAACTTGTTTTGGGAATGCTCTAGAGAGCAGCTGACCAAAAGACCTTTGATATCAACTTGAAATACAGTTGTGTGAGGACTTACAAACTAAGCAAAAACTGCCATATATATATTTAGCAATGTGACTTCCATTTTCTGTGGCTGTATATTATATATTTTTAACTGAAGAAAGAAAACAAAAACAACATGTATTGATTCGGTCTAAAGGCTGGTTTAGGATTGATTGGAAAACACATAGTATCTGTGATACTAAGAAATATGCCGTGAGTGACTTTTTTTTCTGAGAACACAGTACTAACTACTATATGTAAGTGTATATATGTATACTTCAAGCATTTACTTGAATCTTGTATAATTTTTTGATAGAGTTCGCTAGTGGTCTCAATACTTTTCCCCTCAAATCTTTTTTTCTTCTTGCTTTTATTTTGCCCTTGTTGTTTGTTGTTGTTTATTATTGTTGTTGTTGGATAAGACAGAGAGAATTCGAGAGAGGACAGAGAGAAGACGGGGGGGGGGGGGGGGGAGAAAGATAAATACCTGCTTCACTGCTTGTGAAGCAACCTCCCTGCAGGTGGGGAGCCAGATGGGGCGTTTCCTGGTCTTGAACTGGATCCTTTAGCGGGTCCTTGTGCTTTGCGCCATTTGCACTTAACCCACTGTGCTACTGCCTGGCCCCCAAATCTGACCTTTAATCTTCTGTCATTTACAATAATTTCATTTTAGAAGCTGGATCCCACCTCCTGATTGAAAACTGGCCAACTGTCCTGACTTGCACTTGTCTATTTGCAATTGAATATCCCTCATTCTGGGATGTTCCTTAGGCATAGAAAAACTCGGTGCCAAGACCCAGGATGGTTGGTCAGCCTACTTGTCAATGAGATATATGACAAAAGCAAAGATCAGAAATGAATTGTTGAGTAGTGTTGTCCTCCTTTTTTGTGTCTCTTCCAACATCATGAAAACATGCCAATGGATAGTCTTCAGGACAGTGGGAAACAAGAGAGAAAAGTCCGTTTAATTGCCCCCAACCAAGAAAACCTAGGTCTGCCACCAGCCTAAGGGGGTAAAATGTATTAGATATGGATTAAAGTCACAAAAGATTTTTAAAAAGCAAATATAATCAGAATAATAACTCGTTTGAATTCTCATTTCACCTATCTGAGAGATGTTACTAGAAAAAGTGCAGAATCACCTTTCTATGTTTATTAGGTAAAGATAGGACTGATGCATATTCTCTATAGAAATACATATGTAAAAAAAAGAAATACATATGTAGATGAAGATAAGTTTAATTATGGGCTGTTATTTTCTGTTAACCACTATTGTTTAAAGCTATTTCAAGTTGTTTTCCGGATAAAGTATTAGACATGCATCAGTAGCAATACCGAATCAGAACTTGGAAATAGGTGTAACAAATCTATAGTATTCAACTCTGGTAAAATCTGCTGATTACTTCAAATGTATAGAACACTTAACCAAGCCCTGGCCTCTTTTAATATAGAAATTTATGCATAAAATAAATTAACCATAAAGATGGTGCAAGTTGTGGGTAAGAAATTCTAGAAACAGGGCTAGATAAAAAATATCTCATTTGGATTAGTACTACTTTATTATATGTCTATGACTCAAGCTCATTCCCAGTCATTTTATTTTATTTAAAAAAAAATAAAGTTATAGAAAAGAAGCTTAATTACTTCCTTTCAGATCCAACAGAGTGTTCTACAGGTATTTGTGGAATGAGAAAGTGAGCTAGTGGCAATGCCATCTGCAGACCAATCAAAGAGCAGAATCCATTATAAACAGTTCAGGTGTATACTATCCACTTGACCTGTGCCACTACCCGTGCAAATGTTTACGTATTAATTGTTTAAATATTATCATTATTGGATACAGGCAGTCAGAAATCAAGAGGGAAAGGAGAAATAGTGAGAGCTTATTAGCCCTGCTTCACCACTCATGAAGCTTTCCACCCTGCAAGTGGGGATCAGGGGCTTGAACCTGGGTCCTTGTGCACTATAATGTGAACACTTAACCAGGTGCACTACCGCCTGGTCCCAGCACAAATATTTATTAATTTATGTAGTTTTTTAAATCACTTTTATTGAGAGGTTAATGATTTATAATAGTCATTGACACATGATAATAATTTCTCATCTCCTGCAAGTTGTCTGCAGAATGCTCTTACTCCAAACCTACATGTTTTTTTTTTTTTAATAGAAACAGAGACATTGGAATGGTTGAAGGAGAAAGAGGAGAGACTAAGGGAGATAATGGCAGTGCTACTTTACCTAGAGGTGGGGACCAAAGACTTAAACCTGGGTTCATGCCATGGTAACATGTACTTTCTGCCAGGTGCACCACTGCTAAGCCTCCTATACCACAAATATTTTAGGATAAAACTAAGGGGCAAGGGTTATGATTTGGACACTGACAGGCTATTGTTGGTAATAAGAAGAAGGAAAAGGATAGCATTAGCAGATGACAGTCTATATCTTGGATCCCTAGACAAAAGTCTCAGACAGAAAGGTGTTCAGTGACTCAAACTATTTTGTTTGTTTATTATTTATTTTGCTGTTTTGGTTAGAATGTTTTGTCATATTTGTGTATAGTCCTACTGAGAGAATCTGAGATCATATTTTTGCAAACACTTTGTTAATTTGAAGTTCTATACAATGGTGAAGGATATTTTTATTTATTCACAGATAGTTTGATAGCTAATTTTATATGACACACAATTCTAAGTGCTACAGGTAGAGCTTTAAACAATGACATATTGCTCATCCAGTTTGTATTGTATTGTGATAGCAACTGTTCTGATTGTAAGTTGGCCTAAAATTATACATGTCCCTCTCTATTCAGTAAATGAGAATTGAACTCTTCATTATAGCAGAGTTTTATAGACAGCATTCTATTGATAAGACGAAGTATAGCAGTCTCATTTGAACCTGACAACTGAAATTTCAAATATTGTTAAGTTGGTCAAGGTTCATAATGCTGTAAGGTAGAAAGGAGCAACAATGAACATTTTAGGGGAGAAGGGAAGAAAAATGTAATTTAGAAAGGCATAAAACAGACTGTAAATGCATTCTTCAAAACTAAGATGAATATTTTTATTTGCACAAAACAGATTGTAAAGTTAAAGTTGTACCAATCTCCTCAGGGGCATGGGTTTAAAAGATGAGGGACCTCTATCTCAGATAAAAGATTAGAAGGGCATCAGAAAGACCCCTTCTGGTTAAGAACTTCAACCACCTTCATTTCAACCTAAAACTATTAAAAATAACTTCTCAACAACCCCATGAAGTTAAATAACCTTGTTAAAGTAATCACATATATTCCAGTTAAATAATAGCCGTGGGAGAGGGCAATTAGCAGATGCGGTCAGGAGAGAAAAAGATATGTTTTCAGATGAGATTGAAAATGAGATGGAGAGTCAATGAGGCAGATATATACAAGGCCCTTTTTCTCTCTAAAGTTTCTTGAATTCTGTTGTTAATGGTACCTTAAAAATCTGAATGCTTTGACCGGAAAAGACATGTTGTGATCAAGGAGAATGACATAAAAGTCCTTCTGCAAAGCAAAAGAAAACACTACTGAAACAAAGAAACCCCTTACAGAATGGGATCTTTGCATGCCGTACATCAGACAAAAAGGCTAGTAATCAAATTATATGAAGAACTCACCAAACTCAGCAACAATAACAACTGAATAACCCTATCCAAAAATGTGGAAAGGATATAAACAAAATATTCACCAAAGAAAAGATCCAAAATGTCAACAGATAGATGGGGGGAAAAAATGCTCCAACTCATTGATCAAGAAATGCAAATAAAGACAACAATGAGATACTACTTTATTCCTGTGAGAATGTCGTACATCAGAAAGGATAGCAATAACAAATGCTGGATAGGATGTGGGGACAAGGAACCCTCTAGCATGGCTGCTGGGAATGTAAATTGATCCAGTCCCTGTGAGGAGCAATCTGGAGAACTCTAAAAAATCTAGAAGTGGACTTACACTATACTTGACAATCTCTCTCCTGGTATATATTCTAAGGAACCAAACATACCCATCCAAAGTGATGTGTATACCTATGTTAATAGCAACATGAGCTGTAATAGCCAAAAACCTGGATGCAGTCTAGGTGTCCAACAGCAGAGGAATGGCTGACAAGTTGTGATATATTTAGAGAGTGGGATAATAATCAGCTATTAAAATGATGAACTCACCTTCTTATCCTCATCTTGGATGAATCTTGAAAAAAATCATAAGTGAAATAAACCAGAAAGAGAAAGATGAATATGGGATGATCTTACTCATAGGCAGGAGGGGAAACACAAAGCAGAACTTGGACTGACTTTTTTGTATTGCACCAATTTAAGGACTTGGAACAGGGGAGGGAGAGGTTCAGGACCTAGTGCATGATGGTGGGATGGTGGAGTAAGACCTAGAGGAAGGTTTAGAGTGTTTTGCTGAAAACAAATTTTACACTTGTACCAAAAACTATATTTACTGTTGAATGTAAATCATTACCCCCCCAATACATATATTTTTTAGGTTCAACACTTATATCTCTGTCTTTCTAGTTATATCTGGGTAGAAGTATTCCTGGGTCATACTTGTGTTTGCTTATCAATTAAATTGATGAAGAATGTGCATTTTGCTCTGTTATCTAACCCAAATGAAATAAGGGACAAGTCAGTGTTTCTCAATCACCAATATGGGAGAATATACAAGACACTCTGCTCAAATTGTGTTACAAGGTCCTCCAAAGTTATTTCAATTCTATACTGTTCTGCTATCATTTGGGATTTTATTATCTTTTAGTGTTCTTGCCTGACTGCTAAACTGAAAAAATCCAATTTGACAGGCTATACTATTAGATTGCAGAAATTTCATGATGTATTTCCTCTGTTTTCCTAAGCAAGAATACATCATGACTTTTTTTCTGACTATATAGTATATGTATATACATCTGTATAGTGGGTGAAGAGTGGCAAAGGAAGATAGTAGAAATGTCTGTTGGCCAGTGAAAAGAAAAAGAGACCTTGTGTTTAAATGAACTGCTTCTGAATTCTGTCTTCTATTGACTAATACTCATTTTGCCTTGTCCATCTTTGTACCATGAATGATAATGATGGAAAATTAATAAATATTCACTAGAAAATGAATGATTGTCCTGTACAACTCTTTCATTCCCACCCCACACTTTTGAAACATCTCATAAAATAATGTGTAGAATTTTGACTCAGTTCCTGAATCACAAAATCATTTAAAAAATAGTTTTCTTTGTTATAATTGGTCATGTTCAAGCCCCAAATACACTATATATATACTTGCCCTACCTCGAACTAGAAGACACATGTTTAGTTAGAGGAGTAATGACCATGCATGTCCCTAGTAAGTTTCCATTAACCGAGTCTCTACCTCTAAGAAGCTGAATGCTTTCCAGTGCATCTACTTGAATTAAGCAAAAGATCCTAAAGGAAATTATATGGCCTCAAGGAGTATTATTAATGAGAGTCACTTCTAGGGGTGTAATTTTGTAAGCAATTTTCCATGAAATTGTTGAATATGTGTATCTATATAAATCTGAGCCCATTTGGAACAATTTTCATTTAGTCCAATGACTGCCTTAATGATATTTTTCAATATACATATGTTCATTTAAGAGGAAATGATTCACTTCTCTGTCACATATATAGAAGTATCCTTTAAGAAATATTAACAAATGTTTTGATGAAAGTTTCATGTTTTAATTCACAGACACATATTACTACAAATGTGTTTTATAGTCAAGTGTAGTAAAAATCAAGGTTCACTGAGTTTTCTTTAATTAGGGATGGATCATGTATGCTAATATAAATATATTTTATCTGATTTTGTGACATGAGAGTCTAATGTAGCAAGTAGTTTAAGACATGGATTTTTGTAACCATGCAGACACAGTTTGAGTTCTGGAGATACTCTACACAACAGCTTGCATTGAACATTATTTTTTACTTCTTTAAAAAAATGTTCATATAGTAACATCAATATCCAATATTCTATAGAGTAGTTGTAAGAGGGGAAAATAAGATAGAAATGCAGGTAAAATACTTAGTTCAATACCTGGCATATAATTAAATTATTGATGTATATGATAATATTGTTGGTATGCATGAGACCCCTTCTGTTTCATTTGGTTTAAATCCCCCCTGCTTAACACTATTCTATTTACATAACCACTTCATTCTATTTATATAACCGCTGTTAACAAGTACCTCCCTCCAGGGCATTGGTTCAATCCCCACTGTTTCATGATATGTTTTTGCTCCACCCCCCCTCCTTGTCACACCCTGATCCTCTCCTTGTCACACTCTGATTGTCACCAGTCACTTTTCTCTCCACCCTCTCTATGTCACACCCTGTTTCCACCCTACTTGGCAAGTATATATAAAGACAGCATTGTGAGTTTTAGAGTACTTTACCTTTAGTTTAGCTCAGCTCGGCTTAGATTGTGCTGCGTCCTGCATGAATAAAGAGATACTGCCTACAGCTCAACTATGAGTCCCTGGTCGTCTGTTACCTGCCCGTGAAGCCAGCCTGGCGGAAACAACCTAACCCGTCGAAAACGACATAATATTACAGAATATTAATGCTGGATATAATGAAAAATAAAGTGTGTATATGTGTGTTCAGATACATGACTATATATTCTTAAATCCAAAACAGTTAAAGGTTCAAATGAATTCAAAGGTACATGGGCTCCTCCCTCCACCCCCAACACAAACATTTTATTAGGAGGTTAATGATTTATAGCACAATTGTCTTACACATGGCTCCATTTTCCAGCTCCATATCATGGGTACCTGAAAAATATTCTCCAACCTAAGACCCTAACTTCCCCTTTTTGACCCTCCTCCAAGTTTCCCCTTTTAAAATTTTTTTATTATCTTTATTTATTGGCTAGAGATAGCCAGAAATCAAGAGGGAGGGGTGTGATAGAGAGGGAGAGAGATAGAGAGACACCAGTAGCCCAGCTTCACCACTCACAAAGCTTTCCCCCTGCAGGTGGGGACTGGGGGCTTGAGCCTGGGTCCTTGCATATTGTAATACATGCACTCAACCAGGTGTACCACCACTCAACTCCCAAATCGCCTTCTATTCCTTCCCCAGAGCTCCTTGCTTTGGTGTAGTATTTCCCCTCCCAGGCAAAGTTTCACCCCCCTGTTCTCCCTTTCTGACTCTGTCTCCTGAGTTTCACTTATGTGTGTGGTCAATTAGCATTCCTCCCTCTCTTCCTGACTGTTACAACCCAACACTTTTCCTTCTGGTTCCAAGTAAGGTAAGGCAAAGATTTGGATTTTAGTTTTTGATTTATTATTTGGTCTTAGTTCACCAAAATTATTCATATTGTTCTGTCCTTTTTGTAACAATTTTCTGAAATTTTTGCTTCTTTTGTTGCTGTTGTTTATATTTCCAATTCCATTGAACCACTGATGAACTCATTTGGAGTTGGTGCTTGTTTACTTCTTTTTGAGTAGAACTTTTTTCAGTGATTCTTGCAAGGCAGGAGTTGTGGTGGTACACTCCTTTGTATGACTGGGAATGTTTTAATTTCTTCTCCATAATTGAAAGATAATTTGGTAGAGTATTCATGACCAGTTATCCTTATCTTTTAGTACAATGGATATATCATTCCATGATCTTCTTGCCTCTAGTGTTGGTGGTAAGAAATCTGAAGATAGCTTGGTGTTTCTCTCATTGTATGTAAACTTATTTTATTTGTTTTGTTTACTAGTAGTCTGGATTAGATTTTCTATTTCTTTCCTTTTGGATACTCTGTTGTGGTGGACCATTTTGAGTTAAAAGTCTTTGGTATTCTTTCAGCTTCCTTTATGTGTGGGAAGTGTGCCTACTGTCCAGGAAGTCCAGGCCATTGTTTCTATGAGAGTCTGAATGGGTAGACCCCAAGTTATCCCCTTTCCTGGGTAGCTACAATGCCAGGTCACCCCTGACCTCATGAATTAATGATGGATGGCTTCTCCAGATGGGGGCTACCTTTCTGTACATGCCACTTTGTACCCTTAAAACAAAGGCCATGAATTTCTTTATATTATGTATAGTGTATGGCCAACTTGAAAACCACCACAAATATCCTGATTTTACTCAGTTGCTCCCTTACCCCCTGCCCTGAAGTACCTGTAATTTACCTCCAGAGAAAATTGTGTTGTTGAGCTCATGACTAGGCCTTGTATGGTAACTTTCCAGTTGTGATAAGTACTTTGTAGGTCAAGATGTAACTATGCACTGTGTTTGGGTTAATGATTACCTCAATCTTCTTTCTGGTCTACAAATTTATCTGTTTGCTTGAATCCCCATAATAAAGGTTTTGATCTTCTGAGGCTTATCCCAGAGCTGGATGAGTCTGGTATGGCTTCTTCCTCTCCACACATGTCACCCTCAACACCAAGGCCACTCTGTGACCCCCCAGGGGCCACTCTGGTCCCCCACCACTGCTATCCAGGGAGGGGAAAAACCTAGAGCCACTGGCATTTATGATTATGTACTGTTTTGTTTGGGATTGAACGCTTCTGTGGTAGACTATATCTTAAGGCCTTATCAAACTCACTTTAATGTCTGCTTTCCTTAATGATGTTACCCATTAAGATGGAACCAATTAAATGTATTTCAAAATTATCAATGAAAAATAATCGATTTATACTAAAACATTTACCCATGCTATCAAACTTCCATTGACCTTATTTAATTTTATCAAGAGAATATAACCAGTACTGTATACAACACAATGAATTTTCTAAACTCCACTAAGTCATTATGTTCAGAGAGCCATGGCCTCTGGGATTGGTTTGTATGTTTCTCCCACAGTGCCTGGTTCACCAAGGTAGGTTTCCATATAGACATGGAGGACCTGTGGACTAGGAAACCCCATTTTTACTTACAGATAAAGGTGAACTGAGAAAAAAATGATGACTAGTTGATTTATTTATAACTTTTTGTATCCTAGTCTGCCTTTACCTGGAATGAACTCTTTGTTGGTACATTTGCACTACCTAACTCTTTTATTTAATTTATTTTTGCCTCCAGGGTTATCACGGGGGCTCGATGCCTACACTATGAATCCACTGGTCCTAGAAGCTGTTTCTTCCCTTTTGTTGCCCTTATTGCTTATCATTGTTGCTGTTATTTTTATTGTTGTTATTGCTGTCGTTGTCCAACAGGACTGAAATAAAATGAAATAAGAGTGGAAAATAGAGGGTTAGAGAAAGATAGACACCTGCAGACCTGCTTCACCACTTGTGAAGCAGCCCCTCTGCAAGTGAGGAGCTGGGGCTTGAACCAGAATCCTTACACCAGTCCTTGCGCTTAGAGTCATATGAGCTTAACCCAGAGAGCCCCCTATCTCTTTTATATTTGACCTCTGTTACCCAGGTGTATCCTTCTAAGATCATGCTTTCTTTTGCTTTTCTAAATCCCTGAATACCTTTTCTCCCTTTGTGCTGGTGGAAGATGAAACTGCCCTGTAATTTCATAGCTCTAAATTTCAGGGCTATAAAAGACCAAGGATCTCACTGGTTACTTTTGTAATATTCTTGTAACTATTAGTCCAGGGCTTACTCTGTCTTAATTTTCCTCTAAAAATTATCTATCTATATTGTTAAGTAGAAGGAAAGATCATAAATATTTCATTTTCTTGATATATTGTTGAGTTTATTAATATGGAATACATATGCTGCTTTTTTTTTTGCCCTACATTTCAGTTGCTATTTTATTAGTATTATTATTGATTATGTAACACTTCCCTCTTTATTTTGAGGATAAAATGTCATGTCTGTAGTGGATTCAGGCACCCATTAGGCACACCAGTGAAAGTAAATTCAGGTTTCTATGAGGAAAAAAAGTTCATTATTGTGGGATTTCTAGTAAATGTTGTATTTGGAATTCATGTCTTTGTCATTCTGACCTGCACATTAGCATCTACAATGTGAAATAGTAGGGTTGTAATTGTTGTCAGCTAAAATGCATATTAAGAACAGAGGCTGGAAAGAATATGAGGGATTGAAAGGAGACAAAATTTTAATTAAAAATTTTAATTTGTTAACTGTTTGTAGAACTAGTAGTAGGAAAAGATCCATCACTAGCCTTGTATGTGAATACCAAACACACAAAGGAAGGAAAGGAAAAAATGTTAGGAGTTGAAGGGTACCCAAATTCTTTAGCTATATTATCTGTTCCAGCCTTGATAACAAGAAGCTGTGATTAGGAATGCTGTTTATAGGTGGAAGATAGGAATAAGGTGAGTCTCCAGCAATTCTGGATATTTCAATAATGGAAATCCTTCTGTTGCTGTTACATTTCACCCATATTGTAATCTCACTGGAAAGAACAAGAGGACAACTTCCATAATAGCTTTAGTCCTTAGAGAATATGTTGATAATCTTCAATTTAAATCTACTGTAGACAAAAATTTATAGGTAAGAATTAACAGATGTGTAAATTGAAATAGATCTATAAGAAAAATAAATAAATAAATAAACAATCCCCCTCTCTCTTTCTGGAAAAAACAAAACAAAAAACAGACATTTTAAAATCAACTTTTATGTGGCTTCTAAATAAAATGACATTTTCACCTTCCATTGCCTAATTTATAGTTCTATTTCCTTTCTTCCAATTGACTTAGTGTTGTTAAAATTCGGAGGCTCCTGCTGGCCGGGCTAGCTTCACGGGTGGGTAACAGAGATGACCAGAGACATACGGCTGGGCAGGGAAGCTGTATTTCTTTATTCAGGAACAACGATTTATAAACTAACCCAAACTAATCACCAAACAGAACTCTGTTGCCTCTTTCCCCCGCGGCGGCGCCAAGCACTCTCGAACTCTGCCACCCTGGAACTCACTCAGAGTTCCTTGGGGTGGGGACAAGTGGGCCCGTGAAACTAGCAGGACTGAACCAATTTTCTTGGCAGGGGGAGAGCTAGAACAACCCAATGTAAAGCATACAACAATTCCCCCTTTTCTTTTTAACTAAATGACCACAGTATCAGGGGTGTGGTGTGAACAGAAACCTCTATCATACAGGCATTTTTT
Organism: Erinaceus europaeus; assembly: GCF_950295315.1. Lineage (NCBI taxonomy): Eukaryota > Metazoa > Chordata > Mammalia > Eulipotyphla > Erinaceidae > Erinaceus > Erinaceus europaeus. The sequence goes on along the minus strand of NC_080171.1, from coordinate 87,688,501 downwards.
TAAAAGAAACTGGCACAAACATGGAGAAACATGTAAGCAAGTAACAAGAACCAGTGAGCTGCCAAGGGAAGGCCTGAGGGGGGCATTTTTTTTTGCCTCTGTGGGCAAAACTTTATCAGCTTAAAAAAAAATTTTTGACTCTGGGGGGCGTACTTGCCTCAACAGGCATTTGCATGGGGGTGGGGAATGGCCTAGAGTCTCAAAGGCAGCTGGCTGCAATTTACTTACTATGAAACAAAACTTGTTATTAGCATAACCATAGCGCAATCTAATGTTTCTAATAGAGAAGGAATTTGAGACTTTCACATATCAACAACGTCTTTTTAACCTTTTGTTACACTCATTCAAGATGGAGACACACCCTAGGTGTGCGCAGGAAAGAAAACCTCAGGCATGAGAATAATTAGCTAAGAATTTAGCCTTAAAGTTAATGTTTACCAAACTTTAAATACACACATAAACATGGTCATTAATACACAAGGAGAGAAACCTTTGTTACGAAGACATGTCATTTTAAACACGAATTTAGATATGTACTGTCTTAGTTGTTGGGGGGTCACCATCCAGAGGTGGCCTCGCGGGCGGGCCAGCCTTGTAGAAGGCGTGGGCTGAGGTGCCCAGGGGTGGCGGCCATGATAGGCCTCCGCAGCCCTGCCCCATGGCCCTGCCATGTCTGCTGTCCTGCTCACAGTGGCCGAGTAGCGTGGAGGGATCACGCGTCCAGTGCCCTGCGCCTCGCGGTGGAGAGCCGGCTCTTGTGGGCTGGCCTCAGGCTCTTGCGTGTTGGCATCAGGCTCTTGCATGTTGGCATCGGGCTCTAACGTGTTGGCACTGGTGGTGGCATCGGGCTCCTGTGTGCTGGTGTTGGGCTCCTGCGGGCTGCAGGGCTGCGGGGCTGCAGGTGCGGTGCGCGGGGTTGTCTGGGTGCAGCCGGCTCCACACCTCGCCTCTTGCCCGCTGGCTCTTCCCGACTCCGCTGGCTGTTCTGAGTGCGCCCGAGCGAGTGGAAACCACAGAGTGGTCCAAAGATAAATGTTGCAGAAACAGCAAAACAGTCTCATGAAGAAAGGGCAGAGGCCTTTGGAGATCTCTTCACAAGCAGAAGAGAAGGCCATAGTACATAGGTAGCCAAATTGTCTTCACTTATCTGAGAGATGCGCAGGTCAGGTCCATGTGGGCGCCATTTGTTGTTAAAATTCGGAGGCTCTGCTGGCCGGGCTAGCTTCATGGGCAGGTAACAGAGACATACGGATGGGAAGGGAAGCTGTATTTCTTTATTCAGGAACAATGATTTATAAACTAACCCAAACTAATCACCAAACAGAACTCTGTTACCTCTTTCCCCCGCGGCGGCGCCAAGCACTCTCGAACTCTGCCGCCCTAGAACTCACTCGGAGTTCCTTGGGGTGGGGACAAGGGGGCCCGTGAAACTAGCAGGACTGAACCAATTTTCTTGGCAGGGGGAGAGCTAGAACAACCCAATGTAAAACATACAACAGACTTAGTATTTGTTATTTATTTATTTTCCCTTTTGTTGCCCTTGTTGTTTTTTATTGTTGTTATAGTTATTATTATTGTTGTTATTGATGTTGTCATTGTTAGATAGGAAAGAGAAATGGAGAGAGGAGGGGAAGACAGAGAAGGGGAGAGAAAAGTAGACACCTGCAGACCTGCTTCACCATCTGTGAAATGACTCCCCTGCAGGTGGGGAGCCAGGGGCTCCAACCCAGATCCTTCTCAGGTCCTTGTGCTTCATGCCACATGCACTTAACCCACTGCACTAATGCCAAACTTCCCTTAGTATTTATCTTTAAAAAGTGATTGTTTTCTATATTTACCTATATTTTTCTTGCAACATTTTCTTTCTTTATAGTGAATTTCTAATGGTTTTAAATGTGATCATTATTTTGTGTAGGTAAGTATACCTTAGGAGAGCTTTGAAGAGATACAGTTTTTGTTATAAGTTGGATCTTGAGTCCATTTTGAACCGAAAGTTTCTAGAATTTGTGCTTTAACAGGTAGCTGAGCATAGTGGACAGTAAGTTTGACTTTTCTTGTTAGACTTAATTCTTTACTACTGAATTAGGAAAGAGAAAGAAAGAAAGAGAGAAAGAAAAGGGAGGAAGGGAGAAAGAAAGAAAGATAGAGAAAGAAAGAAATAGAAATTTATCTGGCAACAAATTGAAATTTATCGCCAACATGAGTACTCATAATTTTAACATTAAACCCTATTAAAACAATTACTAATCAGAATTCAGAATTAAAGGAAAGGCTGTATGTGGGTAACTCTTGATCTTGGTCTCTACAGACCTCACATTCCTTATCTATAAAATAAGAAGGAAAAAAAGCATGTTTTGTTGTTGTTGTTGTTTATTTTCATTCATCTTTTTTCAACACTGAGGATCATACTGAGAACCTTAAGCATACCAATCACTTATTCCACCAGGAAAGCTATTTCCATTGGTGCTGAAGTTTATCATTAAAATTGAATTAAATAATTCAGAATGTGTTCTGTTTTGTTAACTTAAAAATATTAGGTTTTGGGATATATACAATTTTACAGAGTTTAATAAGTTTTACATGAGTTGGATTACTTTCCTGTAATGGAAATTTAGTTAATTATTATGGTGTTCTATTAAGGTATTAAAACATTTTGTGACTGTTGAAGTGTTTGTATGTCAGCCTATACAAACACTTTTAGTTTTGTTCCAGAGCTAGAAATGTTAGACCAAATCTTCTCTGATCTTTTCTCTGGCAAGTAGATCATTTATGACAGTCCTTCAAGAATAAACATGGAACTTACTTTTTTACTTGAATCTAGGGCACCTTGGCTTAGGTTCATTTCCATTATGTGGAAGAAACAGAGGCAGCTAACAGAGATTGTTTCATGGTTTACAAAAAAGGAATCAAGGCCCTGCTCAGTTTGTTTTTGGCTATATCTAAATTGCTGTTCTGTTAGATTGAGTATTATCTAATAAATAGAGATTTATTTATCTTTAATAGAGAGAGATAAATTGAGAGGAAAGAAGTAGGTATAAATGAGGGAAGATAAAAAGATACCTACAGCACTGTTTCACTGCTTATGAAACATCTACCTTACAGATGGGAACCAGGAGCTCAGGTCCTTGCACATTGTAATGTAATATGTGTGTTCAACTAGGTACACCACTACCTAGCCCTATGATTGTTGTTAAAATTTCGGAAGGCTCTTGCCGGGCTGGCTTGCTTCATGGGCGGGTAACAGAGACGTGGAGACAACGGCTGGGCAGGGAAGCTGTATTTCTTTATTTAGGAACAACGATTCATAAACTAAGACAAACTAATCACCAAACAGAACTCTGCTGTCTCTTTGCGGCGGCACAAGCACTCTTTCTTTTACTCTGGAACTCAGGAACTCTCTTTTCTCCCGAACTCAGGAACTCAGGAACTCTGTCTCTCTGGCACTCTCTCTTACTCTGTAACCCTGAAACTCTCGAACTCAGGAACTCTGGCACTCTCGAACTCAGGAACCCTCTCCCGGGGTTCCTTGGGGCGGGGCCAAGCAGGCCCGCGAAATTAACTCTGCTGTCTCTTTGCGGCGGCACAAGCACTCCCTCTTACTCTCGAACTCAGGAACTCTCCAACTCTGGAACTCTGGAACTCTTGTACTGGGGAACCCTCTGAAACTCTGGCACTCTCAAACTCAGGAACCCTCTCTCGGGGTTCCTTGGGGCGGGGCCAAGCGGGCCGCGAAATTAACTGGACTGATCCAATTCTCTTGGCGGGGGAGGGCTAGAACAAACCAATGTAAAGCATACGACATATGATAAATATTTTAAACATCGGCTTTTATTTACCACCTATTTTAATTATATTTCAATACATTAGTTCTCAATCTTCTGCTTTCAATAGAGCTCATTTGCTGTTCTGCTTTATGCATTGACCTTTTCAGTAAGAACTGGTTGCACATAAGAGTTCAACCTTTTAAAATAGTTTTTAAATCTTACACTTAATTTATAATAGAAAAACATTGAGATGTAGTGTGAAGAACTGAATCCTCACTGCCAAATGACATAAGCATCTATTTCTTTTTTTAATTCTGTGATCATCCAGTGAAATATATATATACTTTATGTTCCTGGGATAGAAGCAAACTTTCAGTTTGCGATGCTGTTGAAGTAATTAATTACATGTCACTAGGCTGTAAGCTGCTCCAGGAAGAAGTCAAATAAGGCCAGAGGCCCATCAGCTTCTGTGAACTAGGAAATGTTCTTTATTAGTGCTGGCAGCAATGGGAATCTTTTGTCTGGAAAGAATCAATAGTCATAATGTTACTTAAACTATAGAAATAATTTGTTGTGTCCTTTTAAAGGCTCTCTTCAAGGGACATACACCAGGGAGGTAAGAACCTCTTTAATCCCTAAGAAGCTCCAAATAACATGGAATATTGGTTGTGTAGCCCTAGTACCTGAGCTAGATAAAGCATATTAAGAAGAGTAGAGCTGACCTATGTGGTTAGGTAAGATTGGTAAAATGAAGCTGGAAGATCCGCATAGAGAAAGGAACAGATGGTTGCAAAGAACTATTAAGCAGAATCAAATTCTTCACATGTTTGATGTTACATACTGTATATCTCAAAACTTGAAATTCTCCAGGTTTAGTGGAAAAGGTTATATCAATAAATGTACATATGTAAATATCTTTCACATCCCATCAGTTTATTAATGCTGACCCTGTTTACCTCTAATGGCATTCCCTCTGATTGTCCACTGTTATATTAAATTCATCTTCACTCTATCCCTACTATAATACATACTCTATTTGAATTTGATTATTTGGAAATTCTTATCACTAATACCTTTCCATTTGGACTTCTTTTTAATTTTTTTAATAATGATTGGCAAGACTGTGGAAAAAAAGAGTTCAATCCCATACAGTTCTTACTTACTATCAGAGTTCCATAACCCTCCCCTCCACTGGAAGTTTCCCTGTTCTTTATCCTTCAGGGAGTATGGGCCAAAGATCTTCATGGGGAGCAGAAAGTGGAACGTCTGGCTTCTATAACTACTTCTCCACAGAACATGGGTGTTGACAGGTCAATCTATACCCCCAGACTGTTTCTATCTTTCCTTAATAGGTAGGGCTCTGAGGAGGTGAGGCTATAGGACACATTGGTGAGGTTGTCTGCTCAGGGAAATAATCTGCAACTTGGTGGCTGAAAAGTACTAAGATAAAAAGCTGAATAAATTGTTTAATAATCAGGAATGTAAAGTTAATATAATAGCAGTTAAAATTTGGGGTCTTTGGGGGGTCGGGTGGTAGTGCAGCGTGTTAAGTGCACGTGGCACCAAGAGCAAGGACCTGCTAAGGATCCCAGTTCAAGCTCTCTGCTTCCACCTGCAGGGGAGTAACTTCACAGGCAGTGAAGCAGGTCTGCAAGTGTCTGTCTTTCTCTCCTCCTCTCTGTCTTCCCCTTCTCTTTCCATTTCTCTCTGTCCTTTCCAACAATGAACAACATCAACAACAATAATAACCAGGACAAGGCTACAACAACAAGGGCAACAAAAGGGGAAAAAAATGGCCTCCAGGAGTTGTAGATTCATGGTGCAGGCACTGAGCCCCAGCAATAACCCTGGAGGCAAAAAATAATGGGGGGATCTTTATCTGGAATTAGCTAGGAAGTCTATTTTAGATATATTCCACAGGGCCCATGACCATACAGATTTTTGCCTGAGTCCAATAGCTAACATGCACATCATCTTGAGTATTGTCTGGGAAGATGGTATTAGAGTTAGGAATAGTACTAGAAATCTGGATAAGGACAGGGAGAAACTCCCAAATATGGGAAAGATATATAAATACTATTAACTATAAACTTCATCAATCTGATGTAGGGCCCATGTCTATTCATATTTAGGATAGGATCTTGTGTAACTTCTATGTATACCTGTAGATGGATTTGATGGTCACAGATAGGAACATTCTGGGCTGAACTCATTTCAGGACCAGTCTTCCTCGAGTGTCAGAGTATGTTGTCCCAGCCTCCCTTCAGAGTGGGGCAATTTCTATCACTTTTGTTTTTCATTGAGGGCAAGGTCATGTAGAGGCCCACAAGAGGGTTTATGTTGCTGTTCCTAATGGAGATGACCAGTGATGGTGGAGAGAGCGATCTCTTAGAGGTCTAGGCCCATTTTATCTATATGGGAATCCCAAGATTCCCTGACTAAAAAGAAGAGTGAGACTAGACCACAATTTAACACCATGCACACAGATAAAATAAAATAAAAATTGATCAAAACCCTTAATATTAGATAAAAACTCTTAAAATTTATAAAAGAAATTATGATATGCAAAGAGACTCTTATGCCTGGGACTCTGAAGTCCCTGGTTCAATTCCCCTCACCACAGTGCTCTGGCAGTATATATATGCTATCAGCGCAATTGTAACCAGCTAGCTACCCCAATAAATGAAACAATATATTCACACATCATATACCTGAAAAGTGACTGACATCAAGCATATATAAAAAATGGGTATATCTCAATAACAACAACAAAACAATAAATAATAATAATCAATTTTCTAAAGAAGAGTAACCATGGCTTACAGATATAGGAAGAAATGCTTCACTTATTATTCCCCAGGAGAAGAATTGCAGAGTCATAGGGTAAGCCCACTTCTATCCAGCCTTCTGAGAGCTTTCCAGACTGCTCTCCACAGGGCTTGGACCAAATGACATTCCCACCAGCAGTGAAGAAGGATTCCTTTGACCCCACAACCTCTCCAGCATTTGCTGCTGTTACTTTTTCTGATGTAAGACATTTTCACAAGAGTCAAATGGTATCTCACTGTTGTCTTTATTTGCATTTCTCTGACAATCTGTGACTTGGAACATTTTTTAATGTTTGTTGGTAGAAGAGTAAATGACGTGTCCTTAAAAAAAAAAAAAACTGGGGGGGTTGGGCGGTGGCGCAGTGGGTTAAGCGCAGGTGGCGCAAAGTGCAGGGACCGGCGTAAGGATCCCGGTTCGAGCCCCCGCCTCCCCAACTGCAGGGGAGTCGCTTCACAGGCGGTGAAGCAGGTCTGCAGGTATCTTTCTCTCCCCTTCTCTGTCTTCTCCTCCTCTCTCCATTTCTCTCTGTCCTATCCAACAACGAATTGCGTCAACAAGGGCAATAATAATAGCCACAACGAAGCTACAACAAGGGCAACAAAAGGGGGAAAAAAAACAAAAACAAACAAAAAAACCCGAAATACCTTATGATCCAGCAAAGGAGATGAAAATATTAATTCAGAGGGCCACATGTACCCCTTGTTTTAATAGCTGCATTATTCAGTGTAGAAATAGCCTAAGGGCCCAGAAATAGATGACTATCTCAAGAAATCATGGGATATATAGTCAGTGGAATACTACTCTGTGGTAAAATGATATTATGTCTTTTGGGACAAAATTGATAATACTGGAGGTACTTATGCTTAACAAAATAAGTAAAAATATGGAAGCCAACTATTTCAGTCATATGTAGAATCTAGAGTGCTAATACACATGAAATTGAAAAAAAAATAAAACAAAACTGTTTCTAAGGTTTGTGAGAACTAGTACTTATGAGAACTATGGTGGTTATCTTTAGCAGGTGGGAAAACCAAATTTTGGTAATGGATGTGATCTTATAATCTTGCAACTCATTATTAATCACAAATAAATGAAAAAAATTAGACTGTGCAGTCTCGCTATAACCCTTTTCTTAGTTTTTTTTAAGTACTCAGCTGAAGTCACTACCACTTCAAATAATTTGGCAAACAGTCATACAGATGAAGAACTAGACAATTTGATGTTTTTTTAAAGTCATTATAATATCTTTTTTATTAATTATCTTTATTTATTGGAATTATCTTTATTTATTGGATAAAGGTAGTCAGAAATCTAGAGGGAAGGGGAAGATAGAGAGACAGAGACACCTGCAACACTGCTTTACCACTTGCAAAGTTTTCCCCCTCCAGATAGTAACCAGGAGCTTAAACACCAGGTCCTTGTGCATTATAACATATGCATTCAACCAGATGTGCCACTACCTAACCCCCAATTTGACACTTTTCAATGTCACAAACTCATATGATAACATATCAATAAACCACAGTAAAAGTCAAGTTTAATCAAGTCTACAGACAATTAGTTTGTTTTCAATTTCAGACCACTGTATGACCAAAAGGAGTAATAGAAAACTCACTCTAAAATAGTCTCCTGTTCCTACATTTGAACATACTGTGAATTCATATGCTGTCTTTTCTTTAGGATAAACAAATATAAGGTGATATATGCTTTCTACTATCTTTGCTAAAAATTTCTGTGAATAAACAAAAATAACTTAGCTGCTTGCTTTAGGAAATCTCTGTTCCTGGAAGATAAGATATGAAGCAACTTATTTATCAAGATTTATAGCCTACTCACCAAGAATTACTTCAGGACCATGATCTCACTGTACTTATCAACTCAGAGTTTTTTCACAGTTTCTGCTCTTTCCCAACTGGCTTTCTTCTTGCCTTGCCTAGGTTAAATTGACTTATACCAGACCCCTCCCAAATTTTTGTTTTGAAATACTAAGATTGTTATCACTCCTTGCATATACCTAATGAACTTAGCTTTTCTAGATCTATATACTTTATTTTACCAAATGTTATCTTTTTTTATGGGGAAGAGAGAGAAAGGGATCTCCAGTGTCCCTCTGGAACATATGATTCCAGAGATCAAATTTGGGACCCAATGTTTGCAAGTCCAGCACTTTATACATTGCACCAACTCGAGGGATGTCAGTGAAAAAAAATTAATGTCCTTTTGGTGAGTCAACAGACGACTCCAAGAAGTACTCATTAATCAAAACAAAAAAAATGTTTCCTGCCTTTTCTCTTTTTTAAAAGTCAGGAAATATTTAGTAAGTGCAAAACTTATCTGAGATACTGAAAAGAGACAGCTACTGCCTCCATGAAATATGCAGTTTAGTTAGAAAATAAATATATTTTTAACTTGACAAAAGACAAAAGTAATTATATCATCTCAGCAAAATAAATGTATTAAAGGAAAGTTACAGAATGCTAAGTAAGCATGCCAAAGAGGAATCTATTTTATCTTTGCATGGAGTTGCTAGTTGAAAAGCAGAAATGACACCCATGAGCAAGAAACATTTAAAGGAAGAAGGATGCCCAGTCAGTGGCACACCAGGGTAACCACATACAGTAGGAAGAGCAAGGATCAGAGTTTGAGTCCATGCTCCCCACCTGCAGGTGGTGAAGCAGGTTTGCAGGTATATCCCTATCTCCTCTTCCCCTCTGTTTCTCTCTTTCCTAAAAAATGGCACCAGGAGCAGTTGATTCATTGTGCCTGCACCAAGCCTAAATGATAAGCCTGGAGGCCAAAAAAAAAAAAAAAAAAAAAGAAAGAAAGAAAAGAAAAAAGCCTCTAGGATTCGTGGATTTCTCATGATGCCACTGAGTTGATAAACTTTGTGGCTAATAATGGTGATGATCATAATAATGTAAGGAGTCCAGAAGTATGCAATAGCTCACATAGATAGTATGCTGATTTACTCTGTATATGACCCAGAGATAAGATCAGTCCCCAGCACATTGAAGAAAGTCAATGCTGTGGTTTCTTTACTCTTTTTTCTACCTCTCTGTCTCTATGGAAAGAAAAATTAGTGAATAAGTCAAAATGGAACAGTTTTTTATATGTCTGTTGACCTTTTGTATCTCTTCTGTAGTGACTATTCTGTTCATATCCTCTCCCCACTTTTGAATTGGATCATTTACTTTCTTGTTGCTAAGTTTAGTAAGCTCTTTATATATTTTGGTTATCAGCCTCTTGTTTGATGTATAGCATGTAAAGATATTTTCCTGTTCTGTGAGGATTCTCTTTGGGTGATGGTTTTTTTTTAGTTTTTTGATGTAGTCCCATTGGTTTATTTTTGTTTTAGTCTTCCTTGCAATTAGGTCTATATAATCAATGATTTCCTTGAGATTTAGATGAGAAAGAGTTCCACCAATATTTTCCTCTAAGTATTTGATAGTTCCTGCATTTCTAATAATAACCTTTTTTTAAATATTAAATCACCTATAATCTTAGTCCAAGGAGAACAGATGTAACTGGTCTTGCCAGTATATACAATATAGTTATTTGTAAATAGCATTAAACGATATAAATCATGATAAACTCTTGTGTAGTACAGTAGATTCTAACCATGTTATTTTCAAAGTAAATTGAGATCGCTAATAACTTGGTTATAATAATTATTTATTGCCTTCTTAAACTCTAAGACAGCAAAGAAACTTCCTCATTCTCTATAAAACCTATATGTCTCCCAGTCCTGGAAGCTCAGGGGTTTTGCTCATTTTCCTTCATGCTTCTCTTAAGCCATACCATACTGCATCTGCTGATCTCAACCAAATCAATGAAACCAGTAACACCTCGACATGTTTCACTAGGGACTTGGGACTTAAGAGTCACCAGGCATGGAATGTCAACCCTTCAGCCCCAATACTTTGGTGAGATATTTCCTAGCTCATAGGACTCCTTAGTTTCATTTTGGGTGGCATATTTCTTTTAAAAAGTTACAGAACTTAGATATAGACCAGGGCCTATGAGATAGTGCATATATACACATGTATTCACAAGTGACAGGGAAAATATATACATTAAAGTAAAAATGTGCGGTCATCTACAGTGACCCAATAAGTGCAGCAAGCAAGTAGAAAGACCTAAATAAAACAACATAAGGTACATAATCAAATATTTTCTACTTGGAACTAGATATGTTCCTCACCTACTCCCTATTCCACTTACCTCAGTCACTCTAAGTCCAATCCTGTCAGATAATATAAGGACTACAAAAGTTGGATGAGGGCAAGAGACTGGCACACTTTTATGATGGCCCCTTTGATTACTACCAGGCTACCCCATTATCCAGTGCCCTCCCTCTTTTTCATATATTAATTGTATATGTGTGGGCTCATTTATGTGCTCTCAGTTAGTTTTCACTGTCCATTTATATTCCAGTACAATGTTATTTTAATTGTTATTGCTTTGTTGGGGAGCACAAAACCTCTTTTCCCATTTTCTTCCTTTCTTTGTCTTCTTTGTGTGTGTGTGTGTGTGTGTGTGTGTGTGGTTTCATATACATTTTGGACAAGTATCAATTTTGGACAATTTCCCTAAAAATGTCATTGGGATATTGTTAGGGATTGTGTTAAAATTATTTTGTGGAGGCTGGGGGACTGGGTGGTGCCACACCTGGTAGAGTAAATACTTTACAGTGTTCAAGGACCCAGGTTCAAGTTCTTGGTCCCTACCTATAGGAGGAAAGCTTCATGAATAGTGAAACAATGTTTCAAGCATTTCTCTTTCTATCTCCGTCATCAACACCCAACACCCCCCCCAACAAAAGAAAGAAATTGTAGGTTGCTTCTGGTAGAGTGGCCATTTAATAATGCTTATTCTTGCAATGCATGAACAAGGAATGATCTTCAATTTCTGTATATCAGTCTCTATTTCTTTCATCAATGTCATATAGTTCTCCCGGTAAAGGACCTTTACCTTAATCATGAGACCCATGCCAAGGTATTTTATATTTGGTGTCTTGACTGTAAATGGGATTGAGTCTTACTTCTCTTTCCTCAGACTCCTTGTTTGTATACAGAAATGCCAAGATTTATGCATTTTAATTTTATGTCTTATTCTCTTGCAAAATTTACTAATTATATCTAGTAGTTTTTGGTGACTTCTTTGGGATTCCCTAGCATATTATCATGCCACCAGAAAATAGTGATTTTGATTTCTTCATTTCAAACCTGTATACAGTTAATATCTCTTTTCTGACTGCAGTGGCAAGGACCTTGAAGGCTATATTGTATAATAGTTGTTTTGACCCCAACAGGAGTTTGGAACTATTAGCATACTAATGCCATCAGCCTGAAGCAGGGCACACAAGAAGGGAATGTATAAAAGGAACTGACTTGGAGCAGGTCACTCTCTTTGGCTGCTGCTGCTTCTCCTGCTCAGAAGCATCTTGACAGAGGTACTCCAGGTATCCGCCATGGCTACTTCTTCTGGGAACTGAACATGTGTGACTCTGGTAGCCGGTAAACTCTTTAAGACTCCTCCAGCCATGAACAACTTTACCTCAGCTGAAAATTGTTTATTTTATAGGACTAAAATTTTCATAACTATAGTCATACTATATGGACCTAGCGTACTCTTAACCCCTGATGAGAATTGCTTATTTTGCCTCTTATCTGTTTCACCCTAATAAAACCTTCTATTATTTAAACCTGTTCTCAGCTCCATGCTGTGAATTCTTTTACCTGGAGCAGCAGACCCCAAAACCCTCTTTAAGTTAAGTTTCAACAATAGTGATGGCACTGGACATCCTTGTCTGGCTGCCTATTATAGGGGTGGTGTTTTAGGTGTTTTCCCATTGAGAATAATGTAAAGTATGAATGTTTTATTGATCTCCTTTTATTCCCAATTTATGGCAATTCTTTATATTAAATGGATTACGGTCTTGTCAAATGAATTTTGAACACTAACTGATATGAACATGTGGTTTTTATCTTTCTATTTGTACATATGGTGGATTACATAGATTGATTTGCATATGTTGAAACATTCCTGTTGCCCAGGAGTGAACCCTACTTGGCACTGGTAATTTTTTTTCTCTTGATATGTTGTTAGATTTGATTTGCTAAAATTTTGGTTTTATTTTGTTTGCTCTGCTTGTTTAGTATAAATTATAGTGTGAGACCTGACACCACATCCATCACCAAACTTCTATATTTCTACCCACACACTTCCCAAAGATAACTACCATAGTGCTCACAGGTGTTAGAAACAGTTTGCTTGCTTCTTACTATTACTTATTTTATTTATAAAAAGTAACCACTGACAATACCATAAGATAAGAGGGGCACAAATACACAAAATTTCTACCACCAGAAATCTGTATCCTAAGCCTTCCCTTGATAGTTTTCCTATTCTTTAACTTTCTGAAAGTATGGATCCAAGGTCACTGTGGTATGCATAAAGTAGAAGGTCTGGCCTCTGTAATTGCTTCCCTGATGAACATGGGTGTTGATATATCAATCCATACTCCCAGCCCGCCTCTCTCTTTCCCTAATGGGGTGAGGTTCTGGGGAATCAGAGCTCCTGGACACATTGTTGGGGTTGTTTGTCCAGGGAAGTCTGGCATCATGATAGCATCTGTAACTTGGTGGCTAAAAATAGAGTTAACATAGAAAGCCAAACAAATTGTTGACAAATCAAGAAACCAAGGCTGGAACAGTGCAGGTGAGGGGGGAGGGGAGGGTGGTGTCCATTTTGTAGGTAGCTAGTAAGCATATTTTAGTTATATTCCAAAGGGCCTGTGGCTCTACTATTTATTTATTTTTTTTTTTCCCATAGCCTGAAATCTGATCTGCAGGTGGATCCTAGTTATTGTCTGGTGAGATGATGTCATGGCTGGAAAAGGAACAGAAAGATGGATTAGTTCCTTCATATGGGAAGGCGGTATAAATATTGTTGACTGTAAGCCCCATAAATTTGATTTGGTCAGGGGCCCACATTCAGCTTAGGAGCCTATGTAACCTCTGCATCCCTGCAGATCTGAGCTCACATTCTGTGGTCATGAGTAGGAACTTTCCAAGCTACCCCAATATCAGAACCCATCTTCTTTAGGTGTAGCATAGAGTGTGTTGTCCAGCCTCCCTTCGAAGTATGAAACATTATCTATCATTGTTGATCCAAGTTGAGGACAAAGTCTTATTTGGGCCCACAAAGGGGTCTATTATGTTGTTCCTGATAGAGATGACCAGTAACAATGAACAGAGGGATTTATTCGAGGTCTAGGCCTATCATATCCCTTTGGGAATCTCAGGACTCCCCGAATAATGTCCCAGCTGATAGGCTGGTCTAATAGTGAATAGAAAGTCATCATTAAAGTATGCCAGTCTCTTACCCTTATTCAGCTTTTGCAGTCCTTGCTTTTATAAGGTTAGCTATGGAGTGAATGAGAGAAGTATAATAGAATGTAAGTGAGAAGGCATCTAAGTCTAAGCAGACACTATTCCATTAGGAACTTTATACTAACTTACTGCAGACTGTTGTGTACTTATGTTTTCAGGTATATGTTTCACCCTAGTTTATAGATACAAGTGAACATATGCTCTGTTTCATAGGACCAGGTCTATATCTACATTTTGGGACTTCGTTAGGAAGCGAACCACCTGGAACAGAATTCTTTCTTTCTTTTTTTTTTTTATCAGGGGAGAGTGCGAACACAGTCCCCCACTACCACAAATTATGTAGTCGAGTTTCCCACATTTGGGGAAATTTCAGGGGTCAGCACATCCAGAGTGCAATGGATAAGCCTCGCCCTGGGAAAACCACCTTCGTGATCATGGTATCTCACCTGCCAGGTAAGTATTGGAACAGAATTCTTGAAAGGAGAGTTCTCACCTCAGTAATGAGGCTGAAGGGTTGACATTCCATGCCTGATGTCTCTGCTGAAGTGAAGCATGCTGAGGTAGTACTTGTTATGTTGGGATTAGGTTGGTATCTGTAGATGCAATATCATTTGGTATGAATTGAGAGAAATATGCAGTAAAGTGAGCACTACCCTAGAGGTTCCAGGACTGTGGAAATATAGGCTCTATAGATAAATGGAAGGTTCCTGCTGTCTTAGGGTTAAGAAGGCAATAGATAGTTATTGCTATAATCACATTATTTGGAAATTGGGTTAACTTTGAAATATCCCTTTGTTAGGATTTACTGTAATATACACAATATCACCAAAATTTATGTCCTTTGACATTATTTGCATATAGCTGCGCCAACTGTTGCTTCTGTTCTCCCTGGTCTAAGCTTTTAAAAGAGTCAACATATCAAAGATTCAGCCTATGGTCTATGTATTAAAAAGGTTGAGATATTCCATCAATTTCCCCCCTTCATATTAATTAAATAGTGATTTATAGGACTAAGAATTAATAGGAGTGTATATTAATACTGTTACCACCACCAAAAGACTGTGTCCCATCCCATCCTCCCCACTGCCCCCTGCCCAGTGAAGCTGAACATCCACCCTGACCATCAACTAAGGGTTTTTGCTTTGGTACTCTACTCCAAATTCAGTCAAATCTTACTTTGAGTTTCCCTTTCTGTTCTTCCCTTTCTGTTCTTCCTTCTTTCTTCTGTTGATGAGTGGGATCATCCCATACTCATCTTTATCTTTCTGACTTAGCTCACTTAACATAATTCCTTCTAGCTCCATCCAAGATGAGTCAAAGATGGTGGGTTCATTGTTCTTAATAACTGCATAGTATTCCATTGTGTATATATACCACAACTTTCTCAGCCACTCATCTGTTGTTGGGAACCTGGGTTGCTTCCAGGTTTTAGCTATTACGAATTGTGTGGCTAGGAACATAGCTGTACACGTATCTTATTGGTTGGGTGTTATGGAGTTCGTGGGGTATATCCCTAGTAGAGGCATTACTGGGTCATATAGAATGTCCATGTCTAGATCAACAAAGCAGAGAATCAACAAAGAAACAAGAGAATTAACTGAAGAGATTGACAGACTAGACCTCTTGGACATTTTCAGAGCTCTTCACCCCAAAGAATTGGAATACACATTCTTTTCAAATCCACACAACACATACTCAAGGATAGACCACATGTTAGGCCACAAAAACAGCATCAATAAATTCAAGAACATTGAAATCATCCCAAGTATCTTCTCAGACCACAGTGGAGTAAAACTAAAATTTAACAACAAACAGAAAATTATTAAAAGTCACAGAATTTGGAAACTAAACAACATACTGCTTAAGAACCGTTGGGTCAGACAGGCACTGAAGCAAGAAATACAAATGTTCCTGGAAACAAATGCAAATGAAGACAAAAGCTATCAAAATATTTGGGACACAGCTAAAGCAGTACTGAGAGGGAAACTCTTAGCCATACAATCACATATTAAACAACAAGAAAAAACCCAAATAAGCGACCTTACTGCACACCTGAAGGATTTAGAGAAGAGGAACAAAGGAACCCTAAAGAAACCAGAAGGACAGAAATCACTAAAATTAGAGCAGAAATAAACAACATTGAAAATAAGAGAACCATACAAAAGATCAGTGAAGTGAAATGTTGGTTCTTTGAAAAATTGAACAAGATTGACAAACCCCTAGCCAGACTCACTAAACAAAAAAGGGAGAAGACTCAAATTCATAGAACTGTAAACAATAGATGAGATATCACAAATGACACCACAGAAATCCAGAAAATCATGCGAGACTTCTATGAAGAACTATACACCACCAAGCTAGAGAATCTGGAAGAAATGGAACAATTCCTAGAAGCATATGCCCTTCCAAAACTGAACCAAGAAGAACTACAAAACCTAAATGCATCAATCACAGACAAAGAAATTGAAACTATTATTAAGAATCTTCCCAACAACAAAAGTCCCGGACCAGATGTCTTCACAAACGAATTATACAAAAACTTCAAGAAACAGTTAATACCCATACTCCTAAAGCTTTTCCATAAGATCAAAGAAAGAGGGACACTCCCTTCCACCTTCTATGAAGCCAACATCACTCTGATACCAAAAGCGGATAGAGACACAACAAAAAAGGAAAACTAGAGACCAATACCTCTGATGAACATAGATGCCAAAATATTAAACAAGATCTTGGCCAACCAGAAGCAGCAGTACATCAAAAGATTATTCATCACGACCAAGTGGGATTCATCCCAGGAATGCAAGGCTGGTTCAGCATACGTAAGTCTATCAATGTCATTCACCACATCAATAAAAGCAAAGCCAATAACCACATGATTATCTCAATAGATGCGGAGAAAGCCTTTGATAAAATCCAACACCCATTCATGCTCAAAACTCTATAAAAAATGGGAATAGAAGGGAAATTCCTCAAGATAGTGGAATCCATATATAGCAAACCAACAGCCAACATCATACTCAATGGACAAAAATTGAAAGCATTTCCCATCAGATCAGGGACTAGACAGGGCTGCCCACTATCACCATTACTCTTCAACATAGTTTTGGAAATTCTTGATGTAGCAATCAGGCAAGAGAAAGAAATCAAAGGAATACAGATTGGAAGGGAAGAAGTCGAACTCTCACTATTTGCAGATGACATGATTGTATACATAGAAAAACCTAAAGAATCCAGTAGAAAACTACTGGAAGTTATTTGGCAATATAGCAAGGTGTCAGGCTACAAAATCAATGTACAAAAATCAGTGGCATTTATCTATGCAAACACTAAAACTGAAGAAGAAGACATCCAGAAATCACTCCCATTCACTGTTGCAACAAAATCAATAAAATACCTAGGAGTAAAGCTGACCAAAGAAGTGAAAGACTTATATATTGAAAACTATGAGTCACTCTTCAAGGAAATAGAAACTGATACCAAGAAATGGAAAGACATCCCATGCACATGGATCGGAAGAATAAATATCATCAAAATGAACATTCTCCCCAGAGCCATATATAAATTTAATGCGAGGCTTCTATAAACAAATATATGCCACTAAGCTAGAGAACCTGGAAGAAATGGACAATTTCCTAGATACTTACCAACTTCTAAAACTAAGTAAAGAGGAAGTGGATAACATGAACAAGCCCATCACAGCTAATGAAATTGAAACAGTTATCAAAAATATCCCCCAAAATAAAAGTCCTGGACCAGGTGGTTTTACAAATGAATTCTACAAAGTCTTCAAAGAATAACTAATACCTCTACTTTTAAAAGCCTTCCAGGAGATTGAAGACACTGGAATACTCCCTGCCAGCTTCTATGAAGCCAACATCACTGTGATACCAAAAGCAGACAGGGACACAACCAAAAAAGAAAACCACAGACCAATTTCTCTGATGAACATAGACGCGAAAATATTGAACAAAATTCTAGCCAACCGGATACAGCAGTATATCAAAAAGATTGTTCATCATGACAAAGTGGGGTTTATCCCAGGCATGCAAGGTTGGTTTAATATACATAAATCAATCAATGTGATCCACCACATCAACAAAAGCAAGACCAAAAACCACATGGTCATATCAATAGATGTAGAGAAAGCCTTTGACAAAATACAACATCCCTTTATGATCAAAACACTACAAAAAATGGGAATAGATGGAAAATTCCTGAAGATAGTGGAGTCTGTATATAGCAAACCTGTTGTTAAAATTCGGAGGCTCTTGCTGGCCAGGCTAGCTTCACGGGCGGGTAACAGAGATGCAGAGACAACGGCTGGGCAGGGAAGCTGTATTTCTTTATTTAGAAACAACGATTCATAAACTAAGACAAACTAATCACCAAACAGAACTCTGCTGTCTCTTTTTGGCAGCGCAAGCACTCTCTCTCACTCTCGAACTCAGGAACCCGCTCCAACTCTTGAACTCTGGAACTCAGGAACCCTCTCTCGGGGTTCCTTGGGGCGGGGCCAGGCGGGGCCAAGCGGGCCCGCGAAATTAGCAGGACTGATCCAATTCTCTTGGCAGGGGAGATCTAGAACAACCCAATGTAAAGCATACAACACAAACCTGCAGCCAACATCATACTCAATGGTGAAAAACTGGAAGCATTTCCACTCAGATCAGGTACTAGACAGGGATGCCCACTATCACCATTACTATTCAACATAGTGTTGGAAGTTCTTGCCATAGCAATCAGGCAGGAGCAAGGAATTAAAGGGATACAGATTGGAAGAGAAGAAGTCAAACTCTCCTTATTTGCAGATGACATGATAGTATACACAGAAAATCCTAAGGAATCCAGCAAGAAGCTTTTGGAAATCATCAGGCAATACACTAAGGTGTCAGACTATAAAATTAACATTCAAAAGTCAGTGGCATTCCTCTATGGAAACACTAAGTTAGAAGAAATTGAAATCCAGAAATCAATTCCTTTTACTATAGCAACAAAAACAATAAAATATCTAGGAGTAAATCTAACCAAAGTGAAAGACTTATATACTGAAAATTATGAGTTGCTACTCAAAGGAATTGAAAAAGACACAAAGAAGTGGAAAGATATTCCATGTTCATGGGTTGGAAGAATTAACATCATCAAAATGAATATATTACCCAGAGCCATCTACAAATTTAATGCTATCCCCATCAAGATCCCAAGCACATTTTTTAGGAGAATAGAAAAAAATGCTACAAATGTTTATCTGGAACCAGAAAAGACCTAGAATTGCCAAATCAATCTTTAGAAAAAAGAACAGAACCAGAGGCATCACACTCCCAGACTGAAACTGTATTATAAGGCCATTGTCATCAAAACTGCTTGTTACTGGAACATGAATAGACACACTGACCAGTGGAATAGAATTGAGAGCCCAGAAATGAGGCCCCACACCTATGGACATTTAATGTTTGACAAAGGTGCCCAGACTATTCAATGGGGAAAGCAGAGTCTCTTCAACAAAAGGTGTTGGAAACAATGGGTTGAAACATGCAGATGAATGAAACTGAACCATTATAGTTCACCAAATACAAAAGTAAATTCCAAGTGGATCAAGGACTTGGATGTTAGACCAGAAACTATCAGATACTTAGAGGAAAATATTGGCAGAACTCTTTTCCGCATAATTTTAAAGACATTTTCAATGAAACGAATCCAATTACAAAGAAGACTAAGGCAAGTATAAACCTATGGGACTACATCAAATTAAAAAGCTTCACAGCAAAAGAAACCACTACCCAAACCAAGAGACCCCTCACAGAGTGGGAGAAGATCTTTACATGCCATACATCAGACAAGAGTTTAATAACCAAATAAGAGTTTAATAACCAATAAGAGTTTAATAACCAAACTTGCCAAACTCAACAACAAGACAACAAATAACCCCATCCAAAAAATGGGGGGAGGACATGAACAGAATATTCACCACAGAAGAGATCCAAAAGGCCAAGAAACACATGAAAAAATGCTCCAAGTCTCTGATTGTCAGAGAAATGCAAATAAAGAAAAATGAGATACCACTTCACTCCTGTGAGAATGTCATACGTCCAAAAAGGTAACAGCCGCGAATGCTGGAGAGGGTGTGGGGTCAAAGGAACCCTCCTACACTGCTGGTGGGAATGTAAATTGGTCCAACCTCTGTGGAGAATAGTCTGGAGAACTCTCAGAAGGCTAGAAATGGACCTACCGTATGGCCCTACAATTCCTCTCCTGGGGATATATCCTAAGGAACCCAACACATCCATCCAAAAAGATCTGTGTACACATATGTTCTTGGCAGCACAATTTGTAATAGCCAAAACCTGGAAGCAACCCAGGTGTCCAACAACAGATGAGTGGCTGAGGAAGTTGTGGTATATATACACAATGGAATTCTATTCAGCTGTAAAAAATGGTGACTTCACCATTTTCAGCCGATCGTGGATGGACCTTGAAAAATTCATGTTAAGTGAAATAAGTCAGAAACAGAAGGATGAATATGGGATGATCTCACTCTCAGGCAGAAGTTGAAAAACAAGATCAGAAATGAAACACAAGTAGAACCTGAAATGTAATTGGCATATCGCACCAAAGTAAAAGACTCTGGGGTGGGTGGGGAGAATACAGGTCCATGAAGGATGATAAATGACACAGTGGGGGTTGTATTGTTAAATGGGAAACTGGGGAATATTATGCATGTACAAACTATTGTATTTACTCTTGAATGTAAAACATTAATTCCCCAATAAAGAAATAAATTAAAAAAAAAACAAATTTAATGTGATACCCATCAAGGTTCCACCAAGCTTCTTTAAGAAAATAGAACACAAACTACATTCATTTATCTTTAGCTTCTGCACAGCCAAAGAAACTATCACACAAACAAAGAGACCCCTCACAGAATGGGAGAAGATCTTGACATGCCAAACATCAGACAAGAGACTAATCACCAAAATATACAGAGAACTCCGCAAACTTAGCATCAAAAAAGCAAATGACCCCATCCAAAAATGGGTAGAGGATATAAATAAGACATTCACTTCAGAGGAGATCCAAAAGGCTAACAAACATATGAAAAACTGTTCTAGGTCGCTGATTGTAAGAGAAATGCAAATAATGACAATATTGAGATACCACCTCACTCCTGTGAGAATGCATACATCAAAAAGGACAGCAGCAACAAATGCTGAAGAGCCCGTGGGGACAGAGGAACCCTTCTACACAGCTGGTGGGAATGTAAATTGGTCCAGCCTCTCTGGAGAGCAGTCTGGAGAACTCTCACAAGTCTAGACATAGACCTTCCATATGACCCAGTAATTCCTCTCATGGGAATATACCCCAAGGATTCCATAATGCCCAGTGAAAAAGATGTGTGTACTCCTATGTTCATAGCAGCACAATTCGTAATAGCTAAAACCTGGAAGGAACCCAGGTGCCCAACAGCAGATGAGTGGCTGAGAAAGCTGTGATAAATATACACAATGGAATACTATGCAGCTATTAAGAACAATGAACCCACCTTATCTGACCCATCTTGGACAGAGCTAGAAGGAATTATGTTAAGTCAGATAAATTAGTAAGATAAAGTTGAGTATGGACTGTCCCCACTCATCAACAGAAGTTGAGAAAGAAGAACAGAAAGGGCAACTAAAAGCAGGATCTAATTAAATCCAGAGCAGGGCACCAATGTAAAAACACTATGGTGAAGGGGAGAGTAGCCATTGGGCTTCCCAGCACAGCAGGGGGTTGGGCGGTGGGGGTGGGTGTTGGGGAATGGGACACAGTCTTTTCGTGGTGGGAGTGGTGTTTATATACAATCCTATTAAAGTGTAAACATATAAACCACTATTTAATTAATATGAGAGGCGAAAATTGATCATATGTCTAGAACTTCTTAAAACACAGACTGAGTCTTTTTAATATATAGGCTGTCTTTGATATTTTGTCTCTCCCAAAAGCCTAGACCAGGGAGAACAGAAGCAACCGGTAGCACAGCTATATACAAGATGTTGGGTATTATACCCCAAACCCTAACAAAGGGATTTTGCAAAGTTAACACTATCATCAAATAATGTGACGATAACAATAACTATCCATTGTCTTCTTGAACTCTAAGACAACAGGAACCTTACATTTCCACTATAGAACCTATATTTCCCCCAGTCCTGGAACCTTAGGGTGGGGCCCACTTTTCTGCATGCTACTCTCAATTCAAATCAAATAATATTGCATCTGTGGATCGCAACCTAATCAATGCAACGAGTGCCACCCCAGCATGCTTCACTTCAGACTGTGACCAAAGACTTCAGGTGTGGAATGACAACCATTCAGCTGCATCACTCGGGTGAGACCTTTCCTTTCACAGTATTCTCTAATTCCATTCCAGGTGTTCCACTCCCCAATAAAGTCCCCAAACCTAGATATAGTCCAGGTCCCCTGAGATAGAGCATAGGTTCACATGTGCCCATAAACTAGGGGAAAAATATATATCTGAAAGCAGAAGTACACAAGAGCATGCATGGAATACCCCCCAACACTTCATCTGCACTATTCCAGTCTTTAGGTCCATGATTGTTCAACAATTTGTCTGGCTTTGTATGTTAACTCTCTTTTCAGTCACCAGGTTCTGGATGCCAGTAAGATGCTGACCAGACTTCCCTGGACAGACGACCACATCAATGTGTACTGGAGCTCTGTTTCCTCAGAGCCCCACCCTACTAGGGAAAGAGAGAGGCAGACTGGGAGTATGGATCGACCTGTCAATGCCCATGTTCAGCAGGGAAGCAATTACAGAAGCCAGACTTTCCACCCTCTGCAACCCACAAGGACCCTGGATCCATACTCCCAGAGAGACAGAGAATGGGAAGGCTATCAGGGGATGGGATGGGATATGGAGATCAGGTTATGGGAATTGTGCAGAATTGTACCCCTCTTATTCTTTGGTTTTGTTAATGTCTCCTTTCTTAAATAAAAAAAAAAAGAAAGGAAAAAAAAAAAAAAGGTCCATGTCTAGCCTTGTGAGAGTTCTCCAGACTGCTCTCCAGAGAGGCTGGACTAATTTACATTCCCACCAGCAGTACAGAAGGGTTCCCCTGTCCCTACTCCCCCTCCAATATTTTTTGCTGCTGTCTTTTTTGATGTATGCCATTCTTTCAGAGGTGAGGTGGTATCTCAATATTGTCTTTATTCAGATTTCTCTGAGAATCTGTGACCTGGAGCGATTTTTCTCATTTTGTTAGCCTTTTGGATCTCTATTGTAGTGAATGTTCTGTTCATATCCTCTACCCATTTTTTGGATGGGATCATTTGCTTTTTTGTTATTAAGTTTGCTGGACACTTTGTATACTTTAGTTATTAGTTTTTTGTCTGATATATGGCATGTGAAGATCTTCTCCCATTCTGTGACGGGTCTATTTGTTTCCCTGATAGTTTCTTTGGCTATGCAGAAGCTCTTCAATTTGATGTAGTCCCATTGATTTGTTTCTGCTTTAGTCTTCCTTGCAATTGGGTTTGTATCATCAAAGATGTCCTTGAGGTTTCAGTGGGAAATTGTTCTACCAATGTTTTCCTGTAAGTATTTGATAGGTTCTTATCTAACATCCAGGTCCTTGATCCACTTGGAGTTGACTTTTGTTTCTGGTGAGATAAGGCAGCTCAGTTTCATTCTTCTACATGTTTCAACCCAGTTTTCCCAGTACCATTTAGTCAAGAAAGCCTTCTTCTTCCACTTAATACTTTGGGCCCCTTATCAAAGATTGGATGTTCCACAGGTGTGGGGGTTTAGTTCTGGGCTTTCAATTCGGTTCCACTGGTCTGTGTGCCTATTTTTGTTCCAGTACCAGGCTGTTTTGATGATGAGGGCCTTATAATTTAGCTTGAGATCTGGGAAAATGATACCTCCATTTCTGTTTCTTTTCCTCAATATTGTTTTGGGGATTCTAAGTGTTTTCTTGTTCAAGATAAATGGTTGCAATTTTTGTTCTATTCTCTTAAAGAAGCTTGGTGGAACTTTGATGGGTATCACATTAAATTTGTATATGGCTCTGGGGAGAATATTCATTTTGATGGTAATAATTGTTCCAATCTATGAGCATGGGATGTCTTTCCGTTTCTTGGTATCATTTTCTATTTCCTTGAATAGTGACTCATAGTTTTCAGTATACAAGTCTTTCACTTCTTTGGTCAGCTTTACTCCTAGATATTTTATTGATTTTGCTGCAACAGTGAATGGTAGTGATTTCTGAATGTCTTCTTCTTTAGATTTAGTGTTTGCATAGATAAATGCCACTGATTTTTGTACATTGATTTTGTAGCCTGACACCTTGCTATATTGCCTAATAACTTCCAGTAGTTTTCTGCTGGATTCTTTAGGTTTTTTATACATACTATCATATTATCTGCAAATAGTGAGAGCTTGACTTCTTCCCTTCCAGTTTGTATTCCTTTGATTTCTTTCTCATGCCTGATTGCTATGGCAAGAACTTACAATGCTATGTCAAAGAGTAATGGTGATAATGGACAGCCCTGTCTAGTCCCTTATCTGAGGGGGGATGTTTTTAGTTTCTGTCTATTGAGTATGATCTTGGCTATAGATTTTCTATATATGTATTTCACTATCTTGAGTAATTTCCCATCTATTCCCATTTTTTATAGTGTTTTGAGCATGAATGGGTGTTGGATTTTGTCAAAAGCTTTCTCTGCATCTATTGAAATAATCATGTGGTTTTTGGTTTTGCTTTTATTGATGTGGTGAATGACATTGATTGACTTATATATGTTTCCTTGCATTCCTTGGTCATTTTTAACCATCTTTTTGATGTACTGCTGCTTCTGGTTGCCCAGGATCTTGTTTAATATTTTGTCATCTATGTTAATCAGATACTGAGTGTCCATCTCAGTACTGCTTTAGCTATGTTCCAAATATCTTGATAGCTTGTGTCTTTATTTTCATTTGTTTCCAGGAACATCTGAACTTCTTTCATGAGTGCCTCTCTGACCCAGCGGTTCACAAGTAGCATGTTGTTAAGTTTCCAAATTTTGTGACTTTTAGTAATTTTCTGTTTGTTGTTGAATGTTAGCTTTACTCCACTGTGGTCTTAGAAGATACTTGGGATGATTTCAATGCTTTTTGATCTATTGTGAGAGTAAGGTGTTGAAGTCTCCCACTATTATTGTATTACTACTGATGCATTTTTGTACTTCTATCTTTAGGTGTTTGATGTATTAGATGGTTCCTCATTGGGTGCATAGATGTTAATAATTATTAAATCTTCTTGGTTTATTGATCATCTAATCATTATTTAATGGTATTGCTTATCTTTTATTACTTTATTTAATTTAAAGTCTATGTGTCAGAGATGAGAATGTTTATTCCTGGAATTTTTTGTGGTCCATTAGCCTGTTTGATAGAAAGAGAAAGGAAAAAAAGGGAAAGCAGGAATAGACAATTATGCAAATCTACTGTCTACTATAAATTCTACTGATAGCAAGAGGACAAAAGGAAGTAAAATCAGAGAGAGACACCCACAGATAGAGTCTACTGCTAGCCAGATTTTTTCCATAAAATAATTCACAGACAAGTATCAGTGAATTCTGAAAGCAAAAGAAACAATGAAATTGCTGTCCTAGTGCGGGGGTGCCTCTTCCCGGGTGCATATTCTCTGGGTTGGAGCAAAAGTAACTGGAGCCAGCCTGGGCTGCTACTCACTCTGCAATGTGAGGGAGATGACTCATGATCAGAGCTCATGGCAGCAAGGCAATTCAAAAGGCAGACCTGGAAGTGGCTAGTTGGATGAGGAAATGGCTTGACATGGTTTGGAGATGGGCGGAGAAAGGCAAAAGGGAATGGGAAAAGTAACTTTCTTAGCAACTGCTGCAATGGTTTTAACTGGTAGGATAAATAATAATACCCTGCAGGCAGGGGGGTCTTGAGTGTAGAAAGAAGATAGATCAAAGGAATGGGATAAGTGGGGATATTTCAGGCCAAACAATGATTATGTAGATAATAAGGGAGCAGGCCATAGTATCAGGAATGCAGGGTGCTTTGTGAGGCAGGGAATCTGATAAGATGAGAGGATGGATGTCCCCTCAAGTCAACCCTGCCAAGCTCAACCACATCCTCACAGTTTCCTGACAGAAAAAAAAAATAAAATAAAAGAGCAGTGAATGAGGAAAGAGGGTTTTTTTTGTTGTTGTTTGTTTATTTATTTTTTAATTAGCTAAGAGGAGAAAAAAAGGAGATTGGAGGGAATGGGAGAGAGAAACAAGTTCCTCTAACAATGGATAGGACACGCAGTCACCTAAAAATGGAAAAAACAACAACAGTTAATTTTAGTAAACCTGAAGGAGGAGGATAAAGGGACACATGTATATAATAATAGTAATAATAAAATAAAGAGTAAAAAACTCTAACAGTCAGTCAGCTGCTTGGACTGCTCTGTATTGTCTGCTGACAGCCTGAGCAAAGACAGCCAATTATAAGAAGTATCCAAAACAAACAAACAAACAAACAAACAACAACAAAAAAACCTCCAAGTAGTCTTTCCCATTCAGGGCTGAGGCTCTGATTGGTCAGGTATAGATATTTTGTCACTCAAATAGAACTACAGCCACCTGAAAAAGAGAGAGAGATAGAGAGAGAGAGAGAGGGAAGGAAAACAAAAGGGGAAAGGATTGAATGGCACCCCCTGGTGAGCTAGGAATCTTGTAAAGAAAATAGCAGAGCAGGAAGCCTGCTAGGAGCTGTAGTCCAGCCCTTGGATCTGGTTCTTGGGTGGGGGGAGGGGTGAGTTCAGAAATAAACCAAAGTTTTTCCTTTCTTTGTCCTTTTGGATTCAGTTTGCAAGCCCAGGAGTGGATTATAGGACTCTTTTTTGGTGTCACCCTGACCACCCCTTGTTCACCCTTGCTGGGTGGCCTCACAGCAGAGATAAGCCTTATTACAGGCCTCTCTTGTTAACTCTAGTGGCTAACAACAGGAAAAGACCTGGAGACCATTCAGTCACAAATTATCTATTTTATTGTACAGAAGGCAGGGTTTAAGTAGCAGAAGGGAACAAAGGACATTTTTCACATGTGGCGATAGTGATGGGTTTTGAAGATCAGAACCTTCATGGTGAAAATTCTAAGGAATGAAGAGAATTGATAGTGATAAATGGAAGTTCTGGAGTTATTAGTGGCAAGAGAGAAGCAGACAGAAAGGAGCCTTGAAGGCAGAGAGATAAGATAGAGGAGTTAGACCAAAGTGGAGGAGGGGGTTAAGGATATAGAAAGAAGGGCCTTTTGGTCATGGCAGAATGTTGATATAAGGAGTATGTGTGATCAAAAGCAGGTGAACTATAGTGAACTTTAAGCAGGCAAACCATTTAGTCTATAACAAAAAGATGAGTTAAGTGTCAGGGGGTGTATGTTTTTGTGATTCTTCGGAGACTGACAGGGGGAAACTGAGTCAGGAAAGCTTTTCTCCTCTATGCTTGACCACTGAAAAGGACAGACTGACAAGTGGGGCATCTTTTAAGACCCCTATCTGTATGATGGGAGTTCCCCTATGCTCTTACCATGTATTCATAATTAACCCCACACACCCTCCTACTGATGGCTCAGTATCCTACCCTACCTAGAGAATCCCAGGTTTTCAGCTGCTTCTTTTTGGAGCTCCTGCCAGCTATTGTTTCCAAGTTGCCACCTTGGTTCTGCTCCTTTCTTTCTTTCTTTCTTTCTTTCTTTCTTTCTTTCTTTCTTTCTTTCTTTCTTTCTTTTTTTATAAGTAATTTTTTTTAATTTTTATTTATTTATTTTCCCTTTTGTTGCCCTTGTTGGTTTTGTTGTTGTCATTATTGGATAGGACAGAGAGAAATGGAAAGAGGAGGGGAAGAGAAAGACAGACACCTGCAGACCTGCTTCACCACTTGTGAAGCGACCCCCCTGCAGGTGGGGAGCTGGGGGCTCGAACCTGGATTCTTGTGCTGGTCCTTGTGACACCTGCACTTAACCCACTGTGCTACCACCCAGCTCCCTGCCTCTTTCTTTCTTTCTTTCTCTCTCTCTTTCTTTCTTTCTTTCTTTCTTTCTTTCTTTCTTTCTTTCTTTCTTTTTTGTAAGTTCATCTGTATCAGATCTCTAGATTCCACATATGGCTGAATCCATTCAGTATATGTCTTTCATCTCTTATTTGGCTAAGCATAATCAATTCCAGTTACATTTATTTTGTTCCAAGTGCTACAATATCATATTTTTAATTGTAGAGTGGTGTTTTAATATACAGAAAAAAAATTTTTTGTCTTTTTTTTAAATTTTATTTATTTATTCCCTTTTTGTTACCCTTGTTGTTTTATTGTTGTAGTTATTATTATTGTTGTTGTCGTTGTTGGATAGGACAGAGAGAAATGGAGAGAGAAGGGGAAGACGGAGAGGGGGAGAGAAAGATAGACACCTGCAGACCTGCTTCACCACCTGTGAAGTGACTCCCCTGCAGGTGGGGAGCTGGGGTTCGAACTGGGATCCTTATGCTGGTCCTTGTGCTTTGCGCCACCTGCGCTTAACCCGCTGCGCTACAGCCTGACTTCCGAAAAACTTCTTTTTTAATAATTTCTTTGTTAAATATTTATTTATTTTCTTTTGTTTCTTTTTTTGTTTTATTGTTGTAGTTATTATTGTTGTAGTTATTGTTGTTATTGATGTTGTCATTGTTGGATAGGACAGAGAAATGGAGAGATAAGGGGATAACAGAGGGGGAGAGAAAGACACCTGCAGACCTACTTCACCATCTCTGAAGTGACTCCCTTACAGGTGGGGAGCTGGGTGCTTAGACCAGGACCCTTATAAGTGCACTTAACCTGCTACACTACCACCCGACTCCCTTATCATAACTTCTTTAGCCAGTCATCTGTTGATGTACATTTAGGCTACTTCCAATCTGTGGTTATTGATAAAGCTATGAACATAGCACTGCCTATATCCCTTCAAAATAATATCTGAGTGTCTCCTAGATAAATAGCTAAGTGTTATGTTGCTGAATCATAAAGTAATTTTATTTATTGAAATATTCTTCATACATTCTTCCAAAGGAGCTGCACCACTTTATATTCCTAGCAGTGTAGCAGAGTTCCTTTATCTGCACAACCTTGCCAACACCTGTCATTTTCTGATTTGTTGATGGAAGCTATTCTTTCAGCTGTGAGATGGTATCTCAGTGTAGTTTTAATTTGTATTCCTATAATGATAAGTGAAGTGGAACATTTCTTCATATCTCTTTGTTATAAAATGGTCTGTTTAGTTATTGATTTTCCAAAACTTTGTTGAAAATCTTTGTATCAATGTCCGCCAGGGGTATTGGTTTATAGTTTTCTTTTTTGTTAGAGTTCTTTCTTGGGGATCAGAGTGATATTAACCTCATAGAATGTGGATGGGAGTGATTATCTCTCTTCATTTCTATGGATACTTTAAGGAAAATAGATGTTAGATCTCCTTTTTTTCTCTCTTTTTTTTCCCCTTTATTGGGGGATTAATGTTTTACAGTCAGCAGTAAATGCAATAGTTTGTACATGCATAAAATTTTGATAGATACTTTTTAAAAGTCATTGAAAGTAGTTGATCAAGAGTGGAAGTGCAGCATCTGCTAATTTCTGGTCATGCCACTGGAAATTGGTTAGTATTTATTTCCCTGGACAGCTACTGGGGCTTAAGCATACCACCGGACATTAGTTCTCTTCCAGATTTTTCTTTTCTACACTGGTGTGTCCTTTTGGGTAGTTTAACATCCTGAGTTCATAGGTTAAACACCCAGACCTACATTCCTTCCATGAACAGTGTGCTTTGCCACCTAACTCCCAAATTGGTGCCAACTGCATTTAAACATGAATTGAATCCTAGAAAATCTCTCTATAATCCCTTTACCACCCACTGACTACATGCAGCTACACCCAACTGTGGCTAAGAAGGGAGTTTATAAGAAAACCCCAGTTGTGATTTGAAGATAAGTCCATGCAGGTGTTTTTTTATTGCTTTAACTAGTTGATCAAGGAAGCAAATTGTGGCAGATACTATTCCATGACCACACCTCTGGAAGTCTCTCTTGTGCAGTTCACTTTTAATCCAGGAATAAAGGGATACAATTAAATCAGAAGCATGGTATCATCTCCAAGTGGAAGATGGGCACTGCACAAAATGTCTAATTTTATATGTTTTCCTACATAGTCTGTGAATTTTCTTTATTCTTCCCAACTCTCCTTCCAAACATAATAGAAAACCTCTAAGAACTTTTTT
This sequence comes from Erinaceus europaeus, assembly GCF_950295315.1. Taxonomy (NCBI): domain Eukaryota; kingdom Metazoa; phylum Chordata; class Mammalia; order Eulipotyphla; family Erinaceidae; genus Erinaceus; species Erinaceus europaeus. The sequence goes on along the minus strand of NC_080171.1, from coordinate 87,658,233 downwards.
TCAGTGTGCTTGACTTCTTGTATTAAAGTTGCATGTTAATAATGTTGCCTCTAAAAAGAGATGTCTAGAGGGAGAGATTTGACGGAAAGGAGGTTTGCTTTTTGAGAACCCAGTAGGCACTGGTGTAACATTTCTGTGAGTTCTGTAATAAAAACTAAAATGTGGAAAATCAAATAAATTAATTAGAAATGGAACAAGTAAAATATGTTGACGACTATACATGCAGCAGAGTCTTTATGATTTCAGTGACTGTATATACACAGTACACTTGGTGAGTTAACATACTATGCTTCTAATAATATAGGTATTTATATCTGTTTCTTGATATTTAAACAAATTCTCTTTTGATGGATAAACGTAGACTTGAGTTTTTCCTGGAGACAATGGGAAGCCACAGTGGGGCTAGAGGATAACTCATGGAATTACCGTTGTTATTATTGTAGCCAGGTATGGAAATACAGCAGCCAGGACTGCAGTCCCAGAGGTTCCTGTGTGTAGACATAGATGGCTAAAACAGACTTCTACTTATAGATAAAAATATCTAATAGAGCCTCTGGAAAGAACTGTTTTTTTCCCTTTAACTTTAAGAAGGGTGCATAATTTATGTCACAATAATTGACAATGATACATACAGCAGAGATTAATTTGAAAATTTAATTTCAAAAGATTGGAGGACTTGCTTATGAAGCCATGGCTACTATATTGTATTGAGACATTGGTTGGTAACAAGTGCTGGGGAATCTCAATATGCAGAAGAATATTAAAATATACTACATGTCCTCTAATTAAAATTACAGCAAAACAGAGTAATAAGTGTAGATTTAATATTGGCAAGAGGCAGAGGGACAATTGGAGAGCAGAGTCAGGGAACCAGTGGAGGCTGGAAACTGGACTCCTTGGGGAGAGGCATATCTCCAAATTACAGTGAAATCCCTGGAAATTAGGAAGAATCAGAAGGAAAGCTAATGTTCATTGCTGACATTTTAGGAAATGAAAATATTGCTTTAATGCACATGATTTGGACAAAGGTTTGTTCTGTTTGTTCAGTGCAAAGTGGCAACTGGGGACAATTAAAAGCTGAATCTAAGCTTGCAAGTGACTCATAGTCAACAATAGCAGTTAGATATTTCCAGGCACATGGTGCCTTAGGATTTTTTTTTTTCAGTTGGATGATTGCACTGTGTCTTTGTTTGCTTATTTATTTTGTGATTTAAAAATGGTTTTAAATGGGTAGGTTAGGAAACAAGCCAGAAAAACTGCACCATTTCTATTCATCCTTAAAAGGACAGGACTGGGCTCTTCAAGAAGACTGGCAGGCATTGCATATATAAATCTTTCCATAAAGTTGGCAGACATGGGTCATTAAGAACATGTCCATAATTATAAAAGGCATGGTTTCTAGGGCAGTAGCATGTATTTGGGATAAAGTCAGACTGGGCATTTTTGGTCATTTCTTTCCAAATTGATGAAAGCTGGTTGGAATTAGCATGATCTGTAATAATCAATAAACTTCAGATAAGAATAATCAGTCCTGTCTTCATATGTCCATTTCCAATGACATACTTAATCAGATTTTATTCTTATATCAATTATGATTATTTTCTTGGGTCTTTACCAATGAATAGAGTGAAATCCAGACAAAGACCACTTTGCAACCTGGGGACATTCATGTATATTGTGCAATGCTGTCACACTGAATGATAATAGCAGACATCATGAATACATAACGGAATTATTTTCCATTAATTCTAGAAGCATGCTTAGAATCCTTCAAAGAAGATTGCTAAAAACCACTATCAGTCTTCAGAAATAACACACAAGATTCTAACCACATTCTAGAGGACTCCTTGAAAGTCAGGATATCCCTAAGTATAAATCAACAGAAAAAAGAACATATAGACACTGAGCTGTAGGGAAAAAGACTACTGACTTAGCCATCAGAAGTCCATGACTTCTATTTTCCTCTCCTCCTTACCACTCCTATAATTTTGACAGGCAATCATACCTATTTTCATACTTACTTTTTTCCCCTAAAACTAAAGTAATATAATATTTTGCAAGTAAAATATCAATAACATATAGTAGTTGAAGGATATATTGTGAGCCAAGTGATAATAAGATATTTAACTGTTTAATTGGTCTTAATCTCAGATATTCACTCAATCTGTACTGTTTGACTTTTCACAGCTGTGGCACAGTTGTTGGCAGAAGGCACTTTTGGCCAAACTCTCTCTCTCTCTCTCTCTCTCTCTCTCTCTCTCTCTCTCTCTGTCTGAAAATTTGAATGGCCATGAGGATCATTGGATATGGTAGGGAATGAGGGGCTAAAAGATAGATTAAATATAGATTTCTGTGCTTTTTCTTCAGTTTGTGATCCAGTAAGACTAAGGGGGTAGGGTTCACAAATTTCCATTTCTAAAAATCCCCCCATGATTCTAATGCTGCAGATCCCAGACCAATGCTTTTGGACTCTCTGCCTCATCACTATTCCATAAGATACTGCTTAGCTTATCTCTATGTCTCCTAGGAGTCATTTGTCAAGAACCCAACTTCAGAAACATCTAATTTCTCAATGCTGTTGCACTCCTGACAGCTTTATTCCATCTTCTTTTTTTTCTTTTAAATTATCTTATTTATTGGATAGAGACAGGCAGAAATCGAAAAGGAAGGAGGAGAAAGAGAGGGAGAAAGACAGAGAGACATCTGCAGCCCTGCTTCACCACTTTCAAAGCTTTCCTCCTGTAGGTGGGACCGGGAGCTTGAACCCACGTCCTTACACACTGTAATGTGCACTCAACGAGGTACACCACTGCCCAGCCCCTCCATCCTCTTTTTTCAAGGCTTGTTTATTTGTTTATAAGAGATAAAAAGGTGATAGAGGATAAAGGGATGACACATAGATTTGTAGATAAATAGGTAATGAAAGTTAGATGATAGATAGTAGATAGATGATAGATAGATAGATAGATAGATAGATGATGGATGGATAGATGATAAATATAGAGAGATGATAGATAGTGATACCAGAGCATCACTTTGGAAAGATCAATGCCAGTGATTGAATTCAGAATCCCATGCTTGAGAGTTCAATGATTTATCCACTATGCTACATCCTGTGATTCAATTTTTCTGCCATTTCTGCTACACCTTTGTAGACTTATCTCTTAGAGAGATTGGGAAGTTTCCTGAAGCTTCATATTTGTTAATTTCTGAACCTTTCTCAGTTGTGGCATTTGTTAAAGCACTGGCTTGCCTTATTACCCCCCAACATACATCCTGAGGCTGATTTTGAAGACTGCTCTAGATCCTTGCCTAAAGTATGTCAAAGAATTACTCCCAGATACCCTTTCTTATCAACCTCCACATATATAGCAATGTTTTAGAAAAATTAAGTTTCTGCTGGACATAGCTGTCCTTTGTCACCCAAGCTGCTACCATCACTTTAACCTCCCATTTGCTTTAAGAACATGATAATTAGATCTTACATTTTATTTATCAGTTTAGCTGTCTGATGTTATCAGAATATTTCACATGCATGCTTCTTCTGTTTTGAGTCAACTTTCCCATTCAGACATAAAGAGGGAGCAAGGGAGACAGAGAGGCAAGGAGAAAGAGAGAAACCATAGCATCAAAGTTTCTCAGTGCCCTCCGGATATGTAGTAGTCAGATATGAACTAAGAGAAGGCTTGAATGGAGAAGTCCATGGTGATTATAATCAGCACCAGCTTGCCCTGAGACCATTCAGAGATAAAGCAAAGAATCCTTTACCAGGCCAATCCAAACTTTGAGTATGTGCAGATTAGGGTATACCCTATAGGGTATACCCTATATATATATATATATATATATCTGATATAGGGTATACCCTATATCAGATTAGGGTATACCCTATATCTGCCTCTGATGAGTTCACCAAAAAGCAATATACAAGAGATAGGAAAAGAATTGAATAGTGAGAAGGAACCCTGGAAAAGTCCTTAAAACTGTTCACCCAGGACTGTGGTGGTGACACACCCAATTGAGTGCATTACCATGCTCAAGGATCAAGGTTCAAATCATCAGTCCCAGCCTGCAGAGGGAAAGCAGTAAGTACTGTGTCTCTCTTTATCTATTCTGCTCTGTCTCCTTCAGTCTTCAATTTCTCTCTCTCTCTCTCTCTCTCTCTCTCTCTCTCTTTCTTTTCCTTCTTTGTTTATTTTACATCCAGAATTATTTTGGGGGGCTTGGTGCCTGCATAACAAATCCACTGCTACCAGAGGCCATTTTTATCATTTTTTTCTTCTATTTTTTACTTGACAGGACAGAGAGAAATTGAGAAGGGTGGGGGAACTAGAGAGGGGGAGGGAAAGATAGACATTTGCAGACCTGCTTCACTGCTCATAAAGTGTATACCCTGCAGGTAGGGAGTGAGGACTCTGAACCCAGATGCTTGCTTATGGTGTTATGTGTGTTTCCCCAAAGCCCAACCCCCAACTCTGTTTCTGTTTTAAAAAAAAATTACTCAACAGTCTATAGAAGCAACTCCCATCTTGGAGTTGGGAGACTCTCCCATGGAGAGTCTACTACTGCTCCTGGAGGCCGTTTTTCCCATTCTGTTGCTCTTTTTGCTGTTACTGTTATTGTTGTTGTTGTTGGATAGGACAGAGAGAAATTGAGAGAGGAGGAGAAGGCAGAGTGGGAGAGATAGACACCCGCAGACCTGTTTCACCTCTTGTGAAGTGACCCTCCTGCAGGTGGTGAGCCATGGATTCAAACTGGGATCCTTAACACTGGTCTGTACGCTTTGCACCATGTGCATTTAACCCACTGCACTACTGCAGCCCACTATTCCATACCTTTTAAGTTTATTTCTTTAAATTTACTGATCTGTAGCTTAACTTTAACAATTTTTTCTTACTCTGATTACTGTACTGTGTATCCTTTTTTGTGGAAAATTCACTGACTTGATGACTAGAATGGAAAGGACCTAGAGTCCTTGATAATAGTTATCCCTATATGACAGTGGGGCTCAAACTTTGGTTAAGCAGGCAGCATATTTAGTGAGATATTCCATCAGCCCTCTAGCAAGCCTTTTTCATATATATATATATATATATATATATATATATATATATATATATATTCCCTTTTGAAGCCCCTGTAAATATTGTTGTTGTTATTGGTGTCGTTGTTGCATAGGACAGAGCGGAGGGGAAAAGAGAGAGGGGGAGAGAAAGATGAACACCTGCAAACCTGCTTCACCGCTTGTGAAGCGACTTCCCTGCAGGTGAGGAGCCTGTATCTGGAACCGGGATCCTTATACTGATCCTTGAGCTTTGTGCCATGTGCGCTTAACCCGCTGAGCTACTGCCTGACTCCCACAAGTCTTTTTCTTAATGCTTTACAATAGCAAAGATTAGGCCATAATGTAAATGAAGATTCGTCTGAAAAAATAATGCATGTAAGGGAAAAAAAAAATTGTGCAGCTGATTTTCATGATCACACAATATCAGACCCTCTCCTACAATCTGGCTTGCTCCCACTGAGGTCCCAATTGGCCAAACCCTGCCTTTAGAAATAATCTAGTTTTCTTTTCTTTTTTTCCTCCAGGTTTAATGCTGGGATTCGGTGTCTGCACTATGAATGAATCCACTGCTCCTGGAAGCCATTTTTCCCACTTTTTGTTGCCTTTATTGTTACTGTTGCTGTTGTTGGATAGGCTAGAACAGAGATAAATCAAGTGGGAAGGGGAAAGCACAGATGGGGAAAGAAAGACACCTGCTGACCTGCTTCACCACTTGTGAAGTGACTCCCCTGCAGGTGGGAACTGGGATCCTTGCTTGGGTCCTTGCGCTTAGCACCATGTGTTCTTAATCTGCTGCAGTACTTGCGCTTAGCACCATGTGTTCTTAATCTGCTGCAGTACCTCCCGGCCCCCTAATATAGTTTTCTTTAAGTCCTGAACTTCTACATTGGTGAGGAAAAAGACCATTCCCTGTAACTGCAATCTCTGACTCACTTCTGCAGTCCTAATCTTCCTGCCTCTATCTCTTTCCAACACTCTTTAAAGTAGAAGCTATCAATCCCTTCAGGAAAATTCTTGTCTCTGTCCAAAGGGTAATATTGGTTCCTTGGCTCTGACAATATAAGCAGACAGCAAGTGTGGTTCCCAAGAATCTGTCCTTTATTAATAATTACTGAAACTACTTAGCAGCAATTACATAAAATCTATTTTTTTCTCTAAAATATTAATGGTTCATTTAATTTTCAGTCTCCATTTACTCTAAATTAAAAGAAAAAAATCTTGGGGTGCAATATTTTGCAGTCATCTGATTACATGCACAGAAGTGTGTTGGGAATGCATTAATAAATAAACACACATAAATAAATTCATATTAATTGACCTTTTGCTATCTACCTAAAGGCTATTGTGCCTTGTAAAACACTTTTAAGTAGTTAAAATGGAACTCCAGAATCTCAAATCTCTCTTCTGCTGTGAATGCCATTTCCCTTTACATTTGTTTAGCCCTCACTGAATTAGGGTACTTTGGCAGCAAATGAAAGTCCTTGTGCCTATTTGTCCACACAATAGGCTAGTGTTTTTATAGATTCTGGTTCCCTGCTGTGTTGGGAGCAGCATTCAAGGTAAACCTCTTGTAGGCCCCTCAAGAAGAGGGATAGCCGGGAGGGGCAACATGGGTACCCCATGACCTTTGGCTACGCTCTGCAAACTGCCTGTTCTTATTTATACCTAGCTGGCTGAGATGGACTAGGTGGCATGTATCCTCTCCCCTGTTTTTCTATTATGCTTAGTTGATCATATTCCTGGAACTAGGTACATATAGGACAACAGTAATGGCAACATAACAACTGTAGAAAAATAAGTTTTACAAGCAAATAATTAAAGGAGGAGAGCAAATTCTAGTAACCAATTGAACTTTAAATAATTGTCAGTAAATCATGAGATCATGTGCAACCTTGTATTGTATAGGAGCTGCTTGCAACTGTTCTGTTGCCAAATCATCTGTTACATATACTGAATTGTGTGTGATTCAATAAAGATACTGCATATTCTTGCAGTCCTCCCTACTCCAGTCATCTCTCATTTCTTCTCTCAGGCTTATCCTTCGACTTTACTCCATGCTGGACTTGAAGACAAGACTACTGAATACATCCCTGTTTTGCATCTGTCAGTTGCCCCCTTCTCCCACCCTGTCTTCCAGGCAGCCTCAAGAACTTGCTTACAGGGCCCTGCCTTGAGTTAAGATATCAGTTTGAGCTAGCAGTTTGTCCTCATTGCTTATTTGTTAAGATGAGCCTGTCCAACTGTCTCCCTGTCATATACCCTAGGTGGTGAATAGCAATAAAAAGAAACCATTGTTAACAACCCTCCCAGCATAATGCCAACACAAACAGAGGTTATTATCCCATAATGTCACTGCTATTTCCGACAGCCCCTCTCACCTTCCCTATGGATCTTCTTGGGAAGACAAAAGAAGAGAGACACAGTTAACACAGCCCCTCTGCTTTGTGAAGGGTAGCAGAGTACTAGGTGTTCCCAGTGGCTTTTACTGCCTATTGATAGGTGTATTGATTGCAATTCAGCACCCTCTTCTTCCATTGAAGCTGTAACCAGTGTATTTATTAATAAATCCCAATTTGGCCTTGACCACCATGGAGTTTATTTGTGGTTTCTTTACAGATTATGAATAGAAAGGGATTAAATTTAGAAAGATGTTCTCCACTCCCACCTCTGCCACTAAATTGCTCATGGCCCTGGATAAATTAACTTCTCTGGGTGGAAAATCCTTCCCCTGTATCCCAAGTGTGACCCAAGAGGAGCTAGTAAATTTTGTGATTCTTATTTGAGATTTCCAGCTCCCATAGGTTCCATCATGAATGGTCTGAGAGGCCCCTAAAATAGCACTGGAGTAATTACAATATATATATATTAATAGCAGCAGCTTATAATAACAGAGCCACCTCCTCCCTGGCTTTCCTCTTTAGGGGTGATATGCCAGAATGAGAAACAAAATTACTATGTCTGTTGAACAAATTCCTCCTGACAAAATCTTTAAGCGCTGACAAGAGTAATATACTGAAAATTAGTTTAGAAGTGTTTCAAGTTTCAAAAATCAATCAAAATCAAATTAGGTTCTGAAGATGTTGCCTGTTGAGTTTTAGGAAAAAATAAAGATTAGCTTCAGCAACTCAGGAAAGTAGCTTTGACCACAAAAGAGGTAACTCTCTCACAGAAAGCAATTGTTCTTCCTTTTATCTGCCTTTTGTGCTCTATCCAAGTGGTTTACTAAGTATCCCTGGTTCTACCAACCCCAACATTTGTAAGCAACTTACAAGCTGAATTATATTTTAATCACATTTCTCTATTTTCCAACTCCCAAACCTTAGCCCTCCATCCAAACCCAAACAAGAAGAAAGATGCTGAGAAGTTAACAAAAAAGCTAATCTTATCTTCCAGGACAGTGAGAGGGTCTGGTGTAAGGGAGATAAAGGAATCAAGAACCCATGATCCTCCCTAGTTTGGTCCAATTGTTTAATACAAAGGAACTGGTGTTGGTGATGTGGTGGTGGTATATGTGTGTATGGGGTGGGGTAGCTATATGCAGGCTCTGGGAAAACTTTCACTGAGGGGCACATAATAAGAGCTCCAGGTGTGAAGTCAATCCTTTACTATGTGCAGAGAATCTGGATATTTCCTTGTCTGAGAAATATTGTGATCTCACGTTATTTATGCTTATAGTTCAATGGCTCAGTTTCTTCCTCCTCCGTCCACTACCTCTTCCTCCTCTCTCCTCCTCCTGCTCCACCTCCTCCTCCTGATCTTTCTCCTTCTCCTCCTCCCTCTTTGCCTCCAGGGTTATTGCTGGGGCTCTGTGCTGGCACTATGAATCCACCACTCCTGGAGGACATTTTTTCCTTTTTTTTTTTCTTTCTGTTTTTATTCTGTAGAACAGAGAAAAATTGAAAGGGAAGTGGGAAATAAACAGGGAGAAAGATAAGAAACTTGCAAACCTGCTTCAATAAAGTTTCCCTGTTACAGATGGGGAGCAGGGGCAGGGCAAGATGAAGGCTAGAACCCTGGCCCTTGCTCGGAGTACTATGTGCACTAAACTGTTGGGGCCCCGTAGTTATCTTCTTATACACATTCACTCCATGCAGATTTTCTCTTCTCCTACTTATTATTAACATTTTGGGGACTTCTCAGAAAACTTCACAAGTCAATAGAAGTCATGATCTCCTTGGAGAAGCCTCTTTGCCTTTTAACTGCTGCTTGTTAATATTTAATACTTTAAATCTGCCATAGTAGATAAATCCCACAAAAGTCACCACTATCAGAACCTGGCTAATTAAAGCTATTACTTAGTGTTTATAAAGCCCCTTATCCTCTGGATATAGTTAAGAAAATGACCTGCCCTCCTCATACTTTGTCCAAACTAGGTCTCTGAACATCTCTGCTTGGATGTAGAATCACTTTGTATACAAATGGTTTGTTAAAACATCAGCTTTAGCTTTGCAAAAATCCTTCTAAACAACCAGCCTTAAACCGTGTGTGTGTGTGTGTGTGTGTGTGTGTGTGTGTGTGTGTGATGTTCTGCCTGATAGTGACTCCATCTAGCTCAGCTAAGTCCAGAGCTTATCTTTGACCATATTTGTATGGATTAGCTATCTCTTCAACTCCCCCAATATAAATGGGTGATAGTGTGTGCTATAATAAAGGCCCTTAGGCTGGTAAACTGGAACAACATAATAACCTGTCCAAATGGATAAACATGTGTTCCTAATAGAAAAACATAAAATGTTGATAAGAGGAATGGCAGATTTCAGAGTTTGAAAAGTCCCAAAGATCTTAAGGCTCTTAAACCAAGTTATATAAGTATACTGATTATATGATATATTTATTGATGACAGGCCAAGTTAGTAGCTTCTAATGCCTTAATTTGGAGTTTCCACTATGCCTCCTACATACCATGGAAGCGCATACCTACACACAAGCACAACTACATACAGAAAAGTAATTGCATTATCAAAGTAGGGGTGGGAGTTAAGGAGGTGAGTGGGTAAAAGTAGTTTAATAACCTGAGCCCTAGAACTAGCAGTATGAGTTCAGTCTCTCACACTGTATGTGCAAGAGTGATACTCTCTCTGGATCTCTCTCTTCCCTCTCTCTCTGTCTTAAATAAATCTTATTTTAAAAGAATGGAACTGTCAGATTGATTTTTCCATCTACAAACACATTTTCAAATCAACAGATCTACCTCTGTCCTAGAAAGCTTAAATTTTATTTATTTTATTTCTGAGAGAGATGCAGAGAGAGAAAGACACAGAGTGAAACAATAGAGCACTGCACAGCTCTGGCTTATTGTGGTGTGGGGGATTGAATCTGTGACTTCTGAGCCTCAGGCATGAGAGTCTCTTTGCATAACCATTATGCTATCTACTCCTCCCCCCCCTTCCAGAAAGCTTAAATTTCTAACGGTTTCATAGACTTGAAATTTAGTAGCAACTTTTCTTGATTCTCACATTTGGATGTTTCTCAATTTCTTTTTCTTTTTCTTTTCTTTTTTTGTTTTTACATTTTTTAAAAAAAATTACTATTTATTTAAGAAAGGAGACATTAACAAAATCATAGGATAGGAGGGGTACAGCTCCACACAATTCCCACAACCCGATCTTCATATTCCATCCCCTCACCTGATAGCTTTCCCATTCTCTATCTCTCTGGGAGTATGGATCCGGGGTCCTTGTTGGTTGCAGAAGGTGGGAAGTCTGGCTTCTGTAATCACTTCTTCACTGAACATGGGTGTTGACTGGTTTATCCATACTTCCAGTCTGCCAATTTCTTATAATTGTCAGCATGTGGCTTTTCTACTACAACAAAGGCATTAGCTCCTCACCCTTTCCATTTCTGGCCTGCTATATTTTACTGTACATAGAACACTTTTGCCTCTGTCTACTTTTTTTGCTAGGACATCTGTCATACAACCATTTCAGAGAGTGGAAAAAGTAAAAGGCATACATGTCAAATGAATCTTCGAAGCTGACAGAAATAGAAAGATTTACAATTTGAACCCATATATTCTAAATTCTGTTTTCATTACACATTTCTTCTTGTTGTGGTATGACTTAGAAGAACATGAATCAGCTGCTATTTCTCAATTTTTAGAACTTCCAAGATATTGAGGCAACAAATTGACTCATGAGACTTGATGAGGAAAAGACAATCTCATTGTATTTCTCATTAGAAGGCTGCACAGAAGCTCTACAGATATGACCTAATGAACAGAGGGCATGCGATAGTGTGTGTTTCCCAGCATACTCTTCTTCCTCTTTCCAATATTTTCTCTAATAGTCTCCTATTAATAACGAAGATATTTCCTGCTTTATCTGCCCAATGATGGTGTCAAATCTTTTAGTACCCAATGCTGAGGTAGATTTAGCTAAAACATGTTGGAAAAGATTTGAGGTGAGATTTGGAAATATTAATAACTATGGAAAGCTCGATTTTGTAAAACTGATGATACAGTCTTCATTTAAACTACAAAGAGTGTTAATATGTGTTCATTATATTAATTACTGATTTAACAAACTTTAATTTTAAAGTCTGTGTTAGAAACTGTACAAAGTTGTGGTATATGAAAAAGACAAAGCCTTCTATATTCCAGGAGCATATAGTCTAATAGACAAGGTGGTAAGTCTTAACTTCTCCTGAGACTCAATAGATAATTATGTCTTTCAAGAAACACACACACACAACTTATTCCTGACTCAGGAGAATTGCGAGCTCTTGCTTATCTATCAATAAAGAATTAATGGCAAAGAATATCCTTGTTGATTTATGAAAGCATTTTACTGCATGAAAAGAGAGTCAGGAGCATTGATTGAGAAAGTTCAAACAGGCTTCTCTGCTCACTCAGCACCTAGACTGAGATTTTAGGACTAGGGTACAGAATCATCTTTCATATTTAATTTGACCCAATATCTGGCTCATTTTTGGAAGGTCATAAGTCATTTCCCTTGACTGTGTGTGTGTGTGTGTGTGTGTGTGTGTGTGTGTGTGTGTTCCTTTTTTCCAAGGTAATTCTTAAATCCAGGATCTCTGGGACATGTAGTTTTCTCCCTCTTAGCAGTGGCTTGCCAGTTCCATATTCTTCCTGTGTGTCACACCTGTGGAAGTGAACTCTTTATTCCATATTCAGTCATTCATTCACTCTCTTTAAATATTTGTTTGCATTTTTCTCTTTTCCTTTTAATGGGTGTTTAATGATTTACAATACAGCTTTTGACACCTGGGCACAATTCTCCATCCTGTTATTAGGTGTCTGAAAAAAACTCACTCCCAGGAGTCGGCCGGTAGAGCAGCAGATTAAGCGCAGGTGGCGCAAAGCACAAAGGCCAGTTTAAGGATCCCGGTTTGAGGCCTGGGCTCCCCACCTGCAGGGGAGTCACTTCACAGCAGTGAAGCAAGTCTGAAGGTGTTGTCTATCTTTGTCTCCCCCTCTCTGTCTTCCCATCCTCTCTCCATTTCTCTCTGTCCTATCTAACAACAACAATAATGAAAAACAACAAGGGCAACAAAAGGGGAAAAAATTAAAAAAAAAACCTCACTCCCAATTTATATCCATTTCTAACATAGAATACATAGAAAACATATTTTTTTTCACAGAACATAAACAAAAGAAATAAGATATGGTTCCTCTTTATTCTCTGAGGTGAAAACATTTTTTTTTCTTAGAAAGGTAAATAGTATATAATTTTGACTTTGTCCTTATTGCAGCTATTCAGTTCTACCATGCACCAAAAAACAGTAAAATGTGTAAACAAATTAATGTTTTTATTTCAATGTAACTTTATTAAAAATAAAAAAAAAAGATGGTGAGTCTATGGTCCCAAGGCAATAGACTGTCAAATTTTAATTTAGAAAATTGAACTTCTTGACTCTTCACATGAAGTATTAGTTGATCCATCCAAGGTTCATTGCTTGCTTCATCATTATATATGTTGTTTTCATGTATGTATTACCTTCTTTTTTTAATTTTAAAAATTTATTTCTTTATTGGGGAATTAATGTTTTACATTCAACAGTCGTATGTATTACCTTCTAGTCTTCTTTTGATCTAAACAGATAGGTTGATATAGATAATAAATAAGATAGGTAGGTAGCCAAACTTAAAATGGATATCTGTATAAATATAAAGTATATACTTTTTGTAGAACTGAGACCTTACACATGTATGATTTCACACTCCAAACTACTTTTTCATTCAGGTAGAGAAAGAAGAGTAATAATACAGGAAGAGGGAAAGATACCATCATACCAAAAATTTCCTCCATTTCCTTAGCATCTTCCACTTGGTACTGGGATTCAAACTTGGTTTGAGAGCAGGAGCCCTCTTTAGTGAGCTGTCTCTCCAGCCCTAAAATACATGCATTTTCATATGTTCTATATGTTAGTTTCTATCCTGATTGTTCTTTCAAAAATTTTTACCGTGTAAGTAAATACATCTCAAAAGTGGGGGTATGACTGGGGAGATGTCTCAAAGTAAAAGAACAAAATATTCATACCTGAAGCACCAAAGATCTCAGACCCAATCTCTCGCATTGGCATATGCTAGATATGCCAGAGCTGAGGCAGTCAGTCTCTCTCTCTCAGATTACCCTCGTTATTATGACTGTATAAAAAAATAAATCTTCTAAATGTGTACTATTTTATTGCACATATATTAGTTTAGATGGAATTTAATTTTCTCAAATGCTCTTTTTTTCCTGTAATACTAAGATTTTAATGTTTTTATCATAATGTGTCCATCTATTTCATTACTTTCAGCTGATCAGTAAGTACTCTATGGCGGATGTGATAGATGTTAATAATAATCACTAATATCAGGTTCTCATTCCTTGGATTATCAAATGATCAACTCCCTGTAGAGATTGTCTAGACACTTTCAGGATGCTGCAGGATTGAAAAACACATTTTTTTGTTAGTGCTCATTTATTACCTTAGCATTACCTATTTTATCCTAATATGTTGTTTCTAAGTACTGAATAAACACCACAAGACACATCTATCCAAATCCCAACACTGGTTAACTAGCAATTGATCACTGAATGGCATAGGTACAACAAAAGTTTTTTTAAAAAATCACAATTTCTGAACACAAATTGCCTGAAGCACCATTGTTATACCTTACTAAATAGGCCATTTGGAACAATTTTTTATTTCCCCTACCTCTGATTCTTTATCTATAATATGATGGTATTAACATAGACCTTTTTTGGCTATCATTAAAAACAAGTTTTTAGAACAGTATATTTTAAGTATGTTTTAACACATATGAAATATTTCATGTGCTTTCAAATAAAAGCTTAAAATACTTCTTGCCTTTAAAATGTCTGTATGTATGATTTAGCATCCAGGGATTTATCATAATTGTTTTGTACAGGAGGTGAGTAAGAAAGGTGCTGTTGTACCCAGTTTTCAGGAACAGAAAGCAAGAATCAAGTAAAATCAGTTTTCTGTGGCTATGTTAATTATAACAACAAGAACCAGGTGGTATAAGAGAATAATTCTGTATTGTCTGATCTATAACAAGAGGACAATTTATATACAAGGAAAACTGTGATTAGCAAAACTCAATATGATAGATACAGTAAGGAATTCCATAAGGAAGACATACTGAATTCAAGCCAGGCAACAATGTAGGTGGGGAAAATGGAAGGAGGGGAGAATAAAACATAGGGAGGGCAGTGAGATGAGATGTTTCCCAAGGATAGAGGGAAGGAAAGTTAAAGTCTTAAGAGATCTAAAGTAGGAAAATATTCTCCTAACTTCCTGATTTCCATTCATCTGCCATCAAAAAAGGGTCTCTTACTGAGCTTAACTTTGGAGATAACATGAGGGATAGAACAGAAGAACAAACATTTGCTGACACTGAGGGCACCAGAGTGTTTTCTTGATATTATGAGCTGAGCTGAAATGTAGAGGCAATGTGGAACCTGATAAAACAAGTTTTCAGTGATGGTCAGGTAGCAGCCACACATGCACAATCTCTCTCTCTCTCTCTCAAAAAAAAAAAATCAATTTCCTGACCTGATTTAGAACTTTCCTTTCAAGAGAATTTGCAAGACTACTCAGGTCAAACACAGGACCTGTAACATACAGCACTGAATGTTACAATTTCCAAGATGCTGCCCCTACAATTATCTTTAGGGTTCTCAAAGCTACCCTGTGAGAGTAAGCTGGGCTCCATTTATGATTCTTATTTTACAGACAATGAAATTAAGGATGATAAAAGACAAAGATATCTGGCCAGAGAAGCAGTAGAAGGGGTAGAGCAGGTCATGATTCCTCACATGATTGCCTGCTTATCTCTGCATCAAAATACTTTATATCTGACTTTTTATAAAACATGGTTGACATACTTATGTGAATATATAAGAAAACATCTATATCTACCAACCCAACTTGATTACATATGAATATTGCTTTATTTCCTATCCAACTCTATAATCTGTCGCCTATGATCGACCCCATTAACTACTGTTTTATACAGCTATTTGTATCCATGTATCTATAACTTATCAATTTTAACTCTGGATTGGTCATCTTTATATGAATAGACTGATTGATGTGGTATATGTATGATAAGTTACACCTTATGGGAAGAAATACATACATTCAAAACAGCAATAGCTGCTTATCAACACAGTATTATTTTCATTATTCAGTCACCAGAGCTCAGTTTTGCATCTTCACAAGTAGAGACAGAATTTTTTCACCTCTAAGGACTGGGAGAAACTCAATAAGATAATGGCAGGATGTTATACATAATGTGAACACACTAGCTGTCCACAAATGTTGACTATTCCTTCCTGTTTACCTTCACCACAACCTCATTTCCCCCTTCCAATCACCTACCTTTCCAACTGATTGCAGTTGCTGTTGATCTTAGTTAATCTCTTCTCAGAAGTACAATTTAATGTTTCATGTGAGTGGATTAACTTGGACATTCACTACCAGGATTGAAAAATTCACCATTTCCCCCTGGGCTAATTTAAGTTATATTTTTATTTGTTTCATATGACATACATAGTTTTATATGAGAAAGACAGATTAAGAGAAGCCAGAGTGCCACTCTGGCACTTGGAGCATCAGAGGATCAAATAGAACCTTAGGCATGCCAGTTCTTTCTTTCCTTGTTTTTTTTTTTTATCATCTTTTGTAGTTGTTGTTTATTTGTTTTTGTTTTTTTCTTTATTAAGGAATTCATGTTTTACAGTCAGCAGTAAATACAATAATTCACACATGCGTATCATTTCCCAGTTTTCCACATAACAGTACAACCCACACTAGGTCCTCTGACATCATACTCCAGGACCTGAACCCCCCCTACACACACACACCACAGTCTTTTACTTTAGTGTAATACACCAACTTCATTCCAAGTTCTGCTTAGTGTTTTCTCTTCTGATCTTGCTTTTCAACTTCTGCCTGTGAGTGAGTGTTGTGTGCCATGGAGAAGAGAGAGAGGAGGTCTGGAGTGAAGAAGGAACACAAATCTTTATTTGCACTGGCACCTCAGAGTTGGGTGCTAGAGAAGCAGGTTGGGCCATGTGGAGGTAGCAAAAATGGCCACCTCACACAGTAAACTTTCCTGCATCTGAACACCGAAGTGAAGCTCTGGCAAGAGAGCGAGGTGCGGAAGAAGGGCTTTTATAGGAGCAGCTTTCACGAGAATGGGAAGGGGGAGGAGTAACCATAGCACTCCAGGATAGGATAATAACTTTTGTGAGAATGGGAGGGGGGAGGAGTGACCAAAGCACTCCAAATATCATGGGGAAATGTTGGGTAGTATGCCACCTCCCCCTGGCTTCTGCTTAACCATATGCCTCTATATGGATTTACTGATCCAAAGCTTTGGTCTATTTACATAAATCACTTTTACATTTACATAAAGCACTCCAGGGCATTGGTGGTTCAGTGATAGGATTCTCGCCTGTTCCGCCCCCTCCTTGTCACACTCTGATTTTCACCAGTCACTTTTCTCTCCACCCTCTCTATATCACATCCTGTTTCCACCCTACTTGGAGAGTATAAAAACAGCTGCTCTTCAGATTAAAGACACTTGGAAATTGCTTTCCGGCTCCGAGAGTTCCAGAGTGTATCTCCTGTGGAAGTTGGTGTGGCACGAGTTCCTGATCCCTCTCCCACGCAGCAGCCTAGATCGGCTCCAGTTGAGTTCTCTCCAACCCAGAGAGCACTAGCTTGGGAAGAAGTACCCTCAGGCTATCCCGGCATCGATGCCTGGTTAACTTTTTCCAGAGCCAAGGATGCTTCGGGGGTTAACATACGCTTTGAGGAGGGCTGTTTGTTTCCTTTTAACAGATTGAACAGTGGTTGCAGGCAGCTCGTAGGCAGATAAAGATACTGCCTAAGCCAATTCAAATTTCCAAGAAAACTCTGTAAAGAAGCAAGAGTGAGATTAGAAGGAAAAGTAACACAAGGTTTTAAAGGACGAATCTGCGTTAGGGAAATCTCTGAGCCTAAGAAAGATATTGGAGGGATTAGCTGTATCTTCTCAGGAGCTACATTAAGTCCACTTCTCTTTAAGGCAGGGATTAGCCCAGGGAGTATTCCATGGGCTTTGAGAATGACGAATGTGTCCCAAAGATAACTGCTCTTGGACGAGTTCTTTTAAAATTTCTAGCTTCTCCCTAGGCAAAGGCCACTGTTCCACCCAGACAGGCTCAATAGAAAGCCAATCTAAGCGGAGAGTTCTGTTATGAACAGTGGCAGTTAGTATTGGGGGTGCTGGTTGGGTCTAGCAGTCTCACAGGAGTGAGTGTGGTGTCCTGCAGAGGTGTCTGAGGATATCACTACATCTAAAGATTCAAGCAAGTCTCTTCCCAATAAATTGGTGCTTATATCAGCTATTAAAGGTTGAAAGCATCCGGTAGTCCCTTCTGGATCTTCCCACACAAGGGAATCTCGTGTGCGGAATGCCTGAGTCAATCCTCCAACACCATGTAAGCGTGGTCCTGGGAGGAGTTCCCAACTCTGGGGAACCTCTGCTTGTCTTAATATTGTCTTATCTGCTCCTGTGTCAATCAAACACTTAAAAGGAATATTACCAATCTTTACTGTCATAGTTGGGTGACCCCTTTCTAAAACAGGGGTGGTCCATAAAATCTCAGGCTCCGAATTCGAGCTGTTCTCTTGCTCCAGCCGGTTATTTCTATGCTGGAAGTTCCCATATACCGCGGGTTCCTCCTTCTGCTCACCCTCTGTTATTGTTACTTGGCGTGGTGGGTGTAGCGACGGATTGGGTCCCAAGCTGGGCTTCTGTTTGTGGAAGAAGGGCACAGCACCGAGCGGGTGACCTGCTTCATTCCCTCTTGGGGGCGGGGCTAAGGGAAGCCCCACACCTAGTTTAAATCCCTGTTTACATTTGGCAGAGGCATGCCGTTCCTATGGAACCTTGACCAACAATCTCTCCTCCAGTGAAATCCTTTCTGGCATCTGGGACAAGGCATTCGTGGTCTCTGGTTCCCTGTCTGGAGGCGGGGTTGCCCTGACTGGAGGTGGGGTTGCCCTGACTGGAGGCGGGGTCGTGGTCTATTTTCTGGACATTGGTTACGCAAATGCCCTTGGCGACCGCACTGAAAGCAAGCCCCTTTTTGCTTATGCAAGGTAGCTGCATAGGTCTGTAACATAGGTCCTTGAAAAGAGCTTGATCTGAGATCCTGTGTAGCTAGAATCCAAGTATCTGGGTGTTTGTTTTTAAGAGTGATACAGGCCTGTCGAAAATGCGGAAGCATTCCATCCCAGACTATGGATCGCAGGAGGAGAAAACGAGCGTCAGGATTATAAATCTTCCTTTCCAAACTCGACTGGACCCTGGCAATGAATTTAGCGAGGGATTCATCAGGTTCTTGTTGCAGGGAGAGAATGGGGGCTGAGGCTGCTCCCATGGGTGGTGTTAATCGCTCCCATGCTTTTAATGCACACAGGTGTACTTGATCAAAATACCCCGGTGGAAACTTGGCTTCTGCCTGTTGAATCCCTGTTTCTAATTGGCCTGTTCCAAACAGTGCATCAAAATTACCCTCTGGCTGATTTTGAATATTTTTCCACGATTTTTGTAAACATTCGTCACGAAAGAATGCCTCCCATTGCAGGAAGAGGGGGCCTGGGAGCGTAGCACGAGTCACATCCCTCCAATCTTGAGGGGTATTAAGGTTCTGAAGCAGGCTTTGTAAAATGGACCTGGTCCATGGGGCATGAAAACCGTCATCCTTGATAGCCTGGCGTAGTTCCTTCAGGTCTGTGGCAGAATATGGATACCAGGCCTGAGGTTTTTGTCTATTGGGGGCAACATTGACCGGAAATGTGTGGACTTGCTCTGATAAGTGTGTAGCGGTAGGAGGAGTCACCGAAGTGGAAGCTTCTGGACAAGTGGCCAAAGAAGTGGTTTTGGAGGCTACAGGAGAATTTGGACATGTGTCTGTCAAAACAGGGGTGGGTGAAGAAGCAGCCGTGGAGGCAGCAGGAGGTTCCAGACATGTGTCTGCCAAAATGGGGGTGGCCGAAGAAGTGGCTGTGGAGTCCAAAGGAGAATTCAGACACGTGTCTGCCAAAATAGGGGCCTCAGGGCAAGATGCCAAAATAGGGGCCTCAGGGCAAGATGCAGAGGAATTAGGGTGGGTCAAGATCACGACAGGCCTTTGCTTCTTCTTGTTTTTAAGGTGCTGGTTAAGTTCTATGATCACTTCCTTTATCTCTTGGACCTCAGCCTCTAGGTCCTTAAGCCTTTTGAGAGGTTGCCCTATATATCCCTTAAAAACTGCTATGATGATCAACAGGATATAAGGTGAAGCCCCGAGAAAAATGTCCCAGATATATAAAAATTGTATACTGGAAAAAGAATGCAGAATTTGGAAAAGATTTTCCATGTTGGAGAGATAATGTCTAAAGTGTCCAAAGGGTATACCAGCAAGTCCACTAGAAGTCTCAGTCCAAAGTAGGTGACTAGGGGGAGAAATGGCAGGGGATGAAATGCTGCATGAGAAAGGTCAGCCTCTGGAATTCTGCTTTTCTGTAGAGAGTGAGCTGGAACTGCCACAACGTGACAGGTCAAAGCAGAAGCAGGAAAGGCAGACAGGCAGTAAAAAAGTTCTGTCCTTGGAGTCTGTGAATCAGGTTCTTCAGATCACGTCTAGGGTTTTGGGGGGATGTGCCACTGTAGTTGTGCCATCTAGTGGGTGATGTCAGGGTGTTCAGGGGTCCAGATGTTTTTTTTTCCGGGATTCCTGTGGAAGAAACACAATCTGCTTCTCGTGGTTAGCAGGGCATCTGATTTGAATGCTTTATATAAAAAGAGGTTTGGTGCCTTATCCAACTGAGTATTGGGGAATGTATCTTTCCTATTCATTTATTGTTATTATTTTATATTATTTGTCATGGTAGTCCACCATTATCTGGAAGGTCCTGGGTGATTCATGGGGAAAAAGAACTTATCTTTTAACAAGGACTCTAAGGTGTAGGGAAGCAGGATCTTTTTTTTTTTTGTATTTTGCCTTTTGTTGCCCTAGTTGTTTTATTGTTGTAATTATATTGTTGTTATTACTGATATTGCGGTTGTTGGATAAAACAGAGAGAAATGGAGAGAGGAGGGGAAGACAGAGAAGAGGAGAGAAAGAGACACCTGCAGACCTGCTTCACCGCCTGTGAAGCGATTCCCCTGCAGGTGAGGAGCCAGGGGCTCAAACTGATATCCTCAAGCCAGTTCTTGCAATTAGTGCCACCTGCACTAAACCTGCTGCGCCACTTCCCGATTCCCAGGCACTATCTTTTAACATAAACTCTATGGCCATGCCAATAGCAACCTTAAGGGCACATGTTTTGATGTTTGGCAGATTTTGTTTTGTTGCAAGGCAGACTGTGCCTGTCTTAGGTTGGAGATCAGCCTTCTGTCTTACCCGTCATTGGAACACCTGGTCATTTTTGCCCAGTAGTACCAGGTGCCCTGTCTTAGGTTGATTGGGTAGCACTAGTTTCCCTTTTACCCATCATTGGCTAGCCAGTCCTCTACATGGTGGACATTCTGATGGAGGGGGGCAAATCCTCCACAGCAACTCAATATTCTGCCATGTCCAGCCTATGATAGTGAGTTTGTATAGGTTGCATCTTTATGGCATCAATCTGTTGCTGCAAAAAGGCCATGAGCTTATTAAAAATTATAGGACCATGGTCTAGGAGGTGTCGCAGTGGATAAGGCATTAGACTCTCAAGCGTGATGTCCCAAGTTTGATCCCTAGCAGCACATGTACCAGAAAGATATCTGATCCTTCTCTCTCTCCTCCTCTCTTTCTCATTAATAAATAAATTAAAATGTTTAAAAAAAGAATTATAGGACCTGTTGTGAGCAGAAGAAGTAAAACAAGCTAGGGTCCCACAACTAAGGGTAGACAGGTATGGAAGGGGGAGTGTATCCATTGGTATGAAGAGGTGGGATCGTATCTCAAGTCTAAGGGAAGCAGTCAGTGGATGTGGTGTCTAGGGGAACAGCCATTTGTCTTTGGTGGTAGTAAAGGATGTCTGTGGCATGGGTGATGTTATAAAGGGAAACATCTTTAAATTGTTGGCTGACAAAGGCATGGATTATGGTGGCAAGACAAGATACCCCAGTTAAGTTTACAAGAATATGTGAATGTTGTTAATTTACATAGGTTGTGTATGGAGGAACTTTTTATAGTTTAATACCTTACCATATGAACAGATGATTCTTCATATGAAGGCTTGATAGCTGTACTCACTTACTTGTGAAAAAAATAATAAAACTTTTAACAAGTTAGAGGTTTACTATAATTGATACCTCGATGATTATAATTGGTTTGAATATCTGTATGATTTTGTTAAAAGGTCATCTAATGTGACCTCCTGTAGCAGTCTCTACAGCAGGATCTTTAGAACAATTATAGTAAAATATATATATATATATATTAACCATTTTTACTTTGGAGTATAAACAGACTCAGGTTACTTAGAGAGTTAACGTATGTTAGTGACAATGGTTTTAACATTTGCAGTGCCAGATTGATGCCAGATCTGTTGTGGATTAATTTCCACAAGATAATTTACAGGGCACTTTTGGGGGCCCTCCAAAAGCATCCTGTATACAGAATTTGCATTTTAGTTTTGGGGATATATTGTCATGTTAAATATTTAGACTTTACCGTAAATAGTAACTTTAGCAATTTAACTTTACCTTTCCTGGTACTGATATAGCTTCAAGGTTACACTTTTAACCATTAAGTTAATGTTTTACCAAACTTGAAACATACATATAAACATTTAGTTATAACACACAGGAGGAGAAAAAAACTTTTGTTATAAAAACATATTTAAAAATTTATATCTGTAATTACCCACACAGTTTAAGACTAAACACTTACATATATACCACAACTTATATATAAAATCAAAAGAGAGAGAGAAAAAAAATTGGAATTTTTCTGGACGTCTCCAGAAATTTTGGCTGCATCCAGCCTTTTTATATAAAATATAAAATTACCTTATAGAGTACTCTGTGCAGATGGGTCATGCAAAAATTTTTGGTCATTCAACACACTCACTCACAAAAAACAACTGGCCAGTCATAACATAAGACATTCAGGGGAGGGGTAGGAGAGAGGGCTCTGTGAGCCAACTTTTGTAGGTTCTGCTATGTCATATTATGGATCCTGGGATGGATCCTGTGGCTATTCCTCTTGTATTTCTTGTTCTTCGGGGATAACAGTGCCATCATGAGGGTATTGTTGGACATGGCAGGCAGGAACCCAAACAGGTTTAGAGTAATTATGTGGGAAAATGCATGCAAAACCTCTTTCAATGGTCAATAGAGGGTCAGGCCCTTTCCAAATTTTATCAAGTGGGTCTTCCCATTTGACTTTAATAGATGGGAGAGTAGATGGTGTTTGCCAGTGAAGAATAATAGGAGGTAAGTCTGAGTTATTATAAATATTAAAGAGATTTAACGTAATTAAGGCTTTGGCTAGCTGGATATTGGGGAGGTACATTCCTCCTTTATCTTTATTTAATTGAGCCTTAAGGGTTTGATGGGCTCTCTCGACAATGCCTTGTCCCTGTGGATTATAGGGAATGCCTGTGGTATGAGTAATGTTCCAGAGGGAATAAAAATCTTTAAATTGTTTGCTGGTAAACACATGTCCATTGTCAGTTTTCCATTGAAGAGGTAGACCCATCACAGCAAAACAGGAGAGCATATGGCTTACAAGCTTTTTAGAGCTTTCTCCTGTCTGAGCTGTTGTCCAGATAAATTTAGAAAAGGTATCTATTGAGACAAACACATTTTTGTTTGCCAAAGTTTGGTATGTGGGTGACATCAACTTGCCAAATAGCATTAGCTTTTAAGCCTCGGGGGTTAACACCAAGAGTCTGAATAGCAGGTGTTTTTATGAGACTTGCACAGGAAGAGCATGTAGCTAGGATATGTTTTAACTGTGGTAAAGGAACATCAGGAAATCGAGCTCAAAGGCCTTTAAGATTAACATGGGTTAGAGAATGGAAATCAGCAGGATCAGAGACAGAGACTAGGAGAGCTCCTGTGGAGGCAAGGTGGTCAGCTGCAGCATTCCCTTCGGACAGGGAACCAGGAAGAGGGCTGTGGGAATGAAGGTGCTGAATATATAGTGGTTGGATTCAAAAAGAGAGCATAGAGGCAATTTGAATCAAGAGAGGGGAAAGTGGGTTGTCCTCAATTTTCACATAGGAACGAGCAAGCCATGGAAGTAAGTTAACAGTATACACACTGTCAGAAAAAAGGTTGAAGGATTCTGGTACAGCTTTTAATGCAAGGAAAAAATCATAAAGTTATTTGTACTGAGGGGAATTCTCAGGAAGCTCAGTAAAGAGAGGTTTAGGGGGTTGTTTGTCCAGGTAATATATAAGGGCAGCAGCTCCCTTTTTTCACCATCAGTGAAAACTGTAGGAGCAGAAGGAATGGGATCTCGATAGAAAAGTTTAGGTGCTAGTAGAGGCAAAAGAGGTAAAGAAGCTATTAATTTATTAGAAGGAAAATGATTATCTATTTGTCCTGGAAACCCCACGAAGCTTATGGCAAAGCGGGAATGATGGCATATGAGCCACTCTGTATCTGTGAGAGAAAAGGGCAGAATAATTAAATCTGGTTCTTTCCCTAAGACCTGCACAGACCTATTTCTTCCTTAGGTGAACCATGAATGCTAATGCGTCTATCTCAGTGAGGAGTCTTGGAGCTCTGCCTATTGGCGTGTGAAGCCACTTGAGAACCCCATGGTTCTGCCATGATGCCCCTACTACTGTGGGGGTGGAGTTAAAGATTAGAAGGTTTACTGGAGAGGAGTGGGAGAATCGAACAAGGTGCATGTCCTGGAGGGCCTGGTTAACCCTTTCCAGTGCCGAGGAGGCCTCGGGAGTTAACCTACATTTTGAGGAGGGCTGTTTGTTTCCTTTTAACAGGTCAAACAATGGTTGGAGGCAGCTTGTAGGCAGATAAAGATACTGCCTAAGCCAATTTAAATTTCCAAGAAAACTTTGTAAAGAAGCAAGAGTGAGGTTAGAAGGAAAAGTAACACTAGGTTTTAAGGGACAAATTTGCGTTAGAGAAATCTCTGAACCTAAGAAAGATATTGGAGGAATTAGCTGTATCTTCTCAGTAGCCACATTAAGGCCACTTTTCTTTAATGCAGGAATGAGAAAATCACGTAGGGCACAGAGATCTGTATCTGATTTTCCCCATATTAATACGTCATCCATGTAATGAAAAACATTAAGGCCCTTATGGATATATGGAAAAAGAGCAGATTTAACAGCTTCTTGACAAATTGTAGGACTATTAGCCATTCCTTGGGGCAGTACCACCCATTAAAATCTATCAGCAGGGCTGGCGTTATTAATAGAAGGAACAGAGAAGGCAAAACATTTACAATCTTGCGGATGCAGGGAGATAGAGAAAAAACAATCTTGTATATCAATAGTTATGATTGGAATTCCTGTGGGAATTGCAGAAGCAAGAGGCAAACCCCTTTGGGGGGAACCCCAGACCTGAATGGTTTTAATTACCGCACGGAGATCTTGGAGGAGGCACCATTTTCCCGAGCGCTTTTTAATCACAAAGACAGGAGTATTCCATGGGCTTTGAGAATGACGAATGTGTCCCAAGGACAACTGCTCTTGGACGAGCTCCTTTAAAATTTCTAGCTTATCCCTAGGCATAGGCCACTGTTCCACCCAGACAGGCTCATTAGAAAGCCAGCCTAAGCGGGGAGTTTGGCTATGAACAGTGGCAGTTAGTATTGGGGGTGCTGATTAGATCTGGTCTCGCAGGAGCGGGTGTTATGCTCTGCAGAGGCATCTGTGGATATCCTAACATCAAGACATTCCAGAAGATCCCTGCCCAGTAGGTTGGTGCTAATATCAGCAACCAAAGGGCGGAAGTGTCCGGTAGAACCTTCCGGGTCTTCCCACATGAGCGAATCTCGTGTGGGAAAGGATTAGGTCACCCATCCAACACCGTGTATATGGGGTCCCGGGAGGAGTTCCCAATTTTGGGGAACCTCTGATTGCCTTAAAATCGTCTTTTCTGCCCCCGTGTCAATCAAAAATTTAAAAGGAATGTTGCCAATCCTTACTGTCATAGTAGGATGACCGCCTTCTAAAACAGGAGTGGTCCAAAAAATCTCAGGCCCCGAATTTGTACCATTCAGAGGCGTGCCATCTTTATGAAATTTGGACCAACAATCTCTCTTCCAATGAAACCCTTTCTTACATCTAGGACACGGTGTTCGTGGCTTCTGGATCCCTGACTGGAGGTGGGGTTTCCCTGACTGGAGGCGGAGTTTCCCTGACTGGAGGCGGGGTTGCCATGACTGGAGGCATGGTCACAGCTTATCTGGACATTGGTTACGCCAGTGCCCTTTGCGACCGCACTGAAAGCAGGCCCCATTTGATTACGTGGGGTAACTGCATAAACCTGTGTCATAGCGGGTGCCCCATAATTGCCTGATGTAAGTTCTTGTGTCACTAAAATCCAATTATCTGGGTGTAGGTGTTTAAGACTAAGGCATGCCTGACAGAATTGTGGTATCATGCCATCCCAGACAATAGAACGCAGGAGGAAAGAGAGGATTTCAGGATTATAAACCTTTCTCCCTAAGGTTTGCCTCATCCTTGAGATGAAGTTCACTAAGGAGTCATCAGTGTTTTGGCGAAGAGAGTTAGTAGGGACTGAGGCCTCTACTGTGGTTGGGGTTAACCTTTCCCATGCTTGTGTTGTGCAGATGCGTACCTGTTCAAAATAACCGGTTGGAAACTTGGCTTCTGCCTGCTGAGTTCCAGTTTCAAACTCTCCAACTCCAAACAATGCATCAAAATTCCATGCTGTTTGTTACTATTTTCCTGTGATTGTCTAGAGTATTCGTCGCGGAATCATGCCTTCCATTTAAGATAGAGGGGGTATGGCAATGCAGCACAAACCAGATCTTTTCAGTCCTGGGGTGTATTTAGATGCTGGTAAAAACTCCTTAAAATGGACTTGGTCCATGGTGCATGAATGCTGTCCTCCTTCACAGCTTGTCTGAGTTCTCTGAGGTCTTTGGAAGGGTAAGGGTGCCACACCTGAGGGTTTTGTCTATTGGGGGCCACATTTACCGGGAAGGTGTGGACTCGGTCTGATGACGTGGGGGAAAGAGTTGCAGAAGTGGAGGCTGCTGTAGTGGCTACAGGGGAAACTGAGCACGTATTTACGGGGACAGAGCTCTTGGGACAGACTGCAAAAGGTTTAAGGTCTCTAAACACTGAAAACATATCCTTTAACTGCTGTATCTCTGCCACAATGTCTCTTAATGATGAGGTATCAGCAGGGGGAGGGGTCGAAGTGGAAACCTCAGGGTCTCTTAATGATGAGGTATCAGCAGCGGGTGGGGTTAGAGAACTGGAAGCCTCAGGGGAAGCTGAAACCTTGGCAGCTGGGGGCGGGGTCAAAGGAGGAGCGTCCAAACACGTGTATGTGTCTGTGGGGACGGAAGTTTTGGGACTAGCTGCTGATCGCTTAGGGCATCTTAAGCACATATGCTTTAACTCTCATATCTCATCCTCAAGGTCGCTTATCCTCATGGCAGACCATGTTGTACATATCTTGTAAGTAGCGATTATAACTATGAGAACCCACGTTGTAGCGAAAATTAAAGTGTCTGTGAGAGCGAGAACCTGTCCCAGGAGAGAAGGAGATAATGTCTGGTACACCTCCTCATAAAATGAAAAAAATCCCATGGTGAGGGGAAACGCAGGGTGACAGAGTCAGGTGGCTGCCACTTACCTGTGTCTGGGCGGCTTTTCTGGACCTCAGGCTGGGTGTGAGTGCGGGACACGTCAGGCACCAGATGTTGTTGTGTGCCGCGGAAAAGAGAGAGAGGAGGTCCGGAGCGAAGAGGGAACACAAATCTTTATTTGCACTGGCACGTCAGAGTTAGGTGCTAGAGAAGCAGGTTGGGCCACGTGGAGGTAGCAAAAATGGCTGCCTCACGCAGTAACCTTTCCTGCGTCTGAACACTGAAGTGAAGCACTGGCAAGAGAACGAGGTACAGAAGAAGAAAGGCTTTTATAGGAGCAGCTTTCATGAGAATGGAAAGTGGGAGGAGTAACCATAGCACTCCATGATAGGATAATAACTCTCGTGAGAATGGGAGGAGGGAGGAGTGACCAAAGCACTCCAAATATCACGGGGAAATAGACAACGCCCTGAGGGCACAACATGACGAAACAGGCACTCTGAGAATGTCCCAACTCTAGCGGGAACTAGCAGTAGCCTGAGGGGACAACATAGCAGACTGCATCTGCACAATTTCCCAGCAAGTGAGCTCATCCTATATTAATCCTTCTATTTCTGACTTAACAATTTTTAAAGTAAATGCTATGCTTTGGAATTTCAATTATATATTTCTTGAGCCATAACTTTCATAAACCATTTAGAAAATTAAGAAGTAATTATTATATTTTTTGTCTGTCTGCCTTTTTTGCCCCCAAAGCATTGTTCACCTCTGTCATATGGTAGTGCAGGGGAATTGAACCTGGGATATTGGAATTTCAGGCACAAATGCCTCTTTGAATAACCATTATGCTCTCTCCCATGCTCTAAAATATAATTCTGTATCCATTCCTCTAAATAATTAAAATAATGTCAAATAGGATTTTGTTCATAATTGGAACCAATCAAATATGTAATAGAGTAGTTCCCACAAAGCACTCTTGAATTTGTGAGAAGAGTAGACATAAATCATAAGTGGCTCAAAATCTACATTGAATCACTGAAATATGTGAAGTTTTACAGAAAATGTATTTACTTATTCTTTCTTCTATCTGTATTAACTAAATGATTAATATGTGGTTGATACTATGATATGTGTTGAAAATGTAAAAGTGAGTCATACTGAATAAACTGATTCAATAGTTTATGTGGAGAATTAAAAAGTAAAAAGGCTTTCTGCAATCTGTAAAAACTGATAAATAATCCTATTCTGTAAAAGATAAATTTTTATTTATTTTAATTAAGGGATTAACTGGAACTGTAGACGTGTATGATATGACTATGCCTGGTGTGTGTGTTTGTGTGTGTGTGTGTGTGTGTGTGTGTGTGTTTAGATGTAAAAGAAGGTGAAGGACATGGAGAGAGATGCAGAGAAAAAGGAACAAATGCCTTAGCCCTTTGACAGGGTGTCTTGCTGGTTGAAATGTCCCCTGGACCCTGTATTTTTTTTATTTTTTGTACTATTTTCTTTCACAAACCTCATTTTTACAGATATAATATCTAACCTACATAATTATTAAACATGAATTCTTACATTGTATTCTGTTTCTCCTCTTATGTTTAATTTTTATTGTCACCAGAGTTATCAGTAGGACTTGGTGCCTGCAAAACAAAGTCACGCTTCTGGTAGCTATTTTTTCCCATTTCTTTTGTTGATAAAGACTAAAAGAAGTTGAGAGGGAAGAAAGAGACAGAATGAGAGAGAAAGAGAGGCCCTTGCACCATTGCTTTACCACTTATGAAGTTTCCCCATGCAAGTGGAGACCAGGGGGCTTGACCTTGGTTTTTGCTGCACAGTAATAATACATGTGCTTTATCCCATGTGCCAGTGCCTGGTCACATTTTTCTACTTTCTATGATTTGTTTAGGATTTTCTTCTTTATTTTAGAAGCTCTCTTTACTGTTCTTTGTCCTTTGATTCTATACTATCCATCACCATTCTAGGTCCATAAAATAGATGTAAACATGGAATGAGCTGATTAGTGAGTTTTATGTTAAAGCGTAGAGGGCAATAATTACTAGGTTTTGTTTACTGATCATAATACTCCAAGATGAAATTCCTTTTTTTTTTTTTTTTATTTCTGAACTGTTCTATCTTCCTTCAGACTCTTCACAATTTCTGTGCACTTAGCTGGGTGCACCACCACCTGGCTCCCTCTCTTCTGTGTGGCTGATGCAAACTCATAAGATAATGTGATGCTTAGGCCCTTCGTACATTGGAATTCATTCAGTTCCCCAGTTTTTACCATCCTGTGTGATATCTTCAAAAAAAAATTCAATAGGACAGAGAAATTGAGAGGGGTAGGGGAGACAAAGAGGGAGAGAGAAAGATAGACACATGGAGAATGGCTTCACAGCCTGTGTAACTTTCCCACTGCAGGTATGGATCAGAGGCTCCATCCAGTTCCTTGCATATGGTGCTATACATATTTAACCTGGTGTGCTACTGTCCTGTACTATTTTTATATTCACTTCTTGTGAAAAAATAAAAGTAATTTATTTTTCATTTGTGCTTTTCTCTACAGGAATTTTTTTCTTTTTTGGTATTTGTTCCTCAGAACTGATCAGATCTGTCTTTTGATGGTGCTGGGGATTGAATCTGGGAACACGGAGTCTCAGGCGTGAATGTCAGGTGTAACCACTGAGCTATTTCCTACTCCCCCTATCTCTATATAAATTATAAAATTGTTGAAGTCCCCTGTGTAGTATACTATTTTATTGGTGATTATATATGGTTGTATTCCTTTATAGTCACTTGAGATATATTTAGAAAGAAAAAGATAAATGTATCCTGCAACTCTATTCCCTTTTTCAATTTAGCAGTCATGTTTACCAATTAGTCATTATAGACACAAATTCTTCTTATAAATAATAAGGCCATGGTTGGAATCTATCATTAAAATATTTCTAGTTCATAAAACAATGGCATGAAGGCCTGAAAAAGAATATATGAATAAAAAAAGAAACTAGGGATTGTGTAGCAATACAAATGAAATAAGTATTGTACCAACATAAAGCAAGGAGTGGTAGAAAGAACACTATGTTGGCCTTTTTTTTCTTGAGTTTGTGTCTATTGGACACAGAGCAATTTATCTTCTTATCTGCTCTGAATAAATCTTGCCATTTACACAAGGAATGGAATGAGGTAAGATGTTGAATGAAATGTAAAGAATCCTTTCAGGACCTTTATCCATCTTTACTCCTTGATCTTCAATTTTGTTTTAAACACTAACAAATTTAAGAACAAGAAAATCTTCAGTTTTCTTAGATCTCAACTTCTCAATTACTGGCTCTATAGATTCCCTTGTGAGCCTAATAAATTATTTGTATACTTTTTTATATAAAAAAGGAAACACTGATAAAACTATAGGATAAGAGGGGTGCAACTCCATACAATTCCCAACACCAGATCTACATATCCTATCCCCTCCCCTGAGAGCTTTCCTATACTTTATCCTTCTGGGAGTATGGACCCAAGGTCATTGTGAGATACAGAAGGTTGAAGGTGTGACTTCTATAATTGCTTCCCAGCTGAACATGGGTATTGACTGGTCGATCCATACTCCCAGCCTGCCTCTCTCTTTCCCTAGTAGGGTGAGGCTCTGGGGAAGCAGAGCTCCAGGACACATTGGTGGGGTTGCCTGTCAATAGAAGTGTGGTCAGCATCATGCTAGCATCTGGAAACTGGTGGCTGAAAATATAGTTAACATAGAAAGCCAAACAAATTGTTGACTAATCATGAACTTAAAGGCTGGAATAGTGCAGATGAAGATTTGGAGGGTCCTCTATTTTGTAGATAGATAGTAAGCATATTTTATTTATATTCCAAAGCCCCTGTGACTATACTAGTTTTTTTTTTTTTTTTTCCCTGAGCCTGAAATCTGATAAGAAGGTGGATCCAAGTTATTGTTTGGGGAGATGATGTAATGGCTGGAAACAGGAACAGAAAGCTAGATCAGGGAAGAGAGTAGCTCCTTAAAATGGGAAAGAGATATCAATATTATTGAGTGTAAACCCTATCAATTTGATTTGGTCTGGGTCCCATATTCAGCTTAGGAGCCTATGTGACCTCTGCATCCCTGTAGATCTGAGCTCACATTCTATGGTCATGAGTAGGAATGTTCCAAGCTGCCCCAATATCAGGACCCATCTTCCTTAGGTGCAGCATAGAGTATGTTGTCCATCCTCCCTTCGGAGGATAGAACATTTTCTACTGTTGTTTATCTAAGTTGAGTGCAACGTCCTATGGGGACCTACAAAGGGGTCTATTTTGTTGTTCCTGATAGAGATGGTCCGTAATAATGGAGAGAGGGATTTATTTGTGGTCTAGGCCCATCATGTATGTTTGTCAATCTCTGGACTCCACTAATAGGGCCCCAGCTGATGGGGTGGCCTGATAGTAACTAAAGAGTCATCCTTAAAGTATGCCATTCTCTTGCCCTTATTCGGCTTTTGCAGTCCTTGCTTTATCTAAGTTTAGCTTTGGAGTGAGTGAGAGAACTGTTATAGGAAGTAGGTGAAGCAGGTATCTAAGTCTAATTAGATACTGTTTCCTTAGGAAATTTATACTGACTCATTGCAGACTACTGTGTACTTTTTCTATTGGGTATATATTTTGTCCTAATTTATGGACACATATGAACATGTGCTATATCTCACAGGACCTGGTTTATATCTAGATTTTGGGACTTTGTTAGGAAGTAAACCTCCTGGAATGTATTTAGAGAATACTATGAAAGGAAAGGCCTCACCCGAGTAATGAAGCTGAAGGGTTGACATTCCTTTCCATACCTGAAGTTTCTGGACATAGTCTGAAGTAAAGCATGCTAAGATGGTACTCATAATGTTGGGATTAGTTTGGGAAGGCCGGATGCAATATCATTTGGCATGATGTGAATTGAGAGAAGCATGCAGAAAAGTGAACCCCACCCTAGAGGTTCCAGGACTGTGGGAAATATAGGCTCTATACAGGAAATGAGAGGTTCCTGCTGTCTTAGGGTTAAGAAGACAATAGATAGCTCTGGCTATAATCACCTTATTTGTAATTGAGTTAACTTTGAAATATCCCTTTGTTGTAGGGCACCAAAGTAAAAACCCAGTGGTGAGGGGTAGGCATGTAGCTTCCTGGGCCAGTGGGGGGTGGGAGTGGGCGGGAGGGATGGGTCACAGTCCTTTGGTGGTGGGAATGGTGTTTATGTACACTCCTAGCAAAATGTAGACATATAAATCAGTAGCTAATTAATATGAGAGGGGGAAATCAATTGTATGTCTCAAAGTTTCTCAAAAGACAAACTGAATCTTTTTAATATATAGGCTATGTATTTGATATGCGGACTCTCTCAAAAGCCTAGACCAAGTAGATTAGAAGCTTCCAATAGCACAGCTATATACAAGATACTGGGTACTGTCCAGCAGTCCATAACAAAGGGACTTTTCAAAGTTAACCCAATTAACAAATAATGTGATGATAATATTAACTATTGATTGTCTTTTTGAACCCTAAGACAGCAGGAACCTCACATCTTCACTATAGAGCCCCTACTTCCCCCAGTCCTGGAACCCTTGGATAGGACCCACTTTCCCGTATGCATCTCCCAATCCAAACCAAATAACATTGCATCTGCCGATCACAACCTAACCAAAGCAATGATTGCTACCTCAACATGCTTCACCTCAGAATGTATCCAGAGACTTCACGTGTGGAATGACAACCCTTCAGCTTCATTACTCGGGTGAGACTTTTCCTTTAATAGTATACTCTAATTTCATCTCAGGTAGTTCACTTTCTAACAAAGTCCCATAACCTAGATATACACCAGTTTCTAGGAGAGAGAGCTTATGTGCACATGTATCCATAAACTACTGCAAAATATATACCTGAAAGCAGGACTACACTAGAGTTTGCAGTGAGTACCTCCCTAACACTTCCTCTCCACTATTCCAAGCTTGGGATCCATGATTGCTCAACAAATTGTTTGGCTTCATATGTTAACTCTCTTTTCAATCACCAGGTTCCAGATGCCACCAGGATGCTGTCCAGGCTTCCCTAGATTGAAGACCCCACCAATGTGTCCTGGAGCTCAGCTCCCCAGAGACACACCCTACTAGGGAAAGAGAGAGGCAGACTGGGAGTATGGACCGACCAGTCAACGCCCATGTTCAGCGGGGAAGCAATTACAGAAGCCAGACCTTCTACCTTCTGCAACCCTCAACGACCCTGGGTCCATGCTCCCAGAGGGCTAGAGAATGGGAAAGCTACCATGGGAGGGGGTGGGTTATGGGGATTGGGTGTTGGGAATTGTGTGGAGTTGTACCCCTCCTACCTTATGCTTTTGTTCACTAATCCTTTCTTAAATAAAAAATTTAAAAAAAAAAAGAAAAAAAAAAAGAAATATCCCTTTGTTAGGATTTGCTGTATCATACACAACATCACCATAATTTATGTCCTTTGATATTATTTGTATATAGCTATGCCACAGGTTGCTTCTACTCTCCATGGTCTAGGCTTATGAGAGAGTCAACATATCAAAGACTCAGCCTATATATTAAAAAGACTCAGCCTGTGCTTTAAAAAGTTCGAAACATACAATCAATTTTCCCCTCTCATATTAATTAAATAGTGATTTATATGACAACAAATTAATAGGAGGGTACATAAATACCATTCCCACCACCAAAAGTCTGTGTCCCATCCCATGTCCCCACACTCCACCCCCCTGCTACCCCAGGAAGCTGAATATCCACCCTCCCCCTCACCCCAGGGTTTTTTACTTTGGTGAATTATTTGTATTCTTATGCTTGAACAAGCACAAATGCAACCATGACACCTGTGTACATTTTGAAGTGATTTCAGATATTCTAAAGATCACAGGATGATCCCCGTGGGGTAGTGTTGGCTTGACTTTAGAGTTTTTGTCTTCCAAGGTGACCCCCCCCCTTTTTTCTTAAATCTTGTAGAGAGTACTTCAGATAGCTGTTTCCTTGAGTATCTGAGGATTCCCAACCTAACTACATTTCCTAAGTATAAAAATTGCAGAGAAGAACATTTTTCTTGCTTTCAAAGTTTGTCATTCAGTTGAACCAATTTTCTCTTTGTAAATCAGGACATTTGCAAATGTTTCATTAGCTTTGACCCAGATAGCTCTGTAACAAATGCATTTGCTGTGAGGTGCAGATGATGTATCAGCACAAACAGCTTTCATTAATTATACAGGGAGACTGCTTAAATAGAGTCACACACACACAAAAAAAAACTATTTGGGAGTGCATTTCCTTGAGAAATGAAAGCCTTACCATGTTTCAATAATACTGTGAGTTTTATGATTTAGTTCATTGTAGCAAACCTGATATTGAATAATTTCATACAGTTTCCTGTATGAAATTATTTTTGAGCCTCAAATATTTTTGAGCATCAGGCAAGAATGGCAAATGCTGGAGGAAAAAAACAAATGAACACAGACCCTGTTCTCTTGGAACTAACTTGTATGGACTATAGTAATAAAATGGTCAAAATAAGGAATATTTAATTATTTCAAATCAGTGCTCTAGAGCTTATTGGACAGACTTTCTTCATATGAAGTCTCCTCCTCCATGAGCAACTTAACATGTGACTTTATCACTAGTCTACAGTTTCTAATGATAATGTCTACAGTTCTGAACAGAGGGTGTAGATTGTTTCATCCACCATGGCCTTTCATAAATCTCCCTCACTCTTTCTTCTTTATATTTTGTTTAATTTTTCAATCTTTAAGCATTTTTCTACATGCATTATAATAAAGGTTTTAGGAGGAAGGTTTCATGGGCAGAATGTCAATATATCACCAAATTCATTTACCAAAACCCTGCCCTTCATTGTGCTGGTACTTGGACATAGTCTAATTCTCAGGGAGTAATTATAATAACTGGCAAGCAGCACACTCAGTTGAGTGCACACATTGCCATTTTCAAGAATCTACATTCAAATCCCTGGTCCCCAGCTACAGAGGGAAAGTTTCACTAGCAATGGAGAATTACTGTGTCTCTCTTTCTTTCTTCCATTTCCATCTTATTTTTTTTTCTGTATCTATCCAAAAAGAAAAAAAAAATGAAAGGAAAAAAAAAAGACTTCTAAGAGTAATGACTTCATCATATAAGCATCTAGTTCTAGCGATAACACTAGTAGCATTTTTTTTAAAGAAAGAATAACAAGTAGAAGTAACAACTTAAAATAGGTCAAGTAGGACCAGTGTGATAAGACTAATGTTCTTATTAAAAAGAGAAGGAGATATGGGACCTCTTTCTTTTTGTGCCCACACCTAGGGGAGACCAGATGTAGACATAATAAAAAGAAACATAAACATAATAGGAAATAGATGGAAAATTTCTGTTCCTATCTTGAATGAAATGTTTAACCCATAACTTTACATTGTGCATTTAACATTTCAATGTTGTATTACTACTTTACACATAGTTTTATCTGTGTTGGTCACAAAATAAAGTGACCTGAAGCAAGAGAATGGCTCAAGTTCTGTCTCTGTTGCTTACAAACTATATAATCTGGGAACAATTTAACTTTGTTTTCTTTATCTGTAATATGTCAATAATAGTAGCAAAATTATTGATGTCACAATAACAAAGTCAATGGCAATACAAAATTCTCAATTTTATTGCATATCTAAAAATATTAATCAGTGCAACAAATCTTCATTAGACATATGCTATGAGCCTGGGAAATACTACCTTGAATGAAAGTGGCATTATCTCTGACTACATAGAATTCATGATCTATGCAGGGACTTGAAAATTTACTGTGCACTCTATAGGCCAAATTATGACTCATTTAGTCTTTGAGCTAGGATCAGCATTACATTTTTAACCACTGATAAATTAAAAGTAATCATGAAAAAGCATGTCTATGACTCATAAAGCCTAAAGTATTTACTATCTTTTTGGGAAAAAAATAGGATTAAACTATCTCTGACATAATGGAGCATACAGAAAACATTCAATAAATGTCCTTCACATATATTTTCTTAGTTTTAAGTTCCTTGCCTGGGTTTCTGATTGATTTCTAAGATATCAATACCCTTTGCAATGAGAATGTTTAGATTCAGATAACTACAGACCTTACAGAGGCCCATGTGCCTCTGTAATCTTCTGTATTTTTGCATCTGTGTTACATGCTATATGTTTTATATACTGGATTTATTTCCCTTCTGTCAGTATTGCTGATAGAACTGTAGACTAATGAGAAACTGTAGACTAGTGAGAAAGGCACATGTTAAATTGTTCTTGTGAGAGACTTAATATGAAGAAAGTCAGTCCAATAAGCCATAGGAACATATCTCTCTCACTACCACCAAATTTTTCTGCAAGTTGTGTGTCTTCTTTTTCACAGAAGGAATATGTTAGTTTTTCTTTGTAGACATTCTAAATTTTTCTGAGTTATTTTATCAGCATTTCTACTAAACTTGACTACAAGGATGTTGAGATTTTTCTTTCCCTTGTTTCACTGAAAAAGAATGAAAGACCACTTATTAACAATATTACATTTTTCACAAGGCCAGAAGAAATTAATGAATAAATTAAAATTAATAATATGTATCAAGTATTAAGGTAACTGAAGTATGACATTATTTCAAGCTTTTTGTTCTGACTAGAAAAGAGCATATTTGTGTTGTTGTTAGCATGTTCCTTCTTAAATCAGCATGATGGTAATCAATAATTAGAACCGACAGAAAGACAATTTAGCTCCTATAATGAACCTACAAGCAAATCACACAAACAAAACTAAGATTCAACTTTAATGATGACTCTTTTGGCCACTACTGGGCCACCCCGTAATCCAGGGGAGTATTAGGGAATCCTGGGATTTCCATGCTGACATGATGGGCCTAGACCCCTAGCAGATACTTCTACCCATTGTCACTGGTCATCTCCATCAAGAACAACATAGTAGATACTCTTGTGAGCTTCTATAGGACCCTGCCCTCTATGTGGGTCAACATTGGTGGGGACTTCCCCATTCTCTGAAAGGAGCTTGGGTCCACATACTCTGCCACTCGAGGAAGATGGATCCTGAAAGGAGTATAGCCTATCATGCTTCTAGCTATGATTATGGAGTGTAAGCTCAGATCTGCAGGGATGTGGAGGTTGCATAGGCTCCTGTGCTGAATATGGGCCCCAGATCAAACCAATGGGATTTACAGTTCACAATGTTTGTATACTTTCTCCATAATTGGGAGCTACTCTCTTTCCTGGTCCAGCTTTCTAGTCCTATTTCCAGCTCTGACATCATTTCCCCAGACAGTGCCTTTGGCCTACCTGCATGTAGCTGTTGAGCTCAGGCAAAAATTAATAGTCATGGGCCCCTTGGAATATATCTAAAATAGACCTACTAGCTTTTTCCAAAATGGAGACCCCCAAATCTTATCTACTATAGTCTTACCTGTAGGTTCCTGATTATTAAACATTTTGTTCTGTTTTATATCTTAATGCTTTTTCAGCCACGAAGTTGCAGCTGCTACCATGATGCCAATCTGACTTCACTAGATGGATGACCTCACAGATGTGCCCTGGAACCCCACATCTCCAGACCCTTACCCCACTAGGTAAAGATAGAAACAGGCTGGGAGCATGGATCCTCCTGCCAATAGCCAGCAATGACAGCAATAACAATAATAACAACAACAATAATGGCAACAAAAAGGGGAAAATAGTGTTTTAATAAAATTCTCCAGGTAAATTGTATGTTCACTAAAAATGTGAATTACTGCTCTAACCCATTTTCCTTCCTTACAAGGAAATTCCCACTTTTACTGTTTCAGAACAGTTACTGTAAAGCATAGGAGAATCTTAAGGAAACCAGAGCTATAGAGGGAGATCAGCATACAGTTGTGAAGATCATAAAATTTGGGGGCAGAGTTAACTTCAATTTTCAACTTTACCAATCAGTAGCTGACCACCTCATTAAGGTCTCACATCTCCAAACTGTATCTTAGTAGGTTTCGTGTAGTCTATCCTATGGTATAAATAATCTCTAAATTTCAGGGGTTTTCTTCATATGGCTACACTTGATTATAATTATCTTTTGTATTGTCTTTATTTTAAAATTGAGATTGACTAGACAGTCTCAGTCTAAACTTTGTCAGGCTAATGACAAAGAAAAAAGAAATATTACAAAACAGATTTTAGAATTTTATAGCTTATTCTACTTAACACTGACAACTGTCACTTCCACTCACCTTCCACATCTCCAAAGGAATAAGAAGCATAATATATTTTTTGATTTTTTATTTACAAAAAGGAAACATTGACAAAATCATAGGATAAGAGGGGTACAAATTTGCATAGTTCCCATCACCAGGACTCCATATCCCATTCCTGCCCCTGATAGCTTTCCTATTCTTTAACCCTCGGGGAGCATGGACCCAAGGTCATTGTGAGATACAGAAGGTTGAAGGTCTGGCTTCTATAACTGCTTCCCCACTGAACATGGGCATTGGCAGGTCGATTTATATTCCCAGCCTATCTCTCTCTTTCCCTAGTGGGAAAGGGCTCTGGGGAAGCAGAGCTCCAGGACACATTGGTGGTTCACATTGGTGGTCTGTTCAGGGAAGTCTGGTTGGCATCATGCTAGTATCTGGAACCTGGTGGTTTAAAAGAGTGTTAACATACAAATCCAAACAAATTGTTGACCATTCATGGACCTAAGGGCTGGACTAGTGCAGATGAAGAGTTGGGGGATCCTCCATTTTGTAAATAGCTAGCTAGTAGGTATATTTTAGTTAAATTTCAAAGGGTCTGTGGCTATACTAGGTTTTTTTTTTTTTTTTCCTTTTTCTCTTTGCCCATGAGCCTAAAATCTGATATGGCAGTGGATCCAAGTTATTGTCTGGGGAGATATCATGGCTGGAAAAGGACCAGAAAGCTGGATCAGGGAAGAGAGTAGCTCCCTAATATGGGAAAGGGGTATAAATATTGTTGACTGTAAACCCCATCCATTTGATGTGATCTGGGGCTCAAAATTAACTTAGGAGCCTGTGTTACCTCTGCATCCCTCTAGATCTGAGCTCACATTCTTAGGTCATGAGTAGAAACATTCCATGCTGCTCCAGTATCAACATATCTTCCTCAGGTATAGCATTTTCTACTGTTGTTGATCCAAGTTGAGGGAAAGGTCCTGTGGGGACAAGAAGCATAATCTTCTCATAGAGGAAAGTACTGTAGAGAGGTAAGGAGAAGTAATAATAGTAGGTAATGGGATGATCCCATTCATCAACAGAAGTTGAGAAAGAAGATCAGAAAGGGAAACCAAAAGCAGAATCTGACTAAAGTGAAAGTAGGGCACCAAAGGAAAAACCCTGTGGTGAGGAGGAGGGTGGACATGCGGCTTCCTGGGCCATGGAGGGGGGGGTGGGCAGGGGAGCAAGGGGGTGGGGGGTGGGATGGGACACAATCTTTTGGTGATGGGAATAGTGTTTATGTACACACCTATTAAATTGTAGTCATATAAATCACTAATTAATATGAGAGGGGGAAAAATTGTATGTCTAACAAAGGGACTTTGCAAAGTTAACCCAATTACCAAATAATGTGATGATAATAGTAACTGTCCATTGTCTTCTTGAACCCTAAGACAGCAGGAACCTCACATTTCCATTATGGAGCCTAAACTTCCCCTAGTCCTGGGACTCTAGGGTAGGGCCCACTTTCCCATATGCTTCTCCCAATTCTTATCAAATAATATTGCATCCACTGATTGCTACCTAATCAACACAACAAATGCCACCCCAGCATGCTTCACTTCAGACTGTGTCCAGGGACTTCAGGTGTAGAATGACAACCCTTCAGCTTCATCACTTGGGTGAGACCTTTCCTTTCATAGTATTCTCTAATTCCATCCCAGGTGGTTCACTTCCTAACAAAGTCCCAAAACCTAGATATAGACCAGGTTCCAGGAGATAGAGCATATGTTCACAGGTATCCATAAACTAGGGCAAATATATACCTGAAAGAAGTAGTACACTAGAGTTTGCAGTGAGTACCCCCCAACACTTCGTCTCCACTATTCCAACCTTTGGGTCCATGATTCTTCAACAATTTGTTTGGCTTTGTATGTTAACTCTCTTTTCAGCCACCAGGTTCCAGATGCCATCAGGATGCCAGTCAGGCTTCCCTGGACTGAAGACTCCACCAATGCGTCCTAGAGCTCTGCTTCGCCAGAGACCCACCCTACTAGGGAAAGAGAGAGGCAGACTGGGAGTATGGATTGACCAGTCAACACCCATGTTCAGTGGGGAAGCAATTACAGAAGGCAGACCTCTCACCTTCTGCAACCCACAACAATCCTGGGTCCATGCTCCCAGAGGGATAGAGAATGGGAAAGCTATTGGGGAGGGGATGGGATATAGAGATTGGGTGGCAGGAATTGTGTGGAGTTGTACCCCCCCCATCCTATGATTTTGTTAATGTCTCCTTTCTTAGATAAAAAAAGGTAATCTATGGCTTTCCAGAAAAAAATATAATAGGTAATATAATAGTAATCAATTCACATTATTTTTTGAAAACTGAATGAGCTAAAGTATGAGAAAACCTTGATCCTTTCCTCAGTACCTGGTTTTTCCTTATCCCCCAACTCAGTTTCTTTACTTGTTAATGAAGACAATGATATTCAGCCCTAATCTCATGAGACTACCCATGTAGCACATAGTAGGTACTTAATATGTAGATTATCATTAAAATAGTAATTATATTCACTTTTTTAAGATCTCAGAAGTAGAAATTTGCTTATTTCCACAGAAAATACAGCATTAGAGATGCTTTAGGAGATGAATGCAACCTTGAGTTGCTTCATTCTCTGCATCTTTTGGGTCTGTGTCCTCCCAAACTCAAAATGGTGGCTATTCTCATTTGGAGGTAGAGGGTAGAAGAACGTGTATGTTCTCAGAGATAACACAGGCCAATTCAGGAATTACTAATTGGGTTTCTGTTTACCATTCATATCAGTTCAGAATCCCAGCCAGAGAAGGGGTTAGTTATAGCAGTCTCCCCCTGCTATAATTCTCTCCAGTTCCCAGCCTCCATTTGCTTCTTCTTCTAGCGTTTGCCCTTCTTCCGTAGCCAGTCAACAGTGTCAGGTTGAGCCTGATGTAAAGTTTCAAGACCTCCTTTGACTCTGGAGAGGTGGCAGTCGTTGACTATATGGGTCATAGTCTGTCTGTAGCCGCAGGGGCAGTTTGGGTCGTCTCTGGCTCCCCAGCGATGGAACATAGCAGTGCACAGGCCATGGCCTATTCCATAGCCATTGAGGAGGGCCCAATCATAACGTTCTAGGTCAAAGCCATTTGCTGATGGCTCTCAAGTCTCTTCCAAAGTTGCTTTCTCCACTCATATGTTAACTAATCAGAAACTGATGTGCCGGCATAACTGAGGAGGGAAAAACATATGGCCTATGAGGATATTTTGAGATTAGGTTTGCTAGCATAGTAAAAGTGCATATAAGAAATTTTGAAGTCTCTCACAGAAATGGAAGTTGCCAGAGCCTGCACTAAGGTAGGAAATCTGGAGCTACAAAATTGAAAGGTTAGACTCTAGAATAAGTGTTCCCTCACTGACAGCTTCTCCATGTCTCTGTTGTAGTTGATGATATTTTCCATTTTCTCATCATTGCTGTCACTGACACCATCTAGACTCCTGATTTCTAGTCACTTATGACAACCATCATTATCTATGGAGCAACATCATAGTATAACTCTGATTATCTCATTTTCCTTTAAAGCCTTTGAAAGCTTTTCAAAATTAAAAGAAAAAATTACATGTGACCTAGGGTGCTAATTATTCCCTGTTATCCTCTCTACCCATGAACCTCTATATTTTCATTTCATATCCATGTTCAAAGTAGATCAAACTAATCAAGTAAACTCTGAATGCTTTTTTTTTGTTTTTTTATTTTTAAATATTTTTATATTAAAGAATTACATATTGATAGGGGTTTGAATCCACACCATTCCCACCACCAGAGTTCTGAATCTTCACTCTCCCCACTGCAATCCACCACAGTTCCCCTAAAGTTGTAGACATGGACCGACCATCTTCTCTACAACTATCTGTCCACATTTATACATAGCTGCCCCTTCTTTTTCTGTTTTTTTTTTTTTTTTGGAGTTTGACACTTTATTTTAATTTTTTATTTAAGAAAGGATTAATGAACAAAAACATAAGGTAGGAGGGGTACAACTCCACACAATTCCCACCACCCAATCTCCATAACCCACCCCCTCCCATGATAGCTTTCCCATTCTCTAGCCCTCTGGGAGCATGGACCCAGGGTCGTTGAGGGTTGCAGAATGTAGAAGGTCTGGCTTCTGTAATTGCTTCCTCGCTGAACATGGGCGTTGACTGGTCGGTCCATACTCCCAGTCTGCCTCTCTCTTTCCCTAGTAAGGTGTGTCTCTAGGGAAGCTGAGCTCCAGGACATATTGGTGGGGTCTTCAATCCAGGGAAGCCTGGACAGCATCCTGGTGGCATCTGGAACCTGGTGATTGAAAAGAGAGTAATGCTTTTTTGTGTATATGGTTCATCTTCCTTTTCTTCCTGTTCAATCACCACTCACTTAAAGAAATAGTATAAAACTGGCATTTAGAAGTGTCAGATGGTTTGCTCCTCACCAGAGAAGATGCTCTGATATCTTATTATCCTGTGGTCCTGCTAACTCTGTACTTTTCATTGTACTAGAATAGTTTCCTTGAAGTTTTGTCTCCTCCACACCTATCATACACACTGGACTAGAATTTATTTGAGGACAGAAATTTTTTTAACATGTAAACCCTGCAGAACGACTGATAAGTTTCTGAAATAAATAAATATATGAGAAGACCTAGATTTATGGGCAATAAGTTTTCTAAACTTGACATTTACCAATACACCTACAAAAGTTTGAGGACTGATTTTAAATCACCTTCTCATGTTCACCTTTTGAAATGAGCAGGAACCAGATAGTTGGGAACTGAAATCTGATGGCTCCCTTTTTCAGAAAGCCAGAGTCAGGGAGTCAGAGAAGTTGAAGCTAAAATTCATATCATTTAGTTGCTTTCAGTCATTTGGCTCAGGTGATGGGAACAATGAGTATTTAACCTCTGAGAAAGTGCTCTGTCATTAGGTACTAGCACCTGTATGGCATTCAGCTAATAAGTTGACCATACTGTATTTTAAATAGCTACCTATTATATAAAGGAATAATAACACTTGTTTGGATAATTTTAGGATAAAAGTGAAGATACAAGTGATCAAGAGATGTATTAGTCAACTCAAATATGTATTATTTGGATTTGAACTGACAAACTGCAATGTCTTTGAGACACTGAGAAAATGTTCATATAAATAAGCCTTCAGTGATAGTGAGGAGTTATTGTACAGCATGGTACAACAACAACATGGAAATAACTACATAGTTACAGACATACAGA
This sequence comes from Erinaceus europaeus, assembly GCF_950295315.1. Classification (NCBI taxonomy): domain Eukaryota; kingdom Metazoa; phylum Chordata; class Mammalia; order Eulipotyphla; family Erinaceidae; genus Erinaceus; species Erinaceus europaeus. The sequence continues at coordinate 87,614,426 of NC_080171.1, read as the reverse complement.
CACACCATGGTATACATATATAATGAGATACAATTTTGTACAAGAGACTGAAGAGACAAATTTAGCCTAATGTCATAAATTTGTCTTAAAATATTCCATAAAATTAATATAAACTGAGGGTCAGGTGGGGGCACTAATGATAGAACACACATATTACTATTTGCAAAGGTCCAGGTTTAAACCTCTAGTCCATATCTGAAGGGAGAAAGCTTAACAAGTGGTGAAACATCACTGAGGATCTCTCTCTTATCCCCTCTCTATCTTCTCTTTCTTTCTGTCTTTATCCAATCAAGAGATAAAATATTTCAAAGAATGTAAATACATATATCAGACTGATAAATTGTTGGTAACTGCTGAGGATAGAAAGCAATTACATAGCAGTTCATAATAAACTTTGAATTTAGTCCATAATTATGCTATGGAAATATAATACCTTCTCAAAGTTATGAGAATGTAACATTTAAAATTGTATTTAGAATAATGTTTCCTAAATAGTAAGAGTTAAGGTATAACAAGTACATGTGCTGAGTGTTATTAAATGTATTAAATGCATACATTTATTTTTTGCACTCATATATTCACTTAATTTTATAGACTTTGCCACATTCCTTGTTTACACAAACTTGCTTACTCACAAAGCTATGCAATAGCAGTCATAACTGAATAGATAAAGATCACAACTTATATTAAATGATTTTTATTTTTACATTTCTAAACCACAAATGTAGTGTGTATATTATCTTTTATCACTCTCACTGGAAGAAACATAGAAAATAAATATTATTTTAAAACCTACTTTATAGATGAGGAAATTTAGAAACTGACAGAGATTATATTATTTGTCCATAGTCACTTACTTAGTCAAAACTCAGCTGGAACTAGGACCCAGATTTTTCTTATTGCAAAGTCATGATGAACATAAATGCTATAAAAATCATATATAATTCAGGGCAAAAATTGGAACACACTTGAAGATTCACTCAGTCCTTTGTGATCCCAATTACTCTCCCACCAAGAGAGAAAGTCATAATTCTTCTTTTTCCCATTCTCTTTGGACTCAGTCACCTTAAGGTGAGCTGATGTTAAGTAAATGAGTAATCCCTAGTCTCAGAAAAATAAGTCTATAACTGCTCTATAACACATTTCTGCATCAAACTGTATGACAAAAACTCAGGACCTTAGAGTCCTCTACTAAGCCTAGATCACAGAAAAGTCAAACATGAAGTTATCTGCCATTATGTCGTTCTCCTGCTTCAGATCATCCAAATTGCTTTGGATTTATAATTCAATATGATTTCTGTTCAAACAGGCTATTCTAGAGTTAGCTTCCCTGCTCTGTTTACCTACCTACCTCTTCCATAAAGGCAGTAAAGGTTGGGAGGTGGGGCACATACCCTGTGAATATCTTGAGTACTCCTTTTCTTGCCACTTTACTGGTGTATTTTTAAAGCATGGAAGCACACTGTCCAACTCTGGCTGTATATTATAGCTCACTAGGAGGTTTTTGAAACACACTGATTCCAAGGCTTTTTATCCTCTTAGTTAAATAGAATGAGTTAGAGGATCCAGGGATTAGTATTTTAATATATATGTATCTCATGAAGAAATAAATACAAGGATAGGGAGAAGGAGATAGATAAGATAGAAAGGGGGGGTTGGGTTAGATGGTGGTGCTCCTGATTAAGTGCACATGTTAAAATGCACAAGGACATGGGTTTGAGGCCCCATTCCCCACCTGCATAGGGAGAGCTTCACAAGTGGTAAAGCAGTGCTGCTCTGCCTCTTTATCTCTCTGTCTCCTGCTTTCCTCCTGATTTCTGACTGTCTCTAAAAGAGAGAGAGATATATTATGTAAGAGGCCAGAATAACTCTGCCATATGTGATGCCAAGGATCCAACCTGAGGCCTTGAGCATGCAAGTCATGCATTCTACCACCGAGCCACCTATCAAGCAGCAAGATTGGCATTTCTAATTCTAATAATTCATTTTAATTAGTAGTCATGATTGATAAAAACTGACACAGAATAACACTTAGCTTGGGACACATAGTCAATATGCATTTGTTAAAAAAAACAGAACCCCACCACTCCAGAGTTCTACCTCAATATGGAAAGATATAAACAGGCAAGAATTGTGGATCAACCTGACAGTGCCCATGTTCAGTGGAGAAGCAATTACTGAAGCCAGATCTTCCACTTTGTGCACCCTATAAAGACTTTTGGTCCATACTCCCAGAGAGGGATAAAAAATAGGGAAAAGCCTAATGAAGAGGATAGGACGTAGAACTCTGGTGGTGGGAACTGTATGTAATTATGCACCTGTTATCTTGCAGTCTTGTTAATCATTATTAAATCACTAATAAAAATGAAAGGGAGAACATTTGGAAGTAGCAATAGGTGTAGGAATGACTTGGAAAGTAAGAGAAAGAAGTACCACAGCATAAATGAGCATAGCTAGCTAGCTAGATAGATAGAGATATATAGATTGCTGGGATAGCATGAGGATGTTTCTTCCCAGGCATGTGCTCTCTGGGTTGGAGAGAACTCAACCAGTGCCAACCTGAGCTATTGCTTACTCAGCAAAGTTGGAGAGGAACCAGGAACACCTGGTGGAGCGGGAATGCAATGCAATGCCTTTATTGATCAGAGACAATGCCTTTATATATATCTTTAACTGGAAGTGGCAAGTGGGAAAAGGAAATGGCTAGGAGAGGGGGTGGAGAAAAGAGTGCAAAGGTAGAAGGCTTCCATAGCAGCTATTGAGAAGGTTCTAACCAGTGGGATTAACAAATACCCTTCAGGCAGGGCAGGTCTCAGGCAAAACAATGATTATGTAAATAGATCACAGCATAAGTGATGGAGCAGAGCAGGGGGATTGTCCAACATCTCCCCCTTTCTTTTTATCTAATGGCCATAGTATCAGGAATGTGGGGTGCTTTGTGAGGCAGGAAGTCTGATAGGGCAAGGCACACCTTTGGGGTTGCTACTGTCCCTCCTTGCTAAGCCTCTCAGTAGAGAGAGAGAGACTAACAGGATAGATGCACCCCTCAGGTTCAAGCCCTGCCTAGCTCAACCAAATCCTCACAATTTCCTGACATCTCCCTCTTTCTAAATGGCCATATATAAATGGGTCAAGGTCTATAAAAGACTCCATTTATGTCAGAGGAATAGCAGTGTAGGGGTGAACAGAAACCTCTTAGGAAGAAACCTGAATGATATTGTGTAGGCGTTTTCAAAAGAACTGGAATAAGACATGGAGGGACAATTAGGAGTGCAGCAAGAGCCAGTGTGATGTCAAGGGGAGGCCTGGTGGGCGAAAAGGGGTGTTTTTGTCTCAAAGTGCATTTCCTGCCTCAAACGTTTCCTGCCTCAAAGGTTGTTTTCTGCCTCTGGGGGCAGGGCCTAACAGGCAAGGGGGGGGAAATCCTGCCTCTGGGAGCAGGGCCTGCAGCAGGGGGGCGTGGTCTGCCTATCAAGAAGGGGCTATTCAGCATTGTATAGTCCCAAGACAGTTGGAAGCAAAGTCCATGGGCTTCTGCGGGTCAGTTTTTTAGAAACCCAGCAGTGTAAAGGGAAGCTGCTGTAAAGTTGTGTAAAGTGTCTAAGAGGTGTACCAGTAAGTCCGATAGAAGCATCAGTCCAATGCTGATGACCAGGGGAAGAAATGCCAGGGGATGAAATGCTGCACTTCTATCTCGATGAGGAAGGTCAGCTACCAGAGATTTTCTTCTTTGTAGAGAGTGAACTGGAACCACCAAAATGTAACAGGTGAAGCAGAAGTAAGAAGGGCAGACATCAATGGGTGAGAGAAGGGCAGTAGGAGAGTTCTGTCCTTTGGAGTCTGTGAATCAGGTTCTCCAGATTGTGTCAGGTCACATCATGGGTTTTGGGGGGCAGCTGTAGTTGTGGGTGATGTCAGAGGACAGGCATCCAGATGGATTTCTGGGGTTCCATATGAGCAGATGCTTCTTCATGTGAAGGCTTGACATAGCTGTAATCACTTACTTGTGAAGAAAAAAACTTGTAACAAATTAGAAGTTTACTATAATTGATAACTCAATGATTATAATTGGTTTAAGTACCTTTATAATTTTGGAAGTCCTTTCTAGTATGATTTTAAGGTTGTTTAAACATTTTAAACTCAATAAAATGTGGAAAGATAAACAGAAGAACTATTAGAAGCCTCAGGCATGGGAATCATTAGCATAACAATTATGTGATCTATCATTCACCTGGGCTGGTTCTACCTCTTTAATTGAGAAGGTATATGAGAGCTTTACATATCAATAGCATCTTTTCTACCTTTTGTTACATCCATTTAAGATGGAGACACACCCTAGGTGTGCTCAGGATCTTCAGACCAGATTTAGTTAAAATATATTGATTTTTAACTAATTTTTGTCTTAGACTTTAAACAAACTCAGGATAATTAGAGAGTTAACATGTTAGTGACAATGTTTTTTTTTTTTTTTTTTTGGATTGTTTCTGAACGTCTACAGAAATCATGGCTGCATCCAGCTTTTTTTTTTTTTTTTATAAAGTCAATTAAGTTTCAGAGTACTCGGAGCAAAATGGGTCCTATAAAATTCAGTCATTCAGCTCACTGACTCACAAGACACAACTGAAAGCAGAGGGGGTAGACAGCAAACTTAAGATGTTCAGAGAGAGTGTGTGTGTGGGGGGGAGAAAAATGATAGGGATTTTGGGCTCTGTAAACCAGATTTTTGAGATCCCACTATGTCGCATTATGAGTCCCGGAGGGCACCCTACTCCAAAAAGGTCCTCAAAATCTCAGCTAGGCTGGTTCTGACTTTTCCTGCAGGATTGCTGAAGGCACCCATTCCCAAAAATGTATTCCCATAGAAGAAAGAATCGAGTCAGGAGGGTAGAACTAACCACATGTCTCCATTCTTGGGTACTGCCGAGGTTCTGGAAAAGGCTCTGCAAGTTAGAGTCACCCTTCTCCATGGGAGACACAGGAGAGGAAATCCCAGGGGAAATCTCTGTGCATTTCCCAAGCTCTACTATCACGGTCATGAGGAACCAAGGTGTGGCCCAGAGCAAAATGTGCAAGAGATTGAAAACCTGTCTCATGACAAAAGAGTAGAGGGTTTGGGAAACCTCTTCATAAGGAGGAAGGTCGCCCATGGTGGAGGGGGTCTCAGAAAAATAATAAGAGGGAAAGAAAGACTCACAATACCTTTGTAAAACACGAGGCTGCAGAGAGCCAAGGCCGTATACTTATCTGGGGCACCTTCGTACATCTGCCGTTTGTGTGTTATGGTCCCTGTTTAGGTGCCAGAATTTGTACTAAAATTCAAATACTTTTTAACTCCATTCACACCAAAGTAAAAGAAAAGAAGTAAACAATAAGGGGAGAAGATACATAAAAGCTATCATTCCTAGAAGCAATTATAGAAGCCAGGCCTTCCACCTTTTGCACCCCCCCAAAAAATTTGGTACATACTTGCAAAGGGATAATGAATAGGGAAGTTTCTATTTGAGGAGGTGTAACATGGAACTCTGGTGATGGGAACTGTATGGAATTATAACCCTGTTACCTTATAATCTTGTTAATCAAATGATGCGATTAGGTATCTTCAGTGTACTATCACTGTAGACTTGTTAATAATTTTTAAATCACGAATAAAAATTAAAAAAATACTAAATATGTCTAGGTTCAGTGAACTGACTTGAATAATGAAACTCTTTCATAGAAATATATATATATATATATATATATATATATATATAATCTTTCCTGAAGACACTGAATCTTTATTAAAGATAATCAAAAGGAAGTTCTCCCAGGCACTAAACTAGTAAATTCTTTTCCACTCACACTATTAGTAATGTCACTGACTAATATCCCTGAATATAAGATGTAAAATCTTTGATTCACTGAAGCATATACACTGCAATTTATTATAAACAGAAGTGCTTTAACATTTTAACTTAGGTAAGACGATTTTAAAATCAAGTGACCTCCTAAATACCAAACAAAAACAGAACACATCCTTTTAATTTTACCTCTTCTTTAACATTCATAACCAGGAAAGAAGTTCCATGTTGGGATAGTTTGAACTAAGATCCCAATTATGTGGGAAAACACCACACATTATGTCTCTTGATGTCTACCCTATTATTTCTAGGGGAGGGACATTTTTTTTTTTTTAAATATAGCCTTGGCCAAGGAATTTGAAACAGTTGGGTGATAATTCACTTCTAATGGAACAACAGATGCATTCACTTGCAAAACTGAGGCAAGAAATCAATGATTTTGTCCTTTGATGTCTTTCCTAGCAGTCTTTACAGCTGAAGCCCTAGAACTGGTTGGAAGTACAGTTTATCTCACACCAGCATTTAATGACACAGTCAATTAGTAATGCTACTTTAAAGAGATTACATTTTGTTTTGTCTTTGGTTTTCATTTGTTTGGTGGAACTAATTTCATTCTCCTCGGCTGAATTTTTTTCATTTCTTGTCTTTAGATGCAAGCTAAAAGGCAGAGGAAGAGACCACACAGAACCTGAGTTTCTCTCAATATATTTGCACTCTTATGTGATGCTGGGACTCAAACCTTTCACAAGGCAAGACACACACCCTCTCATGTGAACAACTTCTGATCCTTGGTGTCATCTCTAAACAAGCAACTTATTTTTTAAAAAAAAATTATGTTAACTTGTAACTTACTCATTTTTTTTTTATTAAAAATTAGGTCTCTGGAGGCCAGGTGGTGGCACACCTGATTGAACACACATAGTATGAAAGGAAAGAGGTTCGAACCCCTGGCCCATCTACAGAGGGAAAGCTTCATGAGTGGTGAAACAGTGCTGCAGGTATTGATCTGTATCTCTCCCTCTCTATCTTCCCCTTCCCTCTCAGTTTCTGTCTGTCTCTATCCAGTAAATAAATAAAGATAATATAAAAAAATAAAATAACAGATTTATAAAAAATAGGTCTTTGCCTTTGATTTTTCTAATTTGCACAAATTCTCATTTCCTTTGTCTCATCTTGGATGAGATATAAAGGAGGTCAGGTTAAATATAATAAGCCTGAAGAAGAAGGGTGAATATCAGAAGATCACACTTATAGATTCAACTTAAGAAACAAGTAATGAAAGTCAAAACACTGTCAAACTTGCAGTCAGTATGGTCTGGTGAAGAAAATCCAAAGGCAGGTGGGAAGAGACACAGAGGTTGAGAGTGTTGGGGACCCAGGGCACTATGCTGGAGGAGGACCTAGAATTTTTTAATGAAATAGTTTACAGACACCTGTTGAGTATTGAGGAAAGATCAGAAACTATATCCATATGGCAGTGTCTTGTAAATCATTTAACCCCTAGTAAAATCATTTAAAAAATGAAGTGTATAATCTGTCTCATGATACTTCTCACATACTTTGATTTTAATAATAATAATAATAGTAATAGTAGTAGTAGTAGTAGTAATAATAAAAGTGTCAAAAAGGGGAACATTCACTTAAGTTATAATGGCTCATAGTGGAAGTCAAGGATTTGGTATTAACATTATCCTTGGGGACCAAGAGTAAATGCTTTTCTCTGTGATATAAGAGTGAAAATGTTCTGTCTTTCTCATCCACCTTATTTCTTGTACTTTCTATTTTTTATATATTTTTCTTTTAAAATGAGTATTTTCATATTGGGTTATAATTGAAATTTATACTTGAAATATTTCATATTGGGCATTAATTGAAATTATTTCTCACCCATCTGGAAACAAGGCAGAACCAAGGGATTCCCTTATGTTGACAAAATAGATAAGCCAACTCTTAGCCTTAGGAAGAAAATCACTTATCTGTGGTATATTTTTCCTTGATTTTATCCTTGCTTTACTCAATATAATAGTGATATTTTGGCACAGACAAAGGCATGCACCCCAGTCTCCCAACACAATCCAGCCTGGAAACACCCAAGGGGGTTGAATAAAGAAAACCAAGAATGCACTTTGCTGTCTACCTACCCTTCAGAAAACAACTTTTTCTTATTACTCTTATGGACACTCGCCAGGTCAAGATTGAATTTGAGCATTCAAAGATCCTGAGTCACATCAATTACTACCAGTCCCTCCACAATTTATAGACAGTGGTGCTAGTGATAAGAATTAAGGAATCTGGGAGTCGGGCGGTGGCGCAGTGGGATAAGCGCACGTGGCGCAAAGCGCAGGGACCGGCGTAAGGATCCCGGTTCGAGCCCCCGGCTCCCCACCTGCAGGGGAGTCGCTTCACGGGCGGTGAAGCAGGTCTGCAGGTGTCTATCTTTCTCTCTCCTCTCTCTCTGTCTTCCCCTCCTCTCTCCATTTCTCTCTGTCCTATCAAGGCAAAGTCAACAATGGCAATAATAACCGCAACGAGGCTGCAACAACTAGGGCAACAAAAAGGGGGAAAAAGGTCTCCAGGAGCGGTGGATTCATGGTGCAGGCACCGAGCCCAGCAATAACCCTGGAGGGAAAAAAAAAAAGAAAAAATAATAATAAAAAAAAATTAAGGAATCCATTTGTCGTACAAACACTTTCCAAAGGGACATATTTTGTTTTGCTAAAGAAACACTATACAGTTTGTTAATTTTAGTTGTTTAATCATTCTTAGTGCAACTAGACATCTTTCATTTAGCCAATAAAGTCTGAAAGATTACTTTTAAGACTTTTTTTTTTCTTTTTTACTTCAGGGAGATGAGCATTTATTGGCAGAAAGAGCAGAAAAGGAGAAGAAAGTACAAGTCATGTAGGCATGTAGACCCACAAAAAAGAAAGAAATGAAGGCCTTCTTTAGATTTATTGCTCAAAATTATTCCTTTTCTCTCCACTCCAGTCACCCATATGTTCTTTTTTTTTTTTTTTTTTTAAAGTTCCAGTGGGCTTTTATTGAGATAAATTAACAACAACAACAAAAAACAACCTGATTTGTGAAATTATTTTCTGGTAAAATAAATACTTTTGTCAAGCAAAATTATTAGCCTGGTGGTAGCTAAGTTAGTCAACCTTTTGGTGTACTTAAGTGGACTTAGATGGGATATAATTCTGTTTATTTTTTAAGATAGATTTTGTTTGTTTTACTTCCCAAACAAAATTTTCTTAACCTTTTAGAGCTAAAAACTCATCTTTGAGGTTTAAATGTCCAAAGTTTATGAGGTCAGAGGGAGCTAGCCTGGCACCTATACTCTGCCCCTGATTGATTATTTTTTTAATATTTATTTTATTTATTTATTCCCTTTTGTTGCCCTTGTTGTTTTATTGTTGTAGTTATTATTGTTGTTGTCATCATTGTTGGATAAGACAGAGAGAAATGGAGAGAGGAGGTGAAGACAGAGAGGAGGAGAGAAAGATAGACATCTGCAGACCTGCTTCACCGCCTGTGAAGCGACTCCCCTGCAGGTGGGGAGCTGGGGTTCGAACCGGGATCCTTATGCCGGTCTTTGTGCTTTGTGCCACCTGCGCTTAACCCGCTGCGCTACAGCCCGACTCCCACAGTTGATTGATTTTAACTGGTGTATTTAAATTCTCCAATGGACAGTACTGGGCAGGGTAAGGGCAGGGATAGGGCTGGGCTATTAAGATACAAACTGCTGTATTTTAACTGGTGGTTGTTGGGGAGGGGTGCCTGGAGAAAAATTCACTGCACCCATATGTTCTTTTATTACAAGAGTTCAAGATCTTCTCCACATCAATGGTTTCATATTCACTTTTCCAGTGCCTTGGATTTTTTTCCCCCATTACTGGGACATCATTACCCTGAGCTGACTTTTTTAAATAGAAAGAGAATAACAGAATGGGGGCTGAGAAGCACATCTTGTTGAGTGTACATATTGCCTAACACACTCAAGGATCCAGGTTCAAGCCCTACCTGCAGGGGAGAAGCAGGTCTGATTGTCTTCTGTCTTCCCTCTCTACCTCTCTTTACCCTCTCAGTTTCTCTCTGTCCTATCAAATACTATATATATTGCCTCTGGAAGCAGTGGAAGTTGATTTGATTTGCTGTGCAGGTACCAAGCCCCAGCAATAGCCTTGGTGGCATTAAGAAAAAAAGAGAGAGAAAGGGAAAAAGAGAGGGAGAGGGAGAAGGAAAGATAAAGAGAAGGAAGGAAAGAAAGAGAGAGAGAGAGAGAGAGAGAGAGAGGGAAAGAAAGAAAGAAAGAAAGAAAGAAAGAAAGAAAGAAAAAGAATGGAAAGGAAAGGAAAGGAAAGGAAAGGAAAGGAAAGGAAAGGAAAGGAAAGGAAAGGAAAGGAAAGGAAAGGAAAGGAAAGAAAGAAGGAGTAGCATGGTGTTTATGCAAAGAGATCCTTATGTCTGAAGATCCAAAGTCCCAGGTTCAGTATCCTTCATCACCATAAGTCAGAGCTGAGCAGTATTCTGGGGTTTAAAAGAAAAAAAAAAGACAGCAGAGACAAGGAAGTAAAAGGAAATATATCACAGCAATGAAGCCAATGGAGTGTCAGGTTCAAACACGAACTGTGCTCATCGCAAAGCAGATACATTTTCCAAGCAAGCTATTTTGCTGGCCTTTGTGGAATGCTTGATTACATTTTATTATTTTATTAATACTTTATTATTTTTATTAATACTTTATTACAGTTTCTTGTTTTTATTAACAGTCCCTAAACACCTACCTTTCCTGAACCCACATTTTTTCCTGATTGCTCATATTATAAATGCAAATATTCTTATATTCTTTGTTGTTTCTTTTTTAAAATGCATTTTATTCTTTTTAATGACATGTCTTTTTATTATTATCTTTATTTATTTACTGGATAGAGACAGCCAGAAATTGAGAGGAAGAGGGGATATAGAGAGGGAGAGAGACAGAGAGACACCTGAAGCACTGCTACACCACTCGCAAAGCTTTCCCCCTGCAGGTGGGGACCGGGGGCTCGAACCTGGGTCCTTGTTTGCCACCATCCAGCCCCTCTTTGTTGTTTCTTTACTGCTGACATTTAGAACAGTTCTTGACACATAGTATGTGTTCCATGAATATATACTGAATGAGTAGATGCTAACTTATCCCTAGTCTCTATTTAATAAATAATAAATAAGGAAAAACAATTTATAAATATAATAAAGGTTATATACAGGATTAGCTGAAAAAGGTGAGACAAGGAACCAGCTGAAAGGTCTTCAGGCTAATAAAAAAGACACTGTTGGGAGTGGACATTCCTCCCATCAACCTGGTGCCAGTCAGAGCAACACATCTTTTTTTCTACAAACAGCAAGTTCATTTGGAAATGAAAATAAATAAACCTTTATTGAAATATGAAATTGCAAATGGAAATGGCTGGTTGGAGCCCTCTGTAGCAATTATGCAAAATATATCTATTTGCTTGCTTTTATATTCAAGTAAAAATGATACTTTATTTTTGTAATTTACTTACTCATAGAAGCTTTGGAGAAGCTTTACAGGGCTCAGAAAGAATGTGTGCCCCTTGGCATCCTGGTTCATCTATTTGTTCCAATCAACTAGAAGAAAATGTGGTTTCCTTAAACACCAAAAATCTTCCAGTATAGGAAGAGGCTGGTTCCAACTTTGAAATTGTGCTTCCTGTGGATTGACAACATTGTGGTCACTTATTAAACAGTCTCTTCATGACTTTGGATTGAATATATTGGTACAGAGGTACTAGGAACACAGGCATTATTTTGCATTATGCCCTTGTAATCTCCAAGTCATCTCACCCTTGTATCATCAGGCATCATATCAATAGTCTTTTATTTTAACTGATGGAGTTTGAATCATAGTATTTAGTATATGGTGGCAATATTGATTCTTACTTGTTGTTGCAGCTGCTTCTGACAGTGACTAATATAATTATCCCTGGTGTCAGCCAGACATAGCTTTGAATTCCTGCTCTGCCTTTTGCTAAGTTTACCAGATCTTAATGTTCATCTTGGTAAAATTCACACAATGGAAAGATGTATACACAATCTCTGCTGCATAATACACAGCCATAAATCAGAGCTGAAAAGTGTTCTGACAAAAATAAAAATAAAAATTATAAATAAATTAGTCCTGCATTAGTGGTAGCAGTAAGGAGTAGTAGTAGAAAATATATTAGTGATGTACTTCCCAGGAGTAAAGCAATCTGTAATCTAAACAAACCCTCTACTTTCCAAGAACCAAGGTTTGCTGCAGGATCTTATATAAATCACTGGATCTTCCTGGTTCAGTTTTTTTTTTTTTTACATTTCCAATGAAATCATTTTGCTATAGATATTTAATATATTGGTTAGTATCTCAGTGTATTGTTATATAAATGAATTCTTTTCCTTCCTTTCTTCTTTTTTTTAATTTGTTTATTTATTTAAGAAAGGAGACATTAACAAAATCATAGGATGGGGGGGGGGGGAAGTACAACTCCACACAATTCCCGTCACCCAATCTCCATATCCCATCCTCTCCCCAATAGCTTTCCCATTCTCTATCCCTCTGGGAGCATGGATCCAGGGTCATTGTGGGTTGCAGAAGGTGGAAGGTCTGGCTTCTATAATTGCTTCCCCACTGAACATGGGTGTTGACTGGTCGATCCATATTCCCAGTCTACTTTTCTCTTTCCCTAGTAGGGTGGGTTTCTGGGGAAGCAGAGCTCCAAGACTCATTGGTGCGGTCTTTAGTCCAGAGAAGCCTGACCGGCATCCTGATGGCATCTGTTACCTGGGGGCTGAAAGAGAGTTAGCATACAAAGCAAGACAAATTGTTGAAGAATCATGGAACAAAGGATGGAATAGTGGAGATAAAGTGTTGGGGGTACTCACTGCAAACTCTAGTGTACTACTGCTTTCAGGTATATATTTGACCTAGTTTATGGATACCTGTGAACATATGCTCTATCTCCTGGAACCTGGTCTATATCTAGGTTTTGGGACTTTGTTAGGAAGTGAACCACCTGGGATGGAATTAGAGAATACTATGAAAGGAAAGGTCTCACCCAAGTGATGAAGCTGAAGGGTGGTCATTCCACACCTGAAGTTTCTGGACACAGTCTGAAGTGAAGCATGCTGTGGTGGCACTCATTGTGTTGATTAGGTTACAATCAGCAGATGCAATATTATTTGATAAGAATTGGGAGAAGCATACGGAAAAGTGGGCCCTACCCTAGGGTCCCAGGACTGGGGGAAGTTTAGGCTCTATAGTGGAAATATGAGGTTCCTGCTGTCTTAGGGTTCAAGAAGACAATGGATAGTCACTGTTATCATCAAATTATTTAGTAATTGGGTTAGTTTTGCAAAGTCCCTTTGTTAGACATACAATTTCCCCCCTCTCATATTAATTGAATAGTGATTTATATTACTACAATTTAATAGGTGTGTACATAAACACTATTCCCATCATCAAAATATTGTGTCCCATCCCACCCACCCGCCCCCACCCCTACCCCCCGCCGGCCCAGGAAGCCTTATGTCCACCCACCCCCCTGCTCACCACAGGGTTTTTATTTTGATGCCCTACTTTCAATTTAGTCAGATCCTGCCTTTAGTTTCCCTTTCTGATCTTTCTCAACTTCTGTTGATGAGTGGGATCATCCCGTACTCATTTTTATCTTTCTGACTTAGCTCACTTAACATAATTCCTTCTAGCTCTGACCAAGATGGGATCTAGCAGAAAACTACTGGAAGTTATTAGGCAATATAGCAAGGTGTCAGGCTATAAAATCAATGTACAAAAATCAGTGGCATTTCTCTATGCAAACACTAAAACTGAAGAAGAAGACATTCAGAAATCACTCCCATTCACTGTTGCAACAAAATCAATAAAATACCTAGGAGTAAAGCTGACCAAAGAAATGAAAGACTTGTATACTGAAAACTATGAGTCACTATTCAAGGAAATAAAAGCTGATATCAAGAAATGGAAAGACATCCCATGCTCATGGATTGGAAGAATAAATATCATCAAAATGAATATTCTCCCCAGAGCAATATACAAATTTGATGTCATACTCATCAAAGTTCCACCAAACTTCTTTAAGAGAATAGAACAAAAACTACAATCATTTATCTAGAACCAGAAAACACCTAGAATTGCCAAAACCATCTTGAGGAAAAGAAACAGAAATGGAGGCATCACACTCCCAGATCTCAAACTTTATTATATAGCCATCATAATCAAAACAACACGGTACTGGAACAAAAATAGTCACACAGACCAGTGGAACAAAATTGAAAGCCCAGAAATAAATCCCCACACCTATGGAAATCTAATCTTTGATAAGGTGTCCCACAGTATTAAATGGAAGAAGGAGGCTCTCTTCAATAAATGGTGCTGGGAAAGCTGGGTTGTAACATGCAGAAGAATTAAACTGAACCACCAAAAACAAGAATCAACTCCAAATGGATTAAATACCTGGATGTTAGACCAGAAACAATCAAGTACCTAGAGGAAAACATTGGTAAAACACTTTCCCACCTAAACCGCAAGGACATCTTTGATGAAACAAACCCAATTGCAAGGAAGACTAAAGCAGAAACAAACCAGTGGGACTACATCAAATTGAAAAGCTTCTGCACAGCCAAAGAAACTATCACACAAAGAGACCTCTCACAGAATTGGAGAAGATCTTCACATGCCATACATCAGACAAGAGACTAATCACCAAAATATACAAAGAGGTCAGCAAATTTAGCACCAAAAAAGCCAATGACCCCATCTATAAATGGGCAGAGGAAATGAACAAAACATTCACCACAGAGGAGATCCAAAAGGCTAACAAACATATGAAAAACTGCTCTAGGTCACTGATTGTCAGAGAAATGCAAATTAAGACAACACTAAGATACCACCTCACTCCTGTAAGAATGGCATACATCAAAAAGGACAGCAGCAACAAATGCTGGAGAGGCTGTGGGGACAGAAGAACCCTTTTGCACTGCTGGTGGGAATGTAAATTGGTCCATCCTCTATGGAGAGGTGTCTGGAGAACTCTCACAGGGCTAGACATGGACCTTCCATGTGACCCAGTAATTCCTCTCCTGGGGATATACCCCAAGGATTCCATAATGCCCAACCAAAAAGAGGTGTGTACTCCTATGCTCATAGCAGCACAATTCATAATAGCTAAAACCTGGAAGCAACCCAGATGCCCAACAACAGATGAATGGCTGAGAAAGCTGTGGTATATATACACAATGGAATGTCTCCACCTGTAATGGGGGGATGTTTCAAAAGCAATGGAACAGTGATGAAAGTCTCCCTTTCTCTCTCTCTCTCTCCTTTTCTCTCTCTCTCTCTCTCTCTCTCTCTCTCTCTCTCCCTCTCCCTCTCCCTCTCCCTCTCCCTCTCCCTCTTCCTCACTCTTCCTCTCCCTCTTTGTCTTCATCTTCTTCTCCTTCCCTCTCTTCCTCCCCCTCTCCTTCAATTTCCCTCTCCCCTCCCCTCCCCTCCCCTTCTCTTCTTTTCTTTTTCTCTTCTCTTCTCTTCTCTTCTCTTCTCTTCTCTTCTCTTCTCTTCTCTTCTCTTCTCTTCTCTTTTCTCCCCTCCTCTCCTCTCCTCTCCTCTCCTCTCCTCTCCTCTCCCCTCCCCTCCCCTCCCCTCCCCTCCCCTCCTCTCTCCTCCCCTTCCCTTCCCTTTCTCTCTGTCTCTATCAGAAAAGAAGGAAATTCAAATATATCTTCCAAAAGCAGCGAATAGTCCTACAGACAATAGGCACTGAACCCCAGAAATAGCACTGATGACAAATAAAATAAAATAAAATGGCATAATATAGTTGACTTCTAACTTTGTTCATATTGTTTCGAGATTAAACTTAGTACTTTGGTGCTTTAAAATTATCCTAAATGGAGCTTGATTTATTAAGGTGCTAAACAGGCAGTTGTTATTATTTTTGTCCTAACTTACTTGTCTCTTTGTGCCTTAGTTTCCTTACTGATAAAATTAAAGGATGATGAAAATTCCCATTTAAATGTTGCAATTTAGACACTCTGTGATTCATCCATACCAGACATAACTTTATTGCTGGGAGCACTGGCCTTCAGCCCAAAATCTCATCTCCTCTTTCACCCTCTTCTTTTGTGCTCCCATTAACGACTACTCTTTACAATTTAATTGTGCAGTGAATGTTGGAAGCCTAAGCTGAAAGAATTCTAGCTTCCTGTTCTGATTATAAATTTCCACCAACAGTTCTTCTCAGTGGATCGTAATTCAGGGGCCATTAATCACCTACCTGGCCTCTGGGACATGCCAGAGGCAGAGAAGTTAATAAAGACTTCTTTGAGAAAGGATGAAGTTTCACAGTCATTGTTGGTACATCTTTTGCTGATCATGAAGTAGACTGCAAATTTCTGGAGAAAACTCTTATGTTAGATATGTTAGGGACAGGTGTGGTACTGAGTTTGCTAAATATAGCTTGGTTGCTGTCTTATGTTAAGGCATAGGCAAGGACTATCTCTGTGATCTGAGGTACAAGCCATTTGACAAGTGTACACTTCTCTTGTTATAAATCCTACCATCCCATCTACCTATTATAAACATACCGACAGAGATTAGTTATTGTGAATCATGATTAGTAAATTTAATTATGATTAAATTTAAAATATATATATAGGTTATAACCTGTTTTCAATTTCCATTTAACTGTCAACTCAGGTAGATAGGAGGTTGTTTTCCCGTGTCCTAGAGGAAAAATTTGAGGTAATGAGTGCTTTAGTGTGATTCTACAGTTCCCACAGTCACTGAAAGGAAGATCAGGGAACCCAAACCATCTTGATAGACAGCATACCAAATGCTTTCTTAATGTACTCTACACTGTTTAGATTAGGGGGAATTCAGGTTAAGAGTAATTAAAGCCTGACAACAATCCAGAGAGTTAGAAGGAACTGTAAAAGAATCAGAATGAATTTTTACTCTCAGGAAAAAAAAATAGCTACTGCTTTGCTCAGGGACAGAAATAGCTCATACCTGTTTTTGGTGCCATGATCTGTCAATTATTCAACAAAACATGATAAATTAGAAAAAAGAATAGGTCCTATTTTTGACAGAGCTATATTTGTCTTACAGTCTGTCTCAGGTAAATGATTATGGTACAATATCAATCTTGCTCTATCTTATGAGACTTATAGGAAATAATCAATGAGACAATATAATTATAACATAATATATTCTCAAGTAATGATACATATAATTTATTTTATTGAATTCTACTTTGCTGATTATTGTTCTAAATCATTATAATAGTAATAATGCTTTCAGATCAAGTAAAAGAAATCTAACTCAAATATTGTTAAATAAAGAACTTTTATTGACTGACAAAATTAGGCTCTCCACATAGGACCTGCTTCTAATGAACATCTGATGTTATTATTAGAATGAGTAAGAATTTATTGGGGGCTAGCAAAATATCTCACTTTGCCATGTGCATAACCCAAGTTCAACCCCAGTTGCCATCATGTTGAAGAAAGTTTGTGATGGAAAGAAAGAATAGGAAGTAGGAAAATAAGAATTCGTTTGTTATAACTATAGTAATATGATAAATAAAATATATCTTAGTGTGTTAACTTTGAAAGTTTTAGTTTTGGGTTTATGTAACACATTTGATAGTAAGGCTAGCAGGGAAACATATTGCATATTTCCGCCCCTTTACCTCCCACAATATTGTCCACCCTACTGAAGTTGGGCTTAATTATGACTTGACTTATGACTTATGACTCATTTTTGCAAATGAAACATTAGCAAACTTTACGTGAAGAAAAGGCCATATACTATGTTTTCAGTTTGGCTTCCGATACTGCACACTTGTGGTATAATGAAGAGAATCAGGTTCAGGTAAATGTTCAGGTAACTGGCTCTACACCTGGATACCTCATGTCCTTACTAGTTGCTGCTCTAAGTAAGAAATACATAGAATAAACCTGAATTCAGTGATCATGGACTTCCGTGAAACTCAACCAGGTTATAAACCCACGTATCTCTAAATGACAATAACTGGTCAGTGCTTAAACAGAATTATTTGTTATGAAGCGTTAACTCACTAGATGCAAGACTTGTGCCCTATATGAGATAACTACTGCTTTCAGGGTTCCTCTGCTCTGCTAGGGGACTCCGGGTAACACAAACTCTATCAATTCCTTGCTTTTTAAAAAATATATTTATGGGGGTCGGGCTAGCACAGCAGGTTAAGCGTATGTGGCACAAAGCACAGGGACCAGCTTAAGGATCCTGGTTTGAGCCCCCAGCTCTCCACCTGCAGGGGAGTCGCTTCACAGGCGGTGAAGCAGGTCTGCAGGTGTCTATCTTTCTCTCCCCCTCTCTGTTTTCCCCTCCTGTCTCCATTTCTCTCTGTCCTATTCAACAGCAAATGACATCATCAAAAACAATAACCACAACAAGGCTACAACAACAAAGGCAAATAAAGGGGGAAAAATGGCCTCCAGAAGCAGTGGATTCATGGTGCAGGCAGCGAGCCGGATCAATAAACCTGGAGGCAAAAAAAAAAAAAATACTGCATGATTTATTGACAGTTAATGCATTATATACATTTAAATTGTATAGTCTGATATATATATATATATATATATATATATATATATATATATATGTCATCACAACCAAATAACCCAGCCACTACAATGAACATATTTATCACCCCAAAAAGCTTAATCTGATAACCTCTCCCTAACTCAGCTATGCCCCTCACTTCTGTCCTTAGGAAGCCATTGATTTTCTGTTCCCTAATGGTTAGTTTGTCTTTTCTTAATGTTTTTATAAATGTTATCATTCATTTTATATTGTTTTACTGTTAGTGTCTTTAACTTAGCATGATGATTTTGCTGTTAATTCTCATCCTAAGAAAGGGATTTTTTAATTCTATTAAAATTCTTTAAATTGTTTATAGTATATATAAACAATATATACTATTTGAATGAATTAATTTACTGATCAATGGTTGTGCTGCTTTAGTTTGGGAATGCTATGAACAAAAAGTGTTCTGAATATTTTCATAGATGTTTTGTAGGAACATATGCTTTCATCTTTCTTAGATAATGCCAAGAAATGAAATGCCTAGGTCACATGTTGATTTTATGTTTAACTTTTAGTCACTTCTTATTTTACTTTTGAAATTCATTACCTCCTTGGAAGATATGACACTTCTGTTTCAAGAGCCTAGGCCTGACTTTGTCACATTGCCTTGCAGTTACAGGGGGCTGAGTGTGAGATTCCTATGTCTGCTCCATCAAGGTATTTTTCTCTTCATGTCTCTTAGTTCTGATCTTCCTCTCTAGTTGCTTTGTTTTTGGTCAAATATTTTCATGAGATGGTCAGAAAGTTGCCACAATTAGACTAGTATTTTACTGGATAAACATTTTCAGTTAAAAAGGATTTTAAAAAAATGGGGGTGGGCTGGGTGATGGTGCACCTGGTTGAGCACACATGTTACAGTGCACAAGGACCCAGGTTCCAGTCTCCAATCCCCACCTGCAGGGGGAAAGCTTCACAGTGGTGAAGCAGTGCTGCAGATGTTTCTCTGTCTCCCCTTCCCTCTCAGTCTCTGTCTATGTTTATCCAATAAATAAAGATTTTCAAAAAGGCATATTACTTCTACATATATTTAAGAACAGTGTTCACTATGATATAATTGGCTGAGACCCTAAGCATTTGATGATACCATGCTTATTCATAAACTGACTACAGAGTGGGAAAAATTCAATTGGTATGTTGGGGCAGAGGATTGATATTGTCTTAAATCATTTCATTAAAATACATTGAGAAAATATGGTCTTATAAAGGAAAAACAAGGGTCTTTTGCCAGAGTAAGAGAGAAGTTAACACACACTCTCTCTGACCAAAAATGTCTTACCTTGTGCTACTGTGACACGGGTAACATATGTTGAGATGTATGGCTTTGTTTTATACCAAAATTCTCTCAATGCAAGATTGAATTTTACTTTAGTAGAGCAATACTTTACTCTTTATATCTTTCAGTGAATCCACCATCATCTCAAGGGAATACTATTGACTATTGGTAGGGATTACAGAAATAGAAAAAAAAATAACATAAACAGGATAAACCATAGCTTCTGTTTACTTCTAGGAATCTATTAGTCTTTGATTCAGTAAGTCTTGCTCCATAATGTGGGGTTCTCCCCTATTTAGATTACAGCCTGCCTTGATTCTTAAGGCAGCATGTGCTCTTGAATAGTCCATGCTCTAATATTTTTACTGAGTTTAGATCATAAGGTTTATACACCCCTGAGGACAGACTGACATTTTGATGTTCCTAGGTAGCAAAACAAAAACAAAAACAAAAACAAAGAACAAACAGACAAACAAACAAAAAAAACATGAACTAGGGAAGCTGCATTAACAAGCAAATAAATTAATGGCAATCAGGCATTAAAACAAATCTTTTAAGAACTGTCAGCAGCTTTTAAGAAGTGAAATATGTATTTATGTGGCCTATAGAACTGGGGGATCTGTCTATTCAAAAACATTTTCCTTCTCTTATTCCCTAGGATGGAAAGAGAAAGAAAAGACTATAGCAGTTCTGTTCATATCTTCTGTGCAGTTTTGGATGGGGTGATTTGTTTCTTTATTGCAGAGTTAGATGAGCTCTTTATATATTTTGTTTATTAGTCTTTTGTCTACTGTATGGCATGCAAAGATCTCCCATTCTGTGAGGAATCTCTTTGTTTAGGTAGTGGACTACATTCTGATGTAGTCCCATTGGTTTATTTTTATTTATTCTTCCTTTCAGTTGGATTTATATCATTGAAGATGCCTATGAAATTTAGGTGGAAAAGCATGCTGCCAATAACCCTAAATTAAGTATTTGATAGTTTCTAGTCTAACATCCAACTCTTTGACCCACTTGAAGTTGTGTGTGTGTGTTGAAATGTAGAGATTTAATTTCATTCTTCCGTACATTCCAAACTCATTTCCCAACACCATTTGTTGAAAAGACTTTCTCTATTTAATAGTTTGGGCCCCTTTGTAAAATATTAGATGGCCATAGGTATGGGAGTTCTGAGTGTCAATTCTTTATGTACATAATCTCATTGAAATAATTTGACTGATAGGGATGTTAATATAATTATGAGTCAAAGAATGACTAGGCATAGAAAAATTATCTATCAACCAGGAAGACATGAGTATGTGGCAGATATAGTCCTTGCTCTCAAAACACTGGGATCAGAGAAAACAGTGACACATTTGAGACTTAAAGAGAATTCAGTATACTAGTGCTACAAATAAAAACTTTCACTTGGACCTTCTAGTTCCAAAGTCAATGATTTTTTTACTGATAAGGAGAAGACCTGAGAATGAGACAAGCAAAATCAAATTGAAGCATTATAACCCTCCACACCAAGGGTTCCAACCATCAGTCTTGAGGAATTAAAATGCTGGACATGTCCCCTGGTCCATCCTTTTTGAAGCCGGTATAAAGACAGGTATAACTAATGTTGTTTTCCCCAGGGATCATTTAAAGTTTAATCCTCATGGGAGAAAGAAATAGTCTTTGGCAAGCATGATTCTTAGATAGTCCAGATGCTTAAACTCTAAAGAAGCTGTGAGGACAGCTTGAGGAAAGCCTGCACAGTAAGAAACATGTCTTTAGACAGGACCCTAAATGTTTAGAACTGATTGGAAACTGCAGTGTTGCTGAGAATTTGCATCTAACTGTGAGCGATTGCAGCTTTCTGTGAAGACAAGTGGTCTTCATGATAAAATTCAGCTCCAAGGAATTAAAAAAAAAAGGCCTTCATTTGGTTATTTTTCAAGGCCTTTCCTATCTCAGGGTAGCAGCTTTATTGTTCTATGGCTGTTTCAAAGGACCCTTTCTGGAAAGACTCACTCATTCTCTCCCAGAGCCTTATCACCCTCTCTCAGACCAGCTCATTTGCTTAATGGTGTCTCCACAAAGGCAACAGAAAGCTCTAAATATCAGCTGAGCAACATCTCACTTGCTGGTCAGATGCACAAACTACCTAAGGCTTAATATTCAGCGGCTGCCCCACTTCCCCAGATTTTGACCTGACTGCACTATGTATGCCACAGACCTAAAAACTTCTTTAGGACCTGCAAGGTTCTTCTATATATCATGTTCTTCAACATGCATGGACTGACAATGCATATAATAATTTCATAGTCTCCCTGCTACTACTCTGCTTTCATATCTACTGCAAGCAATCAAGAAACAGAGAAGTGGGCAGACACATTAACTTACTTGGATAGTGCATTTGCTTTGCATGGGCACAACCGGGTTTGGGCTTGTCTCTGTCTTCACAAAGAAAAAAATTCATGCCATGGTGTTTTTCTGTTTGCCTTTCTATTTGAAAAAGTTGACCTGGAGCGGAGAAACCTCAGTGACAACCAAAGAGAGAGGGAGAGTAAGGGAATGAAAGACAGAGAGAGATAACATTATATAATAGGTAGTAGTTTTCTTTCTTGTTTTCATTATCATTATTAATTTTATTATCTTTATGTATTGGATAGAGACAGCCAGAAATCGAGAGGGCAGGGGAAGATAGCAAGGGAGAGTACTGCTTTACCACTTGCAAAGCTTTCCTCCTGCAGGTGGGGACTGGGGGCTTGAACCTGGGTCCTTGCCCATTGTAACATGTGCACTCAACCAACTCAATCAGCTGTGCCACCACCCAGCCCCATAATTAGTAGTTTTCTTTATTTTATTTTTATTGTTGTTGTAATTATTATTGTTGTTGTTGTTATTAGATAGGACAGAGAGAAATGGAGAGAGGAGGGGGAGACAAAGAGGGGGAAAGAAAGTTATACACCTGCAGACCTACTTCACTGCCTGTGATCCTATGGTCCTTGAACTTCCTCCATGTGCACTTAACTCGCTGCACTACCACCCGACTTCCCTAGGCAGTAGTTTTCTAAGTCAACAAATCTAAGCAGTATTATTAAACATATTTATTTGAACTTATGTAAGTTACTTAAATTTTTAAAACCTCATCCTCATTTATATTATTATTATTGGTGGTGGTGGTAGTAGTAGTAGTATGGATTAATAGATTACAGTTGAAAGTCAAATACAATAGTTTGTACATGCATAACATGTGTCCTAGTTATCCACATAATAATTCAACCCCCACTAGGTCTTCCTCTGCCATCATATTCTAGGACCTGTACCCTCCCCCTGTCCTCATTTATTAAACAAGAAAATAAAACACACTTTTGAGATGAAATGCAAACACAATCAAGGTAAAAGCTAAAGTTCAAATAATGGTCTCAAAGACTTCTGGTGTTTAATTTTTTTTCTACCTCTTAAGACCTCAAGTCAAACCTCACTCTGTCTACTTTATCCACTCTACTCAGCCACACTAGACTTTTTTTTCTAGTTATAAAAGGAGACATTAAAAAAACCATAGGATAAAAAAGGCACAACTCCACACAGTTCCTACCACCAGATATCCACATCTCATCCCCTCCCTTGACAGCTCTCCCCATTCTTTATCCCTCCAGGAGCATGGGCCCAAGGTCACTCTGCGATACAGAAGGTGGAAGGTCTGGCTTCTGTAATTGCTTCCCTGCTGAACATGGGCATTGACTGGTCCATCCGTACTCCCAGCTTGTCTCTCTTTCCCTAGTGGGGTGGGGCTCTGGGGAAGTGGAGCTCCAGGACACATTGGTGAGGTCATCTGTCCAGAGAAGTTTGGTCGGCATCATACTGGCATCTGGAACCTGGTGGCGGGAAAGAGAGTTAACATACAAAGCCAAACTGTTGAACAATCATGGACCTAAAGGCTGGAATAGTGCAGATGAAGTGTTCGGGGGTACTCACTTCAAACTGTTGTGTACTTTTGCTTTCAGGTATATATTTTGCCCTAGTTTATGGATACATGTGAACACATGCCCTATCTCATGGGATCTGGTCTATATCTAGGTTTTGGGACTTTGTTAGGAAGTGAACCACCTGGAATGGAATTAAAGAATACTATGAAAGGAATGGTCTCACCTGAGTAATGAAGCTGAAGGGTTGACATTCCACACCTGATGTGTCTGGACACAGTCTGAGGTAAGCATGCTGAGGTGGTACTCGTTGCGTTGATCAGGTTGGGGTCAGTGGATGCAATATTATTTGGTATAAATTGAGAGAAGCATGCAGGAAAGTGTGCCTCACCATAAGGTTCCAGGACTGGGGAAAATATAGGCTCTATAGAGGAAATGGGAGGTTCTTGCTGTCTTAGGGTTCAAGAAGACAATAGATAGTTACTGTTATCATCACATTATTTGGCAATTGGGTTAACTTTGAAAAATCCCTTTGTCAGGATTTGCTGTATAATACCCAACATCACCATAATTTATGTCCTTTGACATTATTTGTATATAGCTGTGCCACGGGTTGCTTCTGTTCTCCCTTGTCTAGGCTTTTGAGAGAGTCAGCATATCAAAGACTCAGCCTATGTATTAAAATGACTCAGTCAGTCCTTTGAAAAGTTTGAGAAATACAATCAATTTTTCCCTTCTCATATTAATTATTGAATATGACTACAAATTAATAGGAGTGTACATAAACACCATTCCCACCACCAAAATACTGTGTCCCATCCCACCGCCATTTCCCCCGGCTGCCCTGGGAAGCCGAATGTTCACCCTCAACCTCACCCCAGGGTTTTTACTTTGGTGTCCTACTCCAGATTTAGTCGACTGTTTTTTATTTATTAGGTCTGATCAACTGTTGCCTCTGGCTCTTTGCACTTGTTCCTCCCTTGGTCTGAAATTCCTTTCCTCAATTTTTCTCAAGGTTAATACTTTCACTTTCATTCAGGTCTTCTCAAATACATATATATTTTTGGTTATTACTGGGGCTTGGTGACTGCACTACAAATCCACTGCTCCTCGAGGCTATTTCTTCCCTTTTCTTGTTGTTTATTGTTGTTGTTGGATAGGATAGCGAGAGGAGGGGAAAACAGAGAGGGGGATATAAAGATAGACACGTTCAGACCTGTTTCACTGCTTGTGAAGCAAACCCCCTGCAGGTGGGCAACCCTGGTCTCAAACTAGGATCCTTATGTTGGTCCTTCACACCATGTGCGCTTAACCTGCTGTGCTACCACCTGTCCCCATCAAATACAATTATTTTTTCACCGAAGAAGCCTGTGATCATACCACCAAAAAAAAAAAAAAAAAGAAAAAGAAAAAAATGCTTCCTGTCATTCACAAATTCATTTAACTTTTCTGTTATCTCAACATCTGTTACCACTTGTCATATTATTAGGTAATTTTTTATATTTATTTATTCCCTTTTGTTGCCCTTGTTGTTTTATTGTTGTAGTTATTATTGTAGTTTTTGATGACTTTGTTGGTTAGGACAGAGAAATGGAGAGAGGAGGGGAAAGCAGAGGGGGAGAGAAAGACACCTGCAGACCTGCTTCACTGCTTGTGATGCAAGTCCTCTGCAGGTGGGGAGTCGGGGCTCGAACCAGGATCTTTATGCTGGTCTTTGAGCCACATGTGCTTAACCCACTGTACTACTGCTTGAATCCTATTATGTAATTTTAAAGATTTTTTTTAAATTTTAAAATTATGTTTATCTGTTTATTGCATAGAGACAGCCAGAAATCTAGTGGGAAGGGGGAGATAGAGAGGGAGAGAGACAGAGAGACACCTGCTTCACCACTACAAAGATTTTCTCCTGCAGGTGGGGACTGCTTTCTCGAATCCTGGTCCTTGAGCATTGTGTCAAGTGTGCTCAGCCAGGTGCACCACCACCTGGCTCCTGGTAATTTTAATTTTTAAGGACTAGAACATAATCAATGAACACTGATAATATACTCTATTTTTCTATTGTTCTTCAAATAAAATTTCATATAAAAATAAGTGTACTTGTAATGTATAAATAAATTATGAAGCTTCTGCAAAAACCAAAGTAGTTTAATCAGATACAGAATAATTTTTCACCCCACAGGTCCTCTGTAATCCACTATTCAACAAAATGACCTGATTTCTAGAAATTTAACTTATTTTGCCTCTTCTAGAATTCAAGTAAGTGGAATTATACATTTTGTGCCCTTTTATATCTAGCTTTGTTTGCTTAACCTAATGCTTTCAAGACTCATTTATACTTTTAAAATAACACTAGGTTTTGTATTACTAAGTAGTATCCTATGGCAATAAGTATACTATACTTATCTATTGACCTGATGAATATTTGGCCTGTTGCCATCTGAGACTAGTATAAATAGAACTACCATGCCATCCAGGCACAAAACTGGTCTTGTGTGGTATACATTTTGGTGAATATGTTTTCCTTTGTTTTTAAGGTAAAAGCTTTTGAGGGAAACTAGCATGTAAAAGGCTATATGTTTGTTTTGGCACCAAGACTATTTTTTGTTTATATATTTCCCACTGTCTATAATCATCAGTTGCATATAGTAAGCAACCAACACATAATGATTAACTGAAATATTTCAGCAAGTACTAAGAAACGTAGATGTAAGTCCAGACCTCTTTGAGGTCCAAGTTAGAGTTCTATTTGCTGTTCCAACCTGAGGTATAGGGGTTAGGGAGTTATTGATACCAAGGATCCATGCCAGACATGGATGGGTAATGCCTATATGAATAACCCTCATGAAAACATTAGTGAAACCATTCATAGTGCAGCATGTTTGGAGAAACTCTAACACAAGGCTGCGTTTCTCTGGCTTTTATATTTAACAGACCTTGCTCAGTTGTTTCCTTTCCACTAGGGATCCACTGATATAGTCCCCAGAGTCCTCTCTCCATTCTCATTATCCTCCTGTCTGGAGGGACAAGTTCTTCAGATAACAATGCTAACACAGAAACCCATGAGGATGCATTGACTCACCGCCTAGTGACTATAATTAAAATTTCTCTCTTTTGATTTATTGTGGTTGGGGGGCAGAAGTTAAGTCCTTAGAGATGCAGTTAAGAGATGATACATGTTCCATCCATTTCCATGATAACAGCACTTCCTGTTGTTATCACAGACTTAAAATAAACTTCAAGGGGGGTCCAGCTGTAGTTTGGAGGGTAAAGCACAGGTGGCGCTAAGCACAAGGACTGGTGTAAGGATCCAGCCCCTGGCTCCCCACCTGCAGAGGAGTCGCTTTACAGGCAGTGAAGCAGGTCCGCGGGTGTCTTATCTTCTCTCCCCCTCTCTGTCTTCCCCTCCTCTCTCCATTTCTCTCTGTCCTATCCAACAACAACATCAATAACAACAACAATAATAACTACAACAACAATAAAACAGTAAGGGCAACAATAATAACTACAACAACAATAATAACTACAACAACAATAAAACAATAAGGGCAACAAAAGGGAAAATAAATAAATAAATAAATAAATATAAAAAAATAAATAAACTTCAAGGGTGGAGGGTAGACAGCATAACGGTTATGCAAAGAGGCTCTCATACCTGAGGCTCCAACATCCCAGGTTCAATCCCCTGCACCACCATAAGCCAGAACTGAACAGTATTCTGGTAAAAAAAAAAAAGAAAGAAAGAAAGGAAGAAAGAAAGAAAGAAAGAAAGAAAGAAAGAAAGAAAGAAAGAAAGGAAGGAAGGAAGAAAGAAGAAACTTCAGTCACGCCTACACTTGACTACCTGTAGTGGAGGAGAGTGGTGGAAAGGAGAAAAAGAATGAGAAGGACTGACTTACAAGAAGGAGATAATGAGAAGTAATCATGTAATTTGAGGGTAGAAGATTTAAAACACATCTACATCATTCATGGTATTATCTTTTCCATTTAAATATAGCTTCTCTTGTAAATCTTCACACACACACACATACACACATACACAGAGACATATCTCTCAAGTTCAAGCCCAAGCCCCACTGCACTGGAGGAAACTTTGGTTCTGTGTTTGTCTTAAATTTCACAGTCTTTAATTTTTTTTTTAAATTGTACTTTATCATTACTTTACAAGTGATCAAAAAAAACTACAACATTGTTATTTTTTTATTATCTTTTTACCAGAGCACTGCTCAGATTTGGCTTATAGTGGTGCTGGGGATGGAACCTGAGACCTCAGAGCTTCAGGCAGAAAGTAACTTCACATAACCATTACACTATCTGCCCAAATCCACATGGTCTTTCTTTCTCTTTCCAACTGATAAAATTGACCCAAAGTGGTGAATCCCCAGTAGCAATAAGCAGAAGCACCCAACATTTCAAGTGGTTCTTTCCTTTCTCTCTGAAAAGAGACTGAAAGCAGGGAAAATGAGACACACTCAGCAAGGATAGAGGAAAAAGACACATACACACACACACACACACACACACTAACATTAATCTCTATTTTTTTTTTAAAGACACATTTTCAATATTTCTTTACCTGTGAATTGTTTTAATATTTTCCTAATAACTTTCTTTGGAGTCGAAATAAATAAGAGTGAATGTTTGTACTACTTCAAGTTAGATCTTTCATTTGCTACTGAATGAGTTCAGCTTAAGTGTGAGTCAGATGGTCCATGCACAGACCTTGTCTTTAGACTTATTCACTTTAATAAGAATACCTTTAATAGCATTTAAAATAAGTATTTTATATGCCAATATGGATCAGGTTGGTGTCTGGGGCAGCCAACCATATCACTGGGGGACAGCACCCCCACACACACCCGCAAGGGTATGGGGGGCTGTCCATTCACTTTCATTTCTAATTTCAAAGTTACAAAAAGAACTTTCTCCTTTTCTATTTCTCCTCACTCATTTCTAGAATTTTTTTGCCTCTCTCATCTTTCAGTATCTGTGGAGTTCTGATGCCCCCTGCTGCTGGCTGCTGGCTTCATGCTGATTGCAAGAAGTATTCATTTTTCTGGTTAGTGACCTCTTTCATCCCTGGCAATTCCTGACTCTGTGTCATCTGTTCAAAGTCATCCTTTCTCTCATTGTTGTGCCTTTCCTTTATACTGTCTAACTGCTGACTCTATTTCCTCACTTTCTTTCTTTGTGACTTTTGTCTCCCTCAACATTTTTCTGTTTCAGAATTTCTCTCCGTGTCTCTCCTATCAAATTTTAGTTTCTTGCTTTATTGTCTTTGCCTTTATCGATACCCTAGTTCATAATTCTTGAAGCTTAAGTTCCTGTGTCTTGATCTATTTCATGGACCCATTTTCTGTAATGTGATCTCACTCAACCCCACTAATAGGACATTTCCTTTCTTCTTTTCTTGTCTTCCTCCCCACCTCTCCTCTCAATCTCTCTCTCTCTATCTCTATCTATCTCTCTCTTTCTCTCCCTTCTCTCTCTATATTCCTCTCTCTCCATTCTCTCTCTGTCTCTCTCCTCTCTCTCTCTCTTCTCTGCTGAGTCAAGGTGCCTCCATAACTTTTAGATAAAGAGTGAGATACAGAGAGAAATAACAAGAGAAAGAAGGAGAAATATAGTATTACCATCCCCCATTTGTGAAGCTTTTCCTTTATAGGCTTTTGTATATTGTGGCTGGGAACTGGAACTCAGGTCCTCATGCATGATAATGTGTTTACTCTTCTGAGTGAACCACCTCAACCACCTTCCCCCTGCCACCAACAGAGTTTTTTTCATCCACAAAGAAACACACCAAATAACTCCCTCACTATCCTGAAAACATTTAGCAAGAAGGTTATTTATATATATATATATATTATATATAATTTTAATTTATTTTTATTATTGGGTACAGAGAGAAATTGAGAAGGGAGGGGAAGTTAGTGAGGATGAGATGGGATACCTGCAGAACTTCCCCCATGCAGGTAGGGACCAGGGACTTGAACTTGGGTCCTTACACACTGTAATATGAGTGCTTAACCGGGTGCACCACCACCTGACTCCAAGTGATCAATTTTAATGTACAGAAATAGCACTCACTGAGAAACAAAGTCTTCCTGCTAGTCCTTAGAAGTTCAATTTCTTCTACAGTCTTCACCACAAAAGCTTACTGTGGGATATTGGCTAGTTATTTTCTTTTTCTTTTTCTGAGCTTCAAATTGTAAATAAAGTAAAAAACAAAATTTAAAAGTATGTTTAGTTGGGCCTAAAGATGAGGAGATAGTGGCAGGAAACTGAGAAAGTTATGGTTCTCAGGATCCTATAAGATGATAATACTTGTCACATCTGTGCCTCTGGAGCTGTCTGTATGAGGTGCCTACTCAGGAGGTCCTGATGACAGAATGATTTTTTTGTTAACAAATAGGACCAATATTCCAAGAACCCCACTGGCCTGAGTTTGCTTTGCTGCTAAAGCCAAGCTATCATTAGCATTTGAGATGCTCACCCTAATAACCTAACCAAAGCATCTCCATTCTTTTTAGATCATGGGAGGTAGGCATATGCTGTTCAACAGTGATTACATGATTTCCAGTAGCTCTCATGACTTCTGAAAGGAGAATCCAGACTTAAGCGTAACACACTAGGATATGTACCACAGACTACCATGCTAGACACAACACACAGTATTTTCAGGGTATGGTTATAAGCATTTACAAACAATGTTATGTTATAGATAAGAGAACTGAACACCAAAGAGATTAGGTTTGTTGATGGCCTATAATTGACTGAAGAGGATTTAAATCTGCAACTTTCATCTTCAATACTAAGATGAGAACTGTCCCAGTTCATATGACTCCCTAGTTGCATTTCAGGTAATGCACAAAGTTGCAGATCTTATCTTTTCTATAGACCAGGGCTCAAGGGATAGGGTACGTGTGCACATGCATCCACAAGTTAGGGGGGCATATATAACTTAAAGTAAAAAGTGCACAATAGCCTGCAGTGAGTAGAGCACACTAAGTGCAGCAAGCAAGTATAAAGACCTAAAAAAGATGCCCTAAAGTACTTCAACAAATATTTTCTACTTAGGCCTAGATACCCTCCTTTTCCTTCTCACTACTTCACTTTCCTCAATCATTCTAAGTCTACTCTTGTCAGATAAAGTAAAGACTACAAAAGCTGGATAAGGGCAAGAGACTTGCACACTTTCATGATGACCTATTTGGTCATTACCAGGACAACCCGTCATCTGAGACTCTAGACAGAGAACTCTGGGATTTCCATATAGATATATTGGGCCTAAACCCAATATACTCTCCAATAGATCCTTCTTTCCACCATGACTTGTAATTTATATCAAAAACATCGTCATAAGCCCTCTTATGGGCTGCTACAGGACCTTGCCCTTAAGGTAGAACAACAATGGTGGAAACTGCCCCACTCCCCGAAGGGAGGCTGTGTCAACAAACTCTCCCACTTGAGGAAGACTAGTCCTGAAATGAGTGCAGCCTAGAATGTTCCTTGCTATGACCATGGACGGCAAGTTCAAGCTGACAGGGTCTCAGAGGTTACACAGGCTCATATGCCAAATTTGAGTAGCTATGAGCCCTATATCAGATGAGTTTTGCAGTTAGTGGTATTTATGTATTTTCCTCATATTTGGGAGCTACTCTCTGCACTGATCCAGCTTTCTAATCCCATTATCAACTCTGACACCATCTTCTTACACAATGATTTTAGCCCTCCTGCATTTTCACTATCAGACTCTGGCAAAAAAATGACCTGCCAATGCCCATGTTCAGTGGGGAAGCAATTACAGAAGCCAGACCTTCCACCTTCTGCACCCCATAAAGACCCTGGGTCCATGCTTCTAGAGGGATAAAGAATAAGGAAACTATCAGGGGAGGGGATGAGATACTGAGTTCTGGTGGGAATTGTGTGTAGTTATAACCCTTTTATCCTATGTTTTTTGTCAGTTTTTCCTTTTTATAAATAAAAATAAAAAGTGTCAAAATAAAGAAAATACTAAAGTCATGGGCCCCTTGTAACATACCTAAAATAGACCTCCTAGATTCTTAACATATGAAGATTCTTAGTTCCATCTGTTATATTCTTACCTTTAGTTCCCTGTTCTTTTAAACAATTTGTCCTGCTTTAAATCTTATCACTTTTCAGCAACCAAGTTGCAGACACTACCATGACACAATCTTGACTTTCCTGAGCAGACAACCTCACCAGTGTGTCCTGGAAGCTCACATCCTCAGAGCCCTATCCTACTAGGGGAAGATAGAGACAAGCTGAGGCTATGAATGCTCATGCTCAGCAGAGAAGTGATTACAGGAGCCAGACCTCTCAACTTTTGTACCTCATAAAGAATTGTCTTCCATACTCCCAGAGGGATAAAGAATAGGGAAGCTTCCTTCCAATGGAGAAAATGAGTTGTGGAACTCTGGTAGTGTGAATTATATGAAATTGCACCCCTCTTATCCAAAAATCTTGTTAATTATTATTAAATCACTATAAGAAAAACCTAGGTGTTACTTAAAAAAAAAAACTTCAACTTTCAGAGAAAAAAAATCAGGAATTTAAATAAAAGCACAATCCTAATCTTGAGAACCTAGACTACATATTGATCCTTTGTTTCTGGAGCTCAAACATTTTCATGTGTAAAATGATAATGACTCATATTTTCCTAGGGTCACTTGCATTTGTAACATATTAAGGTTCTATCACTATATTACTCATTGTCTCCCCTAACTTCCTTCTAATATGTTCTGCTTTAAATGTATAAAGACATACGTATGTCTATAAATTCTATACCAGTGGCTTTTCTTACGGCAAAGATTGTGTCATAATCTAGTTTTGACTTTCTACAATGTTTATTTTAAAAGTGCCATGCACTCTGTTTTTTGTTGTCTGAAGACTAAAAGAGTGGGAGGAAGCAACACAGACATGAAAGAGAAAAAAAGAGAGAAACATAAAAGACAGGAAGATAGGAAAGAAAGGTAAAGTAATATTTTTCAAGTGCTTCATTATAGATAGATTGGACCCATCAGGCCATAAAGTATGCTTCATTATCAGGTGACTCTTCTCATATAAGTGCTGATTCCAGAGAAGGAAGATGAAATCTACTGGAAGAAAAATAACTAGGAGTCAACTGAATATTAAATTGGGAATTGAAAAATTCAAATATCTTCAAATCAGCAAGCATATAGTAAAAAGGCCACATTTGCTTTCCAGGGTTATGCTTTAAAAACATCAGTTATAGGTATTGTTTATCTTGCAAAGCAAGATGCCTCCATACCCCAAATACAGTCTTTCCTCCAGCTCCACAGAAGTCATTCAGTACACTGTAGCCACTCATGGTGCCGTTCCCACCATTATCATCACTTTCCCCACAGTGTAGCCTCCCCATCAAGAACAGTAGCAATCAATACCAAACACTGCACACTTAAATCCATCAATGAAAAGGCTGTTATTCTAACAGAAGCTATTTTATGTGGCTACTGATTTCTTTGGGGCCTCCCAGGACCAAAGGTAAGAAATAATAACTGGTCATTTTTCATCAAGACAGACAATATAGGAAGACAATCGGAGCAGGGAAGCTTCCAGTGACCTGTACCACCCATTCAGGCACTGCCTGGAGAAAAGATAAAAAAAAAAAAAACCCTCTAAAGGAAGCAGTTTCTGTACACGTGCTGATGAAGGACACCAAGAAGAATCCTCACTCACAGTAACATCATAGTAGCACCAGACAATTCTGCATCCCTGGGTAAACCAATCACTATGGTTTATGTGAGTTTCTGAATGGGCAAGGTGTGATCATCATCTCTATTTCATAGACAGGCAAATAGAAATATATAAAGAGGAAGCTAGTCTAGAGGTAGGAGTAGGGCCAGAACTTCTAGCTTTTTTTGAATTTTTTTTTTAATTTTCCATTTTGTTGCTCTTGTTGTTTATAGTTGTTGTTATTGTTGATATCAATGTTGTTGTGGTTGGATAGGACAGAGAGAAACGGAGAGAGGACGGGAAGACAGAGGGGGAAGAGAAAGATTGACACTTGAAGACCTGCTTCACCGCCTGTGAAGAGACTCCCCTGCAGGTGGGGAGCCAGGGGCTTGAGCTGGTCCCTATGCTTCGTGCCATGTGCGCTTTAACCCACTGGGCCACAGCCTGGCTCCCAGAACTTCTAGCTTTTAACCCAGTTACTTTTCATTTGCTTTATTTCAAGCTGAATAGTGGAGAGGAGATCCAGAGATACAGATTCAAATATTAATGGAGTCAAACAGAACTCTTCTTTTTTTAAAGACTACTTAATGACCTGAGAAAGGGTTTATGATAGAAAGAGAATTAACGGCTATGTGTGCATTGAGTACTATAATCTTGTTTTTGAGAACATTTTCTGTAGACAAATATCAACATTATATGTCAATCAAAAATTTATCTGGAAAAAATTATCTGGATAATAAAAATTTCTGACTTTAATTTCTGTTTATTCTTTCCCATTTTTCACATTCTTCATACACATATATTTTAGGTTATGTTTAAAAGTTATTTGAATTGATAATATATATGTTTACTTACCATATTCAGATCAAAATAAGATAATTAATTTTTCTTCTGTTATGCCCAGTAGAGGTAATAAAAACCAGGCACCATAAAACTCAGTGATTGGGACCATAGAGATAAAAAAATGGTTATGCAAAAAAAAATTCATTTTTTTTTCATTCATTTGAGGCTCCAAGGTCCCAGTTTCAATCCACAGAACCACCATCAGCCAAAGCTGAGTTCTGGTCTCTTGCTCTCTATCTCTTTCTCATTAAAATAAGATTAATTTAAAAAAATGAACTCACTGACTGTCTTTGACCATGGTATTGGTCAACCTCATGATTTACATCAAATACTTTTCTGCCTGTGTCTCAGTTTTCTTTCTTTTCTTTTTTAAATTTTTTAAAAAATATTTATTTTTCCTTTTGTTAATCTTTTTTATTATGCTGTAGTTATCTTTGTTGTTATTGATGTCGTCGTTTTTAGGACAGAGATAAATAGAGAGAGGAGGTGAAGATAGATAGGAGGAGAGAGATAGACACCTACAGACCTGCTTCACCACCTGTGAAGCAACTCCCTTGCTGATAGGGAGCCAGGGGCTCGAACTGGGATCCTTATGCTGGTCCTTGCTCTTAGCGCCATGTGTGCTTAACCCTCTGTGCTACTGCCTGACTCTTCCCCCCCTTTTTTTGTTATCTTCCAGCGTTATTGCTGGTACTTAGTACCTGCACCATGAATCCACTGCTCCTGGGGGCTTTTTCTTTTCCTTTTGTTGTCCTTGTTGGTTTATCATTGTGGTGGTTATTATTATTGTTATTGATGCCGTTGTTGTTAGATAGGACAGAGAGAAATGGAGAGAAGAGGGGAAGACAGAGAAGGGGAGAGAAAGATAGACACCTGCAGATCTGCTTCACCACTTGTGAAGCGACACCCCCCTGCAGGTGGGGAGCTGGGAACTTGAGCCAGGACCGTTATACTGGTCCTTGCACTTTACGCCATGTGCGCTTAACCTGCTGTGCAACACCCCGGCCCTTGGGTCTCAATTTTCATTAGTCAAAAAAGACATTTATATTACATTTGCCTAATTTGTATGTTTAAAAAAGAGAGATAAAAGGAGTTTGTTCCTTGAGCCTAAATGAACAGACAGGAAGTGGAGTCTTATGCAAGAAAGAGATCCCTCCTCTTGATGCCAAAAATGTGTTCAGAATTTCTTTCTGTCTTTGCCAAGCTGTAAGCTGTTGCAGTGCCCCTTGATTATCTCTTCACAATCAAATGGGCACAAATCTAGGACAGCAGATGTAGCTCCAGTGGAGGGGTAGGAGCCTCTAATTGCAGGGATTACATGAGATGAGATTTCCCCAAAGGCAAAGAAACAAACTGCAGTGGAAACAGCAGGAGCTGCTTCCCCAAAATAAATAATAATAATAATAATAAAGAGTTGGGGAGGTAGCATAATGGTCATACAAAAATGACTCTCGTGCCTGATGCTCTGATTTCCTGGGCTCAATGCCCAACACCACTAGAAGCCAGAACTGAGCAGTGCTCTGGCAAAATAAACAAATAAATAAATAAATAAATAATTACAAGCACACACACAAAAGAAGGAAGCTTCAGGTTTTGAAAAGAGGCTTCTCTATTTCTAGCTCTCAGTATACTTTCAATTCTGGTTATGTCTGTTTGTTTTTCCAGAGCACTGCTCAGCTCTAGCTGATGGTGATGTGGGGCACTGAACTTGGGACTTTGAAGCAGTATACTTTCAGGAAGAAAAATAAATTAAAACTGAGATTCACGATGGAAACAGTTGAATTGAATTCCAGGTAGCATTAGTGAACTATTTTCTGCTAGGCACTATGGGGTTAGGCAGGTAAATATCACAGTGGTGAAGAAATGGGAATAAAGAAACATTGTTTTCCTTCCAGGGTTATAGTTGGGGCTTGGTGCTGGCACTATGAATCCACAGCTCCTGGTGGCCATTTTTTTTTTTTCATTTTATTGGCTAGGACGGAGAGAAACTGAGAGGGGAAATGAGGATAGAGAAGGGGAGAGAATGACTTGCTGTTTTGTTTTTATTGCTTCTGAAGAAGCCCCCCACCCCACCCCACAAGTGAGGAGCTGGGGGCTTGAAGGGAATCCTTGCCCTGGTTCTTGTGTTTACTACTGTATGCACTTAACCCAGTGTGCCACTGTTTGACCCCCAAGAAACAGTGTTTATCTAGTTCCTATTATTTGTTAGATACTCTGTTAGACTCTTTATTTAAATGATCACATTAATCTTTACAGTCAGTTTGTCAGACAGAGATTAAATAGCTTACGTGTAGTCCCCAATAAATGGACTGAAGGTACTGGGTACTCATTAAACAAGAACCTTCTTGAATACCAACACTTTTACAAACATACCTAACTTTCCTGTATATAACCCCAGTTTCTTTTACTCCTTTTTTTCCCCTTTTCTTTGCAATGGAGGGGCCTCAGTCACTTCTTCCAGGTTTCCATTTCTGTTCTTTTGATTTCAGATAGACAAAGATAAAGGCAGGCAAACTTTGAGCAGGCAGCTTAGAGCAGGAGATAGACCACAGCACCAGAACCTCCCCTAGTGCCTTGGTATTCCCATGTGGTATCATAGCTCAAAATGTGCCCTTATTCTTGGCAAAACATGCACCTTCCAAGGTGAATGCTATCCTTACCCACTTAGCTTCCTTTACATAAGAGGTTTCTTCATATGAAGATGCATTCACCTCCTCCTCTAAATAATTATTTTTCAATAATTACTTTGACAATAATTGCCAAGATTTTTTTTTTTTTTGTCTTCAGGGTTATCGCTGGGGCTCAGTGCCTGCAGTATGAATCCACTGCTCCTGGAGGCTATCTCTCTCTCTCTCTGGCTCTGTCTCTCTCTCTCTCTCTTTGTTTTGTAGCCTTTTTTGTCATCATTGTTATTGTTGCTGTTATTGTTGTTGTATAGGAAAGAGAGAAATCAAGAGAGGAGGGGAAGACAGAGAGGGAGGAAGAAAGACACCTGCAGACCTGCTTCACTGCTTGTGAAGCCACCCCCATGAGGTTGGGGACTGGGGGCTTGAACTAGGATCCTTATTCCGGTCCTTGCACTTTGTATCATGTGTGCATAACCCATTGTGCTGCTGCCCGGCCCCTCCAAGATTTTTTCCAAATATCTGCTTTCTGGTAGGTACTTTGAAATACTTAGTTCTATATATCTTTTACATTATTTATTTTTATTTTTATTTATTTATTTATTTATTTTCCCTTTTGTTGACCTTGTTTAAGATTGTTGTGGTTATTGATGTCATTGTTGTTGGATAGGACAGAGAGAAATGGAGAGAGGAGGGGAACCCAGAGAGGGGTAGAGAAAGACAGACACCTGCAGACCTACTTCACCGCTTGTGAAGCGACTCCCCTGCAGGTGGGGAGCCAGGAGCTTGAACCGAGATACTTCCTCTGGTCCTTGCACTTTGCACCACTTGCGCTTAACCCACTGTGCCACCGCCCGACTCCCCTTTACATTATTTTATATAACAACACATTTGCTTGCCTGCATCCCTCATCACATTGCCATTAATTTTTTCTTAGGATGTCTGGTATCTAACATGGTGTCTAAATAAATATATGTGCTCAAAAATGTTTACTTTCTAAATAAAAGACTAGATGATTTCTTGGAAAGGAAATAAATCATAAACAAGTGAATAAATATATAAGTAAATAAATGAATCCGTGATTTAAAACATCATTGAAAAATACCATGTATGCTTCTGATACGGTTTTGAATATTCCAGATATAGATGGAGGACAGAGATTAAAACAGAATGGAACGGAGCAGAGATGGCAAAAGCAGGTCACAAACACTGACATCAAAATAATGCCACATCCAGGGAAATCACAAGTATTTTTAGCACACAGTTTCCCAAAAGTAACATCATATTTCCTGCAATTGACTTGTTAAAAAAATAAAAGTCCAGTTATCCAGCCAATTTCTTATCTGGTACATCCTTTCAGGATCAGGTAAAAATTTAGCTGTGCACTCCAAATGTGCAAGAGGACATACCAATTCCAGTCATGTACAGCTGTATGGTTTTTCAGCTGATTCTGATAGTCTTGTTAAAGATCTTCTATGTAGTGGAGAGTCTTACAGTAGCTAGAAAACTATACCAAATAGTATTTAATATTCCATAAAATCTGGTACTTTATGGTTTCACAGGAATACATCCAGCAGCTATGAAAAACAAGAATCTCTTAAAAATTTTGTATTGTTTTATTAACATGAATGAGCAAGGAAAAGAACCAGAACATGAATCTGGTGTATGTAATGTCTGGGACCAAATTAGGACTTCTTGCTTCTAAGTCTACCTCTCTAGTCACTGTGCTATGTCTTTGCCACCCACACTTGAAAAAGTCTAGCTACTGATTCAGGGACACCCAAGAAGAGAGTAAAGGGTAGGAAGTGACTAAGGATGTTGGGATCCAGTGTCCTATATTGAATATAATTATAACTCCACAACTCCACAAGAATTATAATTTATTAGGACATCCCAACATCTATCTTGGGGAGATGTAAAACTGTAACAGTAACCCTTTAAGTCAACATTTCCTTCATATATTTTTTTAATGTGTCTTGCAGGTGATAAAGGATTAGAGTATATGTTATATGTACTTATTTATTTATATCTTCATGATATCCTGATCATGTGAGATGAGATCATCTTTCTTTTAAAATCAGGAAACTAAAACTCATATTCCTTATTATTCTTTTTGCTCTAACTCCTGAAATACTTTCTGAGTAGTTGTTCTTTTTTCTGGAGCTGAGGATTTCACAGATGCTCAGTTAATGGGGTCTTTTTTTTTTCATTCTGATAGAGAGAAAATGACAGGACTTCATAGAATTTTCTTCTATACTATAGCATGCCACATGTGGTCTCGTGGTTGCAGTTCAGGCATGGAATTCTCCAACATTCCCTTTCCCTGTGAAAGTCTATTGCTCCCACCCCACCCCCTTGAAGCTTTTTGTTGACAAAATAGAGTCACAAAATAAAAGCTGACTGCATAGTTGAGACAGTTGAGCATAGTTGTAGAAGTTCCACCAAAGAACAGTAAGTCTTGCTTCTGGCTTCTGACATTCCCCTTCATCTGAGTTTCTATAGTCAAGACTTCCAAAGTCTTTTTTTTTTTTTTTCCTTAGCTCTCTGCATTTAGTGCTCCTCTGGTGAGCTCCAACAGACCATTAATCATGCCTCTGTAATCATCTCTGGAAGGGCACTTAAAATTCAGTGTCTGATCAATATTCCTCCCCTGACTTCCTTACTCCTACTCACTTCCTAAAATAAACAAGTGAGGCTATCCCCAGGTGACCCCCAATCAAGGCTGCTGTGACTGTTAGAGCTCATTTATATCATTCCAGACTCACAGACCTAAGGATTACAGAGAAGAACACAAGGACAGAGGACATTTTTTTTAAGGTTTTAAGAGTTAGAAGAAGTCACCTAGGAATAAAATTAATATGATTGGTGGGGCAAGACCTATATCTCACCAGGTAGTGGCCACAAATATAACTCCCTGGATAAGGACCAGACATAGAGCTCACTAGATAGGGTGCTTGTCTTGTCACATGTGTGTACCAGCACCACATGGGAAGTGCTATGGTACTGGAAGAAGCTCCAGTGTTCTAGGAAGGAACTCTTGTTCTCTCAGTCTGTCTCTGTCTCTGACTAAAACAGCAGCATACAGAATGGTAAAGTTTTCGATAGGTATGCTCCCAATTCCACAAAATAGCAGTGAGAGCAACAACAACGAATAACTAAACACCAAGGAAAGAAAAAAAATATGGAAGATGGGCTCCTAGTAGTCATCTTCTTGAGAAAAGTTGTAAGAATTTGATTGACATGCTAATTGCTAATGGGAGGGAGGCAAGAAATTCACTAACTCATAAGACAAATTTTTAACCTTTGAATATGTCTAACTTTTTGAATAAATACTCATTCTCATTGTCTTGTTAATCATTTCATCCAGAGCCTTAATTATATCACTTAAGAAGCAAGTAGAGAAATGTTAGACATGTTCTTTCCCTAAACATGTCTAAGTTTAGGTAGCCAGGTCCTTCTCAGCTGACCACATTATTCCCCCTTTAAGTCTAAACCTCACTTCACAGGAAATAAAAAGACTCAACCAGGATCATACCTTTAATGATTAAAACATCTGACTCATAATTTAGTGTTATTTGCATTTATTTATTTATATTAATTCATGTTAATTTAATATTAAATACATAGGCTGTAAACCTGATAGGCAAAACAGAGATTTCAATTTAGAAATAACTCAACCACTGCTTTAGAAAAGAAAGGAAAATCTAGTAAACCATGGGAATATCTGATACTGGTATGGTTAGAAGGAGATGACAAGGAGAAATGTTATCTGTAAAATATTTTCTTAATGTTAGATGTTGATGGTTATCTTTTATATATCATTTGAATTCATTTCCCAACTGCTCTTCAAGGTTGGCACTATTATTTATTCCTGATAGTTTAGAGTCAACAGTAAAATACAGTAGTTTTTACTTGAGTAACATTTCTCAAGTTTTGCTAATAACAATTCAACCTCCTCTAGGTCCTTCCCTGCCATCATGTTCTAGGTCCTTGAGCCACCCACATTCCAGAACCCCTCATCCTGACACTAGTCTTTTACTTTGGTGCAATAAACAAAATCCAGTTTAAGTTCCGCTCTGTTTATTTTTTCCAACTTCTTGTTATTTGTGATTTAATAATCATTTACAAGATTGTGGGATAATAGGGATACAATTCCATACAATTCCCAACACCAGAGTGCCATATTATCCCCTCCACTGGAAATTTCCCTAGGGTTGGCACTATTGTCCCATCTTGCTGACTTTAAAACTGCCACACTATTCCAGTTGTCTGCTGTTGAAAATAGATATTTCAATAGCAGTGATATAAAGCTATCATATTTTACACGTATATTCTGTGGACCAGGGAGTTAGGTATAGCATGCATAGTTTTCTATGTTACATGATATCTGCAGCAGTGAGGAGACTCAATTGGGAAAATTTCAAGTAATGCTTCCAATTACACAATGGCAGTCTGTGCTGGAATAAGCCACCATCAAGGTTAGCATGAACTGCCTAACAGAAGCAGTGATATGTGACTTGTCCTTGTAGCTTGGATACTAGTAGCAGCTGAAGTCTATTAACAGAAGTATCAGAGGCACAGAATGCCATAATTTGAGGGATCCAATAATATTTATAAGACAAGTGAAGATTTACATTCTAATCAGTCTCCTGTTTAATAGGAAAGTGACAAGGTCACACTACACAAGGAAGCTGTGGTATAATATATATCACTGTGATGAACATTCATGGTTTTACATATGACTGGTACATGGCAGTGGTGTCAATCCAGGTCAATCTGGCTTCAGCAGATTTTGCTGTGGGACTTCAAAAGATGAGCGCATCATTTATTAAGTTGTTAAAGAAGGCTCCATGAAGAAGATGTCATTTGGAACTAATTTTGGAAAGACTGGGGAAAGATTTGCATGTGAAAAAATAGATACTCCAGATATGAAATAAAATGTGATAAAAATCATAGAAGCAGGCATCATTCCAACCTAAGGAACATGGATAATTACTCAGCCCTAACAGAAGTGCTGCATACTGGAATTTTTTTTTTTTTTTTTTTTGCTTTCCCTCTAGAGATTTTGCTGGGCTCAGTGGTGCTAGCACTACAAATCTACTGCTTCTGGTGTCCATTTTTCCACTTATTTGATATATTTGATAGGACGGAGAGAAATTGAGAGAGGAGCAGGAGATAGAAAAGGAGAGAAAAAAGAGAGATTCCTGCAAATCTGCTTCACCAAGTGTGAAGCTCCCCCCCACCTGCAGTTAGGGATTAGAAGCTTGAATAGGTATCCTTGCATGGGTCCTTGTGCTTTGTACTATGTGAGCTTAACTGGGTACACCACATTGAAAAGTTGTTAAGGTTAAATGTCTGCATGTTTGCCAGATGGCAAGGTCCTCAGATGACTACTACTCATTACACAGATAACCGTACTTGTGACAAAGACTAGGTATAAGGAAGGAGGTAGGACAGGGACAAATGGAAATAATAAATAAAAAAATAGCAATGACAAAAAAAATAGCAGAATTTGGGAAAACCAGGGCAGCTTGAAATACTCTAGTGGTTGAATCAGTGTGATGCCTGCTATCACCCAAAGCTCTGTGAGTCTCTGAATAATTAAATGAGTTTAAGGATTACTCAGCATGAAAAATTTAGGGTACTCTATGGGTTAATGGTGCACTCCACACAGAAGGATTTGGGGAAATCCAGATTTAAACTAAAGCATAGACAAACATTCTTCATGAAGATTTTATGAACACTTACATTATAGTTATCCTTTATTGCTTTCACCAACTTTATAGTCTTCTTAACTCATTCCCACAGACAATGATCCAAGCTCATTACATGATATCAATACTTCCTTGCTAGTTTATTAACTATTCAATTCATGAGAGTATAGTTTCATGTATAAAGTAAATTGGTTCTGAACCATCAGCACTAAAGATAACATTACACAGTTGACATGTCTTACATAAATTATTCTTTATGTAGATTTACAAGCTTGTGACTATACTTTTCCTTTTAGTCTTGGGAGGGTTAATCTTACTGTCCCACTGAGAAAAGATTTTTTTTCTTTCTATCTGTGCCCCAATTCCAAATTCTATTGGGATACTGACTTCCAGCAGCTCTGAGATGCAAATAGTAACTGTGTGACCTGGACCCAATCCATATTTGTTTTGAGTTTTTTATGCCCCTAATATTATTTTCATTAGAAGTTTGTAACAAATACTGAAGGGAAGGATGAAATGAAGGCTCAGCCATCCAGAGAAAAAAAACCCAAGATGAATTGCTGTTGGGCTTAGACAATGGAAAAGGGACGAGATAAATATATAGAAGGAAATGAAGGAAGGAAGGAAGGAAGGAAGGAAGGAAGGAAGGAAGGAAGGAAGGAAGGAAGGAAGGAAATAGAAATAACCGGAATGGGAAGAGAGAAACCAGAGGTAGTAAAAAGAAAGGAATGTACTAAGTTAAGAAGAAGAAAGTGGAGGAGGAAGAGGAGGAGGAAGAAGAAGAAGAAACAAGAGGATGAGGAAGGGGAGGAGAAGGAAAGGAGGGAGGAGGAGGAGGAGAATGGGGGAATTAAAATAATGAGTAGAAATGGGATGAGAAGTGAGCAAGAAAATAAGTAATGGGAGTAGATAGAAAAGAAGAGTTAGGAGAAAGAGAAAGATTGAGGAGGGGTAAAAACAAGGAATAGAAAAAGACAAGAAATATAATAGGATAAATCAATGGGCTAACTTCAGGAAGAAAGGGAAAAAAAAGAAAAAGAAGGACAATTGGAAATTAAAAACAGAGTAGAACATTTGCAAAATATTTAAGAGGGAGGAGAAAAACTGGACAAGTGTAAATAAAGAGGAAACGAGAATTTGGAAATTCGCACAGTGACTTCACGACTAGCTCACTGATCACAAAACCCCTGCTGTCAGTCCCTCCAAGAGAGCATGTGCTCCTCCATCTGGCCTTGCTCAGCCCTCTTACTGAGGAGCTTCAGCCGGCCAGGAGGCAGAACCAGAGTCCCCAGAGAGGATGGATGCTCACCTCCCTGAACTAATCCCTTATTTCATACTCTCAACTGTTCTGATTGGGTCTGACAATTAAGGCAGCCTTGGCTCTGTGTTTATGGTATGATGTGGGATCCAGCAGACACCATTAGCTCTGACTTTGTGGGGATTTATTCAGCCTATTACTGTGTGACTCATATGTTAGTAATGAGGTCTCACTTTCAGGGCCTCTGTGCTTTGTTATTGGCATCTCTGTTTCCTACAGTAGTTTCATTTCCACACCACACCTCTAAAATCCCTAGCTGACCTTTTAATCTCAATTACCACTCTGGCAGGGGTAGATTCTGTAACTTTTTTTTATTAGATAATTTTTTTCTTCATAGGGGCATTAATGGTTTGTAGTCAACAGTGAAATACAATAGTGTGCACATGCATAGCATTTCCACATAACAATTCAACCCCCAGGTTGAATTGGCAGGTCCTCCTCTGCCATCATGTTCTAGGACCTGAAAACTCCCCCCAACCCTAGTCTTTTATTTTGGTGCAGTGCAC
Organism: Erinaceus europaeus; assembly: GCF_950295315.1. NCBI lineage: Eukaryota > Metazoa > Chordata > Mammalia > Eulipotyphla > Erinaceidae > Erinaceus > Erinaceus europaeus. Next base: position 87,570,019 of record NC_080171.1, on the reverse strand, counting down.
CAATATAAGATTATTTATTTATTTATTTATTTATTTATTTATAAAAAGGAAACATTGACAAAACTATAGGATAAGATGGGTACAACTCCACACAATTCCCACCACCAGAACTCTGTATCCCATCCCTTCCCCTGATATCTTTCCTATACTTTAATCCTCTGGGAGAATGGACCCAGGGTCTTTATGAGGTGCAGAACGTGGGAGGTCTGGCTTCTGTAATTGCTTCCCCACTGAACATGGGCACTGGCAGATGGATCCATACTCCCAGCCTGTCTCTCTCTTTCCCTGGTGGGCCAGGGTTCTGGAGAAGCTGGGCTCCAGGACACATTGGTGGGGTCCTCTGCCTGGGGAGGTTCAGTTGGCCTCATGGTAGCATCTGGAATCTGGTGGTTGAAAAAAGAGTTAACATATAAAGCCAAAAAATTGTTGATTAATCATGAAGCTAAAGGCTGTAATATTGCAGATGAAGATTTGCAATCTCTGTTTTGAAGATAGCAAATAGGCTTATTTTAGCTATATTCCTAAGGGCCCATGACTACACTATTTTTTTCCTGAGCCTGACCTCTGATATACAGGTAGACCCATGTTATTGTCTGGGGAGATGATGTCATGGCTGGAAAAAGGGCTAGACAGCTGGATCAGGGAAGAGAGTAGCTCCCAAATATGAGAAAGGTATATAAATATTGTTGACTGTAGACCCCATCGATTTGACCTGGGACCCATATTCAGCTTATGAGCCTATGTAACCTCTGCATCTCTGTAGGTCTGAGCTCACAATGGGATCTTCAAAGTTAACCAAATTGTCAAATAATTTGATTATAACAATAACTATCTATTGCTTTCTTAAACCCTAAGAGAGCAGGTACCTCCCACTTCCTCTATAAAGCCCAGATTTCCCCCAGTCCTGGAACCTCTGTAAATTTTTATCTTTAAAAGAAGTATAGCTTCCCAAAGCCACACATCGAGACCAACTAGCAGTGAGAAAACTCACCATATAAAGAAATGGGGCCTATTTTATAAAGATGAGAGGGAAATTTTGAAACTAGTAGCAAGAACACAGCTCTGAAAGAAATATGTGTATATCTCTACTCTAGTATCATTAAAAATATAGGTAGAAGAGAGATTATAGACAGATAAACACCTCAAGTCATAGATGCAGAAACTGTGGCTCACTGTGAGCAGGAGTCTGGGATAAGATTACATAGTTAGCTTTTGAACTTAGTGACTCCTGACATCTTATTCTCCATTCTATCAATGCATTCAACTTCCTTATCCATTCGAGCTAATACCTGGGGGAAAAAAAATATCAAGAGTCAACTCATGCTACTATAACCTTCTAAAATTAAAATTTAGCGTAGTCCTCTTAAGCTATCTACCCATTTTATGTAGAACTTTGTTCTTACGCCTGTGAAACTTCACTGTTCTCAGTCTTTTTTATTCAGATTAAGACAAGTGAAAGGAAAAGATGCTTCAAGACAACACATACTCTCTCTCTCTCTTTATCTTTCTCTCTCTCTCTCTCTTTCTCTCTCTCATACACATACACACACACACACACACACCAGTGAGCTTTTTCTCCAGTCCTGACTTCCCTTTTGTTCCTTCTAAGCCCTACATGTGTATGTCAGAATTATCACTGCTAATATTAATAGTAATCTACATTTATGATATAAATGTGTTACTCTCCCCTAAGCTAGGATATTTAGGCTAGATCCCTGATCTTAACTACGTGTACATTCTGCCACCAGCACTAAGCCTGGCACAAAATAATTGCTGAATGAGTGGAGGAATGAACAAATAAATGAATAGGTTAACTGCAGTTTTCTGATTACCTGCCAAGAATAATAGAGCACTATAGATTCAGGAGACTAACACATGATCCAACTTTCACTTAAGATATAGTCTTGATCCTTAATGAGCAGACACTGTCTTGTCCTTAGATCCTCCTGAGTCTCAATTTCCCTAAGACTACTTCATTTTTACCACCTTTTCCTCAAGACACTGATTACTGTTTATTCGCTTTTTAATATACTTTATTTTTATTGTAATGAGAGACAGAGAGAGAGAGAGAGAGAGAGAGAGAGAGAGAGAGAGAGAGGAAGTCCAGAGTACTGCTCAGCTCTAGTTTATGATAGTATGGGAAACTGAACCTAGAACTTTGGATTCTCAGGCACCAGTCTTTTTGCATAACCTTTATGCTGTTTTCCCAACAATGTTGGATATTTTTTATGGAGATTTATTTAATTTGAAAGAGAAGCATAAGTTCTGGACCCCCTGGGATTTGCATGGCCATTTTCAAGGTTTAAAACTCCCTTTTCCTCTTTCAGTGAATCACTGAAAACTTTCTTAGGCAAACTGAGCAAATACAGTTTTAAAAGAAGCAAAACTGAGTCATTAAATCTCAGGACAAATAAGGGAAGGGAAACAGCCAGAGGAATACTTAACTCACCTGCCAATATGATTTATATCATTTAAAGGTTAACTGAAACCTCTAAGTTCAAGCCAGGGTGATGATTTTGAGAGAAAAAAGACCAAGAGTTCTAGACAATGACCCATGGTGAGCTGTGAGTGGGCAAGATAAAAACAGGCAGCAATTTCCACCAGGTAGGCTATAAATCCCACCTTTATTACCTTTTATTATGTTGTTTCAACAGACTTTTAAAGACAGCACAACGGCTGGTTGATAGCTGCATTAAATCTCTTTCATTTTCTCCCCATATTACTTTCGCCTCCTGGTTATTTTTTTTTCTCTCTCTTCATGAGTCAAATTTTATTGGTCTTCTCTAGAGGACAGAAGTAGAATGGAAATGTTGTTTATGGTTGGAAAACAAAAATCCAACTATCCTAAAACCTCAAATCCCAAAACTGTGAACAAGCAATGAATATATCTGTAAGCACACACGCATGCATTACATTTGTGATACACACACACACACACACACACACACACGTATACATCATGAATACATTTGTGATTATATATATATATATATATATATATATATATATATATATATGTATGAAAACAGAGAGCCATAAATCCAATTATAGAAAAGTGGGGGCAGGGGGATTGGTAGGAATGAACTCAAGAACAATTGATTGCCAAGATGTCAAAAGAATGAAATGGAATGAAAATAAACTAAAGATCACAACTTTTAAAAGCCTTTAAAACAGAATTCTGCTTAAAAAAAGAATTATGCTATGGGCTAAAATGTAGCTAGAAAAACACTATAGTACGACAGAGCAGTGAAGGTAAAAGAAAGGAAAGGGAAGAAAGGGGAGAGATAAGAGAAAATGAGTATGGTTTATATATAAGCACATTCTAAGCTATTGAAATAGCTCACTTGAATAGTGTACCTGCCATGCATAAAACCCAGGTTCTAACTGACTCCCACAGCATTAGAAGAAACTTCAGTGCTATAGTGTCTTTTCCTTTCTCGCTGCATATCTCTCATCTATCTATCTATCTATCTATCTATCTATCTATCTATCTATCTATCTATCTATCTATGAATCTGTCTGTTTCTCTGCATCTCTCTCTCTCTGTCTATTATCTATCTATCTATCTATCTATCTATCTATCTATCTATCTATCTATCTACCTATCTATCTACTTATCTATCTGAAAAATCAGCTTGGAGCTGTGCAGAGCTGAAGGCTACATAAAAAAAATGAGAGAAAAATAAATTCTAGGATCTTTCTGAGTACTAACAAATAGTTCAGAAACATTTTTATTGCATCTGATGGAGTTACTGAGCAGATAGTGAACACATTTTCAAGCAATATTCCCCTTTTTTAGTTAATTATTAGTGTTCCTTAAGGGATTGTTGGTAGTAAGTAACCATACATACAACAACACCTCCCAAATGATATTGTAGACTTCTTAACCTACCCTCCACTTGTTCTCAAAATCAACATTCTTTTTTTTTAAATATTTATCTATTTTATTTATTGCATAGAAACAGTCAGGAATCCAAGGGAAGAAAGAGATAGAGATGAAGAGACACAGAAAGACACCTGCAGAACTTCAAAGCTTTTCCCCTACAGGGGTGGATCAGGGACTAGAACTCCAGTCCTTCTGCATTGTAGCATGTGCACAGAATAAGATATACTGTCATCCAGCCTCAAATTCATTTTTTTTTCAGTATAAAAAAGAAACATTGACAAAGCCATAGGAGAAGAGGGGTACAATTCCACACAATTCCCACCACCAGAACTCTGTATCCCCTCTCCTCCCCTGATAGATTTCCTATTCTTTATTCCTCTGGGAGTATGTACCTAAGGTCATTGCAGGATGCAGAAGGTGGGAGGTCTGGCTTCTGTAATTGCTTTCTCGCCGAACATGGGCACTGGAAAATGGATCCATACTCCCAGCCTGTCTCTCTCTCTTTCCCTGGTGGGGTGGGGCTCTGGGGATGCCAGGCTGTAGGACATACTGGGTGGGCTCATCTGCCAACGGAACCTGGTGGCTGAAAAACAAGTTAATATATAAAGACAAAAAAATGTGTTGACTAATCATGAAGCTCAAGGCTGGAATATTGCCGATGAAGATTTGGGGTCTCTGTTTTGAAAATAGCTATTATGCTTATTTTAGTTATATTCCAAAGGGCCCATGACTATACTATTTTTTTCCCTGAGACTGACCTCTGACCCAAGTTGTTGTCTACAGCCCCAAATTCTTAAAACTCCTCCAACCACTGTGATATTTATTTTGGTCCCTTGTCCTCTGTTCACTGTAGCCCATGATGTGTCTGGTTTACCAAACCTGAAAGAAGTTTTTCAACTTTGTGCTTTTCTTTCTTTTAGACATGATTGTCAGCATTTTGAGAAATGACATTATTTGTATTCTTAAACAAATCTGTTTTGTTCAAGCCTCAATCTATAATTTACTAACTGTGGACTTGAGAAAGTTACAGTCTGCCAAGCAGGGGAAACATCAGCATCCAGACTATCTATCCGGGTGTAGTAAATGTTAAATTAGACAACAAACCACAAGTATTAGCCCCACCCTGCTATCCAAATACATATTATTTTCTGACTGAGTCGTAATAGGTGCTGAAGTTTACTTTACTCATCAGAAAAATTAACATAAAGATTTTTTGGAACATTATGAGGTACTGTAAGACAGTCATTATAATGAACTCAGATTCTGGAGTCAAATTTATAGATTCAAATACAGCTATAGTATGACTAGGATAGACTTTAGTCAAGTTTGTAAACCTCTCTGCTTTATTTAGTTATGTATTTAGTGCTTCATTTGTTAAAGATACAAGCAATACATAATCCAGAGAGTTCTTACAGGAACTAAATATGTTACACCAAGTTAAGTGTTTAAAAACAGTTATTGACACAGGTGAATGGTTAATCTAATGTAAATATTATTATTTTTGCTATTTAAATATATGAAGGACCTAAGTACTTAGTGAGAGTATGCGATCATCAAGTTTGAATTCAACTTAAAAGGTAAAGTCTTTCTGCTTCCAGTGCTGAAATCTATTAACTCATGTACTCACTGCAAGGAAATGGAATTTTTATCTCTCATAGTCAGGTGAATGATAAATCTTATTATTACCAAGTATTTGCTTTTCAGTCATATTTCTTACTTTTCAATATTTTTTTTTCAAATAAAGCACCCCATCAGATCAGTGCCTAGAACTTTCATATTCACCAGATAAGAAACTTTTTGTTGTTTCTAATGAGGAAACCAATTCTTCAAACCTTGTTAGAATTGCCAAACAGGGTTTCCCACTGGGCGGTTTCATTTAGTTGGCATCTCCTACTGAGAAACACAGGCACCATTCACCTAATGGGGATCAGAGAAGACAGGCAACTGAATGAGAAATACCAGTTGAAATTTGTCATCACCTTCCAGAGAACAGGAACAGATTGTTTTGTTAACAAAATAAATTTTAGAAGTCAGATGAATTCACTGCATTTTATGTACTCAGAATATGTGAAAAAACAAACAATGAATTAAAAAAAATAATCTAATCCTCCAATGCCAGCACTTCAACTGACTGTGATTTGCGTGAAGCAGTAATCTGAGAATGCTCAGGCTGTTTTCTATCTCAAGTGGGAAAGTGTTATAACTAGCTATGTCTTCTATAGACAAGGATTGGGACAGTCTTGGATGAAGTCTTTGTCTTGTTTCTATTTCTCATGTATTCTAACTTCCTAATTTTACAAATGAGAAAGCTAAAACATTAATTTAATGAAATTCAAATTTGTAACATTAGACAGCGTTCAGAGAGCTGAAAATCATTCTAGCACCTAAAGTGTCAGTGTTTAAACCTTGCAAATTATGCCCTTTATCCATTAAACCACCTCTTAAGGCATTAGACATTGTTAATAATTAATTTTTATATTTATTTATTTATTTCCCCTTTTGTAGCTCTTGTTTTTAAATTGTTGGTGTAGTTATTATTGTTGCTATTGATGTTATCTTTATTAGATAAGACAGAGAGAAATGAAGAGAGGAGGGGAAGACAGAGAGGGAGAGAGAAAGACAGACACTTGCAAACCTGCTTCACCATCTGTGAAAAGACTCCTCTGCGGATGAGGAGCCAGGGGCTCAAACCGGGATCCTTACTCTGGTCCTTGCACTTTTCACCAAGTGCTCATAACCCGCTGTGCTACCGCCGGACTCTCTACATTATTATTATTTAATGCAATTTTAGTCTGTTCAAACTTATCGAAGACTGATAATCTGAATATAATGTAATGTAATATAATATAGCATACTATACTATACTATAATATAATATAATTTCTATATTCTTAGCAAGCAGTTGGATACAGCTAAAAAGATTTTCTGAACTCCAAATAATCACTCATTTCTTGATAGTTAAACCATCATTTTTCCTACACCTGATGATGATTTTTTTCATTCATTTTTTTGAGGGATTTATTTATTTATTTTCTTTTTTTTATTGGGGAATTAATGTTTTACATGAAAAAGTAAGTACAATAGTTTGTACATGCATAACATTCCCCAGTTTCTCATATAACAATATAACATTCCCCACTAGGTCCTCTGAATCCTTCTTGGACCTGTATTCTCCCCACCCACCCACCCCAGATACGCCAATTCCATTTGGTGTGATACGCCAATTCCATTTCAGGTTCTACTTGTGTTTTCATTTCTGATCTTGTTTTTCAACTTCTGCCTGAGAGTGAGATCATCCCATATTCATCCTTCTGTTTCTGACATATTTCACTCAACATGATTTTTTCAAGGTCCATCCAAGATTGGCTGAAAACAGTGAAGTCACCATTTTTTTACAGCTGAGTAGTATTCCATTGTGTATATATACCACAACTTGCTCAGCCACTCACCTGTTGTTGGACACCTGGCTTGCTTCCAGATTTTGGCTATTACAAATTGTGCTACCAAGAACATGTGTACACAGATTTTTTGGGATGGATATGTTGGGTTCCTTAGGATATATCCCCAGGAGAGGAATTGCAGGGTCATAGGGTAGGTCCATTTCTAGCCTTCTGAGAGTTCTCCAGACTGTTCTCCACAGAGGTTGGACCAATTTACATTCTCACCAGCAGTGTAGGAGGGTTCCTTTGATCCCACACCCTCTCCAGCATTTGCTGCTGTTACCTTTTCTGATGTATGGCATTCTCACAGGAGTGAAGTGGTATCTCGTTGTTGTCTTTATTTGCATTTCTCTGACAATCAGAGACTTGGAGCATTTTTTTCATGTGTTTCTCGGCCTTTTGGATCTCTTCTGTAGTGAATATTCTGTCCATATCCTCCCCCCATTTTTTGGATGGGGTTATTTGTTGTCTTGTTGTTGAGATTGGTAAGCTCTTTATGTATGCTGGTTATTAAACTCTTGTCTGATGTATGACATGTAAAGATCTTCTCCCACTCTGTGAGGGGTCTCTTGGTTTGGGTAGTGGTTTCTTTTGCTGTGAAGAAGCTTTTTAATTTAATGTAGTCCCATAGGTTTATACTTGCCTTAGTCTTCCTTGTAATTGGATTCGTTTCATTGAAAATGTCTTTAAAATTTATACGGAAAAGAGTTCTGCCAATATTTTCCTCTAAGTATCTGATAGTTTCTGGTCTAACATCCAAGTCCTTGATCCACTTGGAATTTACTTTTGTATTTGGTGAAATACTGTGGTTCAGTTTCATTCTTCTGCATGTTTCAGCCCATTGTTTCCAACACCATTTGTTGAAGAGACTCTGCTTTCCCCATTGAATAGACTGGGCCCCTTTGTCAAAGATTAGATGTCCATGGGTGTGGGGCCTCATTTCTGGGCTCTCAGTTCTATTCCACTGGTCAGTGTGTCTATTCATGTTCCAGTAACAAGCAGTTTTGATGACAATGGCCCTATAATACAGTTTTAAATCTGGGAGTGTGATGTCTCCGGTTCTGTTCTTTTTTCTCAAGATTGTTTTGGCAATTCTAGGTCTTTTCTGGTTCCAGATAAACATTTGTAGCATTTGTTCTATTCTCCTAAAAAATGTGCTTGGGATCTTGATGGGGATAGCATTAAATTTGTAGATGGCTCTGGGTAATATATTCATTTTGATGATGTTAATTCTTCCAACCCATGAACATGGAATATCTTTCCACTTCTTTGTGTCTTTTTCAATTTCTTTGAGTAGTGACTCAATTTTCAGTATACAAGTCTTTCACTTCTTTGGTTAGGTTTACTCCTAGATATTTTATTGTTTTTGTTGCTATAGTAAAAGGAATTGATTTCTGGATTTCAATTTCTTCTAACTTAGTGTTTCCATAGAGGAATGCCACTGACTTTTGAATGTTAATTTTATAGTCTGACACCTTACTGTATTGTGTGATGATTTCCAAAAGCTTCTTGCTGGATTCCTTAGGTTTTTCTGTGTATACTATCATATTCTCTGCAAATAAGGAGAGTTTGACTTCTTCTCTTCCAATCTGTATCCCTTTAATTCCTTGCTCCTGCCTGATTGCTATGGCAAGAACTTCCAACACTATGTTGAATAGTAATGGTGATAGTGGGCATCCCTGTCTAGTACCTGATCTGAGTGGAAATGCTTCCAGTTTTTCACCATTGAGTATGATGTTGGCTGTAGGTTTGCTATATATAGACTCCACTATCTTCAGGAATTTTCCATCTCTTCCCATTTTTTGTAGTGTTTTGATCATAAAGGGATGTTGTATTTTGTCAAAGGCTTTCTCTGCATCTATTGATATGACCATGTGGTTTTTGGTCTTGCTTTTGTTGATGTGGTGGATCACATTTATTTTTTTTTCATTCTTTATTGCATTAGAAACCTACTAAAATGAGACATTTGTTAAAATCTTTACTGATTCTAAAATTTTAATATGTACAATTAAACTGGAATTTACTAGAAATTCAAGGATAAGTACAAACAAACAAAATAAACAATATGTGGGGACATTCTTCTAATAGTTTGAATCAAAAGATATTTTTTCAATACAAATTGATATTATTGAGTATAGCATATAGACAGTTCTACTTTTGTTTTGATTTTTATTTGTAAAAAAGAAATATTGACAAGACCATAAAGTAAGAGGGGTACAATTCCACACAATTCCAACCACCAGAACTCTGTATCCCATCACCTCCCTTGATATCTTCCCTATTCTTTATACCTCTGGGAATATGGACCCAGGATTGTTGTGGGGTGCAGAAGTTGGAAGGTCTGGTTTCTGTAATTGTTTCCCATCTGAACATGAGCATTGGCAGATCAGTCCATACTCCCAGCCTGTCTCTTTATTTTCCTAGTGGGACAGGGACCTGGGGATATGTGGCTCCAGGACACATGGTGGTATAGTCTGCCCAGGGAAGTCAGATTGGCATCATAGTATCATCTGGAACCTGGTGGCTAAGAAAGAGTAAAGATATAAAGCAGAACAAATTGTTGACTAATCATGAGCCTATGGCAAGAATACTGCAGATGAAGATTTGGAGTGTCTGTTATGGAAAAAGCTAGTAGGTCTATTTTAGGTATATTCCAAGGGGCCCATCACCCTACTAGTTTCTGCCTGTGCCTGACATCTAATATGAGGTAGACCAAGGTATTGTCTGGGAAGACAATATCATAGTTGAAAAAAGGACTAGAAAGCTGGATCAGGGAAGAGAATAGCTCTCAAATATGGGGAAAGTCATAAATTTGTTAACTGTACATCCCATCAATTTGACCTGGAGCCCATATTCAGCTTAACAGCTGTGTAACCTCTACATCACTGTAGGTCTAAGCTCACATTCTGTGATCATGGCCAGGAACATTCCAGGCTGCACTAGTTTCAGGACCCATTTTCCTTGGGTAGTAGGTAGAAAATGTCCAACCTCCCCTCAGAAAATGTAACATTCTCTACCATTGTTGATTCACATTGAAGGCACGGTCTTATAGGGGCCCACAAAGGGGTCCATTATGGTGTTCCTGATGGAGATGACCGGTGACAGTGGCAAGAGGGATCTGTTAGAGGACTAGGCACACCATGTATGTTAGGGAATTGCAGGACTCCCTGACTAGGGCCCAAGGTGATGGGGTGGCCTGGTAGTGACTAAAGAGACTATGCCAGTCTCTTTCCCTTATTCAGCTTTGGAATCTTTACTATGTCTGACAACAGTAGCTTTGGAGTGATTGAGAGACATTTAATAGGACGTAGGTGAGGAGGGTATCTAGGTCTAAGTAGAAACTATTTCAGTAGGTACTTTGAGGTGTCTTTTAAGGACTTTCTATTGTGTCCTTTTGCTTTCAGGTATATATGTTCCCCTAACTTATAGATACATGAATATATGTTCTATCTCATGGGCCCTGGTCTATATCTAAGTTTTGAAGTTTTGTTAAGAAGTGTGCCACCTGAAATGGAATTAAGGAGTCCTATGAGCTAGGAAAGGTCTCACCAGAGTAATGAAGCTGAAGGGTTGATATTCCACACCTGACATCTCTGGACACAGTCCAAAATTAAACATGCCGGTGTAATACTGGTTGCATTGTTTAGGTTGGGATCAGCAGATGCAGCATCAGTTGGCATGAATTGAGAGAAGCATGCAGGAAAGTGAGCCCCAACCCAGAAGTTCAAGGACTGGGAGAAATAAGGGCTTTATAGAAGAAGGGGAAGGTTCCTGCTAACTTATGATTTAAGAAGGCAATAGATAGTTATTGCTATAACCAAATTATTTTGCAATTGGTTTAACTTTGAAAAGTCCATTGTTAGGATTTGCTGTATCATACAAGACTTCACCATAATTTATATTGTTTTATGCTACTTACATATAGATATATCTTATAAAGTAATTCTACTATTTGCTTCTGTTCACTCTGGTCTAAGATTTTAGGTTATTTAATATTTTAAAGAACAAGTCATTATTAGAAATGTCTTAACTCTTTGTGCCCACTGTTAAAATTCAATCTGCTTACCAATTTGAAGTTTTAAATGCTTACATTGAAGAAACATGTATTCAGCATATGGTCTATGCATCAAAATGTTTGAGATATTCAATCCATTTTTCTCCTCCCATATTAATTAAATAGTGATTTATTAGATTAATCATCATTATGTAGTTGCCTTGCATATCTTGTATTACTTTATTTAAAGTCTGTTGTGTCAGAGATAAGAATGACTTTTCCTGCACTTTTCTTTATTTTCTTTTTTTATTTTTTTTAGTCCATTATCTTGTATGATAGCTTTCTCTCCTTTCACTTTAACTCTGAATTGGTCTTGTTGGATCATGTGGTATTCTTGTAAGCAGCATATGGTTGTGTTGTGTTTTCTGATCCATCCTCCTACCGTGTGCCTTTTATGGGTCAATTTATCCTTTGCCATTTATTGATATTATGGATTTAAGGTATTGCAGTGTCATTATTCAACAATTTTTGATTTGCTCTGATATATAGGAAGTATTTTGGTGATGTTCATGTTTATTAGAGGTCTTTTAGAACCTCTTTCAGGGCAGGCTTGGTGATGGTTGCCTCCTTTAAATGCTGCCTGTCTGAGAAGATTTTGATCCCTCCATCTAGTCTGAATGAAAATCTAGCAGGATATATTATCCTTGGTTGAAATCCTTTTTCATTGAGGGCTTAATAGATATCTTGCCATTCTCTTCCGGCTTTTAGAGTTTGAGTGGAGAAGTCTGCTGGTAATCTTATGAGTTTTCCCCTGTATGTGACTTTTTTTTTTCTTTTGTAGGCTTTAGGATCCTTTCTTTACACTTACTTCTTTTCATTGTAACTATGATGTGTCTTGGTGTCTTTATGTCTGGGTTGATTCTGTTTGGGACTCTCTGAGCCTCCTGGATCTTAATGTCCTTTCTGTTGTTTAGGTCTGGGAATTTTTCTTCTATTATTTCCTCTAGAATGTTTTCTTCCCCTTCCTCTCTTTCTTTCTCTGGTAGGCCAGTTATATGAATTTACTTCTTTTGAGTTAATCCCATATGTCTCTGTTATTGCTTTTAGTGTCTCTCAATCTCTTTTGATCTATTTTACCTCTTTCTTAGTTTTCTCTAGCTCATCCTCTGTCTGGCTAATTCTGTTTTCTGCTTCTGTTAATATGTTTTCCTTTCTCTCAGCTTCCTTCCTCAGGTCAGCTATTTTTGTACCTTGTTCAGTTACAGTAATAGTTTGTTCTACTAGCTGGCCTCTTAGCTCAGCTATTTCAGCTTTCAGTTCTCTAATTACCCTAAGGTAGCTAGTATATTCCTTGAGGGTCTCATCTGTTGTTTCTCTATTTCTGATAGCCTTTTCCTCAATAGTTGTCCTCATTTCTGTGATTAATAGTTCAATTACTGTTTGGATACTTTTTTTATAGTTGCTTCTGACTTCTTTGGATTTTCTTCTGGGCTCCTGTCCAGATCATTATGCTATCAGTTTTATTGGCTCTCAATTTAAATATTTTTAATTGATGTGGTTTGTATTTTTCTGTCCTGTTTTTCTTTGTTGTTGTGTGTTCACAAATGAAGTCACAAATCAGGAAGTACAACATTCACAACCGAATGTAAGATTAATGTAGTTCAACCAAAATCAGTTAGCCATGCAACACCTCCACTTCTAAAACAAAACAAATAAATAAGAAAAAACAAAAAAAAGATAAAGCAAGAATAAGCAATTATGAAAATCTACTGTCTACTATAAATTCTAGAAATAGAGGGAAGAGAATGGAAAGTAGAGAGAGACAGAGAGAAAGAAAGAGAGACAGAGTCCACTCCCATTTAGACTTTTCCACAAGATAATTCATTAGTGATTGCCAGTAAATACAAAAAGGAAAAGAAAAAAAAAAAACATTGAAAGGACAGAGATTTTTTGGATTAGCTAGGAGGAAAGAAAAAGAAAAGTGGAGAAAAGAGAGAGAAAAAAGCAAGTTTCTCCCACAATAAATAGCACACCTATCAATGGAAAAAGCAACAACAGCTAATTTTGTTCAACCTGGGGAGGAGGGGAAACAAACAAGTGCAAATAATAAAAAAATAAAATAAAGTAAAATACCTAATCAGTCTGCTGATTAACCCTCTCTGCACAGAGCCTTGTCCCCTTTCTAAACTAAGAAAGAACAAACAATTACTAGGAACAACTACCAAACAAACTCAAAAGGTAGATGAAAGAAAGAGGTATTCTGTCAGTCAGATAGAGCTCCAGCCCCCTTAATAAAAAAATTAAAAAAAGAAAGGAAGGAAGAAGAAAGAAAGAAAGAAAGAAAGAAAGAAAGAAAGAAAGAAAGAAAGAAAGAAAGAAAGAAAGAAAAAGAGAAAAACCTTTGTTTGGGGAGATATCCCCTTTCATTTGGATGACATCCTTGCTGAGCCAGGAAATCAGCTACACAGAAGTCCTACCAGAAGTGGCTGGTGTGGGGACTGGTCTTAGTGCAGGGGGAGTGCAGAAAGAAACAGCAAATCCAAAACCCCAGGCTGAATCTCTGTTTCCTGTGTTCTTTTAGGCCTCTGTTTGCCAGCCCAGGGATTACAGGGCTCTTCCTTGGCACCACCCTGATTCCCCCTTGCATTATTCCTCCATCACTGGCCCCCAAATCCAACCCTCACCAGAGATTCCCAGGTTCAAAAAAGCTTCCTTGCAGAGCTCACACCAGGTGTTGTCTCCAAGCCGCCATCTTCAAAAGAGAACATTTTAATATAGTTTAGGTATCCATCATTATTTTGTATGTGTGTGTGTTTGTTATTTCCCTAAAGGTAATAGTAAAAATAAAATTTTGAGTATTTTAAAGCTTTCCCTCTTATATTATCTCATTTATTCTTATTATAGGCCCTGTGGGGTAGGTTTAACATAACAGTATTCCCACTAACAGCATGAATAGAACTTTGGAAATGACAATTAAATAACGGTCCTTTTTCCTATATTTTTTCTTTGTCACTCCTACTTCCATATATTGAAAAATAAATTAGCAATTGAGTAAATTACTATCAGATAACTTACACAAAAACTTCAGTCTTATATTTTGTCCATCAGCCATAATGTCTCTAGCAATAAGCAGATATAAGACAAAGTTGCATAAATTGATATGGTAGATGAAAGACATATAGAATTATAGAACAGCATTGGTATAATCAGAGAAGAACCTATGAATTATAAGAATTATATTCTCATAAGGGATAAAGCAAAAAGTAATGATTAAAAAGAGGAGATGGGAACAAGTAATCTCATAGCAATTATAGAAGAGGAATATAAAATTCCGATCTTGAAACTGATTGAGATAAAATTCCTATCCAGTCTTCTGGAACTTAAACATATTTTTAAAAATCTGATTTTAATATCTTCTAATCATATTTTCAACATCTAATACCCTGACATGTAACTACCCTAAAAGGCTATATGGCTGGCAATAACCCTTGCTCAAATCTGCCATGTGTTTTTAGTGATAAGTAGAACTCATTTTAAATCCATGCTTTGTCACTTGCTAGATGTATGACTTTAAGCATATCATTTCACTTTTGTACTTTTCATTCTCCCCTGATCTTTTGTTTAATCTGTCTGGTCTCTCAAGGCTGGTGGAAGATCAGTATTGATATACAAAGAATACCTAGCATGTAGTGTATGTTCAATGCATTCACTTTCTCCTTTAATTATCACTGTCAGAAGTACCTATCTGGCTTAAGAGGAAAATAAGTGTTTGATTTTTCCTAAGTAGTATCAAACCTGCAGATATAAGTATCTGTACTTAAATTGAACTTTGTGCATATATGGTATATAAGTTAGAGTACTTCATCAACTTATACAACTGTGCAGCTAGGTATTTAGGATACATCTACAAGAAATCATGAAAATCACTTCAACTTAAATAGATCTATTAAATTGCTCAGTGATTTTGGTGCCTTACCACAGAAAATAAAAATGATAATTTTAAAGCCTCAACAATTTCCAGCTTGATGTAAAAATATTACTTCTTAGAAATGAAAGAATGTATTTAATGAGTAAGCCAAGGATCACAATCTAATATTTATATGAACAAATAATTCATGCTTAAATAGAATGCATAGTATAAAAAGTGTATAGGAAGTCAGTGGGATAAAATAAGGAAAACTGAAATTCTACGATTTAAAAAAAAATTTAAAATATTTATTCCCTTTTTTGCCCTTGTTTTATTGTTGTAGTTATTGATGTCATCGTTGTTGAATAGGACAGAGAGTAACTGAGAGAGGAGAGGAAGACAGAGAGGGGGAGAGAAAGATAGACACCTGCAGACCTGCTTCACTGCCTGTGACTCCCCTGCAATTGGGGAGCAGGGGCTCAAACAGAGATCCTTACGCGGGTTCTTGAGCTTTGCTGCATGTATGCTTACCCCACTGTGCTACCACCCAACTCCCTGAAATTCTAGGATTTTATGAAGGAAAATCATATGCATATCTACCTTTATATGCATATATATCAATATTAATATATATAATATGCATAAATTTCTTTCCTAGACATGTCTACCAGAATAGTATGCTTAAAAAGTATCCTTGTAGGATAGATAGTATTATAGTTAGCACAATGTACAATATTATACATGTGGATATTTCTAAAGTACAGATAACTTCTAATATTAACCTACTTTGTTATTGACATTCCATATTCTTTTTTTTAAAAATTTTTTTTAATTTTTATTTATTTATTCCCTTTTGTTGCCCTTGTTGTTTTATTGTTGTAGTTATTATTGTTGTTGTCATTGTTGTTGGATAGGACAGAAAGAAATGGAGAGAGGAGGGGAAGACAGAGAGGAGGAGAGAAAGATAGACACCTGCAGACCTGCTTCACCGCCTGTGAAGCCACTCCCCTGCAGGTGGGGAGCCGGGGTTCGAACCGGGATCCTTATGCCGGTCCTTGTGCTTTGTCCATATTCTTTTTAAAAGTATTTATTTTATTTGAGAGAGAGAGAAAAAAAGATAAAGACATAGAGAGAGTAGAGAGAGAGAGACTACAGTACTGCTTAGTTATGACTTATAATAGTGTTGGAGATTGAACCTGGACCTTGGAACCTCAGGCATGAAAATCCTTTTGCAGAACGATTATGTTGTTTTCCCAGCTCCACTGCATATTCTCTTTAATGTTATATTTAGCACAGTTTTATAAATACATTTATGAAACCGTTATCAAACATTTTACATTTATTTATAAAACATTTTATAGTATTATGAAGACCTATTTCAGTAGCAAGTTATGACTGCAAAGTCTGTCTACCACAACTCATCAGTGTTCTTTGAATGCAAATGTTTAATTAATACAAGAAAAATTTCTCTTGCTTTGACAATACTCATTAACACTGCAACTTGAGGAAGTTTATCAAGTACCATCTGGGTTTAGTTGACTTGTTCTTGTGGGTGTGACTTACACGGAGATATGTTTGTGAAACTATATACCTTAAATCTCATTGTTTTGAAAATCATAGTTACTTCACTGGTAATAAAATTACAAATATATGAGCTGAAAACATGTAATAAAGAACAAATCATACTCATCTGAGAGGATGGACAGTACATCAAAACTAGCTAGAGAAAAGTCAAGTGATTGGTAAGAGTGGAGGTTGTGATAATGTTGATCATTTGATAAGAATGAACAGATTAAGAAGAGAAAGTTGTTCCTGGGAACAGTTCTTTGCCGTCTTAGAGTTTAAAAAGACAATATATATCATTATAACCAAGTTATTTAGGAGCTTGGTTTACCTGAAAATTCCATGGTTAGGATTTACCATACTTGACCTTACCATGATTTATGTCATTTAATGCTATCTATAATAACTATATCTTAATAACTATAACTATATCTTAGATACTGACAGGACCAGATAATTCTGATATATCTGGTGTAAGGTTGTAGGTAATCTAGTATTTGAAAAACAAAAAACATCTTTTTAGAAATATTTTAACAATTTAAGCCCAGTGTTTTAATTCAATGAGTTTACAAATTTGAAACATTAAGTGATTAGACTAAAGGAATATATACTCAGAACTGAAAGATAGACAATTAAAGAACTTCAGGTATTCAATATATTTTTCATCTGACATACTGAATAAATAGTGATTTATAAGATTATAAGTTAATAGGTATATAGTTTAACACTGTTCCAACCACCAAAAGTCTCTGTCCCCACCCCACCTCCCTATGTTGGACTTGATAATCCACTACCCCCCTAGATTCTTTCACTTTGGTGTAATACTCCAAACAGTCCAAGCTCTGTTTGGTGTTTCCCTTTATATTCCCATTTCTCAAATTCTGTATAAATTTCATTATAAAGTATTGTGGGCCTTTCCATGACTTTGTCCTTGCTATAAAGTAGCAATGGTAAGGACTGCCTCACTCTCCAAGGGAAGGCTGGGTTATCTGACTATGCCAACTGAGGAAGACTGGACCTGAAATGAACAACCTAGAATGTTTCTAACTGTGACTATGGACTACGAATTCAGACTGACAGAGACTCAGAGGTCACATAGGCTCCTGTGCTAAATATGAGTATATATATATATGGTCTAGGTTAGATCATGGAGTAAACAGTGAATTTTATTTATATATTTCCTTCAAGCTTGGGAGCTACTCTCTACCCTAACTCAACTTTCTAGCCTTAGCCTAAACTCTGACACCATCTTCCTGGACAATATTTTTAGTCCACCTGTATTTTAGTTGTCAAGCTAAGGCAACAATTATTAAAGACATAGGCCCCTAGAAACATACCTAAAATAGACTTCCTAGATTCTTTCCACCCTGAAATCCCTATTCTCATCTGCTCTATTCCTACCTTTTGGTTCTTGTTCATTAATCATTTTGTCCTGCTTATATCTTACCACTGTTCTGCCACCAAGTTGCAGATGCTACTAAGATTCCATCCTGACTTCCCTGGGCAGATGACCTTACCAATGTACCCCAAGAGCCTCACTTCTCCAGAGTCTTATCCCACTAGGGAAAGATAAAAACAGTCTGAGGGTATGAATTGACCTGCCAATGCCCATGTCCTTAGATAAGCAATTACAGAAGCCAGAATTCCCACTTTCTTCACCCCATAAAGAATTTCAGTTCATGACCTCCAGACAGGGAGAAATGTTAGGGGAAGATAACTGAGGGCTCTGAACTTCAGTGTCATCAGAACCCAGAGAGAGCAAAGGAAAAAAGGAAGGACATTCTGGAGTATTAATAGGTATAGGTGTGACAAAGAAAAGAGAAGAAAAGAAAAGAAGGCAGGGACATAGGGGAAAATTAACAAAAATACATGTATATAGATAGTTATAGAAGTAATAGTTAACATAAATTTGACCTTGGGAGAACTACTGCAGTTCCCAATAGAGAAGATAGGGACACTGAACTCTGGTGGTGGGAATGGTGTGAAATTATACCCTATAATTTTGTAAATCAATATTAAATTACTAATAAAATTAAAATATGTAAATAAATAAATAAAATTAAAACGAGGAAAAATTCCTATGAGTTATACGTAGTAAGCCTTTAACAATGGTATAAAAATCACTAATTTGAGTGTTGTAAATATAAAAACAAAAATAGAGAAGAATTTATGGAACATATACTTAGTGCAGAACTACTCAGAAGTTAAAAAAAAAGATACTATAATATGTCCTTTGGGATTTAATGGATGGAACTGGTAGAAATTATGCTTATTAAAGTAAGTGAAATACTACTAAGGGTTTATTTCACTCATGCAGAATTTAGAAAATCAAAACATGAACTTTAAAAAAGAAAAACAATGTATATATAGTATATATAATATATGTAGTGTATATAATATATATAGTATATGTAGTATATATAATATATATAGTATATATAGTATATATAGTATATATAGTATATATAGTATATATAGTATATATGGTATATATGGTATATATGGTATATATGGTATACATGGTATACATGGTATATATATAGTATATATAGTATATATAGTATATATGGTATACATGGTATACATGGTATACATGGTATACATAGTATACATAGTATACATAGTATACATAGTATACATAGTATACATAGTATACATAGTATATATAGTATATATAGTATATATAGTATATATAGTATATATAGTATATATAGTATATATAGTATATATAGTATATATAGTCAACCCATATTTATGATCCTGGGAGAACTATTGTTATTACCCCTGGAGTACAGAACATTGGTCTTAGAAGTGATTACATGTTTTTTTTTTTTCTCTCCTTTGCCTCCAGGGTTATTGCTAGGGCTCAACTCACTGTTCTTGGAGGCTATTTTTTTTTTCACTTTTGTTGACTTTGTTGTTCATCTTGTTGCTGTTGATAGGACAGAGAGAAATCGAGAGGAGAGGAAGACAGAGAGGAGGAAAGAAAGACACCTGCAGGCCTGCTTCACTGTTTGTGAAAGGAACTCCCTGTAGATGGGGAGCGGGGCCTCTAGCAGGGATCCTAGAGCCAGTCCTTCCGCTTCGTGCCATGTACACCTAACTACCTACACCCCTGTTATCTTATAGTTCTATAGATCACTACTAAACACAGACACACACACACACACACACACACACAATTAGAGCAACTGTTCACCACGCTTCTTTCATTTAATCATCATATATGTGTACTCTCTCAGACAGTGTGTTCCAGAGCCAATAGCATCAGTACCACCTAAAGTTTTCATAAATGTACTTCTCAACAACTAACAATAAGTACTGAATCAAACACAGTGGGGACACAGACCTGTAATCTGTGTTTTAATTAGAACTTTTAAAAACCTTTGTTTAATGTCACTGAAAACTGTTCTGATGCCGAATATAGATGACAAACAAAAATTAAAGTGACAGGGAAATTATTGATAAATTTTGTTAATACTTTGCTTTTCTCTGTGACACAAAACACTTGGTATTTGTGTAATGTTTCCTGATACTTGGAGTTTTGCTTTATTTTTTTTTAATTTACCTACCAGGAAATAATGAGATATTTACTTATTAATTCGCTCACTTACACAAACATTCATCCACCAAATAATTGTGGAATGTTTACATTAGGCACTGTTCCAAGAATATAAATGCAAAAGAAAAAAATCAAGCAAAATCTTTGCTCTTTTGGAGTTTTAAAATCAAAGTGTAATCTCAGAGCATAAATAGTTAACAACAGAAAATAAACAAAAAAAAATGCACAAAAGAAGGGCCAGGAGGTGGTGCACCTGGTTAAGTGCACACATTACAGTTCATAAGGAACCAGGTTCAAGTCCCTGATTCCCACCTGCTGGGGTGCGGGGAAGGGAAAATTCACAAATGGTGAAGCAGGGCTGCCGGTGTTTCTCTATCTCTGTCTCTCTCTCCCTCCTCCTCCATCTCAATTGCTCTCTGTTTCTGTCCAGTAAAAATGTTGGGACCAGGTGGTAGCACAGTGGTTTAAAACCACATGGCACAAAGCTCAAGGACCCTAGTAAGGATTCCGGTTCCATCCCCACCTCCCCTGCCACTCCCCACCTGCAGGGGGGTTGCTTCATAGGTGGTGAAGCAAGTCTTCAGGTGTCTATCTTTCTCTCCTCCTCTCTGTCTTCCCCTCCTTTCTCGGTTTCTCTCTGTCCTATCCAACATCAACAACAGCAATGGCAAAATAACAATAACAGCAACAAGGGCAACAAAATGGGGGGAAAATACCTCAAGGAACAGTGGATTTGTAGTGCAAGCATCAAGCCCCAACAATAATCTTGGAGGCAAAAAAAAAAAAATGTATGAAAGAAAACAGAACATCTGTATATGCAGGGAGAAACCCAATTTTAGAGTCAGGAGGTACTTCTGTGAAGCACTATTTAAGCTCATTTGAAAGATGAGCAGCCATTAAGCATGGAGAAAGAACAGCCTGAGAAAGGACCTTGAGAGAAGGAAAATCGCAGTGTGCTTAAGAATGGCTGCAGTGCAGGAACAAAAAAAGGAATCTTTCTGGCTTTAGACTGAAACCTTATAGGTGAATAGACACTGGAACAGGGATTGTCCACATGAGAAAAGAAAAATTCTGATTCTATTCAAGTTGATCAACCTGATTTTGTGTGGTTCACTTCCTAACAAAGTCCCAAAACCTAGATATAGACCAGGTCCCATGAGATAGGGCATATATTTACATGTATCCATTAACTAGGGCAAAATATATACCTGAAAGCAAAATTGCACAATAGTCTCCAGTGAGTCAGTATATGCAGCAAGCAAGTAGAAATACCTAAAAAGACACCATAAAGTTCATAATGAAATAGTGTCTACTTAGACTTAGATGCCCTCCTTACCTACTCCCTATTATATTTCCCTCACTCACTCCAAAGCTAGTGTTATCAAAGTAAGGACTATAAAAGCTGAATAAGGGCAAGAGATTGGCATATTTTAATGATGACTCTTTAGTCATTGTCAGGTCACTCCCATCAGCTGGGGCCCTAGTTGGGGAGTCCTGAGATTCCCAAACAGACATGAAGGGCCTAGACCTCGAATAAATCCTTCTCTCCATTGTTACCAGTCATCTCTATCAGGGACAACAAAATAGAACCCTTTGTGGGCCCCCATACAACCTTTCTCTCAACATGGATCAACAACTGTAGAGAACATTCCATCTTATGAAGGGAGGCTGGGCAACATACTCTTATCTTCCACCTGAGGAAGATGGGTTCTGAAATTGAGGAAGCTTGGAATGTTCTTATTCTTGACCACAGATTGTGAGCTCAAGTCTACAAGGATGCAGAAGCTACATAGGCACCTAAGCTGAATATTGGCTCTGGATTAGATCAAATTGGTGGGGTTTACAGTCAACAATATTTGTATACCTCTCCTATACTTGGGAACTACTCTCTTCTTTGATCCAGCTTTCTGGTTCTTTTTCCAGCCATGACATAATCTCCCCAGACAATAACTTGGATCCACCTGTATATCAGATGTCAGGCTCAGAAAAAAAAAAAAAAAACTAGTATAGCCATGGATCTTTTGGAATATAACTAAAATTGGCCTACTAGCTATCTATAAAACAGGGACTCTCAAATCTTTATCTGTAGTATTCCAGCCTTTAGGTTCATGATTAGTCAACAATTTGGCCTTATATGTTAACTTTTCTTTCAGCCACATGTTAACACGATGCCAACAGTATTTCCCTGGGCAGACAACCCCACTAACGTGTCCTGGAGCCCTGCTTCCCTAGATCCCTGCCCCACTAGGGAAAGAGAGAGACAGGCTAGGAGTATGGATTGACCTTCCAATGCCCATGTTATTAGGGGAAGCAATTACAGAAGTCAGACCTTCCACCTTCTGCACCCAATAATGTCCCTTGGTCCATGTTCCCCGAGAGATAAAGAATAGGGAAGATACTAGGGGAGGGTATGGGATATGGGGTTCTGGTGGTGGGAACTGTGTGGAGTTGTACCCCTCTTATCTAATAGTTTTTGTCAGTGTTTCCTTTTTATAAATAAAAAATTTAAAAAATGAAGTAACATTAGCAGAAGCAAGAAGTCAATATGGAGGAGACTATTGCAATAGTACATGTGTTTAAGAACTAGACAACAGCACAGTGAGGAGACAGGACTGATGGGTGAATGCAATGGTTTACAAAGCAAACATCACTGCTAGAGCAAGCTGTCAGTTACTAGAATGGCTTTCAGATTGTTTGAACTCAGAGATGTGCCTCCTAAATTTGACATCTGCCTAAAGAGGAGTGTTTGCCTATCTGGTATCCTTTCAATGACCTTAGAAAGGTTCTTATTCAGAAGTTTGGCTTTTTTTCCCTGTGTCACTAATACAAACTTAATTCTTATTTTATTTTTCCTAACTGTCCCCATCTTACTGTTCTTTAAACTTTAAATTTCCTGGGGATTTGTGTCTCTGAACTGCCTTTGAGAATGCTGAGCACATCAGTTCCTCCTGACAGAGGCAGGTTGCAGTGTACCATGGTTACAGTGTTAAATTCTGTGACATGACCTTGGTTTCCCTCTGACCCAGGTCATGACAGGAAGGTGATATGACTGACACATCTTACCCCACACATGGCCTCTGGTGACTAGAGGTTGACACCTTAACCAGCCCTCCCCCCAGGGTGCCCAGTCTTCTCTCCCCACAGAGCTGACAGCACACTGGCAGTCCTGACAAATGACTCACATATAGCCACATAAAATCACTTCAATTGTCTCCTTTTTGAAATCTCAGAGATTAGCTTCTCCACCTCCAGTTTTTTTTGACAGCTTCACTCCAGCAGAGCATTATGTTAAAAAACACACACACCTATTTTTTTCAGAGTGGATCTGGCACAATTAGAGTTCAATTTTCAGAGCAGATGTTGATCTGCTATGTTGATGTGTTTAGATCCATGCTTCTTCAAAACAGACCTGCACAGTAGGGGTGAGACCAATCATCTTATAGACTCTTCCTGGGGCAAGGGTGAAACTGTCTCTACTTCTGCATTCTCTTACTTCCATTTGATTGTGTGGTGCCAATCACACATGCAATAAGTCACTCAAGTCAGAAATCAAGTGCCAAGTGAGATTCCTCCCCCACTTTTATCCCTTCTTAGCCTTCACTCTACACATTTTCATTTTGTTTTTGCTTTGACATCTCACCAATGCTCAGTGTCATGACCCTGGATAACACTATCATCATCCTGTTTTAGAATGCTGAAAAAAATTATTCTGTCAGTCTCCCTGTCTTCTGTTCTGTCCTTTCTAAAATGACTCCCTAATTAATTGTTCTCAAATGCATATGAATTCATCTGCATTCATTATTTTCTATCCTTTGTTAGCTTCTCACTGACGTTGACATGAAGAATTCATCTTGGAACTCAAGGCTGTTTGAAACTGGTTCTTGTGTCCATCTACCTGAATCCTAATATGCTCCCTAAATACCAAGTTACTTAGAGCTCTACCCATAAAGTCTACTTTTGATTACCAATTTTGCTAAAGCTTATTCTTATCTGGAAGTTTTGGTTTTGACTCTTTATGTCACTACCACTTCCTCATCTTGTAGGACTCATTTACAAGTATTCTGTCAGGACAAACTGTGACTTAATCCTTCTGAGATCTCTTCTTGAGCTTCAAAGATTCTTCCCCTTTCTCTGCTCTGCCATGAAGCTCACTAACATATTAGTCATTTTACAGGTCTTCTGTCCCATGGAACTGTGAGCTTCTTAAGGAGAGGGATGATGTCAAAAACAACTATAACCACCTATAATTATGGTGACTGAATTGAATATTGAACTTCTCCTTTACAATTACAGTTTAGCCCTAATAGCAATTAGAGTGTGAATCCTGGTCAACTCATGTTCAATTCCTAGTGATAGAAATAAAATTCTTTACAGATTTGTTGAGAAGGTTAAATGGGGTAAGAAATGGCCAAAACTAGAAAAGTCATGGAATCTTTGGAATACACCTAAAATAGGCCTGCTAGCTCTTCCAAAAATGGAGACCTCAAATCTTCATTTGAAATATTCTAGCGTTTAGGTTCATGATTAGTCAACAATTTGTTCAGCTTCATGTCTTAACTCTTTTTCAGCTATCAAGATCCAGATGCTTAAATGATGCCAACAGGACTTCCTTGGGCAGACAACTTCACCAATGTGTCCTGGAGCTCTGCTGCCCCAGAGCTCTGCCCCATTAGGGAAAGAGAGAGACAGTCTGGGAGAATGGATTGACCTGTCAATGTCCATGTTCATCTGGGAAGCATGTACAGAAGCCAGACCTTCCACATTCTGCATCCCAAAATGACCCTGAGCCCATACTCTCAGAGGAATAAATAATAGGAAAGCTATCAGTGGAGGGGATGGGATATGGAGTTCTGGTGGTGGGAATGGTACCCCTCTTATCTTATGGTCTTGTCAGTGTTTCCATTTTATAAATAAAAGGTTAAAAATGAAAGAAATGCAAAATTCTAATAAGGTAAAGAGTCAAAACAAGGACTTCCAGTTAAGAATAAACTTCAGCAACATTGTGAAGAAAACCAAGACTTTATGGGTACACCTCTAAGTAACTTGGCATCTTTCCCAGGGAAACATTTTCACTTCTTAAATTTCTCTTAATTTCAGAGATATACACAGGCAGAAAGAAGTAGAAGCACACAGGATCATAACTCCCCTTCCTACAAAGGGAATTTCATATGGTACTGAGGCTCAAAACCAAGTAGTGCACATGACAAGGTGTGTACCTTATAGAATAAACTAATAATGGTGGGGAGGAGAAAAACCTTTTAATCTATTTCAGTGATAAAAAACTAGTTCTCAGGGATGTTGAACAACTTGTTTTTTGTTATAATACAGCACATGGTAGTGCTATACCTGTATACATGCCATGTAAATCTACCAGGAATTGGGGATAGGGTAGTGACGCAGTAGGTTAAGCACATGTGGCGCAAAGCGCAAGGACGCCTAGGGATCCTGGTTGGAGACCCCAGCTCCCCACCTGCAGGGGAGTTGCTTCACAGGCAGTGAAGCAGGTCTGCAGGTGTCTGTCTTTCTCTCCCCCCTCTGTCTTCCCATCCTTTCTCCATTTCTCTCTGTCTTATCCAACAACGAACAACATCAACAATGGCAATAATGATAACCACAGCGAGGCTACAACAACAAGGGCAACAAAAGGGGGAAAAATGGCCTCCAGGAGCACTGGATTCATGGTGCAGGCACGGAGCCCAGCAATAACCCTGGAGGGAAAAAAAATCTACCAGGAATTGGATACAAAGTGGTCTATATCTGGGAAGTATAGCTGTAGGGGTAGGCAAAAGAAGAACAGGAGAAGCATTCCAGATGAAGCAGGGTATCTGAAAGATTATTTGAACAAAACGGCTATGTCTCTAACATAGCATCAATATGAATAAAGAAAAGAGGCATATAAGTGAAAAATACTAGAACCAAAGAGTTCAGTTTATCTCACAGGGCACATGCCTTACCTTGCACAAAGTCCAGTTCTAGCCTTGGCACCACCTAACGGTGTTATGGTACTAGAGGGGACTCTGGTGCTGTGGTTGTGTTCTCTCTCTCCGTCTCCATATCCCCCCACCACTTTCTGAAAAAATTAATAGCCCAGAACAAGAAAGTTTTACAGGGGAAAAAATTCTGGCTGGAGAGAAAAGAGGGGGGGGAGAGAGAGGGAGAGACAGAGAAAGACAGAGATATAGAGAGATAGAGAGAGAGAAAAGAAGAAGGAAGAGGAGAAAGAGAAGAAGGAGAATGATGAAGAAGGAGGAGGAGGAGAAAGAGGAGGAGGAGAAAGAGGAGGAGGATGAGAAGAAGAAGGAGAAGATGAAATTCAGTCCTACTCTGGACATATGTCGGCCTGTTGCTCTAGTAGAGTTACTATGTTTTAGCTTTCTATCTGCATGATGGGGGAAACAAAATCTCTAAAACCCTTACATTATTGTGAAGATACAATATAAAATGGAAATTACTAAGAAAATCCCCAAATAGCAATGGTTCAGTATTTTGTAACTATTTATTACACCATTATTCCAATTATACATTTCTGTGGGAGAAGTTTCTCCAAAGCTTAACACTATAAATTAAGATTTTACTTTATGTGTCAGGGTTCCAGGAAAAGCTCAGCTGGAAATTTTGTCCCTGACCATGTGACTCTGCATGGGATTCACTGCTTGATTTTTTTTTTTTCCTGGCACCTAATTTGGGAAGGTTCTTCTGGTGGAAAGACTGTTGAAAGTCAGTTGGATATTTATTTTAGACTGTTTTCAAGAATACTTACACAGACAGGTAAACAGAGGTTTTTCCACATATGGTTTGGGCTTTTCTACAGTGGGTTTCTCTCAGAGAAAAGAGATTCAAACAGAAGCCAAAATACTTTTATAAGCTAATCTCAGAAGTTGCCAAAAGTCACATCTGACATATTCTTTCAGCCAAATAAGTTGTTTGCACCAGCCCAGATTCCAAGCAAGATAATTAAACTTCAACTTTCAACAGGAGTAATACAAAGGATTTGAACCATCTACCATATAACTGGTGATGCTGGATTAATATAGTATTCAGAAGTAATAGTGAATATGACAGTGATAATGAACATACACAATAACCTTGGAAAAGGAATAGCTGGATGAAATGGAGCTGCTGAGAAACTGCTGTCTCAGTGAGATCAAATAGAAGAGAGAACACTATTCCAACCTTTCTGCCACATCTCACAAAGCCAGTGAGAACTAAGCAAGTGGATTTCCCAGCCCCAGGTGGCGTGCAGATAAACCCAGAACTCAGGGGCTGTACTCTCTGAAGAGGAGTGAGAATGCCATGAGCATCTGTGCAATTTCTTCTGAATTACCCAAAATGAAGCAGCTTGCTCTCCCCTGCCTCTTTCTGTCTGGTACATGATGGAGGTCACACAGAGTTATTTTTCCAAACTGTTGAGTTAAAAGGATAAAAGGTCTCAGCTATCTTGGCCATCACAAGCTGGAGTTACCCAGGAGGAATAAGGCGGGAGACATAAAGAGGACACAGCAAAGTGGATGTTGTACATGAAAGACACTTTCTAGGACAATGTAGTTCACATTTCTTCTCCTTACTGACTGTGTCCAATTTTTTTAGGACTGTGTGAATTTTTGTCACTACAAGATATATATGGCCTCTTTTCTCAGTTCATTGATCTGGTTTTTTTTTAAAAAAGTATATCTCTTTAAGGTTGACCTGTTATTACTTGTTAATTCTATTAATGTTTCTGTTAAAATAAACTATAACCTGAGAAGACCTAAATAATATAATTTTTTCTATTGTTCTTTTGATCTTATAGTACCTGACACCAATAACACATAAAATCTTCACATAAAAGTTCATTTGAGACATACTTTGTTAGACAAACACACACACACATACACACACACATGCACATATTCCCTTAATTGCCTAGAACAATCATGAATTTCTCCTGTGGTCCAGGTTGGTAATTATCAATCATATGCACATGCACACTTAATCCTCAAATATGTACATTTTTATGACAAGTCATCATTAATCCACTAACATACATGAAATATTCCTCATAAAGACATACTATTCATAACAATACAAGCACATAGTAACACACTGAATTTCCCTGCTCCCTGCAAACACACACAGATTTTCAGTTGCCTTAAAATTATCACATACATACAAAAGTGGATACTTACTCACTCACTGTAGTGTACCAGTGCCCTCAAATTCTGAACACTCATTTTCAAATTCTTGTTGAACTATTCTTCCCACACTAAATGCACACATCCTTTCAGGAAGACACACTCATGGACTATAAGACAGAAATCTGGGGAAATAATGTGCAAAGAAAAATTAATATAAAATTTTTAAATTGTTATAAAACACTTATTCAATATTTACTACACACATGAAATCAACCAAAATGTTGTCAACATTTTATTGAGACACATGCATACTTGAGCTCAAAAGAATCACTTCTACATATGCATAATTACAGGCAAACTTAAGCATGTACTTTAATAGGTAGGATCAAACATGTAGGATCAAACATTTATTGTCAAATGTGAAACCATGAAAAACACATAACAAATCACATCCATGAGTAACCAGACACACATACACACACACTTCTGTTATTATTATTATTATTATTATTATTTCTTTATTGGGGGATTAGTGTTTTACAGACACACACTTCTTTTTTTTAATTTTTTATTTAAGAAAGGATTAGTGAACAAAAACATAAGGTAGGAGGGGTACAACTCCACACAATTCCCACCACCCAATCCCCATAACCCACCCCCTCCCATGGTAGCTTTCCCATTCTCTAGCCCTCTGGGAGCATGGACCCAGGGTCGTTGAGGGTTGCAGAAGGTAGAAGGTCTGGCTTCTGTAATTGCTTCCCCGCTGAACATGGGCGTTGACTGGTCGGTCCATACTCCCAGTCTGCCTCTCTCTTTCCCTAGTAAGTTGTGTCTCTGGGGAAGCTGAGCTCCAGGACACATTGGTGGGGTCTTCAATCCAGGGAAGCCTAGCCAGCATCCTGGTGGCATCTGGAACCTGGTGATTGAAAAGAGAGTTAACATATGAAGCCAAACAATTTGTTGAGCAATCATGGATCCCAAGCTTGGAATAGTGGAGAGGAAGTGTTAGGGAGGTACTCACTGCAAACTCTAGTGTACTTCTGCTTTCAGGTATATATTTTGCAGTAGTTTATGGATACGTGTGAACATAAGCTCTCTCTCACAGAAACTGGTGTATATCTAGGTTATGGGACTTTGTTAGAAAGTGAACTACCTGAGATGAAATTAGAGTGTACTATAAAAGGAAAGGTCTCACCCGAGTAATGAAGTTGAAGGGTTGTCATTCCACACGTGAAGTCTCTGGATACAGTCTGAGGTGAAGCATGTTGAGGTGGCAATCGTTGCTTTGGTTAGGTTGTGATCGGCGGATGCAATATTATTTGGTTTGGATTGGGAGATGCATACGGGAAAGTGGGCCCTATCCAAGGGTTCCAGGACTGGGGGAAGTAGGGGCTCTATAGTGAAGATGTGAGGTTCCTGCTGTCTTAGGGTTCAAAAAGACAATCGATAGTTAATATTATCATCACATTATTTGTTAATTGGGTTAACTTTGAAAAGTCCCTTTGTTATGGTTTGCTGTACAGTATCCAGTATCTTGTATATAGCTGTGCTATTGGATGCTTCTAATCTACTTGGTCTAGGCTTTTGAGAGAGTCCGCATATCAAATACATAGCCTATATATTAAAAAGATTCAGTTTGTCTTTTGAGAAACTTTGAGACATACAATTGATTTCCCCTTCTCATATTAATTAACTACTGATTTATAACAGACACACACTTCTAACCAATGTTCACTCCTACCTCAAAAATTGCCCTCTACCTTCTGCAACCCTCAATGACCCTGGGTCCATGCTCCCAGAGGGATAGAGAATGGGAAAGCTATCAGGGGAGGAGATGGGATATGGAGATTGGGTGGTGGGAATTGTGTGGAGTTGTACCCCTCCTACCCTATGGTTTTGTTAATTAATCCTTTCTTAAATAAAAAAAAAATAAAAAAAATAAATAAAATTTTTTTTTTTAAATTGCCCTCTTAATCCCAGAATCTAGACTTCACACTTGGAAAATTCATCTCAGAAATCTTCCCAACACAAATTAATCTTCTTTTTATCCAAACACAGACTTCCTAATGCAGGTAGGCTCTCCTGGGAGAATGCTCTTGAATGCCTCATGGCCCAGAGTCATTCACCTAAGTCACCTACAAAGACTCCAGAAATTATTTTTGTAAACACAGTTGACCTCAACCTACATAGACCAATAGTTTAGAAAATCTCAGAGGATAAAGAATTTCCATATAGCAAGAATAATAATAATAATTGCAGAGTCTTGTGTCAAGGCAAACAATTGAACTAAGAGCTAGGAATTTCAGTTCTTATCTTTGCCATAAATCTGCAGAGATCTGGGAAAAGTCTCAGTCCCTCCTGGTCACCTGGTCACAAAATTAAAATTTTGTACTTGGCAGTGTACTTTATAATATGCCTAAAGTTACAATGTGGTGAGAAGACTTTAGATATATTTCTGAGCAAGAACAGCTAGTAGACACCATATTCTATTTTGTCTATTTAAGGGAACAGTGTACCTTTGCCATATATGAAACCTTGTACAGAATTTGGAATTGTAAAAACTCAACTCAAAACCCTCCTCTGCTCCAAGTTAACTAGAAAAATTATATTTATTAATTTAATACCTAGTATGTCAGGTGCTGTCCTGGGTGCAGAAAAGTCCTGTCTTCCCATATTAGATGGAGAAAAAAGAATCAATCAAGAACATGAATATGTGTGACTTAAATAGTAGAAGAAAGCTTTTCGCAGGTGATTACAAAACCATTTTTTTTTTTAATATAATTTTATTTTATTGGGGACTTAGTGGTTTACAGTGCAGTAGTATTTAATACATGGGTAGAAACTCTCACCTCTCCTTGATAGGTGTCTATGAGAAACAACATGACCCCAATGACCTTCATCATTTTCCCTCCTTTCCCAGAGTCCTTTGCTTTGGTGCTATATAAGATATCCAGTCTGAATTTCATCTTATGTTTTCCTTACTGTCACTAAATCCTAAACTCAAATTGAAAGCATATTACTCATTATTGGCCTTTTTCTTTCTGGCTTGCCTCATTCAGCATAATACCTTCAAATTTTGACAAAGATATTACAAAGATGATGACCTCATCATTTTAATTTTTTTAATTTTAAGTTTTATTTGTAAAAAGGAAACACTGGCAAAAACATAGGTTAAGAGGGGTACCACTCCACATAATTCCCACCACCAGAATTCCATATCCCATCCCCTCCTCTGATAGCTCCCTTATTCTTTATCCTCTGGGAGTATGGACCCAAGGTCATTGTGGGATGCAGAAAGTGGAAGGTCTGGCTTCTGTAACTGCTTCCCCACTGAACATGGGTGTTGACAGGTTGATCCATACTCCCAGCCTGCCTCTCTCTTTCCCTAGTAGGGTAGGGCTCTGGGAAAGCAGAGCTCCGGACACATTGATGGAGTTGTCTGTCCAGGAAAGTCTGGTCGGCATCATGCTAGCATCTGGAACCTGGTGCTCAAAGAAGAGTTAAAATATAAAGAAAAAAAAACAACTCTTACTTTTTAACCGTTAGAGAAACACCCTTTAATCATGCAATAAAACTCACTAATATGAAGATTATAAAAAGTCATGGGACTTAGTGGAGTATATTTAGCAGTTTAAAAAGACTGCAATTTGTCCTTTAGCACTAAGTGGATACAATTGACAATGATTATGATTAGTGAAGTAAGTAATGAAGTGAAGAACAACCATGGGACAATTTCATTCATAAGTATGATACAGAGAATTTGGAAGAATTTTGGTCACTGTCATTAGGTTGTGGGGCACAGAAACTTGATGGTAGGAGTGATATGAAATTATATTCTAATCATTTTATAACCTTACAAATTTCTACTGAAGCTCTAATAAACAAATGAACTATATTAAAGAGAGGAAATGATAAAACATCCTCTCATCTAAGTTAACTGGTCCTCATATTAGCTTTTCAGATGGTAACAGGGACAAATCATAATCATTTCAGACTGAATCATTAAATCATTTGTTGAATAAGCTGTCTTTTCTGCATTTGATGTCTATAGGTATGGAAGCTAATTTATAGACTCTCAATACTATTCTACTGCTCTGTGTGTCTGTTTTGACTCCAGTACCAGACTGTTATGATTGCAGTGGCTCTGTAGTATCAAATTATATTTTTCTATTATATTATACCACATTACCATGATATTTACAAATCTACCCTAGTGTTTGTAATACTATATGCCTTCTTGCTTACACACATCTTTATCTTTATCTCTGAAAAGCTCAAGGCAAGCTCCAAAGCTACTTGTAATTCATCCATATTTTGGCATTGACTGTTTCTCACAGAGCAGAAAGGGATGAATAGTCTATAACAATTCTTGAAGTTGTACCGCATGGTCCAGCAACACTGATATTTAATTGCATTACTTTTATTTACCCTGCCTTGGGTACTTCAACTCCTTGGGTTCTAGCCACGATTAATTGGTGAATCTCCTACTGTCTGCTGATTAGCTGCTTTTGATTAGGACCTAATAACTTCATTTGGTCCCAGGGGGATGAGCAACAAAATTGCTGGCAAACTGCTCAAACTGAATTGCATGCTCCCAATCCCCGGAAGACACCACTTAAACTGTTTATACAACATTCTCCATCTCTAGCTCTCCTTTTTCATTGCCTCTGGGCAGCATAGCACAGATACAGGGAGGAAGAAAGCTTGTGGCTGAATTGACTCCTGACTGTTATAGCAGATGTCGCAAGAAAAAGATCTGGAAGCTGACAGTCTGGCTCTTAGGAGGAAGCCACCCCCTACAGCACTAATTACTACAATGTGCCTGGAGGGGAGGCTTGATGAGGAAGAATTCCCTTAAAGTCTTCTCCTCCTGCACTTGCCTTCTTTAGAAGCATGTTACCTTCTGAGAGTTTTCCAGACTGTTCTCCACAGAGGTTGTACCAATTTACATTCCCACCAGCAATGTAAACGGGTTCCTCTGTCCCCACATCCTCTCCAGCATTTGTTACTGCTGTCCTTTTTGATGTATGCCATTCTTACAGGAGTGAGGTGGTATCTTAGTGTTGTCTTAATTTGCATTTCTCTGACAATCCATATGACCCAGTAATTCCTCTCCTGGGGTTATACCCCAAGGACTCCATAACACCCAACCAAAAAGAGGTGTGTACACCTATGTTCATAGCAGCACAATTCATAATAGCTAAAACCTGGAAGCTACCCAGATGCCCAACAACAGATGAGTGGCTGAGAAAGCTGTGGTATATATACACAATGGAATACTATGCAGCTATCAAGAACAATGAACCCACCTTCTCTGACCCATCTTGGACAGAGCTAGAAGGAATTATGTTAAGTGAACTAAGTCAGAAAGATAAAGATGAGTATGGGATGATCCCACTCATCAACAGAAGTTGAGTAAGAAGATCTGAAAGGGAAACTAAAAGCAGGACCTGATCAAATTGTAAGTAGGGCACCAAAGTAAAAACCCTGTGGTAAGGGGTAGACATGCAGCTTCCTGGGACAGTGGGGGTTGGGAGTGGGCGGGAGGGATGGGTCACAGTCTTTTGGTGGTGGGAATGGTGTTTATGTACACTCCTAGCAAAATGTAGACATATAAATCGGTAGTTAATTAATATGAGGGGGAAATCAATTGTATGTCTCAAAGTTTCTCAAAAGACAAACTGAATCTTTTTAATATATAGGCTATGTATTTGATATGCGGACTCTCTCAAAAGCCTAGACCAAGTAGATTAGAAGCATCCAATAGCACAGCTATATACAAGATACTGGATACTGTACAGCAAACCATAACAAAGGGACTTTTCAAAGTTAACCCAATTAACAAATAATGTGATGATAATATTAACTATCGATTGTCTTTTTGAACCCAAAGACAGCAGGAACCTCACATCTCCACTATAGAGCCCCTACTTCCCCCAGTCCTGGAACCCTTGGATAGGGCCCACTTTCCCGTATGCATCTCCCAATCCAAACCAAATAATATTGCATCCGCCGATCACAACCTAACCAAAGCAACGATTGCCACCTCAACATGCTTCACCTCAGACTGTATCCAGAGACTTCACGTGTGGAATGACAACCCTTCAGCTTCATTACTCGGGTGAGACCTTTCCTTTTATAGTACACTCTAATTTCATCTCAGGTAGTTCACTTTCTAACAAAGTCCCATAACCTAGATATACACCAGTTTCTGTGTGAGAGAGCTTATGTTCACACGTATCCATAAACTACTGCAAAATATATACCTGAAAGCAGAAGTACACTAGAGTTTGCAGTGAGTACCTCCCTAACACTTCCTCTCCACTATTCCAAGCTTGGGATCCATGATTGCTCAACAAATTGTTTGGCTTCATATGTTAACTCTCTTTTCAATCACCAGGTTCCAGATGCCACCAGGATTCTGGCTAGGCTTCCCTGGATTGAAGACCCCACCATTGTGTCCTGGAGCTCAGCTTCCCCAGAGACACACCTTACTAGGGAAAGAGAGAGGCAGACTGGGAGTATGGACCAACCAGTCAACACCCATGTTCAGTGGGGAAGCAACTACAGAAGCCAGACCTTCTACCTTCTGCAACCCTCAACGACCCTGGGTCCATGCTCCCAGAGGGCTACAAAATGGGAAAGCTATCATGGGAGTGAGTGGGTTATGGGGATTGGGTGGTGGGAATTGTGTGGAGTTGTACCCCTCCTACCTTATGTTTTTGTTCATTAATCCTTTCTTAAATAAAAATTTTTTTAAAAAAGAAGCATGTTACCTGGTTTATATTTTGACTATGAGCACATTGGTGTCCTAAATCTAGAGGTATTGACCCATATCAAAAAATCAGAAAACATACAAAAAATCTTTACCAGGATTAAAATTACCATTCATATCAGTACCATACTGGGGCCAGGTTGAACGCATATGTTACAATGTGCAAGGATCCATGTTTAAACCCCTGGTCCCCACTTGCAGGGAGGAAACTACACAAGCAGTGAAGCAGTGCTTCAGGTGTCTCTCTTTATCTTTCCTTATATCTTTCTTCCTCTCAACTGCTCTCTGTCATAAATAAATAACATATACATAAATAAATAAAATGTCAACACAAACACATATATCCACTATGGTCCTACATGCTGCCTCTGATGTCCACCATGGTCCCTGCCCTTGAGCAAGGTGTTAGAGATGTATAATCTTGACTAATAAAGAAGAACTCTGTAGAATAGATGTTTCACAGTTAGATTCCAAGGCATAAGGATCCACCCCAGAAGATAATTTCATAGTTCAACATTTCATTGTACATATCTATTCACTTATAAAATACAATAGTTTAACAAATACTTATTTAGCACTCAGTATGAAGTAAATCAGAGAAATATAGTTGATTAAAATTTCACCCTTGGTCTCTCAGAGTCTCTCTCTCTCTCTCTCTCTATATATATATATATATATATATATATATATCTTATAATACTTTGGTTGACAAGTCAATACATTAGAATAACTGTCTGGGACATCATTGGTGGTATCTACAATTTGATGAAGATATGTGATATATTAAAATACACTAAAATAAATGCCATAAAGAGTGAGGTAATTTTTCCTTCTGTGGCTCCTCAGGTATACATCTCAGAGCCACTTACTAATAACAATCACTTGTGTTT
The DNA here is from genome assembly GCF_950295315.1 of Erinaceus europaeus. Taxonomy (NCBI): domain Eukaryota; kingdom Metazoa; phylum Chordata; class Mammalia; order Eulipotyphla; family Erinaceidae; genus Erinaceus; species Erinaceus europaeus. Next base: position 87,533,888 of record NC_080171.1, on the reverse strand, counting down.
GACACAAACACTTTGTATCCATATGCACACATTTTTAAATAAAAAATAAAGTTGAGAGAAAAAAATCAAAACATAACAAAACCTTGTCCAAAGTCTGAGGTGAATGTGACAATGACAGAGGCTATGGTTTCTGTACTGTCAATTCAATACTTATCTCTAAGATAACAAATGGCTTTGTTTGGTTCAAGAGACTGGACTAGTGATATCAAGATTAGTCAATGTAAGTTCACTATTAAACAATACAGAGCGAGAGAGAGAGAGAGAATAGACTCTCTGAAAGTAGGAGACACCTCACAGTGCTTTAAGAGTTTCTTGATATTAGAAACAGCATCCACAAAAATAACTAGAAGGTGGTCTGCAGATCATGTCAATTTAGCCAGACACCAAACTACCTTCAATTCCTGACATCTAGCTTTACCTCATCTTGGTTTGTGCACCAGTAGCTGACTCAGACCACACCTGTTGCTTGTTTTTCCCTTCAACAATAGATCATAGTGTTCTGTTCATGACACCTACATGTCTCAAAATTTCAGCCCCTTTGTAAATGTTGTGTTTTTTGACTCTGACACCTCACAAAGACCCTTTAAGTCACAGAAATAGACATTATATAGAGGGCAGCCCTGCAGTAAGGGGCAGCATAACAAAAGCATGAGCTCTGAAGACACATTAACCTAGTCAGTAAATTCAATTTTGCAGTTACAGCTGATAAGTGTCAGGCAAATAACAGAGCTTCCATAAAAATATATATTGTATAAATACAAAGTTACCATAGATACTTTTAATTTTGTTATAATGTGTTAATGAGAAATATGTAGTGGCTTCATGTATAGTGGATACTCCATAAATAGTAAATAGTATAATTTGTAATATCTGTTTCATGACATAAGCTCATGAACCAAGAACTATGAATCTTAGTAGATTTCTCTGTGTTCAGCACTGAATATCATGTCTGGCATCAGTATATATCCACAAAATGCTGAGTAATTATCCACTAAAAGGAAGAGTAAATTAAACAAGTGAGCAGATAAATGTTCCTTGTTGTTGGCTCAAAATGAACAAAAATGAAAAGTCTTGACAGTGGTGTTGAAAAAGGACAGAAGTCATTTCAAGTTAAAGAGAAGGTTTCAAGCAAGATCCAGTTAATGAGAGGGGTGCCAAGACATTTTAGAAATCAATGCATTTAGAATAGAAATTCCACACTGTTTATGAATGAGATGTTATCTATGAAAGTATTCCAGAGAGAGAAGGTTCTCAATATATGTTTGATATTTATACTGAAAATAAACATACACCAAACCAATGGGAAAATTTATGAGATGAATACAGCAACTTTTTAGAATTCATGCACACTTTTATGCTTGAAAACTATAAAAAGGAGTTCATTATCTCCTGGGACCCTCAAGAGACAGAATCAATGTTCAAGGCAAATAAATACACAGGGACCACACATCTCAGTAGTGTTCAGGGTAACAGAAGAATTGAAACTAACCAAGAAATGAGCTTGACATTCTGTTTTTTTTACATTCTTAAACATCCTATAGCTTGATTGCCATATCTTTACCTCTCCTTCGCTGTATAACTTAAGCAAATTGAGGTGGCAACAAATTGATGAAATGTACCAAATTATGTTTTATTCACTGTGCTGAATTAAAGTCTCTCCCCAACAAATGAAACTAGGGGACTTCAACCAGGCACTCCCTTGGGGAATTAGTGATGTGCTCTTAGCAAATTAGAGGTAGAACACTGGTATTTTTGTGATGCTTTGAGACAGGTGGGTGTGGGAAATGAGAATCACATGAATAAAAGAAGATAGACAGAACTGAGCAAAAATAAAAACTGACTTTTGGTAACTTCCTGCTATAATTCTATCATGGCATGTATTCTTCAATATCTATAACTACCCCAGTAACTTATGGAACATTCGCCAAATACCAGAGATGTACTCAACACTTTACACACATTATCTAATTTAATATCTATTATTTCCCTACATGAATACATTATCACCTTCAGGTAAGAGATAAGGAAATTTTCAAATCAGAGAGACCAGTTATTTGCCCGGAGTCACATGCAAACTGATGACAAATTTAGATTCTAACACAGCCTTCTATAATTCCAAAGCCCATGTTCTTAGCTTTACACCTAGCTTACTTTCACTATAAAATCTGGTTTAAGGTCTTACTCTAGGCTAGAGTGAAGCTGTTTGCTCAATGTGGAAACAGACTATAGTGAATAATTTTATGTGTGTTTATATCTAGTTTGTAATCCAGAAAATTTGAGGCACATTCCAAGAACACCTACAGTAAAATAGAAACTTACAAATGCAAGCAAGCTAGTAGAGGCTATGGCAAGGTAAAACAAATATAAAACAATTAATTAATAATAGGAAATGATATCCATTATATAGCAGATAGAGGTTGTAAATTGTGGGCAGCAAAATCAGCTTGAATATTTTTTTCTGCTTTAGTGAAAAGCACAATTGCTTATTTGGGGTATAACATTTACAAATAAAAAAAAGAAATAAAATATGTCAATTCTTCAGAGAATGTATGCTCATAAAATTTATCACCAAATAAAAGGTATAGTCAATGAGTATGCACTGATTCAGGGATCACTGATGTTATAAGGGAGATGAACAAGTAGGGTATGCACAATATTTTGTCGAAGGATAGCTTTAGGGCAGAGCAGTGGCTTCTTTGGTAGAATGCACACATATCAGTGTGCAAGGATCCAGGTTCAAGCCCCCAGTCTCCACCTGCATGGAGAGGTTTCAGGAGTGGACAAACATTATAGCAGGTCAGTCTCTCTCTTTCTCTCTCTCTCTCTCTGTCTCTCTATTCTCTTCTACTGTCTTAATTTCTTTCAGTCTCTATCCAAAATAAAAATAAATAAATAAATAAAATATTTTTAAAGGATAGCCTTAAAATGCAATAAGATGTTCAAACATACAAAATGGTGCTGAGATCACAAATGACCTAATTCAGTCAAGGGCAAGGCAGGGAATAGATCCTGGTGGAAGTGTTACTTAACTTGTAGCATAAGTGATACTTAAACAGGCATGAAAGTATAAACACAGAGACCCAAAATCTTCATCTGCAATATTCCAGCCTTTAGGTCCATGATTAGTAAACAATTTGTTAGGCTTTATATGTTAACTATTTTTGAGCCACCAGGTTCCAAAGACTAACATGATGCCAACCACACTTCCTTGGGCATATGAACTCACCAGTGTGTCCTGGAGCCCTGCTTCCCCAGATCCCTGCCCCTCTAGGGACAGAGAAAGACAAGCTGGGAGTATGGATCGACCTGTCAATGTCCATATCAGCAGGGAAGCCAGACCTTCCACCTCTGCATCCCATAATGATCCTGGGTCCATACTTCCAGAGGGATAAAGAATTGGAAGCTATACAGATACAGAGTTCTGGTGGTAGGAGTTGTGTGGAATTGTACCCCTCTTATCCTATTGTCTTTTCTTGTTTCCATTTTATAAAAAAAAAATATATATATATATATAAATACTTGCAGATTAATGGTAAAGACTTGAAGCACTGAAGGAAGAAAATGTGACTAGTAGAGAAATAGCATTTGCAAATATCCAACAGTAAGGGAGAGCAAGTCTTATTTAAGAGTCAAAGAAGTGCAGATGACTATAACAGAGAATGGAAAATAATTTTATTTTAAGACTAAGGCATATGTAATCAGAATTTTTGAGAGTAATTTATTTCACTGGTAAGACCATATTGTTGGTGCTGGGAGTACAGAGGAGAGAACACACTATACATAGAATCTTAGTTCAAGTCCTTAGTCACCAGGTGGGAGCAACATGAACAGAGGACATATAAGAAATGCTTTTCCAGCCATGACATTATCTCCCCAGACAATAACTTGGAACCACCTGCATATCAGATTTCAGGCTCAGGGAAAAAATATAGTATATCCACAGGCCCTTTGGAATATAACTAAAATATGCCTACTAGCTATCTACAAAACAGAGACCCCACCCCCCAACTCTTCATCTGCACTAGTCCAGTCTTTAGGTTCATAATTAGTCAACAACTTGTTTGGCTTTCTATGTAAAATCTCTTTTCAGCCACTAGGTTCCAGATGCTAGCATGATGCCAGCCAGACTTTCCTGGACAGACAACCCCACCAATGTGTCCTGAAGCTCCAATTCCTCAGAACCCCTCCCCACTAGGGAAACAGAGAGGCAGGCTGGGAGTGTGGATTGACCTGTCAATGCCCATGTTCAGCGGGGAAGCAATTACAGAAGCCAGACCTTCCACCTTCTGCATCCCTTAATTACCTTGAAACCATACTCCTAGAGGGCTAAAGAATAGGAAAGCTATCTGGGGTGGGGATGGTATACAGAGTTCTGGTGGTGGGAATTGTGCAGAGTTGTACCTTTCTTATCCAATGGTTTTGTCAAGGTTTCCTTTTTTAAAAATAAATAATAATAAAAAAGAAATGATGAAACAATGCCTTGATGTCTTTCCTTCTCTCTCTTCTCTCTCCTTTTATGCACCTAGATAAAATTTAAAAAAAAACAAAACTCCACTGGGATAAGTGGAATCATATCAACCTCAGAGAAGTCCTGGTGGCAAAATAAAAGAGTTTGTTATGTGTATATCTTCTAGCTAAGCAGTAACTTGTAATCAGCCATTGTGGTAATATTCATACCACAGGAAATGATGAACACAATGCATTCTGGGCCCTTTATTCATCACTTAATAGGATCATATTTTAGGATAGCTTCGTTGCCGAGATAGTGCCTTGGTAGAAGAATCAGCAGAAATAAAACTTAGAAAATTAGAGAAGACTTTTAGGGAAGATAGTGCTTGGGGTTGCTAAAAGCAGAAAGAAACACTTCAATCTAGCAGGCTGGCATACAGTATCTGGAATGCTACTTAACAGTTAATATCTGGTGCCAAAACACAAGTACTCAGCCATACAGAGTTGCAATATGATATCCTGTTTAGCAGTTAAACTGCTCAAAGAAAAGTACTGGGAGAACTAGTAGACAATTATTACCAATCATTCAGCAATGTATTTGGAAAAAGAATATATTCCCATGGATAGAAAAGTCAGGACTATGAGAGATCAGGCAGGAATACACCCTGTAGCAATGTCAAGCTGCTCACTTAATTTAGACCAGGACCCAGGTGATATCTGGAGATCAAAGTGAGTGGTATTCTTCTTAGCTGGATGTGTAATGCCTGTTCACTATCATCTATCTCCTGGAAGCATAATGTATTAATAACAGACTAGGGCTAAGACTACAAGCAAACCTCCACTAGCTCCCAGGAGTGTGAAAAACTGGCAAAACCAGAAGTAGGTTAAGGTTTAGCAATAGGTTGCTAGGATGGTCAACATGGCAAAGAGGGGAAATACACAAAGCAATGCCACATAAATTATACAGACAATTGTAGGAGATAAAATTGTAAAGGCTAACTAGGGACAATTCTAGGAGATAAAATTGGAAAGGCTAACTAGGGACAAGATGTGGAGTATCTTAGATGTTTGGCTAAGACATTTTGACTTCATCCCAGCAGGCAAAGGGGGACAATGCTGGGTCATTAACAATGTGCCTGGAGTCACATTTTGAGAACAACTTGATAATGAGGCATACATGTGATAGTGGACAGAAAACTGGAGGGTTCATATGCTTACAAAATTATACTAACAGAGTAGGCTCCTCACAGTTGGTGAGGAGAATTATATTGGAATTTGGCAAGTACAATCATTTGATACGAATTTTCTTATTTTATTGAAATAAAATAAGAAAATTATTTTAATAATTTAAATTATTTAAAATATAGTAATTATTTTACTATATTATTTTTTATTATTACTAATTATTTTACTATATTTAAATAATTACTATATTTAAATAATTATTACTAATTATTTTACTATATTTAAAATATAGCTGTTAACACATAGGTACAATTTCTCATCTCCCCAGATAGGTGTCTGCACCCCCACCTTTCATTTAGGTCCTCTTCCACCATTATACATCAGGGTCCCAAAATCTCCCCACAACAAATCACCTCCCTCCTCCCTCTCTAGAGTCACTTGCTTTGGTGCAATACACCATGCAGTCCAAATTATATTTTGTGTTTCCCTTGACACTTTTAAACCATGTTACTCTTCTCACTTATCCTATATTTGTGTAACTAGCCATCAATATATTTAGTTTTCCTCTCAATCAAATAATGTCTAAATAAGAAATTAGTGCCCCAAAGAATATCACTCTTATCATTTCTAACATTTATTTAACTTTTTCTCTGTTGAAATGCTACAGTGTTCTTTTTCAAAATACATGTATCATTGTCAGTGTTTTCCTATCTTAAGCTGAGGTAAATGTTAGAAGGTTGTTAATTTGACAAGGGATGTTCTTATTTCTTCTACAGTGCTTCAAGGAACGCCCTATTACAATTTTACTGAAATAACATGTAAGCAACTTGACCTCAAAACTCCATCTTTAGAAAATTTAGATGTCATCACTATGGAGATAAATACTCTTGTAACATTAAGCATTGATGAGCACAGTTAGATTTCTGCATCTGAGTCAGAAGCTCTAGATTTAAATTTGGGCTCTGTCACATTATACTCGTGTGATTCTAGGCAAGTTGCATCATTGCTGTGAGGCTCCATGTCCTTTTCTTGAGTAACAGGTAAATGCATTAGTATGAGAATCAAATGAGCTCATGTATTATTGTGGCCAGAGATACATTTCAGCTGCTAGAGTGCAGGACTTGCATGCCCGGGGCTCCTGGTTCTGTCTTCCTTGTTGCATGTAGCAGAGTGATGTTCTGGCTTCTCCCTGTCTCTTTCAACTCTTGAACTCTCATGTAAAATCAATAAAAGCAGATAATTTTTAAATGAAAGTCATTTTCATTTCTGAAGCCACTGTAGGTTGACAGTTTGGGCAGTTTTTTCAGATAAAGTCAGAGACAGAAAAAAAAAACAGAGACAGAGGGACAGAGAGGGGAGAAGACACCACAGCACCAAAACTGCCCCTAGTCATTATTCTTTTTAACTGTAAGGTGCTGCTCAAATGACAAAGGCCAATTATGTCTTCAATGACTCCATGAACTTCTGAGAGGTCTTCTGAGAGGTTTTCTGTGAGAAATAGGCCCACTGTCCAGGAAGTCCAGGCCATTATTTCCATGAGAGTATGAGCATGTAGGCCCTTCCTGTGTAGAGACAATGGTAGGTCCTCCCCCTGGCCTCGTGAACTAATGACAGATGGCTTCTCCAGATGAAAGCTACCTTTCTGTACATGCCACTCTGTCCCCTTAAAACAAAGACCATGAATTACTGTGTATTGTATGGCCAACTTGAAAACCACTGCAAAAATCCTGATCTTACTCAGTTGCTCCCTTCCCCCCTTCCCTGAAGTGCCTGTAATTTACCCCCCAGAGAAAATTTCATTGTTGAGCTTATGACCAAGCCTTGTAGGGTAACTTTCCAGTTGTGATAAAATACTTTGTAGGTCAAGATGTAACTATGCATTGTGTTGCAGTGATTGGGTTAATGATTACCTCAACTTTCTCTCTGAACTATTGGTATATCTGCTTGCTCATATCCCCCAATAAATGAGTGTCCCTCTGAGGCTTCTCCCGGAGCTGGACAAGTCTGGTGTGGCATCTTCCTCTCAGCGCACATCACCCTTGACACTAGGGCCACCCTGTGACCCCCAGGGGCCACTCTGGTCCCCACTGCTGCTTGCCAGGGAGTGGGAGGATCTGTAGAGAACTGAAGTCTTCTTCCCTACAGTGTATTTTTACACTCATGACAGAAGTCAGCTACCCTTTTCGTGGAAAATACAGGGAAATTGTGACTATCTTCTCATCCTTCATAGCAGCTTTTATGTTTTAAATGTCAGTTTCAACAGAGAAATAAGGAAAGTGGCCTCAAATAATAAAACCTCCCCCAGTTTCCCCTTCTTGCTTAACTCTGAAATGTAGATGACTGAGGAGGTGACTGTCTCCAACTCTGAATATGAGTCCTTTGTCACTACTGATTCTGTTTATTTTAGCCTACCTTTGAAGTCCTGGGAAAGGATAGGGCAATGCAGAGGGAGGGTACAGCACCTGGATTTTTTTGTCTGGTTGTATCTAGGAAGAATATTGTAAGCTTTCTTGCCATGGCAAGGCATTTGTGTCAGAAGTTTTGAGAGAACATTTATCTTCCAGAAGTGCACACTAATCTGTCAGCAACTGGTGAGGATAAGGGGATAATGAGCAGGGAAAAGAAAGTGGCTGTTTTGATGCTCAGAGGTTATATACCTGGGGTCATGCGTCATCCCTATGCTTAAAGAAGAGGACAGAAACCATAGAGGAAAAAGGCTTGGGAAGCAGACATGTAGGAAAGCAAATCAGAACACTTGAGCTCAAATATCCCCCTGACCACTACTACTGGATGACTTCTCCAAATTTCACTTCCCTAGTACATACAGTGAGACTCTTCAGGTTGTGATGCTACTTTCCTGTTGGATAGTATGCCAGCTCCCCCTGGCTTCTGCTTAACCATATGCCTATATAGGGATAGATTTAATCCCATTCAAAGCTTTGGTCTATTCACATAAATCACTTTTACATAAAGCACTCCCTCCAGGGCATTGGTGGTTCGGTGATAGGATTCTCGCCTGCTCCGCCCCCTCCTTGTCACACTCTGATTTTCACCAGTCACTTTTCTCTCCACCCGCTCTATATCACATCCTGTTTCCACCCTACTTGGAGAGTATAAAAACAGCTGCTCTTCTGATTAAAGACACTTGGAAATTGCTTTCCGGCTCCGAGAGTTCCAGAGTGTATCTCCTGCGAAGTTGGTGCGGCACAAGTTCCTGATCCCTCTCCCACGCAGCAGCCTAGATCGGCTCCAGTTGAGTTCTCTCCAACCCAGAGAACACTGCCTCGGGAAGAAGTACCCTCAGGCTATCCCGGCACTTTCCTAAAGTCACAAGTCAGTCTTACAATCTCATGATAGAAAAATATTCAAAGCAACCTTACCTCTGCTTTCCCTATGCTAGTATCAACCAAGACTCCTGACTTGTGTCTCACTTATTCCTAAAATACTGATCTGTTTGGGTCAGGTGGTGGTTTTCCTAGTAGAATGCACAAATTAGCACTACTGAGGAACTGGGTTAAAATTCCAGGTCCCCACCTTCAGGAGAGTGGGAAAGCTTCATGTGTGGTGAAACAGCTCAACAGGTATCTCTCCTTTCTGTCTCTTCCCTACTATCAAAAATAAAGGAAAAAAGAGGGGGTGGAAAGGTGGAGACATGCAGGCACTAAGCCCCAGAGATAATCCTGCTGTCAAAAACAAATAAATAATTAAATAAATGAAGTTACAGTGGGGGCACACCCAGCTGTGTGTACATGCAAGTACCCGGGGTCAAGTCTGTAGTCCTCACTAGCAGAGAGGAAGCTTCACAGGTGGTGAAACAGTGCTACAGGTTTCTCTCTTTCTCTTTCCCTTATACATTTCTCTCTGTCTCTTTTCAGTGAATAAATAAATAAATAATCTGTTAACGTGGTTGGCAGATTTATCAACCATTGATTCTTGAGTGCAATGATGCAAATCACCCTTCTGATGAAACAAAATAGTGCACTATCAACAGTGTTGTGATGTCTTGATTCTTTTGGCTCATTCATAAAGTAAAGTGTTTTTTTTTTTTTCTGGTTCCCTACAAGGCCATATAAGATGAGAGGACAACACTGAGGGCAACAGCAGGTGGATTTCACGAACCTGATCCTCATTTCAGCTAGAAGAAATCCTGTATTTCTTTGTTTCTTGTATAAGCACATATCGAATAGCCCAGAGGAAAGCAAAATGGAAGAAAAGAAAAAGACAGAATTTGAAAATTGCCTTAGGAATACAGTAGCAGGAACAGGACAACATTGGGATGTCTTCTCCAGAAACTTGTTCATATTTTCATGTCAAACAAAAATGTGTTGCAAACAGATAATTAATGAGTGATTGCATGTATGTATAAAGAGGAAATACATCCCAGGATGGAAGCAGAAATGCTCATCTATTACTGATTTGACCATGCTTTGTTGCCTTCACGCATTCTCTTCATCTGTTTCCCTTTTCCAGATGTTACTAGGGCTGTTTCACACACAAAGGTTTCCAGTTTTCTCTGGGAGGGAGGTGATGAAAGAGAAATCTAAAGCACCAGAAGATTAATTTTATACTGAAAGTTTCCTCAAGGATGCCTTATTTTCCAGGAAATATTTGGGAGGACATCAGTCTATCAGTGATTCACCAGATAACACAAGGACACACCAGCTATGTTACCCAGCTCAATTAGAAGATTTCCTTTCACAAATGAACCACAACATTAATAAGTTAACCACAGGGACTAGATGGTGGTATACTCAGCAAAATGATAGAGCATACATACATAGAAAAAACTGTGTTCAAGCCCCTAGCTCCCACATGCAAGGTAGGAATCTTCATGATCAGTGGAGCAGTACTGTGGTCCCCCCCACCATTCTCTCTCTCTCCCTATCCATATAAAAAACTAAGGAAAATAATTTATAAAAAACAAACTTTGACAATGATGTGCCAAGTTTTGTGCTAAGCATTTTCAACCTCCTTTGGTTTCCAGTGATGATTCTTTATAATAAATATTAGCACCTGCATTTTATAAATGAGAACAGTTTCATTTAAAGTAGCTATATCTCTTGCTCCAAGCCATATTTCTAAAAAGTAACAGTGCTGGTAAATACAAGCAGGAGTTCTTCCTTTCCTTCTCTTTCTACAGCAATTCTAGTCACCTTAACAAATTTATCTCCTCTGAAGCCATAAGATAATAGCTGAAAATTAGTTTATTTTTGTGTGTTTGTTTTCCTTAATCTGTATGTATTATTAAAAGTACATATGTAAATGAATGAAAGATACATGGATTTAAGGAATAAATGACATAATGAATAAGTAGATGAGTATATGAATGAATGAGGAAAAACAAGGAAACTAGTTCTGAAATTAAACAGTCAAATATTTAAAACTGAGGTTTAGGGAAAGACATAAAAATACAATCATGAGAGAGGACAATTCTGGAAAAGCAGCAGAGAAAGCTCTCAAAACAATTTAGAAGATGATACAGTGGACCTGATTATAGAACAGGCAATTGACTGTAGAGAACTTAAGGCTGGTTCCAAAGTAAACAATATTCAACATGTAGCAGATCAGTTTTACACAGGTGGAGTACTGCATTCTGATGGAAAGAAGAGAAAATGGGTGGAGGAGGGTATGGGGTGAGGGGCTAGGATATCCTAGCAGTGGCTTTGCCATAAGTTTGGCTCAGGTTTTTCTCCAACATGAATCATCTGGAACAGAATTCAGGTAATGAAAAAACCATGGATCCCAGGAAGATCAAAGACACATGCTTTATGTCTCAATTACTGTTCTTGTAAATCTTTCAAACACAATTTAGTCTTTCTCTGGAGGGCTGGACCTAACACAAAGACATGTGTTGGGTCTTTTTGGATCACAGAGCATGTGAGCATCTATAATTTGCAGTCTCCTCCTAGTAAAGGGAATAGGGTTTTGCTACACAGCATAGCCTGTGTGAGAGAATGAAAATGACACTATTCACAGGGTACTGAGTGGGCTGTCTGCCCAGGACTGCCTGTCACTGCCCAATAAAGCTTCAAGACACAAATGTTTACAATAAGGAATTAAGAGATAGAGTGTAGACCAGAAATCAGGAAGAAAAGGAAAGTTGTGGAGGGGATAATGATGATGACAATTCATCATGTCTGAAAAGAACACCCACTTCCAGTCAGAAAATCTGCATGTTCTTGTGTTCTGGCTTCATTCCATGTTGCCTTGAGAATGCATTAAGATCCCTAAGTCCTGCTTCCTTGTAAGAGGAGGATAATAAGACTTCCTTCAGGACTGTCACATTGAATCTGTATTTATTTTCTGAAATCTATGTATCTTTTCGGGGAAAGCTTACTTCAAGGTGTGTATCTTCCAGGCACATACTGATTCACTGATATACTTCCTGTGAAATTATGCATAAGCATTTGTACTTCCAAACAGGGAAGTGTCCTATAGCAGAACAGTTACACTTTCTTTTTAAACCCAGTACTATAGCATTGGATGTATATTATGTTCCTGAATCCAAAATGAGTATCTTATGTGGCAAGAATGACTTAAAACTAGTTGGCTTTGCAAAGATATCAATAAAAAATATTAAGTCAGTTGTATTAAGGAAGGGCACCAAAATCAGAGCTGATGCAAAGGAAAGCATTGGAGCATTGTCAATAAATAAATACACTAACTAAAACAGCAATGACAAACATATAAACAAAACCCACCTCTGTTCAAGTAAAAATATGAGAACAAATAAGTGCAAGACGTGAAAATGAAAGCAAAGGTCACCCTCTGTGGATTCCTTGTTGAGAGAACGTTAGAATGGCTCTTATATCAGACACAATGTCCTTGTTAAATAACAGCAGGAAGAAACCATGTGAAAGTTAAGCAAAATGAGTCAGAAGGAGGAAAACCAGATGATCTCACACAGAGGTGGGACTTAAGGAACACCACAAGGGAAAAATACACAGGATGAAATTTGAATGAACTCTGGTGTAATACTTTGGCAGAACCAAAAACCCAGAAAAGATTCAAAGGAGTTTGGGGACCCACTGCACTATGATGGAATAAGATGACAATTCGGTGGTTGTGGGTGAGGTGTACTGACCCTTATCTTTAGGAGATGAGGTACCTCAGAGTCTTGGAGGTCAATATTATCTTGATGAAGTGATTTAGAAAAAAAAAAACGTTGGGGGGGCTAGCGCTGGCAGTAGTGCAGTGGGTTAAATGCACGTTGTGCAAAGCTCAAGGACCCGTCTAAGGATCCGGGTTGGAGCCCCCAGCTCCCCACAAGCAGGGTGGTCGCCTCACAAGCAGTGAAGCAGGTCAGCAGGTGCCTATCTTTCTCTCCCACTCTCTGTTTTTCCCTCCTCTCTTGATTTCTTTCTGTCCTATACAACAACAACAGCTATAACAACAGTAACAATAACAGCAACAACAAGGACAACAAAATGGGAAAAATGGCCTCCAGAAGTAGTGGATTTGTAATGCAGACACTGAACCCCAGCAATAACCCTGAAGGCAAAAGAAAAAATAAAAAGTAAAGAAAAAAGAAAAAAATGTAGGTGGGAGGAAAACAAAACATATGATGAAAAAAAAATAGTCTTCCTTATTGCAGAACCCTCCTTGTCATTTCTGCATTCCTTTCCATTCCCCACTTTCTCCCCACCCACTCATCTTTTTGTGTGGAAAGAGGGCTCATTCAACTGGATCCAAAAGACCTGCAACAAAAATGAGAGACAAAAGATTATATACTATAGAACCCTCTCTTCTCTATTAGAAATTTTCTTTCTAAGCCTCAGACAAGGATTGAATCATTGATTCTGTTTAACACTATATGTACCTGCATGTTCTCTTCCCTCCCCAAAATGCATGCCTAAGTAAAATATCACTGAGTTTTGAGAAAGAAATTGAAAGAGAAATGTATATATACCCCAAAGATAAACTTCCAACTGCTCACACTTCAAACAGTCCATTCATCCCCCAATGGCCAATGGGAACTCCAGGAATTGGAACATTTCCTAATAAAAAAGATGGAAGCCATGCACACGATCACCTATCAGACAAAGCCTTCTTGCTTTTATTCTTGCTCTAAACACAGACACATTTTTAGGGAGCCGCCTGGACTCCCCAAAAAACATAGTTTTCTTTCTCAGCTGCAGAGCCCCCTGGAGCCCAGCCTTTCAAAGCCCACTTTTGAAAGCATCAGGCAGCTTAAAAAGTGGCTCAGATGTCATTTGCTTGCATGTGCCGCTGGCTGCATAATAGACTTGGTGCCAGAGAGGCCCTGGTGGGCTGCCCAGACCCTGTGAGCATGCAGGGACCTCAGCCCCATGCAGCCTTGTGCAGCCCCACCAGGGTCCCACTCTGGCGAGTGGGGTTAAAACAGAGAATCCCAGTGTAGCTGCCCTGTGAGGAGCGCTGACAACAGCTTGTACTAATGAGTTACACCAAGGGTGGGTATTGTGGCAAGGCTGCCCAGGAGACTTTGGGGCATGAGACTAAATTTTCAATTCTTCTTTTAAGATCACTTACTTCAAAGTTTTCCATTTGAAGCTGTTGAGAGAGCCTGGTTGACTGGAGAAAAAGAACAGAGATGTTTTATATGTATATTTAAAAGCCCCAAACATCTAGAAAAAATATTTCAAGCAACTGAAAAGAATAAAGGCAGCATGAACCACCCCCCCCAACTCCTATAGTGAATCCACTATGTTGCAGCTACAATCAGAGAATTAAGAGAATTGATAGAAGTCAAGCAACTGAGAAGAATAAAGGCAGCATGAGCCCCCCCTCCCCCAACTCCTATAGTGAATCCACTATGTTGCATCTACAATCAGAGAATTAAGAGAATTGATAGAAGTCTTCAGTTTACCTGGAACTGAAGAAAACCCATTCCAGGGGAATTGAAAGGGGATGTCCCCAACAGAAATTCAGTGACTTCTTAGGATAAACCCATGTTTCTTCTTTGGTAGTTTTGAAAATAGACAAGTAACAGAAAATTTTCTATCCCCAGAAAAAGTCCCCCTCTTAATCACATGCCCCATTTCAATGACCAGTCTTTAAACATAGGCTTTACTTTGCTGCCATCTCTGAGCACACAGGAAACCAAAGTTCAGAGAGAATAAATTACTAACCCAAATTAGCATTGCCTGCAGCACTGGTGTCTACATTAAAAACAATGCCTGGCCTTTTTCAGCATGCAAATAAGTGAACAGGCAAACAAATGAAATAAAAGGAACAACAACAAAATAACAACAATGAAAACTACTGGGGCAGGGCAGTGTGGCATCCAGTTAAGAGCACATAGTACTAATTGCAAGGACCCTTGCAAAGGTCCTCACAAAAACCTGGGTTGAGTCCCCTAGCTTCACACTTGGAGGGGGAAGCAACTCCCTCTCCTCTCTCAATTTCTCTCTGTTCTATTCAATAAGATGGAAATGAAGGCCACCAGGAGCAGTGAATTAATTGTACTAGCACTGAGCCCCAATGATAACTCTGGAGGCAAAAATTAAAAAAAAAAAAAACTTAAAATTTCAAGCCAGTACTCAAATTATATTGGCGCTTCATTGTGAGTACCTAGCTTCATAACATTTCTCACTCACATGAAAAGGCTATGCAAAATTTTGTGGAAAATAATGTAAAGTTTAAACAAGGTCTTATTACACTATAAATTCATTATGGAGTAAAGAGTAAAGAAAATATCAAGGGAGGGATTGGGATAGGGAGATCTGGTGGTGGGACTTGTGTGGAGTTGTACCCCTCGTATCCTATGGTTTTGTTAATGTCCCTTTTTAAAAAATAAATAAAAAAAATAAAAAGAAAATAATATTCACACATTCATGCAGCAGGGGTAGAAAAGAAAAAGTAGAAACTAGTCTCCATTGGGCAAAATGTTGACATGTAATAATACAGATGATGGTTGATGGTTATGAATCACAATGAACTAGCACACTGATTCAGAATCCTGGTGTTACATTTCTTTATTGTGTATATCACTTTATGTTGGTATATCACATAACATCTCTGTTCATATAGATTATATAGATATAGATTTGAGTTGGATATGAGTTTGGATATAGTAGATTAGAAGCATCCAATAGCACAACTATATACAAGATACTGGATACTGTACAACAAACCATAACAAAGGGACTTTTCAAAGTTAACCCAATTAACACATAATGTGATGATAACATTAACTATCGATTGTCTTTTTGAACCCTAAGACAGCAGGAACCTCACATCTCCACTATAGAGCCCCTACTTCCCCCAGTCCTGGAACCCTTGGATAGGGCCCACTTTCCCGTATGCATCTCCCAATCCAAACCAAATAATATTGCATCCGCCGATCACAACCTAACCAAAGCAACGATTGCCACCTCAACATGCTTCACCTCAGACTGTATCCAGAGACTTCACGTGTGGAATGACAACCCTTCAGCTTCATTACTCGGGTGAGACCTTTCCTTTTATAGTACACTCTAATTTCATCTCAGGTAGTTCACTTTCTAACAAAGTCCCATAACCTAGATATACACCAGTTTTTGTGAGAGAGAGCTTATGTTCACACGTATCCATAAACTATTGCAAAATATATACCTGAATGCAGAAGTACACTAGAGTTTGCAGTGAGTACCTCCCTAACACTTCCTCTCCACTATTCCAAGCTTGGGATCCATGATTGCTCAACAAATTGTTTGGCTTCATATGTTAACTCTCTTTTCAATCACCAGGTTCCAGATGCCACCAGGATGCTGGCTAGGCTTCCCTGGATTGAAGACCCCACCAATGTGTCATGGAACTCAGCTTCCCCAGATACACACCTTACTAGGGAAAGAGAGAGGCAGACTGGGAGTATGGACCGACCAGTCAACGCCAATGTTCAGCGGGGAAGCAATTACAGAAGCCAGACCTTCTACCTTCTGCAACCCTCAACGACCCTGGGTCCATGCTCCCAGAGGGCTGGAGAATGGGAAAGCTACCATGGGAGGGGGTGGGTTATGGGGATTGGGTGGTGGGAATTGTGTGGAGTTGTACCCCTCCTACCTTAAGTTTTTGTTCATCAATCCTTTCTTAAATAAAAAATTAAAAAAATAAAAAAATAAAGAACTAAGAACTAAACTTATGTTAGCCTAACAGAACCACTATTTCCACAGTTGTTAAATTTTACCACTCAGGACCCCAAAGTTCTCTTCAACCCTTCCTTCCTCTTCTTCCCCAGAGTCCTTTGTCTTGACAAAATACACCACTCCCAGTCCATATTTTTTGTTTTCTCCTTTGTGTTCTCCTTCCCTGTCCATCTTTATTAAATCCTACTTATAAGTGAAATCATTCAGCAATTGTTTTTATCCTTTTGGTTTATTTCCCTTGGCATGATGTTTTCAAGTTCCACCTAAAATGGCACAAAGGAGACAACTTAATCATTTTTAACAGCTGAGAATAGAAAGTTTTCTAAACCTGGCCTTAAAATAGTTTCCCTGGGTCAGACATCTGTTAGGTATTGAGAATAAAAAAATCAACATAGTTATTAGTACAATATCCAAATAAAATGTATTTAGTTTGAGATGTGAAATCTTAAGAAAAATGTTGACTCCCAGAGCTCTTCAATGTATGTATGTCCTTTACTTCAAACAGACTTTAATCTTGGACTTGATTCTCTCACACACTACATACCCTGCCCCCAACATACTCCTTCTATGTTGTTTACAAAACTAGGAATGTTTAAAGAGCCCAAGTATTACAAGTAATATAGAAGGGCTAGAAGATAGAATAATAGTTATATAAAAGAAATTTTTTGTCAGATTATCAGAGGTTGAAGTTTAGAGTTAGCAGTATTTTAGTTAAAATGATATTTAAGATAGAACCCAAAGTGGTGCTATTAGATGCTTTTAGTAAGCACCTCACAAAATATAAAGATGACCTTATAAGATACTCAGTTTTTTTTTAAAACCTCCAGAGACAGAAGACTGATCACAGGACCTCTGGGGTGGGGGTGGGGGCACTGAGGGGGGAGGAAATAGGTATGAAGTTCTAAGAAGTATTTATTTTATGAAACTGCAAATTCTATCAACATATTTGGAATTTACAAAATAATTCCCTTCTGAGGGCCAGGTAATAGCTCACCTGGTGAGTGCACAACTTACCATGCTCAAGGACCTGGCTCCTCTGGCCACCACAGGAGAGTACCACTCAAAGGAGAGGATTCATGAACAGTGGAGTAGTGCAGTTTTGTCTCTCCTCCTCCCTCTGTCTGTTTCTTCCTCTCTCATCTTTTATCTAAGGGAAACCAAAAAATAATCTGCTGGACTGATGGAATGTTGCAGGTGTATGAGGCCCTAGGGAAAACTTGGTGACAAAAAAAAAAATAATAAAAAAAAAATAATTGCACCTTTTCCACCTTTCAACCTTTAATGTTTTCTTTTCTAAATCTAGTGTCTTTGTGATTATGACACTAGATTCCTCCTTGGAAAATATGATTTTCCCATATGTCCACATTCCAAATCGCTCTCCTCAATACAGTCTATAAGTTGTCAGCATTCATCTTAAAGTAAAAATGTCAGAAAGAAGCAAAACTGCAGTCCCACCAGAACCTATAGCTAAACTTCTATTTGGACATTTCAGTTTTATGAAAGCTATTTGCACTAGCTTTCTTCTACCTTGGGAAGGAAGAATTTGGTGCCAACAGCAATATTGTTAGTTCATCTGCATCTCTGTTGGGGACAAGAGGAGTAGGTAATTAATTGTTTCTCCCCTGCACTAGACAGTTTTCTTTGGAAAAGTTGAGCATTCCTCATCCAGCCAGGGTTTCTGCAATTAAAGCTATCCACAGCCAGGAGTTTGATTAATATCTGGGTGGTTTCTCCTTTGCTGACAAATGAGAAAAAGAGAGAGAAATCAGATAGGGAGAAGCTGAATGCATTTGCTTAGCACAGGGCCTGGCTTAATGCTTTTTTTTTTTTTCCCCCAAAGAAAGAGCTGCAGTAATTTCCTAGGGACTGAGAAAAGCAGGGAAAAAATCCCTTAAAAGTCTGCAAAATAATGGATCCAGAAAACAGATGTGCCTATTCCTCAGGAGCAGAGCAGAAAGGGCTATAATCAGAGGTCTTTGGAGATAGAGAGGATTTTTACTCACATGGGACAGATGGGAAAATAAGCAAAGGACACTTGATTTTCTCAAGGTGACATGACCTGCCAAAGAGTAAAGGCCAGTCGTTGCCAAACTTTTCATTTCCCAGAGTTATTGAGGGACTTTATTCCAGCTGGAAGAATGAGATAAGAGAGTTGGGCCCTCTGTTAAAAATGAAGAGACTAAAAACTTACATCATGAACCCTTGGCCGCCAGTATAGTCCTCTCTTGGCCACATCACAGCTGCTTGTGGCAATAGGTATATTTAGTGACCTAGAATAGGATTTGTATGAGAGCAATCTGCCACTTTATAAATTCTGCTCACTGTTCCTAGTTTCACCCTCCAGGACTGTCCTGAATAATTAAAATATCTTGTTTCCTTGGAGATTAGAAGACAGTGACCCTTCCTCAGAGCACTGGAAATTCTTTCCTACCTACTGAGCATCCTAAAGGTTCCCAAAATTGTCCTCACAGGACCTAGAGGGGATGAAAAAGCTTTTGGGCTATGGGGTTAATATGTCAATGGCAAGACAAGTTAATAATAGTAGCCAGGAGAAGGCAGAGGATGGGCAGAAGATGGAGGCCAACTGAAATGCTACATGTTTTTCTTAGGACATAGCCAAGGTATATAGACCCTAAATATTAATATGATCTTGATTAGTATGTACCAGGACAAAGGGAAACCAGAGCTTAGTACCATTAAGAGTTGGCTGGTGTCTGGTGTGCTATGTATGTATAAGATAATCCTATGGCATTCTTATCCATGCTGAACCATTGCAATAGGATCGTTTATAAAATTTCCTGAGTTCTCACAGATGTATCCCTGTTAGCTTTGTTGGCCTGTCTATGAGTTTGGTGTGTACCAAAGCT
Source organism: Erinaceus europaeus (assembly GCF_950295315.1). Taxonomy (NCBI): domain Eukaryota; kingdom Metazoa; phylum Chordata; class Mammalia; order Eulipotyphla; family Erinaceidae; genus Erinaceus; species Erinaceus europaeus. The sequence continues at coordinate 87,514,282 of NC_080171.1, read as the reverse complement.
TGGTGAAGCAGAGATTCTGTCAGATAGTAAGTCCAGCATTCACTGAGAGAAAAAAAAAAAAAAAACATAATGTGTTCTCCAAAAGTCAGACATGCACTAGATTTGAATGACAAATGTTCTTTATCAGCTACATGACATTGATCAACTCTCCCTCTTTTTAAAAAAATTTTAATCTTTATTTCTTAGATAGAGACAGAAATTGAGAGGGAAGGGGATGATAGAGAGGAAGAGAGACAGAGAGACAACTGCAGCAATGCCTCACCACTTGCAAAGATTTGCCCCTGCAGGTGGGGACCAGGGGCTCAAACCTGGTTCCTGGTGCATTGTAACATGTGCACTCAACCAGGTGTGCCACCACCTGGCCCTGCAACTCTTTTGTTTTCTTCGACAATGATGTGGGTTGCAGAGATGATTTCTTCTTCTAGCGTTTGCCCTTCTTCCTTAGCCAGTCAACAGCGTCAGGTTGAGCCTGATGTAAAGTTTCGAGACCTCCTTTGAATCTGGAGAGGTGGCAGTCGTTGACTATGTGGGTCATAGTCTGTCTGTAGCCGCAGGGGCAGTTCGGGTCGTCTCTGGCTCCCCAGCGATGGAACATAGTGGCAAACCGGCCATGGCCTGTTCGATAGCGATTGAGAGATGATTTAATAAGATATAGCACTTAATATAGTGCTCAACACATAACTAAGGGCTAAAATTATCCTGAATAATGAATGATACCAACTAGTAATGGTAAACTGTAACAGGTAAAAATAAAAACAGTCATAAAACCCATTGGTGCACAGTACACTGTTTTTTTACATAGAATAAACGAGGAATTGTAGACTTTGGGTTATGGGACAAATTCAATTTACCACTTGTTTTACTAGAGTTCAGGTACTACATTGCTTGTTGTGTTTTTAAACAGTAGGAAAAATCTAAAGAAGCATTTAATCACAATTCCGATTTTATTATCCATAAGTAAAATTACATTGCTACAACAAATCTACCTCTCCCAAAGGCCATTATTTTTCTCATTTTAAAATATGTTCTGTATCATAGAGATAGAAATTGAGAGGGAATGGGAAGGTAGGAAAAAGAAAGAGAGATTTCTATAGCACTGTTTCCATGCCCAAGAAACTTCCTACCCAGCAGGTGGGGACCAGAAGCTTTAACCTGAATTGTAGTGTGTGTATTTTACTGAATGTGTCACCGCCTGGTCTTTGTCTCCAGCTTCTCTTAAGTTCTAAAGATAAAGCTTAATAGTTGCAACAAAGACCATTAAGAAGAGTAAAACCTAAGGTATTTATTATTGGGTACATTATGGAAGTTTGCAACCCCTCAACTGATCTTCCTTCTTCGCTTCTTTCCTACCATGTTTGTTCTGCTCTGTGTAGCCATAGCCTGCTATTTTCACAAGCTCTGTAGTGGAGAGTTTTGCAAACTCTAGGTACACACTGTAACTTCTAGCAGTGTCTGCACCCTCAGACACAGAAAATGTGACAATGCTCCATGTGAACGTGAGCTGATAGATAACAGTCTCTAACTCCCCACAGGGAGTTGAAATAACTATTTCTCCCAGATTGAGTTCTCCCTCCTTCCCTATGCACATGCACGTGCTCTTTGCAAAGTCCTAACAATTCAAGGCATAATGGAAGGGAATCTCACCCATTTTATTGCCATAGTTACCAAGATTGCAAGTTTAGATGCTGTATTAGCAGTAACTGCATGGTAATAATAGAAGTCATGGAGGAGGAGGGAGACAAAAAAGATTCTGGCTTCTGTTTCTCCCTCCAGCATCCTTCAGGGCAAATATTGCAGAGACAGTTTGCATTAAGTTGCAAAGTTGGCAGTTTTCTTTAAAAAATAAAATAATTGTTTTAAAATCTCTTGTTTTAAAATGTCTTCCTCTGCCTGCTTAACCCTCATGCAGCTCACCTTATTCTGAAACAATGACAAGGAGGTTAAAAGAAAAAAATAAGTGGCCAAGGTTACCATGGAAACCAAAGCGAAAGGCAAGTGAAAGTCAATTTAAGGTTTAAATGCATATGAAGCAGATGTATGTGTGCAGACATATTTGCATATAGATATCCATCTCCCCTCCTCTCTGCTATCTATAATGTGCTCTTCCTTCTGGGTTCATCCCAGGACCCCTCACCTCAAGGGAAATTGTCCTGACAATTTCAAGCCCCAGTAATCTCTCTCTTCTGGAACTTCATCTGAACTGCAGTCTGGACACAAGAATTGACCTCTTAATACACACTGCCCTAGTATGGAATTACAAGAACCTTTGTGGTCACTGAGTACTCTGTGTTCTCTTATCTGAGCACCTATACTTTTTCTGTGCACTCCATCTGGAATGCCCTTGCCCACTCCTTTCATCCAACTAATGTTTGCTCTCTGCAAGTCCCTGTGTAAGCAGCAGTTTCTTTACAGAGCTTTTCTCATCTCTTAGCCTCCCTTCAGTGTCCTCACAGAGAGTAAGAACCCCCCTTCAGTGTCAGCAGAGTTCCCATCACATCTCTGATTACTCAGAATTATAATTGCTGCTTGAATAACTAGTATCCCCCTCTCTATCCTCCAGGCCACAAATGTCTAGAAGCAGGGAACTGTGTTATATTGTGTGTTCTCCTCTTGCTCAGCACAACTACACATGTTGCATGAATAAATAAATGATCATGAGGATAATGAATTCAAATTGTGTAGCCTAGGTCAAAACTTCCACTTCTGTATACCAAGATCCATTGTTAATTTTCATTATCCTTATTATTGCTACTATTACCTTTAAGTGCACAATCCCACCTTTTGTTTTAAGGATAATCTTGAATATATGAGGAATGAGCAGAAAGTTAAGAGGGACGTTTGTATGAAAGAAACCATGATATATAATAAATGGGCAAAGGTGGGTGCTGGGCTGTGACACACAGGATTAAGCACACATAGTACAAAGCACAAGGACCAGCTCAGGGATCCCAGTTTGAGCCCCTAAATCTTCCCACCTGCAGGGAAGTTGCCTCACAAGCAGTCAAGCAGGTCTACAGGAGTCTATCTTTCTCTCTCCCTATCTTCCACTCCCTTGTCAATTTCTCTCTGTCCTATCCAAAAAACAAACAAAAAACCGGCCTCCAGGAGCAATAGATTCATAGTGCCAGCACAGAGCCTCAGCGATAATACTAGAGGCAAAAAAAATAATAATAAGGCACCTGGATCTTTGGTGTGCAGATAGGAAGCTCAGAAGAAGTATTCTGTGGAGTGTCCCTCTTAGCTGGAGTCCTGGCACAGTTCTCCAGAAAACAGACTTAGGGACAACAACTCTATGTCACAGAACAAAGTTTTGTGTTTCATTAAGAAAGAGTTATGGTGCTCTCAACATGTTTAATGTTTGAAAAGGCTGTCTTGTTAGATAGTAAGTCCCTCTGCTCAAGTAGCATTCAAGTTGACATTGAATGACTATACACATTAGGAAATTTGAAATGAAAAATATTGTGTGTTCTATAAATCATAAGGAGAGAACTGTAATTTGAGATGAAGGAAGTGGTGGTGACAAGAACCGTCGAAAACTATAAAGGATTGAATAGAAGAAGCTAAAAGTGTAGCTCCCAGATTGCACACATTCTTCACCTTAACAATTATTCTTCAGGCAAAGGAAGTTACAGAAGGAATACTACGGACATAATGTGTTCATGATACACCTTATATAGATCACACTATTGACTGTGAACATGATGGATGGAGGCGATAAGCTTCATGAATAGTATGCAGCTATCACTATAGCCCAAGTGTCAGAGACCTGGATTAAGGAAGCAAGCGGCAACAGTGATGATAAAGAGCCTGCATTTTAAGGACTGACTTGAAAGTAGAAGAGATAGGCTCTTTACATCAGTTCTTCTAAGTTGGTTCCACTCCCTATACCTGCTGTCCCAGAAAACAAACCTGCCTTCCTTGTTTGCAAAAGCATGATGGAACTCTCTGCTTGGCTGCAAAGGTTGCAGTCACCTTGAGTGGATTCCCCACGCAGCTCAGTAAGAAGCAAAGCCTTCCCTCTGCTGTTCTGTCAGCTCCACTTTGCATCAAAACTGCTTTGTGTGTCACCAAGTTATTAAAGTAGCGAATTGCAGTGCTGTATCAGGCGATGTTGAACTGAAACTGGGTCAGCTAGGGTTGTCTCTCCTGCAAGATGTAGGCTTCTAGTGTCCCCAAATGTCAGTCTTGGTTGTGATGAAGCCTTGGCTGCTTCTCCCTAGCCGGCCTTGAGAGGAGTACATAATAACCGCAAAGTTTAACTCTACTATTCAGCAGCTCTGGTGGTAAATAATTCTCAGCATCAAGTTTGAAAGGGTGTTCTATAGGTCATTGTTTCTGTTCACAGGGATGGCAAGGTCTTGCATTTCAAATCTCTTTTCAATCGCTTCTTTTCAGGATACAATGGCTGCAAGAACTGAAGAATCAGCTATTTTGAAAATTCAGTGTGCAGATTGTCCCTTTGCTGCTAACAGTAGCCCTGGACACAAGAGGAACAGAAGGGCACAAAGCAAAGAAATAGAAATATGGCTGGGAGAAGTGGGAGAGATTCAAGAAGAGGCAAAAATCTCCATTGTAGAAGGAAAGGTAACACAGCAAGAGGGACACAGAGATTAAGATTTGGGCTCAAATCTTAATTTAAATTTTCTAATGAAGTTTGTTCTAGGACAGTATAATCTTATTTTATTTCTTTTGAACTCAATCCATATTTTTTAACTTCTATTAAGTAGCTGTTGTAGCCTGAACAACAATAACAAAAAGACTCCTATATACCTGGAGTTTATATATTAACTGGAAAAGAAGGTAAATAAATATGAAATAGTAAGCAACTAATAATATAAGATATATAGTATATTAGAGGTGAAGTATGAAAAGTAGAGATAGAAATAGAAAGATTTATAGCTACTTAGATAGAGAAAAAGAGAAGATGAATGTGAGAGAAGAGAATGGAAAATGAATGTGAGAAAATGGAATCCTGACTTTAAAAGACCAGTTGTGGTAGGCTGCATTGAAATGGTAATACTCAAACAAAGAAATGAAAATGGGTGCATAGTTCATCAAGCAGGCAATATAGGGGAAGCACAGTCCATGCCAAAGGGAGAAACATCAAAAAGGCCTAAGGCAGTAGTGGTTGTGTCTTGAAGGTCCAAGAAGCAGCAAGATAAGTCTGGAGATATGTGAATAAAGGAAGGTCTGACATGTGAATGACAGTAGCAACTAAAGTTATCAAAGTATAAGGGGAAAATTAGAAAGTGATATATGCCCATGTAAGGACTTACCTTTCATCAAAAATGATGTCTGAACACATTCATTACCTAAGCAGTTTATGAGCACTCAGCAGAAGATGGAAGGAACATCCATCATCTAGAATGATTATTCTAGAACAGAGGTTCTCACTTGGTATGTTGCTTTATTTGGGCTTGTATGGGTATATTTTTGGCAGTAACAACCACAGCAAGTATACTACAAGTGTAGGGAGACCAAGTATATTCCTACACATCCTATGACGCTTAGGAAATCACAGCACAGCAAAGAATTTTTCCATGGAAATGCCAGTAGTAATGAAGTTGAAAAAGCCTGTTCAAGGAAAAGGCCAGTGGACTGATAGCCTATTTGCTGCCTGAGAAGAAGGTATCACCACATTTAGAAGTGTACAGGGTCATTATAGCCAGTGGACATAGTAGAAGCAGTGCCTAGGGTTGATTCATGACAAACAAGACTATTGAAAGTATTATGTTTCTACATCTAAAGAAACAAAAATGTCCTGGGTTCAATCTTCTGCAATATTACAAATTAGAGCCAAAGAATGCTCTGACTAAAAAAAAAAAAAAAAAAAAAAAATTTAAAAAGAAAAAAATCACACACACACACACACACACACACACACACACACACACACACACACACGACTTTGAATTGTATCTAGTATGTGCCAATGTTAGAAAACATGTTTTGTTTTAATTTCTTTTTTTAACAAAGGAAGGGATGCAAAAGGGCAAATGTGCCCAGGGCTCTGGAAATTGTACTGGCCCCCACTGGCATTAGACTATGGTCATATCTGATTTCTAGAGTTTTGTGTCCATCAGCAGTGTTCCTAGGACTAAATAATTCAATTTATTGTTTCCTCTGTCCTGTCCTAATGAGTTGACTTATGAACATAACACTATCAAGTTCAGGAAAACAACAGTTATGTCCATGGAATCACAGGAGAATATTCTCAAAGTCAGAAGGATTGTGAGAACTTCTCATGAGATCTGGTCATCTCCTTTTACAAAATAAGAAAACTGAGGCCTAGACCAGAAAGATATATAAACTAAAATTACATGTACCAGACATAGACATGGGTGTTCTTCTAGAATTCATATTACTAGGTTCTTTTTTGTGTGTGTTTCAAATTTGGTTTATGTTGATTTCCTGAGTATTAAGGTCATTTTTTTTGATGGATAAAGCACAGCATTATTTGTAATTTCTTAACACTCTTCAGACTCTTTAATATACTACTTTACTTGATTTTTAGAAATCTCAAAACTTCAGAGTCAGCATGATGTATGCCTGATTTCAAAGGTAATACTTCCAGAAAAACAACTTATGTAATCAGTGCTTTATGCATAATAGTCAGGAAAATGTTAGTTTTATTCATAAAAGTGTTGTCAAATAATGGAAGATAGGGAAACATAGCAATTTTATTCTAACTTTATTTTAAAAACATTATGCTTTAAATTTTCCCTCTTTCATTCTCATAATTATGATAAAGTAAGCACAAGTTTAAGATTGTAAAAAAAAATGTTAGGAGTCAAACCTTTAAATTGTCTGACAATTGCTACTTGATGTGAGACAAAGAAACCAGATTACTCTACTGACTTGTTTATCTTCTGTACCTGAGTTGTTCCTATCTCCTACATGGAGATGAATTTTAACCCTACATTCAAAGCCTAGTCTGTTCCACACTTGGGAACAATCTCTGTGTTCAGTTTGCACATGTTTAGAAGATCCTAGATTAGCAACTCAGGAGCCTAGTGACTTGTGGGTTCTAATCTACATGCTTGAATTTTTGCCTGGTTCCTGTCTGTATATGCACCCGATTTATGGCTCAGTTATAGAAACTGGACCTTTGTCTTCATTCATTAAATTATTCAAAAAATGTATGGGAATTGCACATCATTTGTCTTCATTAATTCTTCCTGTTATTAACAAATATACATTGATCTATTTGTTAGATACTATGTCACATACTGAGAAATAAAAAAAAAACACCTCATATATTAGCTACCTAAAACGAATACAGTCTAGAACACTATATATAAAAGTAACCTGTAAATAAACTGACTGCTACAAAATAAGGCAATTAGACTTATACACACATAGCAATGATAATATTCTGGATAACAGAGAACAAATAATTCCATTTAGAGCAACAGGGTGATCTGAAAAAGGTTTTGAAAGATGTGAAAATAAAAAAGAGGTTATGAACAACGTTTTAATACTGAAGTGAAAAGAATTTCTAAATGGAATGAAAAACAACAAAATCAGACATATACAATGGTTTCTGTCACTTTTGAGATGGAAGTGTCCCAGTATTAGCAAATGCCCCTATTAAGTACTTATAATGACTCAAGAAATGCACTGTATTCCAAATTTGAATTGAATCCGTCCTTGAATTCATTTCCCAAATGAAGTGCTTGCCATCATGAAAGCAAGAAAGCAATAGTTAATAAGATATGTCTATAATTAGACACTGGTCTGGCAATCTCTGAAGTTTCATTTTAGATGCCACACTAACATCATTTTATTCTGAAGAGAGTGTGGCCTATGGAAGTAAATTTCATTGCTCAGGATCATATAAGTGACAAGATAAATCTGAAATGAGGTCTAACACCATGTTCTTTCCACTATCTAAACTGTCATTCTGTACAGGAATTATTAAAATAGTTTAACGCAGAAACAGGAGCATTTTTCTCCCTAAGTTTGTAACAAGAACCCAAAAATGAGGGCTACCCTTATGGTACCAAACAGAAAGATCGATACAAATGTTTTCTGACTCATTTGCATACTGAAAGAAGGTAAGTTTTATAGGAAAATGAAAACACAAGAAAACATGATGAACTGATGGAAAAAATATTTAAAGGTCCTCTCAGGAATAAATAAGAAAAATAAAGACAGTGGATTTTAGGTTGAGGGAGCACATGAGAATAAAAGACAGAAATGAGGGAGATACAAGGTGTTAGAAATAAAGAGGACAGTGAAGGCTGCTTTTGTAGAGAGAAGTAAACAGAACACACATCAGTAAAGACACCATTTTCTGAAATCCACTGAGGTGAACTAGGGAGGGGTATGGTGAGAAATTAATGGAGGAAAAAGCAAAGACTGGAGACTAAGAGTCCCAGTTGTGGTGGAGGACACATCCCAGTAGCTAAATAAGTTAAAGCTGGAGGGAAAAGAAATAGTAACACAAAAGGAAAATACTAAGAGTCTTAGAAAGGAAGTCTTGAAGGGTGAAAAAAGAGTTACACAAATACAGAAAAATCACAGCTCAAAGCAGAAAATATAGCATAAACAGGAAAGAAACAGAGCAAGTATGCTCTGAGTGAAGACTAGAGATCACAGTGGTTCAGCAGGTCTGCAGATAACTATTTTTCTCTCTCCCTCTCTATCTCCTCTAAATTTCTCTTTGTCGTGTTGAATAAAACAGAAAAATAAATAAATAAAAGGAAAAAATGGCCTCCAGAAACTGTGATATGTAGTGTTGGCATGGAGCCCAGCAATAACCCTGGAGGCAAAAAGAAAAAAAGAGAGAGAGATAGAGAAAATAAAGTAAGCAGGTAATGCATGTTGTGAAAATATAAGTGACGCCTAAAAGAAAGGAGCAAGGGAATGCGACATTTACTGATATGTTCTGTGCCAAGTATTTTGCATTTAATATGTACTTCACGTGTTTTTATTTTTTATGTTTTTTATATATTATTGGATGAAGACAGAAATAAGCTGAGAGAAGAGGAGATGATAAAGAGGGAGAGAGAGACACTTGCAGCCCTGCTTCACCACTCATGAAGCTTTCCCCTGCAGGTAGGGACCAGGAGTTTAAACTTGGGTCCTTGTACACTGTAATGTGTGCACTTAGCCAAGTGTGTCATCACCTGGCCCCCTATAATATGTGCTTTATATTTTAATTTTTATTTTATATGAAGAGAGAAATGTAGGGGAGAAAGAGAGAGAGAGAGGGAGAGAGAGAGAGACTTGCAACACTTCTTTAACACTCATGAAACACTGCCCCCACATACCTTGCAGATGCGGACCAAGGCTTGGCACCTGAGTGTACTAGCACCCAACACTTTGATATGTCCTTTAATTCATGTAGCAGTTGTAAGTTGTTGGCAAGTTTATCTACCTATTCAAGATCCAAAAGAGATTGAATGTTTGATTAACATGGTGCTAGAACTAAAGCTGGAGTTAATCTGTGTCTTTGTTCAGAGACACTTTTCCCCTACATCTTAACCTGTCAGCTAATACTTGCTGGACTATTTGTTTGTCATTAGAGAAGAGCAAGTTAAATATATTTAACATGTACTTTGATGTTAAAGTATAATCAATTATATTGAACCATATCAAGTGATTTTCATAGTTCCTGGAATACAAACGTTACTATGTAAATATTGGTTTTGTGATAATATGTAATCAGAAATTAGATCTAGAAAACATATCTAATTGGTATGTGAGCAGGAATATGCATTTGAGAAGTTAGAGAAAAAAATTAACTGTAGTTTCTGATCACTTGACAACTGATCATAAGCTTCTCTTCCCAATTCCCTAGGTAGTAATATTATACCGTATCATGAAAGGAGTCATGAAGGAATTATTTATACCAGATAAATTGGAAAACAGTAACATTCTTCCTGCTTTCCTCTCTGTCCCAAAGATCTGGTTATTAAGTAATGAACAGAATACTGATGACTATTGTCTAGTTAAGTGGGAAGATGTAAGACATCAGTTATATAATAGAAAAGGGCAAAAATTTTTTAAATCAACTTGCCTTTCCCCCCCAAATCACACAAAAGTACACTTGAAGACACCTACTGAAAGAACTAGAAAAAATACATCAATAGTAATACGATAATAGTGGGAGACTTTAGCACCCCACTCTCACACTTAGATCAACGAAGTAGAGAATTAACAAAGAAACAAAAAAATTAAATGGAAAGATGGACAGCCTAGACCTCCTGGAAATTTTCAGAGTTCTTCACCCCCCAAAACAGGAATACACATTCTTTTCAAATCCACAAAAGTACACTTGTAAAATGAGTTGTTTTCATTTTAGTTATTGTTGTTGACTTGTGTTGTTTGCCAACATTTTCAGATAAAGTGAGGCAAAGAGAGAAAGGGTAAGACACCATAGCATCAAAGTTTTCCCCAGATCTGTAATACTTCTAAATTAGTTTTTAAAAACAGTTAAATGTGGAAAATTTTAGCTGTCACAAGCAAAAGCAAGACACAAGGAAATGACTAAATATAAAGCTAAACAAGATTCTACTTCTTTAAACCTCTAATTGGACAATAGATATTCAGAAATGCATGCTAAAGTTTGAATCATAATACTATATACATGTCAGTAGTTTCTGGAGTAAATGTCTTGGGGACTAAATTCCAGCTTTGAGGACACTGGAAAGAGCATTATGGTCATGCAAAAAGACTTCCATGCCTGAAACTACAAAGTTCCAGGTTTAATGTCTTGCACCACCTTAAGCCAGAGTGGAGTAGTACTTTCTTTGTGTATGTCTCTCATTTAAATTAAACAAATAAAAATATTTAAGTAAATGACCAAATAATAAATATACAAAGTTTATATTTGATATTTACAATCCATTGGAATTCAGATCAGTTAATTAACTTCTCTGCTGCAAATTCATCTGTAGATGAGGATACTGATTATGGTCCTCAGAGAAAGTCAACAGGACTCTGTGAAGCAATGCAGGCCATATAATTCACACATTGCTTGGGCCATAGAGTTCATTCACAACATGCTGACTTCCAGGACCACATGGAACTAAAAAAATAGGTCTAGAAATGATAAAATATGTGTGCAAGCAAGAAGAGAGACAAAGGAGCTAAACAATATAACACTCCCTTTTCTGAAACTAATAATAGTAATAATAGCTGAAACTATCCCTTCAAATTCTGGAGTATTTGTCCAAAGTCTATGGGAAATGTATAAACTTCTCTTAGAGCAGAAATGGCAAACGCTAGAAGAAGAAGAGCAGAAATAACAAAAAATGCATTATGGAATCCTGTTTTCTTATTGTAGAATAAATTGAATGGGGTCTATGCTTCTCAAATCTAGTTGATTACCAAACTCACTCAGAAATGTTTTAAAATGTAGACTTCTGAACTATGAAAAGTATCAGGTGGTGATGCATCAAGCAGAGTGCACAAGGGGCAAGGACTTGGGTTTAAATCCCTGGTCCCTGCCTGCAGGGTTGGGGGAAAGTTTTATAAGCAGTGAAATAATACTGCAGTTGTTTCTCTTTCTCTGGCTCTTCTAACCTTTTCAATTTCTCTGTGTCTAAAAACAAAGGAACAAAACATGAAAAGTATTCTTAACTATTAAGGATTATAGTTAATATATCTCTTTTTCTAGTTACCCTTTCCCAAAGATAATATGGTCAACAGCTAGGTTTAGTGAGCACTGGACTAAATCTAAACAGTGGTGTATAAACCACTGCTAAGGTTATATCCTATCCTACTGCAAGTCTAATTTTACCTAAAGTACTTCTTGCACACCAGTTTCTATAACAGCATTTGGGGTATTACCAATCAAGAACAAATTTATTACCTAAAATAGACCTGTTAGCTTTTTCCAAAATGGAGTACCCAAATCTCAGCTGCTATACTTCTGCCTTTAGATACCTGATTATTAAGCAATTTGTTTTGCTTTATATCTTAACTCTTTCAGCCACCAAGTTTCAAATGCTAATATACCAACCTGACTTCATTGGGATAGATGACCTGACTAATGTATCCAGGAACCCCACCTCCCCAGAGCCCTGCCCTAGTAGGGAAAGATAGGTACAGGCTGGGAGCATGGATCGACCTGCCAACACCCATATCTAAAGGAGAAGCAATTACAGAAGCCAGACATTCCACCTTCTGCACCCCATAATGATCCTCAGTCCATGCTCTCAGAGGGGTAAAGAATAGGGAATCTTTCTCCCTAGATGTCATATGCAGGCAAAAACTATATATCTCTCTGGAATATACCTAAAACACATCTACTACATTTTTCCAAAAGGGAGACCCCAATCTTCATCTACAATATCCATGCCTTTAGGTTCATGATTAGTCAACAATTTGTTCTGCATTATATCTTAACTCTTTTTTCAGCCACCAGGTTTCAGATGATACCATGATGCCAACCACTTCCTTAGGCAGATACCATGTGTCCAGTAGTCCCACTCCAGAACCCTGCCCCACTAGGGAAAGAGGAGGAAGGCTGGGAGTGTGGATCCACCTGTCAATGCTCATGTTCAGTGGGAAAGCAATTACAGAAGCCAGATCTTTCACCATCTGCACTCCATAATGACCCTGGGTTCACATTCCCACAGTGGTAAAATACAGAAAAGTTATCAGGGAAGGGGATGGGATATGGAGCTTTGGTGGTGGGAACTCTTATCCTATGGTTTATGGTCTTGTCAGTGTATCCATTTTATAAATAAATGAGAAAAATAGAAGAAAGAAAAAAGAAATAATTGTGACTTCCCCCCCAAAAAAATAATAGGAAAGATTTTAAAAGAGGCAATAGGATATGGAATTCTGATAGTGAGAACTGTGTGGGATTGTACCACTCTTATCCTATGAACTTATTGATATATATTTTTAATTTTTTATATAAGAAAGGATTAATTACCAAAACTATAAGGTAGGAGGGGTACAACTCCACACAATTCCCACCACCCAATCTCCATAACCCACCCCCTCCCTCCCCTGATAGCTTTCCCCTTCTCTATCCCTCTGGGAGCATGGACCCAGGGTCGTTGAGGGTTGCAAAAGGTAGAAAGTCTGGCTTCTGTAATTGCTTCCCCGCTGAAATGGGCATTGACTGGTCGGTCCATACTCCCAGTCTGCCTCTGTCTTTCCCTAGTACGGTGTGTCTCTGGGGAAGCTGAGCTCCAGGACACATTGGTGGGGTCTTTAATCAAGGGAAGCCTGGCCAGCATCCTGGTGGCATCTGGAACCTGGTGATTGAAAAGAGAGTTAACATATGAAGCCAAATAAATTGCTGAGCAATCATGGATCCCAAGCTTGGAATAGAGGAGAGGAAGTGTTAGGGAGGTACTCACTGCAAACTCTAGTGTACTTCTGCTTTCAGGTATATATTTTGCAGTAGTTTATGGATACGTGTGAACATAAGCTCACTCTCTCACAGAAACTGGTGTATATCTAGGTTATGGGACTTTGTTAGAAAGTGAACCACCTGAGATGAAATTAGAGTGTACTATAAAAGGAAAGATCTCACCCGAGTAATGAAGCTGAAGGGTTGTCATTCCACTCGTAAAGTCTCTGGACACAGTCTGAGGTGAAGCATATAGAGGTGGCAATCGTTGCGTTGGTTGGGCTGTGATATGCGGAAGCAATATTATTTGGTATGGATTGGGAGACGCATATGGGAAAGTGGGCCCTATTCAAGGGTTCCAGGACTGGGGGAAATATAGGTTCTATAGTGGAGATGTGAGGTTCCTGCTGTCTTAGGGTTCAAAAAGACAATCGATAGTTAATGTTATCATCACATTAATTGGTAATTGGGTTAACTTTGAAAAGTCCTTTTGTTAGGGTTTGCTGTACAGTATCCAGTATCTTGTATATAGCTGTGCTATTGGATGCTTCTAATCTACTTGGTCTAGGCTTTTGAGAGAGTCTGCATATCAAATACACAGCCTAAATATTAAAAAGATTCAGTTTGTGTTTTGAGAAACTTTGAGACATACAACTGATTTTCACCCTCTCATATTAATTAACTACTGATTTATATGTCTGCATTTTGTTAGGAGTGTACATAAATACCATTCCCACCACCAAAAGACTGTGATGCATCCCTCCCACCCACTCCCACCCCCCACTGTCCCAGGAAGCTGCATGTCTACCCCTCACCACAGGGTTATTACTTTGGTGCCCTACTTACAATTTGATCAGTTCCTGCTTTTAGTTTCCCTTTCAGATCTTCTTACTCAACTTCTGTTGATGAGTGGGATCATCCCATACTCATCTTTATCTTTCTGACTTAGTTCACTTAACATAATTCCTTCTAGCTCTGTCCAAGAAGGGTTAGAGACGGTGGGTTCATTGTTCTTGATAGCTGCATAGTATTCCATTGTGTATATATACCACAGCTTTCTCAGCCATTCATCTGTTGTTGGGCACCTGAGCTGCTTCCAGGTTTTAGCTATTATGAATTGTGCTGCTATGAACATAGGAGTACACACCTCTTTTTGGTTGGGTGTTATGGAGTCCTTGGGGTATAACCCCAGGAGAGGAATTACTGGATCATATGGAAGGTCCATGTCTAGCCTTCTGAGAGTTTTCCAGACTGCTCTCCACAGAGGCTGTACCAATTTAAATTCCCACCAGCAATGTAAAAGGGTTCCTCCGTCCCCACATCCTCTCCATCATTTGTTGCTGCTGTCCTTTTTGATGTATGCCGTTCTTACAGGAGTGAGGTGGTATCTTAGTGTTGTCTTAATTTGCATTTCTCTGACAATCAGTTAAATAGAGCAGTTTTTCATATGTTTGTTAGCCTTTTGGATTTCCTCTGAAGTGAATGTTTTGTTCATATCCTCTGCCCATTTTTGGATGGGGTCATCTGCTTTTTTGGTGCTAAATTTGCTGAGCTCTTTATATATTTTGGTGATTAGTGTCTTGTCTGATGTCTGGCATGTGAAGATCTTCTCCCATTCTGTGAGGGGTCCCTCTGTTTGTTTAATAGTTTCTTTGGATGTGCAGAAGCTTTTCAATTTGATGTATTCACATTGGTTTATTTCTGCTTTAGTCTTCCTTGCAATTGGGTTTGATTCATCAAAGATGTCCTTGAGGTGTAGGTGGGAAAGTGTTTTACCAATGTTTTCCTCTAAGTATTTGATTATTTCTGGTCTGACATCTAGGTCTTTGATCCATTTGGAGTTGATTTTTGTTTCTGGTGCGAAAAAATGGTTCAATTTCATTCTTCTGCATGTTTCAACCCAGTTTTCCCATCACCATTTATGAAGAGAGCCTCCTTTTTCCATTTAATCCTTTGGACCCCCTTATCCAAGATTAGATGCCCATAGGTGTTGGGATTTATTTCTGAGCTTTCAATTCTGTTCCACTGGTCTGTGTGCCTATTTTAGTTCCAGTACCATGCTGTTTTGATGATGATGGCTTTATAATATAGTTTAAGGTCTGGGAGTGTGATGCCTCCATTTCTGTTTCTTTTCCTCAAGATGGTTTTGGCAATACTAGGTGTTCTCAGGTTCCAGATAAATGATTGTAGTGTTTGTTCTATTCTCTTAAAGAAGCTTCGTGGAACTTTGATGGGTATTGCATTAAATTTGTATATGGCTCTGGGGAGAATATTCATTTTGATGATATTTATTCTTCCAATCCATGAGCATGGGATATCTTTCCATTTCTTGGTATCAGTTTCTATTTCCTTGAGTAGTGACTCATAGTTTTCAGCATATAAGTCTTTCACTTCTTTGGTCAACTTTATTCCTAGGTATTTGATTGATTTTGCTGAAACAGTAAATGGGAATGATTTCTGGATGTCTTCTTCTTCAGATTTAGTGTTTGCATAAAGAAATGCCACTGATTTTTGTACATTGATTTTGTAGTCTGATACCTTGCTATATTGCCTAATAACTACCAGTAGTTTTCTGCTGGATTCTTTAGGTTTTTCTATGGATATTATCATATCATCTGCAAATAGTGAGAGCTTGACTTCTTCCCTTCCAATCTGTATTCCTTTGATTTCTTTCTCTTGCCTGATTGCTATGGCAAGAACTTCCAATACTATGTTGAAGAGTAATGGTGACAGTGGACAGCCCTATCTAGTCCCTGATCTGCGGGGGAATGCTTTCAGTCTTTGTCCATTGAGTATGATGTTGACTGTAGGTTTGCTTTATATAGACTCCACTATCTTGAGGAATTTTCCATTTATTCCTATTTTTTGTAGAGTTTTGAGCATGAATGGGTATTGGATTTTGTTAAAGGCTTTCTCTACATCTATTGAGATAATCATGTGGTTTTTGGCTTTGCTTTTATTGATGTGGTGAATGACATTGATTGACTTATGGATGTTGAACCAGCCTTGCATTCCTGGGATGAATCCCACTTGGTCATGATGAACAATCTTTTTGATATGTTGCTGTATCCGGTTGGCCAAGATATTGTTTAATATTTTGGCATCTATGTTCATCAGAGATATTGGTCTGTAGTATTCTTTTTTTGTTCTGTCCCTATCAGCTTTTGGTATCAGGGTGATGTTGGCTTCATAGAAGGTGGAAGGGAGTATTCCTGTTTCTTCAATCTTATGGAATAGCTTAAGAAGTATGGGTTTTAACTGTTTCCTGAAAGTTTTGTAGAATTCGTTTGTGAAGCCCTCTGGTCCAGGACTTTTGTTGTTGGGGAGATTCTTAATAATGGTTTCAATTTCTTTGTGATTGGTGAAGTTAGATTTTGTAGTTCTTCTTGGTTCAGTTTTGGAAGTGCATAGGTTTCTAGGAATTGTTCCATTTCTTCCAGATTCTCTAGCTTGGTGGCATATAGTTCTTTATAGAAGTTTTGCAGGATTCTCTGGATTTCTGTGGTGTCAGTTGTTATATCTCCTCCATCGTTTACAATTCTATTAATTTGAGTCTTCTCTCTTTTTTGTTTGGTGAGTCTGGCTAGGGGTTCATCAATTTTGTTTAATCTTTCAAAGAACCAACATTTGGCTTCATTGATCTTTTGTATGGTTCTTTTCTTTTCGATGTTGTTTATTTCTGCTCTAACTTTCATGATTTCTGTCCTTCTGGTTGCTTTAGGATTCCTTTGTTCCTCTTCCTCTAAGTCCTTGAGGTGTGCAGTAAGGTCGTTCATTTGAGCTTCTTTTTGGTGTTTAATATGTGATTGTATGGCTATAAGTTTCCCTCTCAGTACTGCTTTAGCTTTGTCCCAAATATTTTGATAGGTTGTGTCTTCATTTTCATTAGTTTCCAGGAACATTTGAATTTCCTGCTTGAGTGAGTCTCTGACCCAGTGGTTCTTAAGGAGCATGTGTTTAGTTTCCAAATTCTGTGTCTTTTAATAATTTTCTGTTTGTTGTTAAATGTTAGTTTTACTCCACTGTGGTCTGAGAAGATACTTGGGATGATTTCAATGCTCTTGAATTTATTGATGCTGTCTTTGTGGCCTAACATGTGGTCTATCCTCGAGTATGTGTTATGTGGATTTGAAAAGAAGGTGTATTCCAGTTTTTTGGGGTGGAGGAGTCTGAAAATGTCCAAGAGGTCTAGTCTGTTGATCTCTTCACTTAATTCTCTTGTGTCTTTATTGGTTCTCTGCTTTGTTGATCTGTCTAAGTGTGAGAGTGTGGTATTGAAGTCTCCCACTATTATTGTATTACTATTGATGTATTTTTGAAATTCTTTCAGTAGGTGCTTAATGTATTTAGATGGTCCCTCGTTGGGTGCATAGATGTTAATAATTGTTAAGTCTTCTTGGCTGATTGATCCTCTAATCATTATGTAATGTCCTTGCCTATCTTTTATTACTTTATTTAATTTAAAATTTGTTGTGTCTGAGATGAAAATGGCTGTTCCTGCCCTTTTTTGTGGTCTGTTAACCTGTATGATAGTTTTCCATCCTTTCACTTTAAGTCTGTGTTTATCTTGTTGTGACAGATGGGATTCTTGCAAGCAGCATATGGTTGGGTTATGTTTTCTGATCCATCCCGCCACCCTGTGCCTTTTTTGGGTGAGTTTAAGCCATTGACATTTGTTGATATTATAGATTTAATGTATTGTAGTGCCATTGTTTAAAAAATTGTTTTCTCTGATATATTGCAAGTATTATAGTGATGTTCTTGTTTATAAGAGGTCGTTTAGAACCTCTTTCACAGCCGGCTTGGTGATGGTTGCTTCCTTTAACTGTTTTTTATCTAAGAAGGTTTTGATCCCTCCATCTAGTTTGAATGAAAGTCTAGCAGGATATATTATCCTTGGTTGAAACCCTTTTTCATTCAGGGCTTGATAGATATCTTGCCACTCCCTTCTGGCCTTTAGAGTTTGAGTGGAGAAGTCTGCAGATAATCTTATGGGTTTTCCCTTGTATGTGACTTTTTGTTTCTCTCTTGCTGCCCTTAGGATCCTTTCTTTATCCTTACTTCTTCTCAGTGTGACTATGATGTGTCTTGGTGTCTTCAGGTCTGGGTTGATTCTGTTTGGTACTCTCTGGGCCTCTTGAATCTTGATATCCTTTCTGTTATTCAGGTTTGGGAAGTTTTCTTCTATTATTTCCTCTAGAATGTTTGCTTCCCCTTCCTGTCTTTCTTCCTCTGGCAGGTGAATTATGCAAATGTTACTTCTTTTGAGATCATCCCATATGTATCTGTTGTTGTTTTCAGTGTCTCTCAATCTCTTTTTAAGCTCTTTCACCTCTTTCTTCGTTTTCTCTAACTCATCCTCTGTCTGAATAATTCTGTTTTCTGCTTCTGTTAGTCTGCTTTCCCTTGCCTCAGCTTCTTTCGTCATTACAGTTATTTCAGCTTTCAGTTCTCTAATTGCCTCAAGATAATCAGTATTTTCCTTGGGGTTCTCAACTGTTGTTTTCCTAATACTGCCATTCCTTTCCTCCAATGTTGTTTTCATTTCTGTGATTAATAAGTTTATTATTGCTTGCATACTTTTCTTATCTATGGTTACTTCTGGCTGATTTGTAGTTTCTTCTGGGCTCTTGTCTTCATTCATTGGAGTAGCAGTTTTATTTGTTTTTGATCTACCCATTTTTTTTATTTATGTGTTTCTTTTTTTTTATGCTCTGCTGTTCCTCAGTTGTTGTGTCTTGAGTACAAGTAACACTGTACTAAATACCTTTATGACAATTGCATTCACCAACCTCAGGAATTATAGTAGCAACTGAAGTAAGTATTGAAGTAGTTTAATCATTACCAGTTAGCCAATTTCTCCAGTCCATGAAAAAATAGGAACCAAATCCCAGTGAAGAAAGAGATAAGAAAGGATAGCAAGAACAGACAGTTATGCAAGTATACTATCCACTGTATATTCTAGGGGTAACAAGAGGGGAAAGGGAACTAGAGCAGAGATACACACATAGAGAGTCCACTCTGAGTCAGATTTCTTCTCCAAAATAATTCACAAATTCAGAAAGGCAAAGAAGATAGAATAAGTGTATGACAAGATTAAAATAGAGAGAGAGACAAGAGAGAGAAAAGGGAGAAGATAAGAAAAAGAGCTGTAATTAAATAGCAGTGAAAGGAAATTCCCAAATGTGTATTCAAAATACACAATGAATTCAAAAAAGCACCCTGTTTGGTGGTCTGGGGGATCCTGCTAGGAGCTGGTCCCCAGGGACTGCTTTTGGGGTGGGTGGGGAGGAGGTATGCTTGAAAATTAAATGGAAGAAAAAAAAATTTCCCCCCTTTTTTCCCTACTCTAATTCTTAACCCAAATTAAGTTATAGTCACCTCCTTGGTGTCACCGCTAGGACCCCTTATTGGCTGGCTTGTTAAACGCAGAAAATCCTACCGTTTCCAGGAGATGTGGTTGGAGCTCAGCCACTAGCAGCTTCTCAGTCTGCCATCTTCTGGGAACCCCCCCCCCCCCCGCAGACTTTTTTAAAGGATTTCTCAAAAATGAAAACTAGCTCTAAGTCCTTTTCCTCCAATGAGAGCTGTACTCAAGAAGTCCTGGGATCTGCCCTCAGGGTTGTGGTGTTCCCCGGAGACTCTCAAGAGAAAGCCCCAAGCTACAGTGCTCCCTCCCGGTCCTCTGCTGGCCACCCAGCAGCGCTCTGCAACCAGCGGAGGAGCCGCCTTCCTGGGCTGAGGAGAGTGCCTGGCGCACCCATCTTGCCTGCCGCTGCCTGGGAAGTCTGGAGCAGCCCACCCGCTAGTCCGTGCCACCTTTACTCTAATTCTTAACCCAAATTAAGTTATAGTCACCTCCTTGGTGCCACCGCTAGGACCCCTTATTGACTGGCCTACTAAAGGCAGAAAATCCTACTGTTTCCAGAAGATGTGATCAGAGCTCAAGCCACTAGCAGCTTCTCAGTCCACCATCTTCCGGGAACCACTATTGATATTTTTTTATTTTATGAGTAAACTAAAAAATAAAATTTATTTTTGAGAAAAAAATAACTTTATTCAGGAAGTCACTGTAAGGAAACTCTTGTTTTCATGAGAACCCTGGCTTGAGTGTGATTTACATTTGTCTCTTTCCTTGTAACAATTGTTTTCATACCTACACTACTCATAAGGTCAAGCAGGATCTAGTTAGATTGTGAATCAGTCTACAGGATGGCAACCTAAGATCCCTTTAGAATATCCAAGAATAACTTACAGGTCAGGAAATCAACTAAAGTTCAGGGGCCAGGTAGTGGCTCACCCTCAGCTGCCCACCTACAGCAGGATGCTTCATGAATGATGAATCAGGTCTTCTGGTGTCTATCTTCCTCTATATATCCCCCTCCCTCTCAGTATATCTCTATACTGTCATGTGCTGGCAGGGATTGAACTTAGGGACTCATGCCTGAGAATCCATTGCTTTATCCACTGTACCACCTCCCAAGACTGCTACCCCTATAATATCAAATAAAATTAGAAAAGAAAAATTGTTGTTTTATAGTACTAGCACCAAGCCCCAGTGATAACCATGGTGGCAATTAAAACAACAACAACAACAAACTTATAAACACTGGGTTACTCTGGTCAAAGGCTTCACGGAATAAGCAGAGTTTGAGCTAGGCCTTGAAAACTAAGTGTTAAGACACAGAAAAATCCCTTGTTATAAAAGAGGACAAGACTATCAATGAGCTTTAGATCTGTCATTCACAGGGTGGTGTAGTATTCCAGGAGCACAGCATGACACAAAATATTGAGAGGATTTTCAGGGCATAAAAGTAGTGTCAGTCATTGGCTGGAGACCCAATATGTCTAAAATATCTGTCTCTTCCCCTTATCTACCTCCATTATTTAATTCCATTCCTACACCAATTCGAAAAGATACTGTCTTATCTTTACATTATACAGGAAGAAATTGAGGATAAGGAAGGTTATAGGACTCTCTCAAGATCAAGCATGCAAGAAGAAATAAAAATCATTATTTGGATCTAAGTCCATCTCTAGATCTAAGGAGCTTGGTATATGTGTTAGGTAAAGAACAGGTGGCAGAGAAGTCATTTGCAGGAGAAGCAAAAACAATATCTACCACCAGGAGTAAAATGTCAACCTTCCAGCTCCAATACTCCACTGAGGTCTTTCCTAGATCACAGGACTCTTAAATTCCATTTTGTATAGCACACCATATGGCAGAGTTGTAGATTCTATATATAGATTAGGGCACATGAGATAGGGCCCAAGTACACATGCATGCATAAGTTAGGGGAAAATATATACCTTAAAGTAGAAGTGCACAATAGTCTACAGTGACTCAATAAATGCAGTAAGCAAGTAGAAAGCCCTAAAAAAAAAAAAAAAAAAAAGACACCATAAAGTACTTAATCAAATAGCTTCTACTTAGATCTAGATACCCTCTTCCCCTGCTTCCTATTTCACATCTCTTAGTCACTTTAGGCCTAGCCCTGTCAAATAAAGCAAGAACTACAAAAGCTGGATAAGGGCAGGAGACAAGCACACTTTAATAATGACCATATTGCTCACTCTCAGGCCACACTATCATCTGGGGCCTTAGTCAGGGAATCCTGGGATTCCCACACAGATATGTTGGGCCTAGGCCTCTAATTGCTCTCTCTCTCTCTACACCATTGCTGATCATCTCCATCAGAAGCAACATCATAAACCCTCTTGTGGGCCTCTATACAATATTGCCCTCAGTGTAGAACAACAATGATTTAAATTGCCCCACTCGCTGAAGAGAGGTTCAGTCAATATACTCTGCCACTAAAGGAAAAGGAAGACTGGTCCTGAAATGAGTGCAGTCTAGAATGTTCCTAGCTGTGACCATGGACTGTAAGCTCAGATCAACAGGATACAGAGGTTACACAGGCTCCTGTGCTAAATATGAATAGTCATGGGCCTTAGGTCAGATCAATGGGGTTTACAGCTAGTGGTATTAATAAATTTTCCCATGTTTGGGAGCTACTGTCTGTGCTGATCCAGCTTTCTAGTTCTATTCCAAATTCTGACATCATCCTTCTAGACAATACTTTCAGCCCAGCTACATGTTAGCTATCAGGCTCTGCCAAAAATTACTAAACTTATGGGCCCCTTGGGATATACCTAAAATAGATTTTCTTGCTTCTTCGAACATGAAGGCCCCAAATCTCATCTGCTATATTCTTATCTTTAGGTTTCTGATTAATCAACAATTTGTTCTGCTTTATATCTTAATGCTTTTCAGCCAAGTTACAGATGCTACTGTGAGGTCAACCTGACTTCCCTAGGCAGACCTCCCCAATGAGTTCTTTAAACCCACCTACTCAAAGCCATATCCCACCAGGGAAAGATAGAGACAGGTTGGAGGTTTGTATCAACCTGTAAATGCCCATATCCAGGGAGAAGTAACTACAGAAGCCAGACTCCCACCTTGTGCACCCAATAAAGATCTTTGGTTCATGCTCCCAGAGGGTTAAAAACTAGGGAAACTTCCAACAGAGGAGATGGAATGTGGAACTTGTATTCAGAATTGTGTGGAATGCAACCCCTTTTACCCTTAAATCTTGTTGATTATTATTAAATTTCTAATAATAACAGTAAAAGAACAATGTCTAAGCTGAAAAAAAACAGATTATCTATATTGGGAAAAGGAGGAGAAGGAGGAGAAGGAGAAATGAACACACTCATGAGCTCATAACAAGACAAGCTGAACTTAGCAGACCTAACCCACTGTCCTCTGACTAATATATCCTGGGTTGAAGTTAGAGAATTAAGAGATAATATTTTGTTAGTTCATAGGAAGTGAATGATATTTGAGAATTACAAATAACCCCATGTTTTTCTTATTTATTTTTTGTATTATCTTTATTTATTTATTTATTAGACAGAGATAGTCAGAAATCAAGAGGGAAGGGGGTGATAGAGAGACAGAGAGACAAATGCAACACTACTTTACCACTTGCAAAGCTTTCCCCCATGCAGGTGGGAACCAGGCACTCAAATCTGGGACCTTGTGTATCATAACATGGATGCTCAACTAGGGGTGCCACCACCCAGCTCCTCATTTTCCTCTATTATTTTACTCAATTCCCCAGAAGATATTATAAGATTGAGCCTTTGCTAAAAGGTACAAAAATAATAGAGAAGCATTTTAGGCATTTACATTCATAAGGCTTGTATCTTTCAGTTCTTACCTTCTTCAGCCTGTAGTCACCGTGGTGCTTGCTATGTGTATATGTATATGTATATATATATATATGTATATGTATATATATGTGTATATATAGTGATTGAGAAATTGAGATTAATTGTTGGGCCAAACCACAAGAGACATTACAGTATCTGTCTACTCCCTAAGAGAACAGATTATGTTCCTGAAGGTCCCTATTCATGTCTTGTGGGGTGTTAAAATGGGCAAGATTTTTCAGTCTCCTGATCTTTCTGCATATTCTACAAGAAAATCAAGAGTCTCACCACTTTCATTGGTCATCTCCATCAGGAACAATATATAATGGGTGCCTTTGTGGGCCCCTATAGGGCCTTGTCATCAATGTGGATCAACAATGGTAGGGAATGTTCCATTCTCTGAAGGGAGGTTGGACAACATACTCTAACTACCTGAGAAGGATGGGTCCTAAATATTTTTTAAAGAATATTGCCTTTTTTTCCACTTAGGCTTAATCTCTGGTTGGAACAGAATTATAGCAAGAAATTAGAAAAAAATTGCCAAATTGTGTTATTAAGATATTCCATTTCTTTTGAGGTGGATTAAAGCATAGTAAATTCAAATTACACTCCTGTGGTCTATGGATTTGTAAAGATCAAGAGATGTCAGCTACTCTATTCCTTACTTTCCTGTCTTTATATTAGGGCAGGGCAGGGTTGTCAAAATATGGAATAAGTTAGGAAATTCAGAAGACACACTCTGAGAATGTGTGGTTTGGAAAGCATTCTCTATAACTGTAGCTATAATGATCAGCTGGCTCTCTGACAATTCACAATACTTTGTACCTGTTTTTAGGAACATGCAACACATGGTTTATAAAATAACCAAAAGTAAGAAATTATGACTATAATGCCAAAAACACTTATCAGGAAGCTCCAAACATTAAACAGATTAAAACAGAACTGCCCCATCAATCCCTAAATTGTTCCCATACCCTTTTCTTTCTTTTTCTGAATTTTTCTATATTGTTATCAGTATTAGTATATATATTGTGCTATTATATTATGATTATCACTTCCACAACTACACTAGTATCTTTCTCTCTCTCTCTCTCTCTCTCTTTTTTTTTTTTTTTTACAAAGTTTGCATCATGGACGAGTGTATTTGCTCACTTGGATAGTTTTTCCATGTGTGTAACTAGATTTTTTAGTCTGGTTCTCCACACTGAAGGGAATTTTGATATTATGGTTTCTTTTATTCTATTTCCCTTATTATCTGTCTCTATCTAAAAAGAAAGTCAGCCTTATATAGTAGGAATAAGTGGATTGAGCTTGAATCTAGCCCTCACTGTGGCAGGTTCTGAGTCTGCTTTGCTTATATGTATCCCATATAAAATTTTAGGTAGATATCTGGGATTTTTTTGATGTTCTACACTCTCTGTTGTTGTGCTTGCATACCCTTTCAGGCAGCTGTTTATTTTCTGCATCTTTTTACATTAGATATAAAATGTCTTATCAAAAATGCCTTCCATTTGCCAGTCCAATATATTTTAATTCTATGTGGTGAATTCTATTTAACTATTCAACCAAAATTTCCTTCAGGAGAACAAAATTGCCATGTCATGAATCTTTGAACGTTTGGTATAAAAATAGGGGAAGGAGAAATTGCATAACCCAGTTATGCAGCTGACAGCAATTTTATAGCCAAAGACACATTAACAATCACCTTAGTAATGATAGTTCCCCAACCCTGATGTTGTAACATTCTAGCATGTCTTCCTGTTTCTTGAAAAGGAAGATTAAGTCACCATAATTCCCAGAAAGTTCATGAAGCAAAAAAAAAAAAAAAAAAAAAAAAAAAAAAAAAACAGGTTATAGAACCTTTGAGTTAAAGGTTCTGAGTCTCATGATAAAATCTGTAAAAAAATCTTGGGCCCTAGATCCTGAGTCATCCTGTCTAGTGGGTTTCCTGCCAAGAAGTTAACTGAAGTTTTCTTCTGATCATATTTTTCATTGTCTCTTAGCAAAAGTATGTAAAATATTAGTATTTTGAGTAATTATAAAGAGCCAGAGACTGTGTTTGCATTAACTAATTTAGTATTTTCTTCTAAACTAAAAGAATGAACAAACTCAGGCAATGTTCTGATGAATGACTTAGTCAAGATCTACTGACGACCAATTAACCATTGATTTTGTACAAGTAATTATCCCCACTATATTGTATATTTTCAACACTCCACTATGGACATATTTTTCAGAGACACATTCTCTCACCAAGGTTTAATCTAATACATAATATTCATTTGTGTAAGAATTCTTCCTTCCTTATCCTCCACCAAATTCACCTAGTCTTTTAAAATTTCAAGCGCAAATGGCATTAACTCTGTAATGTATTCCTGTGGTGTGTGTGTGTGTGTGTGTGTGTGTGTGTGTGTGTGTGTGTGTGTGTGTTTTAATTATTCACTGAAACGGTTCCTTGACCAAAGTGAGTGTAAACTCCACAACTCAGGGAGAATATTTTCTTATCTATCTCAGCAACGTCATGTGTCGTATAGTGTGCTAACTACCAAATAGCCTCCCCATAAATATTAGATGGAAGGGTGAATCTAATGAAGACTTTTTGTCAAGGAGAAAACAGAAAATGAGAGCTTTAACACAGCTAATTAAACTGTTAAACAAATTTAGAGGTATTCTCAGTTTACAAATGAGGTAAATAAGGCAGTCTCTTAATGACTTAGAATTAGAACACAGATCTGCCTTTCTCTTTAGCTTACGTTCTCTCTATTACCTTGCAAGGAGAAAGGGAACATTGTTTACAGAATGGTGATTGTCATGTCTAGAAGCAATTAATGGAAGTCTCATGTAAGAAGGGGAGGAAAGAGCAGATGAAGAAAAATCATAACATCCGAAAGTAAAGAAAATGGAACACAGACAGCTCAAGTCAGAGATGCCACTTCCTAGGCAAGAACCAACTTAGTGCTAGTAAGAAGGTATAAAGGAAAGTTTCAGTGACATTTACACAGGGTACATTGCCATCAGAACTGAAGCCTGGGTAATTGCATAGGTTTTCTTCAAAATTGTTTCTGATGTCAGAAAAGAGTCAAGGACAAAGACAGGGACCTATAGCAGGTAAAGGAGAAAGAGAAATGATTTAGAGGCAAATGTTTCAGTTCCAGAAGGAAGAAACTTGACGTCGTCACTGCATGAAAAAGGAAGTGCCCTGGAGGTCTGGCAGCCTGGTCACCAAGTACTTTGTTGGTGGCTATTTGCAGTGGCATATGGGTGAAGGATGATAGCAGCTCCTTAGTGACAGAAAGGATAATCACAAATGGCATTTTAAGAAAAAGAACAGGAAGAGATGGGGAACTGAAATTCTCTGCTATTACCAATCACCAATTGTGAAAATTTTGCAGTGTTTACTCTAACTGGCACAAATTCACAGATGGTGAGAAACACCAGGGGTTGGATGGTGCCTTCATAGCTATTTATGAGACTCAAGATATTACTTTAAATGTCACATGTAGGGATGGGAGAGGATAATTACATGCCTTATAGTGCAAGAAAGTGCCTGAATTTAGAAAAACTGTAGTTTTCTCCTTAAGATAATTTATAGTAACTATTTACACATATTTCTTAAATGTAGAAAATCTTATAAAGGTGACATGTGGATTAGTTTAAATGCTTTATATTGTAAATATAGGCAAAAAGGGATCATTAGAATGAAATAGGCAGACTGAAGAGAAACCTTTTTCAGCTCAGCTCTGGCTTACGATGGTGCTAGGGACTGAACCTAGAATCTTTGGTGCCATAGGGATGAATGGCTTTTTGCACAACCATTATGCTATCAGCCCAGCCTGAGATACCTTTCTCTCAAAGAGCTTTCAGTTTAGTACGATGTTATCTCTTCACATTTATATATCATATCCTTATTTTTCTGTGTTTCACTCCTATTCAATTTTTATTGAAATATAATTGGTTTATAATATTGCAAAAGTTTCGTGAACATTCTTATAAAGCAATATTTGTATATTCTGTATTATGTTTGCCACCAAATTCTAGTTGCTATTGATCACCATACAGTTAACCCCTTCATCTGATTTACGTGGCCCTTTACATATTTCCTCCTGGTAGTTACTATTTTGTTTTTATTTTATTTACTTTATTTCTTTATTGGAGGATTAATGTTTTAGAGTTGACAGTAAATACAATAGTTTGTATATGCTTAACATTTCTAAGTTTTCCACATAATAATACAATCCCCACTAGGTACTCTATTTTTCTTTTTAATATATATATTTTAATTTTTGTTCATTCATTTTTCTTTTCTTTTCTTTTGCTTCCAGGGTTATCTCTTGGGCTTAGTGTCTGCACTTCTAATCCACTGTTCCTGGAAGCCAGCCCCCCCATTTTGTTGCCCTTGTTGTTGTTATTATTGTTGTTATAGCTGTTGTTGTTGGATAGGACAGAGAGAAACCGAGAGAGGAAGGGACACAAGAGGGAGAGAGAAAGATATGGACCTGCAGATGTGCTTTACTTCCCAGGAAGCGACCCCCTGCCTGCAGGTGGGGAGCAGGAAGCTCAACAGTGATCCTTACTCTGGTCCTTGTGCTTGGCGCCACACACACTTAACTTGAGGCACTGCCGCCAGCCCCCCTTCATTCATTTCTTTATTTTTTTAAAAATGTATTTATTTATAAAATGGAAAACCAGACAAGACCATAGGCCATAAGATAAGGGGGCTACAATTTCCACCAACAGAGCTCCGTATCCCACTCCTTCACCTGTTAGCTTTCCTATTCTTTAATCCAGTGGAGTATGGACCCAGGATCATTATAAGGTGCAGAAGGTGGAAGGTGTGGCTTCAGTAATTGCTTCCCCTCTGAACATGGGCTTTGGCAGGTTGATCCGTACTCCCAGTCTGTCTCTCTCTTTTCCTAGTGGAGCAGGGCTCTGAGGAAGCAGAGCTCCAGGACACATTTGTGGGGTCATCTGTCCAGGGAAGTCCTGCTGGCACCATGGTAGCATCTGGAAACTGGTGGCCCAGGCAAGACTAAGGCCCTCCATTTTTCTTTATTCTTAACATGTTATTTGCCTGATTTATTTTACTGAGCATAATACCCTTTAGTTGCATCCATGTTTCTAGAAATAACAGGGTTTTACCCTTCTGTCACTTGGTAGTTTTCCATTGTATATGTGCACTACATCTTTTTATCCACACACTCTCCAATAGACAACTAGGTTTTTTACAACTCTTGCTCATTTTCCAATCCTGTGCATTTGACAGTAATACCTGACAACTGCAGCTATTTTTTTTTTAAATCCTATGTTAAATTTGATTTGGCTTGGCCCTCAGTGGTCATTTGGTGCATTGCTTTTAATAAGTTGTGATTCCTTTAGTCATTCATCCAATGAATAAATGAAAAGAAATCAAGAGTCAAAAATAAAAATAAACTGTTAATTAAACAATGAGGTGAATGATTTAGCATCTGATAGTTTTTTTCTTTTTTTTTATTTAAGAAAGGATTAATTAACAAAAACATAAGGTAGGAGGGGTACAACTCCACACAATTCCCACCACCCAATCTCCATAACCCACCCCCTCCCATGATAGCTTTCCCATTCTCTATCCCTCTGGGAGCATGGACCCAGGGTCATCGAGGGTTGCAGAAGGTAGAAGGTCTGGCTTCTGTAATTGCTTCCCCGCTCAACATGGGCGTTGACTGGTCGGTCCATACTCCCAGTCTGCCTCTCTCTTTCCCTAGTAGGGTGTGTCTCTGGGGAAGCTGAGCTCCAGGACGCATTGGTGGGGTCTTCAATCCAGGGAAGCCTGGCCAGCATCCTGGTGGCATCTGGAACCTGGTGATTGAAAAGAGAGTTAGCATACGAAGCCAAACAAATTGTTGAGCAATCATGGACCCAAAGCTTGGAATAGTGGAGAGGAAGTGTTAGGGGGGTACTCACTGCAAACTCTAGTGTACTTCTGCTTTCAGGTATATATTTTGCAGTAGTTTATGGATACGTGTGAACATAAGCTCACTCTCTCACAGAAACTGGTGTATATCTAGGTTATGGGACTTTGTTAGAATGTGAACCACCTGTACTATAAAAGGAAAGGTCTCACCCGAGTAATGAAGCTGAAGGGTTGTCATTCCACTCGTGAAGTCTCTGGACACAGTCTGAGGTGAAGCATGTTGAGGTGGCAATCGTTGTGTTGGTTAGGTTGTGATCGGCGGATGCAATATTATTTGGTATGGATTGGGAGACGCATATGGGAAAGTGGGCCCTATCCAAGGGTTCCAGGACTGGGGGAAGTAGGGGCTCTATAGTGGAGATGTGAGGTTCCTGCTGTCTTAGGGTTCAAAAAGACAATCGATAGTTAATGTTATCATCACATTATTTGGTAATTGGGTTAACTTTGAAAAGTCCTTTTGTTATGGTTTGCTGTACAGTATCCAGTATCTTGTATATAGCTGTGCTATTGGATGCTTCTAATCTACTTGGTCTAGGCTTTTGAGAGAGTCCGCATATCAAATAGCATCTGATAGTTTTAACTTCTGTTTTTATAAAAACTTACCAGTCTCTTAACTTAGTTCATAACTGAATTATCTATAGATATGAAAAAAGGGAGAATTATAAATACACAATTAGGGGCCAGGAGGTGATGCACCTGCTTAAGCACAAATACTACAGTGTGCAAGGACATGGGTTAAAGCCCCTGGTCCCCACCTTCAGGGATAAAGCTTCACGAGTGGTGAAGCAGGGCTGCAGATGTCTCCCTGTCTTTCCCCCTGTCGATATCCCCCTTTACCTCTCAATTTCTCTCTGTCTCTATCCAACAATAAATTAAATTAAAAATAAATACACAATTAAATCTCCATTAAATTATAGAATCAATTTCACACAGCATCACATTAGGAGTTTTTAAATTCTAGAACCAACCAAATGTTAAGGATGCTGGTACATTTATTTGAAAGTTAAACTTCCGTTCATGGAGTAGAATTGTGTTAAAGGATATGTATTTCAGCCTTTAATTTTATAGAGAAAGAATCCTACGGTGGTGAATATTCTAGAATATAGGAGATCTGGCCTGACCCTCAATGATCATTTGGTCCATTGATCTCTAATAAGCACTCTTTCTTGGTACTTTTTTTTTCACATATTATTCATTTTGTTCAGATTTTTTCTAAAAGATCCCATAATATATATATGCAGATTTAGTATATATTTGCATCTATTTCATGAACCTGAATCAGTTACTGTCTGCTGCCAATCTTTCTATCTCTGATGTGAGAAAACAGCATCCTCACATTCTCTATCAGATTATAATAGCCAAACATCACAGCAGGGATACAGGAAAACAAGACATGTTTGCAAATATGAAATGACATTTTAAATGAAAGAGTCTATTATGCTTTGAAAAAGAACTTAATATTTGATCTCATAGAAGATATTAGAAAATTATTCCCATAAGTCCTTGTTTTCTGCTTGATTGCAGTTATAAATGCTAAATGGATAAAAATTAATTTACAAATAAACCATTAGGGTATATATACATATACATATTTATTTGTATGTCATATTTATTATTTGCCATAAATAGAATATGAAGTTCTCTTTTAATATTAAACTTTTATTTAACCCAGCTAAATCAAGAATAAGTAAGTCTGACTTTGAGATACACAGAAAGACCTAAAAAGAAAACATGTAGATGCTCAATCTAACCTCAAGGAACACGAGAAGACTGTTTCTAATCTTTCTGAGAGAGACTTCAGTTGTACAACTTACAGATAAAGTTAGAAATCACTAGGCACCAATGTGTCCTGGAGCTCAGCTTCCCCAGAGACCCACCCTACTAGGGAAAGAGAGAGACAGACTGGGAGTATGGACCGACCAGTCAACGCCCATGTTCAGCGGGGAAGCAATTACAGAAGCCAGACCTTCTACCTTCTGCAACCCTCGATGACCCTGGGTCCATGCTCCCAGAGGGATAGAGAATGGGAAAGCTATCAGGAGAGGGGGTGGGATATGGAGATTAGGTGGTGGGAATTGTGTGGAGTTGTACCCCTCCTACCCTATGGTTTTGTTAATTAATCCTTTCTTAAATAATAATAAAAAAAGAAATCACTAGGCTTGAGTCTCTGACATTTTCCTCTTTTATCTTTCTGTTTCTTTGTAGTGTTTACTAGCAAATCCCTTAAGAAAGGGATGCTTCTTCCTTGTAGTAAGGATAAGAAGACTTCAGAGAAAGCTTCTAGAGTTAAAAATGGTTAAAACTGAGTGCCAGGAATATAAGGTCAATGAAGTCACATCTTACATCAGGCACTAGGATGATAGAGGAACCAGTATCTGGGGAGCAGTGATTAAACCCAAGACTGAGTTATTTTTAGTGAATACTGTCATGCTTGACTCATGGAAAGTAGAGTGTTGTTAATGTGAGGTAAGAACTCAAGTTGGCAACTGTCTGGTTTTGATGTAATTACATAGTGAGATAATTTCTACAGCATAGAGCATAATCCTTTCTCCTAAGCATGGGTTTAATTTTCAACAAAACACTTCTCTCATAAACAACGTGTCATTCCTAAACCATACTGTCATTCCCAGAACTGCTTGTAGCCTTTCAGAAACCCATTATTTTATAATTATAATCAAGACTATTAGGACAGGACAATTTGTGCCAAAAAGCACATTTACATTCAGAACTGTCACTTAACACAGTCACAAGGCAGTATCAGATCTGTAGAAATCAGTCAGTGCTTAGAAAACTTTCAACTTCTAGATGGCATGGGAGTTACTGACCTTGTCTAAATTATTGTCTAGTCACTCTTCTGTGTAACCTCATAGAATAGTCCAGGCATCATGTTGCCTGCATCATGGCAGAAAACCTCAGCCTTGGGAACCAGGCCAGCTTGACTTCACACATTAATTTTCCTCATAATTGCACATTGTTCTCTTTGCAGCTCAATTTCATTATATGATAAATGGAAAAACTTCCATTTATTTTCCCCTTGTAGAATCATCTTAACAATGAAATAAATATACAGGTCAGGCATATACCAAAAGTTTAGCAGACATTATTGTTGTGATAGATGAAAATTAATTCTGTGACCTTGGACAAGTTATATATCATATCTGGACATTCTTTCTCTCCCCCCAAAAAACATGCTTGACCACTCATAGAGGTCCCCCAGTTACTGGGAACTAGGGGCTTAAATCCAGGTCCTACCTTGTGCATGCAAACATATGTGCCACCACCTGAACATTGTCTCTTATTTAAAATATGTGCTTATTTAAAAACTTTTATTCCTTTTTAATGAGAAGTAGACATGGGGGTGTGGCTAGAATACTATTCAATTCTCACTTGAACTTGGGACCTCTGGAGCCTCAAGCACATAAGTTTGGTGTGGCAAATGCTGTACATACAAGAGCCTGATGATATACCCGGTTAAGTACACAAGTTAAAATGCACAGATACCCAAGTTGAAGCTTCTGGTAGGGGTAAAACTTTGCAAGCTCTTATCCTATGATTTTGTTAATATTTACTTTCTTAAATAAAAAATAAAATAAAATATTCATCAAAAAAACTTTGCAACCAATGAAGCAGTGCTACAGGTGTCACTCTTATGCTCTCTTATACCCATATTTTACCTCTATCAAATACATAAATATTAAAATGTGAAAAAACTGTGGCCCATTTCTCACTGATTAAATAATAGGAATGGTTTCTAAATCCTAATATAGTGGCAACAAACAAATGAAACCATTAGGTTCTCAATAGATTGATACCTCTTGAACAACCACTTACTCCGCAGGTTTGTCTTTAAGATGAAATACTGAGGAATTTTCACAATGAAAGCCAGACTTTATTCCCAGACATCTACAAAGTTCTTAGACCTTATAACTTTCCTCATTACTTTTTAAAAATTTTATTTATATAAAGGAAACACTGACAAAGACCATAGGATAAGAGGGGTACAAGTCTACACATTTCCCACCACCAGAACCCCGTATCCCATACCCTTCCGTGATAGCTTTCCTAATCTTTAACCCGCTTGGAGCATGGACCAAGGGACAGTATAGGGGTGCAGAAGGTGGAAGGTCTGGCTTCTGTAATTGCTTCCCCACTGAGCATGGGCATTGGCAGGTTGATCTATACTCCCAGTCAGCCTCTCTCTTTCCCTAATGAGGTAGGGCTCTGGGGAAGTGGGACTCCAGGACATATTGGTGGGGTCCTATGCCCAGGGAAGTCCTGTTGGCATCATGTTAGTCTCTGGGACATGGTGGCTGAAAAGAGATTTAACATAGAAAGCCACACAAATTGTTGACTAATTATGAACCTAAAGTCTAGACTAGTACAAGTGGAGATTTGGGAGTCTCTGTTTTACTATCTAGTTAGTAGTCCTATTTTAGTCATATTCCAAAGGTTCATGACTATTGTAGTTTTTTTTTTCTCAGCTTGACATCTGATATGCATGTGGATCCAAGTTATTGTCAGAGGGGTTGATGTTATGGCTAGAAAAAGGACCAGAAAGCTGGATCAGGGAAGAGAGTAGCTGCCAAGTATGGGAGAGGTGTATAAATACTGTTGACTCTAAACCCCATCAATTTGATGTGATCTGGACCCCATATTCAGCTTAGGAGCCTAGTGACCTCTGGATACCTCTAGATCTGAGCTCACATTTTGTGGTTATAACCAGGAATGTTCCCAGCTACTGCAATTTCAGAATTCATCTCCTTCAGGTGGTAGATAGAGTATGTTGTCCAGCCTCCCTTCAGAGGATGGAACATTCTCTACCATTATTCATCCATGTTGAGGGCAAGGACCTATGAAGGCCCACAGAGGGGTCTATTGTGTTGTTTCTGACAGAGATGACCGGTAACAATGCAAAGAGGGGTTTATTCAAGGTCTATGCCCATCATGTCTGTTTGGGAATCTCAGGACTCCCTGACTAGGGTCCAAGCTTATGGGGGTTGCCTGATAGTGACTAAAGAGGCATTGTTAATGTATACCAGTATTTTGCCCTTATTCATCTTTTGCAGTCCTTCTTTGATAAGGTTAGCTTTGGAGTGACTGAATGACATGTTGTGGTTTTAATTGTGAAAGCATGGTAAGAGCATAGGGAACTCCCATCATAAAGATGGAGTTCTGAAAAGGTACACCACCTGTCAGTCTCTCCCTTCCATGGGCCAAGCATGGAGTGAAAAGCTTTCCTGACTCAATTTCCCCTTGTCAGTCTCCCAAGCATCACAGGAACCTACATCCCCTAACACTTAACTCGTTTACTTGTTATAAACCAAGTGGTTTGCGTGCTTAAAATTCACTAAAGTTCACTTGTTGTGATCACACATACTCCACATATCACCATTCTGCCTTGACCAAAAGGCTGTTTCCTTCCTATTTCCTTAAACCCCTTCCACTTTGATCTAACTCCTCTACCTTCCTTCAAGGCTCCTCTCTGTCTAATTCTCCTTGTTGAGATAGTTAACGTGCCCTTCTAATACCTTCAGGTAATTGACTCTTTTATCCAATTGCCACTAATCATTCCAGAACTCTCCCCTCTACCACTATCAATTCCTTAGGACCTTCACCATGGGGGTTCTGAACTTCCAAAGCCCACCTTTACCACCACATGTGATAAATGCCCTTTGTTCTCTTCTGCTATACAAACCCTGCCTTCTGTACAATAAATAGATCATTGGTGACTAAATAGCTTCCTGGTTTTTTCCTATTGTTAGCCAATAGAGTTAACATGAGAGGCCAGTAGTATGGTTTACTTCTGCTGCAAGGACATCCATGCAAGTACCAGCAATGTGTAATAGGAAGTAAATCTAAGTCTAAGTAGACACCATATCATTATGAACTTTATGGTGTCTTTTTAGGCCTTTCTACTTGCTTGCTGCATATGCTGACTTACTGTAGACTATTGTGTACTTTTGCTTTCAGATATATATTTTTTCCTAATTTATGGATACATGTGAACATATGCCCTATCTCATCTGACCTGTTCTATATCTAGGTTTAGGACTTTGTTAGGAGGTGAATCACCTGAAATGGAATTACAAAAATCCTATGAAAGGAAAGGTCTCACCCAAGTAATGAGGCTGAAGGGTTGACATTCCACTTCTAATGTCTCTGGACACAGTCTGAAATGATATCTACTGAGGTGGTATTCCTTGTGCTTATTAGGTTAAGATAATCCCATGAAATACCATTTGATAAGAATTGAGAAAAACATGCAGGAAAGTGAGCTCCACCCTAGAGGATCCAGGACTGGGGGAAATATAGGCTCTATAGAGGAAGTGAGAGGTTCAGCTGTTTTAGGGCTTAAGAAGGCAATAGATAGTTATTGCTATGATTACATTATTTGGCAATTGGGTTAACTTTGAAATATCCCTTTGCTAGGATTTGCTGTATCATACACAACACCACCATAATTTATGGCCTTTGACATTATTTTTATAAAGCTGAGCCACTGTTTGTTTCTGTTTTCCCTGGTCTAATTTTGTTTTTATTTTTTTAAATTAATTTTATTTTTGAGAGAGATGAAGAGAGGAGAGAGAGAGAAACACCAGAGCACTGCTCAGCTCAGGCTTATGGTGGTGCAGGGGATTGAACCTGGGACTTAGGAGCCTCAGGCATGAGAGTCTGTTTGCATAACCATTATGCTGTCTCCCCCGCCCCCTGGTCTAAATTTTAAGACCAATTGAGAGGGGAATAGAGAGGGAGAGAGACAGAGAGACACCTGCAGCTCTGCTTCACCACTTGTAAAGCTTTTGCCCTGCAGGTGGGGGCTGGGGGCTCGAACCCTGGTCCTTGTGCACTGTAATGTGTGCGCTTAGCCAGATGTGCCACCTCCAGGCCCCTGCTTCACTATTCTTTAACCCTCTGGGAGTATGGACCCAGGATCATTGTGGGATGCAGAAGGTTGAAGATCTCGCTTCTGTAATTTCTTCCCTACTTAACATCAAATTTGACAGGTAGATCCATACCCTCAGCCTGCCTCTCTCTTTCTCTGGTGGGGCAGGGTTCTGGGAATTGGTGCTCCAGGACATATTGGTGGGGTTGTCTGTCCAGGAAAGTCTGGTTGGCATCATGGTAGTATCTAGAACAAGTTGTTGACTAATCATGAACATAAAGGCTAGAATAGTACAAGTACAGATGAAGAGTTGAGGAGGGTCTTCGTTTTGTAAATAGCTAGTAGGCATATTTTAGTTATATTCCAAAGGGCCTGTGGCTATACAATATTTTTGTTTGTTTTTTCCTCAAGCCTGAAATCTGATATACAGGTAGATCCAAGTTATTGTCTGAAGAGATGATGTCATGTCTGGAAAAAGGACCAGAAAGCTCCAAATATGGGAAAGATGTATAAATATTGTTGACTGTAAACCCTATCTATTTGATGTGATCTGGGGTTCATATTCAGTTTGGGAGCCTGTGCGACCTCCGCAACCCTGTAGATTGAAGCTCACATTCTGTGGTCATGTTGAGGAATGTTTCAAGCTGCCCCAATATCAGGACCCATCTTCCTCAGATGTAGCATAGAGTATGTTGTCCATTCTTCCTTTCAGAGGATGGAACATTCTCTACTATTGTTGATCCAAGTTGAGAGCAAGGTTCTATGGGGGCCCACACAGGGTTTTGTTTTGTTGTTCCTGATAGAGATGACTGGTAACAACGGTGAGAAGGATTTTTCGAGGTCTAGAGCCATCATGTCTGTTTGGGAATCTCAGGACTCCCCAACTAGGGTCCCAGCTGATAGGGTGGCCTGATAGTGATTAAAAAGTCATATTAAAATAATAAGACATATTCTTAAAATATGTCATTCTCTTGCCCTGATTCAGCTTTTGATAAGCATAGCTTGGGAGTGAGTGTTGGAAGTATAATAGGAAATAGATGAGGAGGTTATCTAAGTCTAAATAGACATGATTTCATTATGAACTTCATACTGACTCACTGCAGACTAGTGTGTACTTTTGCTTTCAGGTATATATTTTGCCTTAATTTATGGATACATGTAAACATATGCCCTATATCATGGGACCTGGTCTATATATAGGTTTTGGGACTTTGTTAGGAAGTGAACCATCTGGAATGGAATTATAAAATCCTATGAAAAGAAAGGTTTCACCCAAGTAATGAGGCTGAACGGTTGACATTCCACACTTAATGTCTCTGGACACAGTCTGAATTGACGAATACCGAGAACGAACTCTTGTGTTGATTAGGTCGGTATTAGCAGATACAATATCATTTGGTATGACTTGAGAGAAGCATGCAGGGAAGTGAGCCCCATTCTAGAGGTTCCAGGAGTGGAGGAAACTCAGGCTCTATAGAGGAAGCAGGAGGTTCCTGCTGTCTTAAGGTTTAAGAAGGCAATAGATAGTTATTGCTATAATTACATTATTTGGCAAATGGGTTAACTTTCAAATATCCCTTTGTTAGGATTTGCTGTATCATACACAACATCATCATAATTTATGGTCTTTGACATTATTATATATAGCAGTACTGCTGGTTGCTTCTGTTCTCCCTGATCTAAGCTTTTAAGAGACTCAACATATCAAAGACTCAGCCTTTGGCCTGTGAATTAAAAAGCTTGAGACATACAATCAATTTTCCCCCTCTCATATTAGTTAAATAGTGATTTATATGACTACAAATTAATAGGAGTATACATAAACAAATTAATAGGTGTGTACATAAACACCATTCCCACCACCAAAGGACTGTGTCCCATCCCATCCTCCCTCCAACCCCCACCCTGTGAAACCTGAACATCCACCTTCACCCTCAACCCAGGGCTTTTACTTTTGTGCCCTACTCCAAGGTCAGTCAAATCCTGCTTTGAGTTTTTCTCTCGCTGTTCTTTCTCAACTTCTGTATATGAGTGGGATCATCCCATTTTTGTCTTTGTCCTTCTGATTTAGCTCACTTAACATAATTCCTTCTAGCTCCATCCAACATGGGTCAGAGAAGGTGGGTTCATTGTTCTTAATAGCTGTGTAGTATTCCATTGTTTATATATACCACAGCTTTCTCAGTCACTCATCTGTTGTCGGGCATCTGAGTTGCTTCCAGGTTTTAGCTATTATAAATTATGCTGCTATGAAAATATGCATACACATATATTTTTGGTTGAGTGTTATGGAGTTCTTGAAGTATAACCCTAGGAGAGGAATTACTGGGTCATATGGAAGGTCCATGTCTAGCCTTGTGAGAGTTCTCCAGACTGTTCTCCACAGAAGTTGGACCAATTTTCATTCCCAGTGGTAGTGTTGGAGGGTTCCTTTGTCCCTACAGACTTTCCAGCATTTGTTTCTGCTGTCATTTTTTATCTATGTCATCTCACAAGGGTGAGGTTGTGATAATCACCCTCTGTGATTATTAGGTTTATTATTATTGTTTGCATACTTTGCTTGTCTATGGTTACTTCTGACTGACTTGGAGTTTCTTCTGGGCTCTTGTCCTGATTCATTTGGTCCCAGTTTTATTTGCTCTTGATTTAACATTTTTTAATGTGCTCTGTATTTTTATGTTCTATTATTCTTCAGTTATATTTTGAGTATAAGACATGGTAAATTGAAGTGTTTTTTTTTTTCATAAATAGTCATAAACCTCAGAAAGTACAATAGCGATGATGCAAAGATTGGTGCAGTTCAACCAGTACTAGTTAGGCAAACAACACCTCCAGTCCAAGAAAAACAGGCAAACAAACAAACAAAGCCAAAAGAAAAGGTAAAAGAAGAGAAAAGAAAATAAGACAAATT
This sequence comes from Erinaceus europaeus, assembly GCF_950295315.1. Lineage (NCBI taxonomy): Eukaryota > Metazoa > Chordata > Mammalia > Eulipotyphla > Erinaceidae > Erinaceus > Erinaceus europaeus. The sequence goes on along the minus strand of NC_080171.1, from coordinate 87,475,005 downwards.
GATAATAGACTATTATGCAAATCTACTGTCCAGTATAAATTCTAAAGACAGCAAGAGTAGAAAGAAAAGTTGAAGAGAGAGACAGAGAGAGTCCACTCTGAGTCAGATTTCTTCCACAAAATAATTCACAAATAAGTTTCAGTGAATTCAGAAACCAAAATTAGGAAGAATAGGGGAAATAAAATAGCAGTGAAAGGATATATATATTTATATAACCTGACTGGTCAGGTCTGTCACTCAAATAGAGCTCCAGACCCCTTCAAAAAGAAAAAAGAACAACATAGTAAGTCTTGGAATGTCATCCCTGTTGGGCCAGGTAAAGAAATTAGCTCCACAGGAAGCCTACTAGGAGCAGCTGGCCAGCCTGTGGAGGCTGTTTTTATTATTTTTTTTTTTTGGGGGGGGGGTGAATTCAGAAATAGTCAAGCCAATGATTTTGCTTTCCTTTGTCCTTTTGGCCTCTGTTTGCCTGCCCAAGAGTGGGTTGTATTTGAATTGTTTTTTGGTGTCACCCTGACCACTCCTTGCTCTCCCTTACCATTAATGGTCAGAAATCCTCCCCTCTCTGAAAATCCCAGGTTGAAAGCTGCTTTATTCTGGAGCTCACACCAGGTGTTGTCTGCAAGTCACCATCTTGGCTCTACCCCCTCTCCTCATAACTTTCATGTTAAATCACAGAACTGATTCTCACCAGGAAGTCAAAGTAAAATCTAGAATAATACAGCAACCCAAGTATACTGCTTTCATGAAACCTATCACTGTTGACCTGATTGTGTGTGTGTGTGTGTGTGTTATCAAACTCAGAGCCTCATGCATGCAAAGCATGTGATCTACCACACTGTAATGTGAGTGTTTAACCAACTATGCCTTGCCCCTGTTGATAGTTTTTATTTTATTTTAATTTTTATTATCTTTATTTGCTTATTGGATGGTAGAGACTAACAAAAATTGAGAGGGAAGGGGGAGAGAGAGAAGGAGCGAAACAAAGTGACACCTGCAGCCCTGCTTCACCACTTGTGAAGCTTTCCCCCTCTACCAAGTGTGCCACCACCTGGCCCTGATAGTTTTTAATGTCATATATCATATAATTAATTTTCTCCATGTTTTTATGGCTGAGATGGTAATATTAATAAATTACAATGGTAATAATACCACATAGCAGTGCCAAGGCAGTAATAGAGAATAGTGCCTCTCAATCTCTCTCTCTCTCTCTCTCCCCCCTCACTTTTGCCATCCTATCTCTCCCTGCCTCTCTCTTGGAATGAAAAAGTCTATCTAGATGCAATGATAATATGCATATATGAGTCCCTGATTTCTCTAAAAAGCAAACAAAAATAAATATTTTTTTAGAAAGGTCCTTGAATAAAGAATAATAGAAACTTCCTGTAAACTCAGAAATAGGAGGGCCAATTTGAAAGATTATTTGAATGCATCAAATATTGATGTAATTCAATTTTCAGTCTAACTTCCATTTTGTTTCAGTCTGCATATTAAGATTTCACATTGAGCACCAACATTAAAGAGACATAACTATGAAAAAAGTATTAGTTTTTAATCTCTATAAAAAAAGAAATCACAAGAAAATTGGGTATAGCTAGTTTCTAATATTAAAGAAACTGAGTTTACATTTTAACTCTGCCATTTACTACCTCTGTGACTTTGCATAGGTGACTTACAGTCTCTGAGTTTTAACTTCCTCAATGGTAATAATGCTGCTATTATTAATACCCATAGTGTTGAATTTAAATTAAGCATCTTAAATAAATCAGTAAAATAAGACCTAAACATCCATTAAAAGCTGTAAAATTACACTTTTCCCTTCTGCACAGTAATATTTGCAATAATTGGAGTTAAGAAACCAAGTGGAGGAAGTGGATAAAATAAGGATCAGGAAACAACTATAGAAGACAAAATCCCCAGAAACTGTATGGGAAACAGAAAATGGGATTAGTGGGTTTTGACAGGGGATGATTATTGCAGGGTATTAGGAAAAATTCTTTAGATAGCTATGTGTTGTCCATCATTTTTTATTAATAAGCTAATATATTTATCTTGGATGGAGATAAAATTGATGAATTTCTGATGGAGACAGAAATAAGGGTAAAATTGAAAGGAATGGAGGGAGAGAGGGAAAGGGAGTGGAACAGGGAGAGGGAATGGAAGAAGGAAGGGGGGGAGAGAGAGAGAGAGGAAACTGGAGCACTACTTCACCACTTATGAAGCTTCCTTGCTTACAGGTAGAGACCAGATGCTTAAACTTGGGTCCTTATAAGCTACAACATATGTGCTCCACCCAAAGTATCATTGCCTGACACTGTTGTCTGTCTTTTTGCCTGTCACTGATTTTAGGGCTTGAAAGGCAAGCAAGAGTGCTTGTTCTCTGCTTTTCTTGTGAACTCTTGGTCAGTTTTGTAAAAACTCTAGTGAATTCACATAGAACTTTCCAGGAGGCTGCTGGTGATTTCTAAAAAGGTTATAGAGCCCAGAGGAAGTTAAGGTTCAGGCATTCCATGAGTAGAAGCTGAGTCAGAAAGAAACTGCAATTATAGTCATCATGTGTTCACATAGATTAAGAAAACAGTAGCTTTATAACAACAATTCTGTAAATCAACTTTTTTTCTCAATATAGTGATAATAAAATTATTAGAAAGGCAAAATTATGGCTATAACAGCATCCCCTTCTTTTAAAGCACCACAGGAAAACGTATCTACCTCCAAATACTGGCATTCTTGCCTGGAACAGATATTATTTTTTGATATTGTTTTAAATATTACAATAGTTTTATCAAGTAATGTTCTACATCTAGTTTATCTTTGACTTAATTGGACTCTCAAAGAAGTGAACTTCAAAGCACACTTTAAGTGATGAATGTTGGTTTTTGTTTCTTTCCAAAAGTCATTCTATCTGAAACAGTAACTCAAGGGCTCTCTATAATTAGGATGTGAGGGAAAGAAAACACTCTGACAGCATTTTATGATGTCTTCTATTTCTTTTTTGTTCTTGTTCTAATTTATTTATTTTACCTAATATTCTAGATACAAATATGTAACCTTATTGTTCACATATACTTTTTTTGAAGACCATTTATATTCATTATAGAAATAAATGGTTATAAATCATTTGGGGAATATGATATATATATGCATATATTTACCTAATTATTAAGGACTTCAGTGAAAACCCCTTTATAGCAGCAATTATACAGATAACTCAAAGGTTTCAGTTCAGTTCTCATTTTACCACCTAGATGGGTAGAGCAATGGGGGTAGTGAAAAGTGAGATGCTCTGAATGAAAAGCTGAAGATCAAGTTCAGGCCCTGCCATTTGTTTGCTTTATGGATTAGTGATAATAATTTTACTTCCCTGAATATCAAGTTTGACATCAATAAACTGGAAAAATTAGTGCTTAATCTTTTGTCTTATGTGAATATAAAAGATTCAAACATAGTTGTAATTATGTGAATATATTCAAAGTTGCAGGATATTGACAAATGTAAAGCATTATGATTAGCATTAAATTAATTCAATTCCCCATATTTATTCAAGACTTAAGTTTCAGAAGGCTTCAAAAAGCTTATGCTGGTCCTGTCTTTCATCTTTCTTTCTTTTTCTATTTCTATTGTATTTCTCCTTTCTTGATCACCTCTGTTACTTTTCTCAAAATTCCTATCTATGAGATGGGATAGAGGGTCTGGGTGGTGTCACTCCCAGTAGAGCACACATGCCATAATGTACAAGCACTCAGGTTCAAGCTCCCAGACCCCACTCACAGAAAAGAAGCTTCACAAGCAGCGAAGAAGTCCTGAAAGTCTCCTTTTTCCACCAATTTATCTTCCCATTCCCTTTTGATTTATTTGTTTCTGTCCAAAATTACATAAATGAATCAAATCATTGAAGAGAGTTTCATCAATTAAAATATAATAAAAATTAGTAGTATTTTAAAAAAGGTGATGGAGGGGGTCAGGCAGTGGCCCACCGGTTAAGCACACATAGTATGAAGTGCAAGGATGGCACAAGGAACCCAGTTCAAGCTCCCAGCTCCCCACCTATAGGAGAGTTGTTTCACAAGCTGTGAAGCAGGTGTGTAGGTGTCTTTCTCTCCCCCCCTCTCTCTCTTCCCTTTCCTCTCAAGTTCTCTCTGTCCTATCCAATAAAATGGAAAAATGGCCACCAGGAGCAGTGAATTGGTAGTGCCTGCAATGATCCTGAGCGATAATCCTTCTCTTGATCTATACCCTTTGATATGCCATCTACTGATCTCAACCAAATCAATACAACCAGTTCCACCTAAACATGTTTCACTTTGGACTGTGTCCAGAGACACCAGACCTGCAATATCAACCCTCCAGCTTCAAAACTCTAGTGAAAACTTTCCGAGCTTTTAGGACTCCATAGTCCCATAGTAGGTGGCACACTTCCTAACAAAGATATAGAACCTAGATATAGACCAGAGCTGAAGAGATAGGGCAGTTGTGCACATATGTCCATAAGCTAGGGGAAAAACACACCCCAAAATAAAAGTACACAAGAGTCAACAGTAAGTCAATAAGTGAAACAAGCAGGTAGAAAGACCTAAAAAAATCATTATAATATAGGCAATCAAATATTTTCTTCTTAGAAATAGATACCCTCCTCACCCAATTCCTATTTCACTCCTTCACTCAATATAAGTCCAATCATGCTAGATAAAGTAAGCACTACAAAAGATGAATAAGGGCAAGAGACCAGCACATTCCACAGATGACCATTTTGGTCACTACCAGGTCACACCATCATCCAGGACCCTAGTCAGGGAATCCTGGGATTCCCAAACAGAACAACATCATAAACCCTCCTGAGGACCTCTATAGAGCTTTGCCCTCAATATAGAACAATGGTGATAAAAATTGCCCCATTCTGGCATACATACAGCAGCAAGAAATGCTGGAGAGGCTGTGGGGACAGAGGAACCCTTTTGCATTGCTGGTGGGAATGTAAATTGGTACAGCCTCTGTGGAGAGCAGTCTGGAAAACTCTCACAAGGCTAGGCATGGACCTTCCATATGATCCAGTAATTCCTCTCCTGGGGTTATACCCCAAGGACTCCATAACAACCAACCAAAAAGAGGTGTGTACTCCTATGTTCATAACAGCACAATTCATAATAGCTAAAACCTGGAAGCAACCCAGGTGCCCAACAACAGATGAATGGCTGAGAAAGCTGTGGTATATATACACAATGGAATACTATGCAGCTATCAAGAACAATGAACCCACCTTCGCTGACCCATCTTGGACAGAGCTAGAAGGAATTATGTTAAGTGAACTAAGTCAGAAAGATAAAGATGAGTATGGGATGATCCCACTCATCAACAAAAGTTGAGTAAGAAGATCTGAAAGGAAAATAAAATCAGGACCTGACTAAATTGTAAGTAGGGCACCAAAGTAAAAACCCAGTGGTGAGGGGTAGACATGCAGCTTCCTGGGCCAGTGGGGGGTGGGAGTGGGTGGGAGGGATGGGTCACAGTCTTTTGGTGGTGGGAATGGTGTTTATGCACCCTCCTAGTAGAGTGTAGTCATATAAATCACTGGTTAATTAATATGAGAGGGGGAAAATTAATTGTATGTCTTGAAGTTTTTAAAACACAGACTGAGTCTTTTTAATATATAGGCTGTGTACTTGATATGTGGACTCTCTCAAAAGCCTAGACCAAGTAGATCAGAAGCAACCAATAGCACAGCTATATACAAGATACTGGGTACTGTACAGCAAACACTAACAAAAGGACTTTTCAAAGTTAACCCAATTAACAAATAATGTGATGATAACATCAACTATCGATTATCTTTTGGAACCCTAAGACAGCAGGAACCTCACATCTCCACTATAGAGCCTCTACTTCCTCCCGTCCTGGAACCCTTGGATAGGGCCCACTTTCCCGCATGCCCTCCCAATCCATATCAAATAATATTTCATCTGCTGATTGCAACCTAACCAACACAACGATTGCCACCTCAACATGCTTCACCTCAGACTGTGTCCAGAGACTTCACATGTGGAATGTCAACCCTTCAGCTTCATTACTCGGGTGAGACCTTTCCTTTCATAGTATTCTCTAATTTCATCCCAGGTGGTTCACTTTCTAACAAAGTCCCTAAACCTAGATATACACCAGTTTCTGTGAGAGAGAACATGTGTTCACATGTATCCATAAACTACTGCAAAATATATACCTTAAAGCAGAAGTACACTAAAGTTTGCAGTGAGTACCTCCCTAACACTTCCTCTCCACTATTCCAAGCTTTGGGATCCATGATTGCTCAATAATTTGTTTGGCTTCGTATGTTAACTCTCTTTTCAGTCACCAGGTTCCAGATGCCATCAGGATGCTGGCCAGGCTTCCTTGGACTGAAGACCCTACCAATATGTCCTGGAACTCTGCTTCCCCAGAGACACACCCTACTAGGGAAAGAGAGAGGCAGACTGGGAGTATGGACCGACCAGTCAACACCCATGTTCAGCGGGGAAGCAATTACAGAAGCCAGACCTTCCACCTTCTGCAACCCACAAAGAGCCTGATTCCATGCTCCCAGAGGGATAGAGAATGGGAAAGCTATCAGGAGAGGGGGTGGAATATGGAGATTGGGTGGTGGGAATTGTGTGGAGTTGTACCCCTCCTACCCTACGGATTTGTTAATTTATCCTTTCTTAACTAAAATAATAATAATAAAATAAAAATAATTAATTTTTTAGCTCTTCTCAAAAAAAAATTGCCCCATTCTCTGAAGAGAGGATGGGTCAACACACTTTGCCATTTGAGGAAGACTGGTCCTGAAAAGTGTGCAGCCCAGAATGTTCTAGCTGTGACCATCAAATGAGAGCTCAGACTGACAGTGATGCAGAGGTTATACAGGTTCTTCCCTAAATATGAATAGATGTGAGCCCCTTGGTCAGATCAGTGAAGTTTATGGTTAATGGTACTTATATACTTTTCCATGGGAACTTCTCTCTGCCCTGATCCAACTTTCTAGTCCTATTCTCAACTATTACAACATCTTCCCAAATGACACTCTTAGACCAACTTCATGCTAGTTGTCAGGCTCAGGTAAAAATTAGTAAAGCCATGGGCCCCTTTGAATAGACCTAAAATAGACTTCTTGGCTTCTTCTATAATGAAGACCTCAAATTTCATCTTCTATATTCTTACCTTTAGTTTCCTGATTATTAATCAGTTTTTTTCTGCTTTACATCTTAATGCTTTTCAGCCACAAAATTGCAAAATGATTTGCTACCATGATGCCAACTTGACTTCCCTGGACAGGTGACATGGAACCCCACCTCCCCAGAGTACTACCCCACTAAGAAGGAGGGAAATGGACTGAGGGTATGGGTCAAACTATCAATGGTCCTGCATAGAAGTAATTACAGAAGCCAGAAATCCCACCTTCTGCTCCCTGTAAAGATTTTTCATTCAGACTCCCAGAGAGATAAAGAATAGATAAACTTCTAAGGGGAGTAGGGGATATGGAACTCTGGTGGTGGGAACTGTATGGAATCATACCCCTCTTATACCACAATCTTGTTAATCATCATTAAATCACTAATACAACTTTTAAAAAGAAGATGGAGTTAATGACAAGTCTCCTAAACAGTAATCACTCAGGTTGTGTTCTGATGTTCTTCTTTGGCACATTGCATATTAGTTTGAACCAACACATACGTGCAGGAAATGTATTCAGATATGAACACAATGTATTATCATGAATATTCTTTCCAAATACAAAGTCAGGTACCTCAAGATACTCAAAATAGGACACAGTCATTTGCATTTAAACAGTCATATACTATATAAATGTAAAAGGTATATCACCAACAAGTGCAGACATCCACATCAAATGCATATATTTATCTTGCAATGTTCTTTTTCATATAGATATAAAATAAAGACACATGCACCCTCACCCCCACACAAAAGCATATAGGTATGAGGGGGAAAAATCATGCATCCACTTTTACTAGAGACCTATAGATCTACTGAGATATCTTCAGTAACTTTCACCATGATTATGAAATACTCAGTCATGAACATTAACTTGATTATGCCCAAAGTTCAAGTCTGTGATGATTACATTTTCCAAATTTCCTCATTGCCTTTTCTTTGGGGAGAAGTTGGGTAAGTGTTCTTGTCTGAAAATTCCCCTTCCTATGACTAATATTAATCTCGAGTCCATTATACTCTCAATTATAACATCTCTTCTTTTTTAAATGTGGTCATGATGGAGTCACATTACCAACAGGAAATAATAACATGTTCCCCCCTTGAATCACTTCACAGTCCTCTGAGGGGTCCAGTGTTACATCAAATAATTCTTATTTGCTGCAGAAAAACCTTTGCAGCCACTCTTGTCATATAAGCATCCCAACTGTATATGTTCTGTATTTCAGGGATCATGAAGAACTGACCTCTGAAGGTTCATGCCACATCTTGCCATGCCTCTGGTCTAAAGTGCTTATTATGAAAATGGAAAGTTAAAACTTGTCTCCTCTATCACAATAAGAATCACTTTCAATCAAACTATTTTAATTCTCTCATCATGACAGTAATAACTTAGTAGGTAATAAATCTAGGATGACATCAAGTGACAAAGTGACAGAATACATTTTACATACTTGCCCAAAAGATAATGGTTAAATATGGGTATTCCCAGCATGTGTCTAACAGTTTTATTTATGATAAGGGTTTACAAATATGATGTGAAAATGTGAATTAAATTTATAGAAACAAAAATATAACAGCAGATATTAAGTAATAAATAGTACCTGCTATGAAGTGACCAGGGGTTCTTGTAAATATATATTAACTGGATCCCTTAGGTGCTAGTCATAGGTCTCTAACTTCTGTAAGGAAATTAACTAAAAGTGGAGTGGAGGGGAAGGAATCTCCTGAGTAACCAAGTAAAATTCTTATTGCACTCAGTAGAAAAATGAAACATAGGCAAAGGACCGGTTAAGTTGAAACCACCAAAAATATGCTTATGTTAAAATAGTTATAATATAAAAGAATAGATCATAATAGATCATAATATAAAAGAATAGATCATAAAAACATCTACAGAATAGTTATTTTATTATTCTATTTTATAGTTATAGTTATTTTATTTTTCGAATTTTTAGAAACATCATTTATCATTTCTAATTCAATTTAGTGAGGTGTTAGCTAAATTGACTTCTCCTATTATGAACTTCTTGGCTGAGTTGTTTAAAGTCCATTGTACCCCCAATAAAATGGAAAAAAATCTACTTGACAGGTCTGTATTCTAGCATGACACTTATTTATTTTATGTAAACACCATGAGATCAGTAGTCCCATGTGTTTATGCAACACTGAATTAACTATTCTTAATACCATGTCTGAGTATTTTTGCAACATTTAATACATGATACTTGAGCAAATTTTTGAGATCAACACAACTAGAATCACCTCCAAATATTTTCTTCCTTAGTTTGAGGTTGTTGCTTCCTGATGGTTGTTTTCTGAATCCTCTGTTTCTTCTGGATTCCATGGTTTACCATCCAACAGAGCTTTTTTGAGACGTCTCCAGAAAATGTGTCTCCCCAGAGCATTGTCTTCCCACTCTAGGTAAGTATTCCTGTTGAGAAGGCGATATAGCTCTACCTGTTGCCGGAGCAGAGATTTTTCTATCTTCTGAAGGATGATGAAGATAATGCCAGCACGACTACTCAGAAATTGCCAGGTTTGGGCAATTTCATACTCAAAGATACACCATCGGCTCTGAATAAAGTGCCGTGATACCACAACAATAACTTTCCTGCTTTTGTGAAAACCTTCTTGTATGATGTTAGCAGCAATGGCTACACCAGGTATAAAGTCTCTGTAATGGAGACAGAGCTGAAAGCGGGGCACTCCCTCCTCCAAATTTTTTACCAGCTCATTCCTCACCCAGTCTTCATCCTGACTCGAGTAGATAACAAAGGCATCATAAGTGCTACCACCTCTATGATACTTTTTGCATCCAGCAAGAAGCATCAGGTGGAAATAGAACTTATAGATAAGAAACACTACTACAGATACCATGAGTACCATGAAAACTGATACACCAATGGCAGTCTTGCTCATCCCGCAGGTAGTGTTCCTAAAACTCAGCAAGGGCATGCCCTGCATATATAAAGGTGTTGTACACAGCATGTTTTCAACTTCCACAAAGAGCTGCTGTTGGTCCTTAACCCACTGCAAGAAACTCTGGTGTTCACAAGAACAAGCAAATTCATTCCTGGTAAGATTTAAGGAAACTATATTTGGCAAATGTTGCAGTTCTTGTCCTTTGGAGGCTACTATGTGATTAAAACTGTAATCTAGAACCTGGAGGGAATAGAGCAGTTTATAAGGAAGTGTGTCTAGTAACATAAAGTTGTTATGACTCATATTTAGCAACTGAAGTCTAGGGGTAGAATTAAATGCCTTCAGGGATATCTGTTGTAGCTGACACTTAGAAAGATCTAGGAAGGTCAAGTTGGCCAGTTCTGTAAAAATATTTGGAAGGTTATTGTCTTGAAAACTATTGCCAGCCATTTTCAAGACTTGGAGGCTGATCAAGCCACTAAAGATACCATAGAAATCAACATGAGTATGAGTATAAGAAATATCAAGGTAATAGAGGTTTTTGAGTGGCAGAAATACTGAAAACTGATTGATCCCTTTCAAAGTGGAATGCTGAAAATCCAAATATTCTAATTTCTCTAAGCCCAAGAAGTTTTTGCCTATGTTAATGACATCATTAAAGCTCATATCTAAATGCATTAGTTTGTTTGTCCCCAAATGAATGTGAGAACAACACTGCTTGAAACTCAAGCCATTGTTACTGAGATCTAGAAATTCAAGATTTGGGAGTTCAATGTTTTGAAAAGTACTCACACCTTTGTTTTCAGTGTAAACAAACTTCTTAAGAGGAAGGTGCCTCAACTGAGGAAAAACATTAGATCTACAGTTAACCAGTTTTAATTGTTGTCCTCTGAAATTATTCAGAAAATATGATGGGTCATCTAAATTCAGACTCACCAGAGAAATTGCAGAAACATTTGCTAGACAATTAAATGAGTCAATAGTATTTTCTGAAAAGTAATCAAAGTGTGCTACATGAAATTCTTCAATGGTCAAGTTGCATAGTCCCTCTAGTACAAATTTATCAAACTTTTCCACATTCCTTTCATTTTTATATTCTCCCAGGACCAAACGATCAGTTTTTAAACCAGCTAGACCTTGAATACATGTTTTCATTACATCTTTACTATTAAAATTACTTCTCATAGTTAATTCATGAAGCTTAATTTCTCGAAAGGCACCTGGTTCAATAATCTCTATTGGATTCAAAGACAAGTCTACAGAGAGTTTTAGTAGAGGCACTTGATGTAAAACTTTTAAGTCTTTATGATGAATATTTTGTATCTGGTTATTAGAAAGGTCCAAGTGCTCCAGGTTATGCAGACTAGCAAAATAATCTGGTAATTTCAATGATTTGATAGAATTGTGAGCCACATTAAGCTCCTTCAAGGTCTTAAGATGTCCAATAGGAAAATCCTCTAGATATTCTAGGTTTATCTCCACAGCCACCAGCTTCTGCAAACTTGAAAGTCCAGAAAAGGCTCCCAAGGCTAAACTTTGGATAGGGTTTCCTGTCAATATCAAGACACATAGGTTGTGTAGGCCCTGATATGCATCATCTTCTATTATTTTAATTTCACACCTGTAAAGAAAAAAATATGCAGGTTACATATTTCTACTATATAAGAGCCCAAGATGGCATCTGAGTAGATGTCTTAGCAGGGAAAGTATATAGCAGTCTGACCTCCAGAGTGTTATCAATAGGACTGCATGTGATGGAGTAGCTCTTCTCTCTCTCTCTCTCTTTCTCTCTCTCATCTATTTATCTAGGTTTCTCATAAGTATATCTTTAAGAAAAATACATAATAAAATATTGATCTCAACCATTTAGTTCTTTATATCAATGTGGCATCTCAAAGCAAAAATATTATGCAATACAACCAATGGCATGAGCAAACAAGAAGTCCCTCAGATTCGGCATTGTTATATTCACCACAAGGGGAATATTACTATTATTACTATTATTATTATCTTTATTATTATCATTATCATTATTTTTCTTCTGAGGTTATCACTGGGGCTTGGTGTCTGTAATACTCTACTTTTCTATATTTATTTATTTATTTTCTCTTTTGTTGCCCTTGTTGTTCATTGTTGTAGTTATTACTGCTATTGTTATTGTCATCATTGTTGGATAGGACAGAGAGAAATGGAGAGAGGAGGGGAAAACAGAGACTGGGAGAGAAAGATAGATACCTGCAGACCTGCTTCACTGCCTGTGAAGCGACTCCCCTGCAGGTGGGGAGCCAGGGGGCTCGAACCGGGGTCCTTACGCTGGTCCTTGCGCTTCACGCCATGTGCGCTTAACCCACTTTGCTACCGCCCAACTCCCAATACTCTTCTTTTCTAAGAGGACATTTTTTAGTAGAAGATGAGAGACAGAGGGAGAGAGAGAGAGACAGAGACAGAGTGATAGAAAGAAGGGAAGAAAATACACCTACTGCACAGCTTCACAGCTGATGAAGCTTCCTCCCTTCAGGTGGAGACGGGGGATTGAACCTGAGTTCTTATATAGGACAATGTATGTGCTCTGCTTGGGTATGCCACCACCTAACCCCCAGCAAACCCCTTATTGTATTAGATATATTAGATACTGACTGAAAGAAGCACATTCATTTGAAGGAAATCTGTGAAAAACAAATAACTGAGGACCCTAAAGGTTGTATAACTGGTAGAATAATACAGCCTTGGATCAATTTCAGTCATTTCCTAGTACCACCTACTTGTGACTATGCATTACAGTAGTAAACATTAAACATATAATGGTTCTTAGATATGATAAATGACTGATGAGTGTCAATATCATATAATTTAAAATCTAATTGTATCATAAACAAAATACACTGGTGTTCATGGATGGTCTCCATAATTAAAGGGTTCAGTTATCACAGCTAAATTTTAAGATATCATGTTTCTTTTATGGAAGAAATGCATACTGTGAAATTACACCAAGATAACTGACATAGAGAAGGGAAATCAAAGTAAGCTCCTTGAGAACACTTAAGTTACATTTAGAAAATGAATTAAAACTAACAAGAAAAACAAAAGTTAGCAGAGGGTTCAGCCAACTGAATGCACACATTATCATGTACAGGGATATGGGTTTAAGCCCCAGGCAGGAAGCTTCAAGAGCGGTGAAGCAGTGCTTCAGGTTCCTCTCTCTCTCTCTCTCTCTCTCTCTCTCTCTCTCTCTCTCCCCTTCTTCTTATTTTTCTTCCTCTCCCTCCACCCCATCTCCTCTGGCTCTCTCTATTTCTTTCTGTCTTATCAAGTAAAAGAAAAGAGAGAGAAAATAATTTAAAATGACCATAGGGAGTAGTAGATGTCCCAGTGATAACTTTGGTGGCAGGGGGGAAAAAAGGAAGTCACTAAAAAGTCTGACACAAAAGTCAGGAGATATGTAATAGCTACCGTACAGGAAAGAACTAAGAGAAACAGCTTCCTTGCCTATGGTTCAAGGAGAATGGGTAGAAAATGGGATTGTGAAAAAAGAAATTACAAACAATCTAGGATTTTATTATATTTTATATTTATTGGATAGAGCCAGCCAAAAAGCAAGAAGGAAGGAGTGATAGAGAAGGAGAGAGACAGATAGACACCTGAAGATCTTCTTCATCACTTCCCCTGCAGGTGGGGACCCAAAGCTCGAACCCAGGTTGTAGCATGTGCGCTCAACCAGGTATACCACCACCAAGCCCCAAACAGTGTAGGAGTTTAAAGATCATATTAATTTTAATTTACTCCCAAGAGACCCAAAGTTCCAGCAAACTGTGATTATGCATTATATTAGTAACTATTATATAGATAATGGTTGTAAGACATGATAAATAACTGATACTATGACTATCATAGATTTTAAAAGTTAAATGGGTGACAAACACTAAGATACTCTTAGTGCTTGTGGTAGATGGATTTTCTGAATTAAAAAAGAAATGATAGGACAGTGAACAACTCATCTTTGTTGTATGTAAAAACATATTATTTACCTAGATAAATCCAGCACCTGCAGTTCTGAGAAGTTGGAGAAGCTACGCCTGCTTAAATGTTTCAGGGGGTTAAAGCTCAAGTCCAATATCTTAGCTGATGTAGGAATGTTGTCAGGAATTCTGTTGAGAGCCTGGTCCATGCATTGGTAAGTAATATTAGGAACCACCTGAAATGATAATATCTTGAATGCATTGCATTACTACATACACCTCAATAGACTAACTGAACTGCTCTGTCATATTCAAAAATTTTCTGGTCTCTATTATAAGCATTTTGGCAAACTAATGATGCATCCATTGACCCATATATCCATTAACTCATTCATGTATCCTCTCACTTTATAATCATGAAATACTTATTCTGCATTGAGAACAAAATATGCCCTACAATTCACTGAAAGTTTTAACACTTTCTGTCAGAATGGCAGAATTTTGTGAAAAGAAATAACATCAAGTGGTAGAGAGCCAAATCTCTGGTTTCACTTCAGGATTCTGGCGAGATTTGGGGCAGAAATTCCTACCTATTGTGTAGAGGTTTGGTGAGACTGTTCATAACTGTGTCCAAACTTTATTCACAGTACAAATTTTGCCAATTACGTTTTCTCAGCTTAGTATCAATCACCTTTGAGGAAGTAGTAAAGAAATGTGGGAAAATAAATAATTGAGTATATATTTGCAGTGATGGAAACTAGCAAAGAAAATCATGTTTTCTGCTTCCTTTCTTGCTTTTCTTAATAGAATTTGTTTTTCTTTCCAAGCAGTTTTTTTTTTATTATTATCTTTATTTATTGACATCCAGAAATCAAGAAGGAAGCAGGTGAAAGGGAGAGAGACAGGGGGACGACAGCACTGCAGTACTGCTTCACCACTTGTGAAGCTTTCCACCTGCAGGTAGGGACCAGAAGCTCCAACCTGGGACCTTGAGCATTGTAACATGTGCACTCACCCTAGTGTGCCACCACCCACCCGCTTCCTTCTTGTTCTGCTTTCTTTCATATTTGCCTAAGTTCTTTATAAGTCCATTCTCTAACTTTATAAGTCCATCCTCTGCATTCTTTGATTTCTTTCAATAGAATTCCTTGCTTAAGCCAAATAAGCTGTTAAGACCAACTGAATCTTTTAAATGGATTAAATGAGATGAATTTTTTAGAAAGATTATCTCGAAGCCTATTTAAGTATAAATGATCAATAAATGTTATACTTATTATCATTAGCTATTATTAATCTCCTTCCATATGCCCATAAAATTCCCTTAAGTTTTAGATTTTAATTTAATCTTCAAATAAACTTTCTAAAGAATTCACAGAGATGGGGTAATATGCATAAACTCTCAAAGGTCATATATGCATTTCCTCAATTCTTTCACTTATCTGCAAAAATATCACATTGAAAAGGAACTAAAGAGGCCAAGGAACAGTACTATCCATTTTTCTATTTATTTGGAACTGTGCTTTATCAGGAAAATAATGACTTACAGGGCAGTTGTCATATGAGTAAACTTTTTCATGCTCCACTATTGCTTCTGGGTCCCCAGTGCCCTCTCCTCTCAATACTTTCCTACTCCCCAGAGTCCTTGGTTTTGCTATCACAGATTAAACCTGGAAATAGTCAATTTATAAAAATGAATAAATTTAAAAGGGGAAGAATAAAAACTCAATTCTTTTATTATATAATTGCACCAAAATATCATTTCATAATTTTGCTAAAGGTCAATGGATTAAACTTACCCATCAAAAGGTACAGAGTACAATGGTAGAAAACACAACCCAACCAAATGCTTTTTACAGAAGTCTCATATAATTCAGCAGAACAAACATGGGCTCAAAGTGAAAAAAAAAAGGAAACAACTATACAAAAAACAAAAACAAACAAAAAACCAAGGACAGCTATACTCATACTTGACACAATAATTTTAAGATAGACAAGATAGTAAAAGATAGGGATAAGCATTATATAACTCTTAGAAGGATCAATCACTCCAAGAATACCTAACAGTAATAAATATCTATTAGCAGTAAAATATGTCAAAAACTATCATTATAACTAAAGAGATATATTAATAACAACACAGAAATAGTAGAGGGCTTGAACTCATAGGCAAATATCCCAACTAGATCAAGTAGACATAAAATTAGAAAGGAAACAAGAAACATAAATGAAGAGGTATTTAGATAAATTGGATCTAAAGATATCTTCAGAGTTCATCACCCCAAGAAAATTAAATGCACATTGTTCTCAAGCCCACATAGAATATTCTCTATGACAGACTATACATATATTTTTTTAAATATTTTTTTTATTTTTTATTTAGTTATTCCCTTTTATTGCCCTTGTTGTTTTATTATTGTAGTTATCATTGTTGTCATTGTTGGATAAGACAGAGAGAAATGGAGAGAGGAGGGGAAGACAGAGATGGGGAAAGAAAGATAAACACCTGCAGACCTGCTTCACCGTCTGTGAAGCGACTCCCCTGCAGGTGGGGAGCCAGGAGCTTGAACCAGGATCCTTACACCAGTCCTAGTGCTTTGTGCCACTTGCACTTAACCTGCTGCTCTACTGCCTGACTCCAGACAGACTATATATTAAGCCGTAAAGATAGCATCAATAAATTCAGAGGCAATAAAATTGGCCCATGTGTATTTTCTGACCTCAGTGGAATTAAACCAGTAATCAACCACCAAAACAAAGACCAAAAAAATCCCCAAATATGGAAACTCAACAGCATGTCCCATAACAATCACTGGATCAAAAAGGAAATCAAATAGGAAATTAATTTTTATAAAAACAAATGGAAATGAAGACACAATCTACCAGAATTTTTGGGACACAGCTGAAGCATTACTTAGAGGAAAATGCATAGCAACACATGAGGAAACAAGAAAATGTTCAAATCTATAAAGTGACCTCACACATGAAGAATATAGAAATGGAAGAACAAACAAAGCTCAATGAAAATAGGAGGTGTGAAACATTAAAGACTAATCTAAAAAAAAGTCATTAAAATCAGAACAAACCTTGTACAATATCAATGAAACCAAGAGCTGATTGTTTGAAAGGATAAACGCAATGAAACCAAGAGCTGATTGTTTGAAAGGATAAACGAATTTGAGAAACATGTAGTCACATTCACTAAGGAAAAAAAAAATAAGAGAAGGCACAAATAAATTGTACTTGAAATGAAAGGGGAGAAATCACAATAGACAACTTAGGAATCCAAAAAATTCTGAGAAACTTCTACAAATAACTGTATGTCACCAAACTACAGAACCTAGACACATTGTATAAAATCATAGGACCATGCAGACTCTCAAGATTGAACCAGGAAGAACTGGAAAACAATAGTAGAGCAATTAAAAGCAAAGGAGTTAATAAAACCATCAAAAACCTTTCCAATAGCAAAAGCCCAGGCCCAGATGGTTTCACAAATGGATTCTACAAAATCTCTAAAAAAGAGCTACTACCCATTCTTCCAAAGCCCTTACAAATTTGTGAGGACAGAGTAATACTTGCTACCAACTCTTATGAAGTCAGTATCATCCTGTTACTAACAGCAGACAGAGACACAACAAAAACAGAAAACTATAGACCCTGATGAATATAAATGCTAACATACTGGAAAACAAACCAAAAAAACCAATCACATGATTATTTCAATAGAGACACAGAAATTTGAAATTCTTCTTCAAAATTCAACATTATTTTATGATAAAACCATTAAAAATAATGGGGAAACATATGCTGATAACCAAAATGCACAATGAACTAAAAAAACTCACCAATAAAAATACAAGCAACCTCACTGAAAAATGGGGGAGAGAGGGGAGATATAAATAGTATCTTCTCCAAGAATATATATACTCAAAGGGTCAACAGATCCTGAAAAAATTCTCAAAATCCAAATAAAAGCAACAATGAGATTCTACTTTATATTTGTGAAGATGCTACACATTAGAAAATATAGAAACAAACTTTTGGACAGGGTGTGGGGAGAAAGAGCCTTTCTTACATTGTTTGTAAATTGGTAAATCTCTATGGATAATAGTCTAGAGATACATTAAGTCTCTAGAAGTAGACCTACCTTATGGCACAGCAATCTCTCACCAAAGAGTTTACCCAAGGAAAAGAGAAACATCTATATACAAATATATTTGAACACTGATGTTCATAGCAGCAAAGTTTGTAATATGCTATATTCAGAATCAATTTAGATGCCCAATAACAAATGAATAGTGAAGAAAGTTGTAGCACACATACATAATGGAGTACTATGCAGTTGTTAAAATGATGAGATCACTTCTTAGCAAGATGATGGTCATAACTTGAAGGTATCATGTTGAATGAGACAAGCCAGGAAGAGAAAGATCAATACTGAATGATTGTACTTATAGGTGGGACTCACAAACTTTTGGTGACATACTACACAAAAGTAAATGACCCTGGGGAAGAAAGGAAAGGGACAGAATCCTATTGTATCTCCTAGACAGCAATTAAGGGCATCTGAGAGATTGTGTCTATTTATTAGGATATTCAGTAAACTATTAATGCCCCAATAAAATTTAAAAAAGAAAAATAATGGGGATAGATGTAATTCTTTAGACTAGTTGAGTATATATATATATATAATATATTATTTATATATATTATATATATAAATATATATATAAACTTGTAGCCGACATTATACTTGATGGTGAAAAGCTGAAAGCATACCCTCTTCTATCAGCTACAAGTCACTAGTAATATTCAACCTAATTTTGAAAACCCTAGTCATAGCACTTAGGCAAGATAAAGTAATTAAAAGAATATAGATTAGAAGAGAACAAATCAAACTGTCACTATTTGCAGATGATGTGGTAGTATAAATAGAAAATCAAAAAGAATCTAGTAGTAGAGTCATGGAAATTATCAAGCAATATAAGATGTAGTAAGCAGCAACATTAATATATAAATATCAGTGACATTCTGCTATGCAAACTCTAAGCTGGAAGAACAAGTGATTTTAAAAAATAAATTAATTTTACTTGATAGCAAAAAAGAGGAGGTGCACTTATACATAGAAAATTATGAGTCACTATTCAAGGAAATAAAAAGAAACACAAAGAAATTGAAAGGCATACTGTACTCAAGGACTGAAAAATTTAGCATTGTCAAAATGACCACAATATCCAGAGCCATATACTGATTTAATTACATTCCTATTAAGTTAAGGTCTCACCAAATTTCTTTAAAGGGATAGAAACAAAAGATATATTTTCTTTCTAGAACCAGTAAATTTCTAGGATTTTCAAAGCAATCTTGAGGGAAAAAAAAAAAAAAAGAACAAGAGTGGAGGCACCATACCTTCTGAACTCAAGTTATACCACAGGGCTATTGAGTCCAAGATCAAGTAAAACAAAAACTGAAAAGCCTCTCAGATATTCAATGACAGATTAATGTCTAAGACAGTTGAAATATATATACACAATAAAATATTACTCAGCTATTAAAAATAATGAAGTTATCCCCCTTGCCTCATCTTGGATGGAATGAAGGCAACTTGTTAAGTGAGATAAAACAAAAAAGGGTAGGACAAAAATTGAATGATCTCACATATAGGTGAAACTTAAGGAAAAGAAAACACAAAGTGGAACTTGGGCTGTGCATCCTGTATTGCAACAAGACAAGGGACTCTGGGGAAGAAGAAAATGTGAGGAAATGGAGATTGCATTGCATTGTAGGGCATGATAGTGTAGGATGGTGGAAAAGGATCTAATTTGGGGTGAGACTGCTTTGCAGACACCTATTACTGAGAAATTAATAGTTATACCCATGTGTCAACAACTGTCCTATCAACCACTAAGCCTGCAGTGAAACAATAAAATTAGGTTCTTGAAGATTAACAAGAAATATTAAGTTGTTGGGGAAACCATGAAGCATTTTTGCATAGAAAGTTTTTTTTTTTCAGCTACCAGGTTTCAGATGACTTCCCTGGGCAGATGATCCCACCATATGTCTTTTAGCCTCACCTCCCCAGATCCCTGACCCACTAGGGAAAGAGAGTGACAGGCTGGGAGTTTGACCTGACCTGTCAACACCCATGTTTAGCAGGGAAGCAGTTACAGAAGCCAGAACTTCCACCTTCTGTACCCTACAATGATCCAGGGCCCATACTCCAAGAGGGATAAAGAATAAGAAAGCTATCAAGGGAAGGGACTAGATATGGAGCTATGTGGGTGGGCATTGTTTGGAAAAGCACCCCTCTTATCCTGTAGTCTTATCCTGTAGTCCTGTAGGATAAGAGCACCCCTCTTATCCTGTAGTCCTGTATTTCCATTCTATAAAGAAGAATTAAAAAATACTAAAAAAAAAAAAAAAAAAGAAACAATAGGTATATCAATTGGAAATGGGGAACATAGAAATAGCAGAGCAAGGAAGGGATAGAAATCTAATTCAGATTTGGTATTATGTATATGCAATAATAAAACCCAAACCAGAGTGTGGGGAGGTTGTCAGAGTCAGAATAAATACCTCATATTTTGTCTTTTGGCAACTCTTTTAAGCATTTAACACAAAAAAACTGAGCAACTGCTATATGCTAGCCACTAAGATATGTTGGTTAGTACAACCAAAAGTGATTTCTGATTTCTCCTATAGACTCCATTTCAGAGAAAAAAAAATGAAAAAAAAAGTAAGCAAAAGGCCTATACTCAGGTACCACCATTAAATAGAGCTGAGCAGTGCTCTGGTAAAATATCTATGATTTCCTATAAAACTAAAGTAGTATAAGGAGATCTATCTCAGAGGGGTCTAATAACTTATTCAAAGGCACACCAAACAGGAGTTCAAGAACAATAATTTTAAGCAGCTCTATCTGACCTAAGGTAATATTAACAATGTCCTTAATGAGGCATAACCCCACTGACTGCCCAAGAGTGCCCTATTATCCTAAGTTTCTCCCCAAGGTTTCACAGTCTTAAGGTAATAGGACTCCTTTTATTTGACAATGAAACTAGCCAGGGCCCACAGTGGAAAGTTTAAAGCAGAAAGATTTTTCAGAAGAAAGGTAAAGTTCACAGGAGATGAGTTGATTCTGACTTACCTGTACACAAGGATCCCAGCTTTCTGGTCTCAAGCAGGAGAGAAAGGCCATGGCTGTGATTAGGATCCCAGCCAGGCTTGTGGGAGCCATTATCCTGGCATTTTCTGTGACCAGAAAGGCCCAGCATGACACGTTGTAACCATCTGCCCTGCCAGGGCAGCTCCCAGAAAGGCTCTGCTGTCTTTTCACCCCAGCTCTGTGCCCCAAGGCAGTTACTGTATTCAAAACAGCCCTGGGTTAAGGGGCAAGAGGAAGTGAAACTGGCAATCTTAGCTTTCTGGACTTTTGTTTCTTTAATTGCTATCTCCCCTGTCACAGGAGGGGAAGTTAGAAAAAGAAGAAGAACATGTCCACACACCACTGACTGGAGTAACAGCAAAAGGAAACTGGCTTTTATCCCAGGAAGTCATCTGACCAGAAGGTTAGTAGGTTTAGGAAAATAGTCAGAATGATTAAACAGGTTGTGCAAATATCTAGGTCAGTGGCTTGCCAATATTGTTTTAGAAGTGGAATTTTTTTTTTTTAGTTTATGAGTTCTGCCAATGCAAAATTACCACAAATAGAGTGATTAAACAATAGAAACCTATTTTCTCACAGTTCTGGAGGTTGTAGCCCAAGATCAAGTTTGACCAGCAGGGCTGATATTTTTTCCCCCTTAGGCTCTTACCTTGGATAAGATAAATATATTCTCTTCCTCTCCCCTCTCTCTATATATCTTCTGTGTCTGTGTTCAAATTTCTTGTTATGAGGACACCAGTCATATAGGACTAGAATCCAGAATAATGACCTCATTTTAACTTAATTACCTTAATGTCTTTCTCCCCAATAACGGTTACAACCTCAAGTAATTTGAATTCTCAAGGGATTTGAAATACAGCATATAAACTGGGGGGAAGGCATAATTCTACCCATAATCACGTCTAATGTTTGACATTTTGTGAAGAAACTAAAGTTCATGAAATTAGTTGAATATATAGACTCAGCAGAGCCTACAGTGAAAAGCACACAATGATCATGGAAAAGTTAGGATGAAGAATCAAATATACTAAAATTCAAATCTAATCTGAGTTATTTATGTCCATGTAGCTTTAGTTATTTATATTACTGAACATAAATTTTTGCTCTGAGGGGGTCGGGCGGTGGCTCAGTGGGTTAAGCGCATGTGGCACAGAGCACAAGGACCGCCGTTAAGGATCCCGGTTCGAGACCCCGGCTCCCCACCTGCAGTTGCTTCACAGGCGGTGAGGCAGGTCTGCAGGTGTCTATCTTTCTCTCCCCCTCTGTCTTCCCCTCCTCTCTCCATTTCTCTCTGTCCTATCCAACAACGAACAACAACATGGCAATAATAATAACCACAATGAGGCTACAACAACAAGGGCAACAAAAAGGGGGAAAAATGGCCTCCAGGAGTGGTGGATTCATGGTGCAGGCACCGAGCCCAACAATAACCCTGGAGGAAAGAAAAAAAAAATTAGAAAAAAAATTTTTGCTCTGAAATAATAATTTGTAATCAAAGCAGAGGAGTGAATTTGTGTAATTCATAAAAATAAAGTCATTACAGTAAACTATATAAGCCACTACCAACTGTGCTTTAACTACCAACTGTGCTTTAACTTCTTGGTCTTTAAAATAGAAATAGATTTACTTTTCTTGACTGGATTACATCTACGCCGGATTACATCTACGCTGGATTACATCTACGCCATCCGTTCCACCCCGGTTCCATGGCTGCCAGTTCTTAGCAACATCACCCCGCCAGATATTCATCTAAGCTCATTTCCCACGTCTACGCTTGACCGGACCTGCCAATATACGCGGATATCTTCGCCCACCCTGTTCAACGCTTGACATCTCATCACCCAATCTGGTCCCCTACGCCTACACTGAACTTCTCTGTTCCAGACTCTTGGAAACAGAGTTGGCAGTCAGCTGAGGTAAAGAACAAACACCTCATCACAGACCCCTGCAAGCATCAACCCAGCTTTGACCTAGCACATTATGATTGGGCCCTCCTCAATCGCTATTGAACAGGCCATGGCCGGTGCGCCGCCATGTTCCATCGCTGGGGAGCCAGAGACGACCCGAACTGCCCCTGTGGCTACAGACAGACCATGACCCACATAGTCAACGACTGCCACCTCTCCAGATTCAAAGGAGGTCTTTAGGCTTTGCATCAGGCTCAACCTGATGCTGTTGACTGGCTACGGAAGAAGGGCAAACGCTAGAAGAAGGAGAAACTGGATTACATAAGTGTAAAGTGTCTACTTTAATGTCTTATTTGCTCATAAATTCCAGAAATTGGTAGCTATTATGATGAGTTAAAACTAAAATGGAGAATGGAGATAATATGTACATTTAAGTATTATCACAGGATTAAGTATAATGACATTTTCTGGACTGAACAATTGCAATGTATGTTTCTATTAAATAAGAACATAGTTTGAAGTGAGAATACTGGGGCCAGGCAGTGGTGCATTAAGTATAATGACATTTTCTGGACTGAACAATTGCAATGTATGTTTCTATTAAATAAGAACATAGTTTGGAGTGAGAATACTAGTGCCAGGCAGTGGTGCATTAAGTTGAACACACATGCTACTATGCTAATGGACTGAGGTTCAAGCCCAACCCCACCTGCAAGGGAAAAGTTTCTGTAGTGGTGAAGCAGTACTGAAGTTTTCTTCCTATTTCCCCATTTCTCCTTCAATTTATTTATGTCTCTACCCAATAAATAATATTTTTTAAAATAAATATTTGGCATTGTGATCTAAATTGTTCTATCAAGATAATCTGCACGAATTTCAGATTCAATGTCTAAAGTCAAATTGTTAAAAAAAAAGATCATAGGCCCCACCTGCAAGGGGAAAGCTTCCTGAGTGGTGAGGGAGGGCTGCAGGTGTCTCTCTCTTTCTCTCTCCCTCTCTATCTCCCCTTCCCTCTGGACTTCTCTCTGTATCTATCCAATAAGTAAAATAAAAATTATCCAATACATTAAAATTAAAAGTATCATAGGGAACTGAGTGCAAACTTCAGGTGTTGCCCATCTCTTCAGTGATACAGTAAAAGTAAGATGAAATAGTTTGTCAAAACCTGACTTTGATTATTACAATTACAGTTTTACATTTAATATAAATATCATTAGATATTTAAAAATGGGTTACAAGATTATAAGTCTACAGGAATATAGTTCCAGAATGCACACAGCACAAAAGTTCTGTGCCCCTTGGCCACACACAGCAACCACCACCACAGTTGTCACAAAGTCTTAATACAGTTTACTTTTTGAAAGTATGTGTTTTAGTTATCAATAATTTATATATGAATGACACCATCTGGTAGTTAAATTTTACCACCTTACTTTATGAAAAATAATTAACTCCAGTTCTATTCACTTCATTCCAAAGGACACACTATCACCTTTTTTTTTTGTAGGTTTCACTTTTATTCATTCCTTTATTTATAAAAGGGAAACACTGACAAAACCATAGGATAAGAGGGGTACAACTCCACACAATTCCTACCACCAGAACTCCGTATATCATCCCCTCCCTTGATAGCTTTCCTATTCTTTAACTCTCTGGGAGTATGGACCCAAGATCACTGTGGGATGCAGAAAGTGGAAGGTCTGGCTTCTGGCTTCTGTAATTGCTTCCTGGCTGAACATGGGCATTAACAGGTTGATCCATACTCCCAGCCTTCTTTGCCTAGTGGGAGCTCCAGGACATATTGGTGGGGTCGTCTGTCCAGGGAAGTCTGGTTGGCATCATGCTAGCATCTGGATCCTGGTGGCTGTAAAGAGTGTTAACATACAAAGCCAAACAAATTATTGACGAATCATGAACCTAAAGGCTGGAATAGTGCAGATGAAGAGTTGGGGAGGTCTCCGTTTTGTAGATAGCTAGTAGGTATATTTTAGTTATATTCCAAAGGGCCTGTTGCTATACTAGTTGTTTTTCTTTTCCTGAGCCTGAAATCTAATATGCAGGTGGATCCAAGTTATTTTCTTGGCAGCCCATGGATCTGGGAAGAGAGTAGCTCCCAAATATAGGAAAGGGATATAAATAATGTTGACTATAAACCCCATCAATTTGATCTGATCTAGGGCCCATATTCAGCTTTTTAAAAAATATTTATTATATTTATTTATTCTCTTTTGTTGCCCTTGTTGTTTTATTGCTATTGTTATTGATGTTGTTGTTGGTAGGACAGAGAGAAATGGAGAGAGGAGGGGAAGACAGAAAGGGGAAGAGAAATGCAGACACCTGCAGACCTGCTTCACCACCTGTGAAGTGACTCCCCTGCAGGTGGGGAGCTGGGGGCTCGAACTGGGATTATTACACCAGTTCTTGCTCTTTGTGCAGCCTTCGCTTAACCCTCTGCGCTACTGCCAGACTCCCCATTCAGCTTTTTTAAAATTATTATTACAGAGGTCTATTCCATTGATTGTATATATACCTCATATTTAATTAATATATATGCCTATATTCTGTTTCTGAAACCTCATCTTAAACGACTTCACTTTCACAAAAGACCTACTTTTGTCATAATGACTTAAAAAAAAAACTAAAAACACTTATTTATTTTTTTTAAGGTGTGTCTAGTAAAGAATCAAACTGAAGGCTAGAAGTACTGAAAGGAAGGAACACTTCTTATGTTTTTCTGAAATGGATGGTCCAAAGACTGAATTTTAGTGTGGGGATTTTGTGCACTTTGTATATATGATGGGCTTACAACTAATACCAAAAGACTTTCGCAGCACAGTAAGAGTTAATATTACTCATGTCTCTTTTCTCTGTATTGGGTTGAATGTGCTAAGTAAATATAACTTGTTTATTTACCCTTTTAAGATATTCTTCTAGAAAATATATGTCAGCTGTCCTGAACCTGGAGGCTCAGTGTTATAGGACAGATGTTTTTTATCTGTCCTTGATGGCTGATGCTGGTCACATCTCAGGTTATTATGTTCTTGTTCAATCACAGACTCAAGAGGTTTGGTATAAAGCCTCTTTAAAGACTCAGACCTGCTGATTCTGAATTCTAAATCACATACATCTATGGACATAGGATGGTTTCACAGTATGGAGTATCTGCAAACAAATAAAAATGAAAATATCTTCTGATCCAGTAATAACAAGCCTAGACATCTATGCAAAGGATTAAAAACACTAATTCAAAATGATATGTGCACTCCTCAGTCCATAGCTGCAATATTTACAATAACCAAAAAATGTAATCAACATAAATTCCCATCAACAAATGACTAGATGAAGAAGTTAAGGGATATCATTCAGTGAAATACTACTATATCATTCAAAATGTAATGTAGTGCTTGAGATTAAATGACTAAAATTTAAAGGTGATTATATTCAGTGAAATAATTATAGAGTAGTAGGACAATTATTGTATGGTTTCAATCGTGGAATATAGACAATTAAAGCAAGTGAATTTACCAAATTAGAAGTAACCAAAGTATCTCTTAGACTTTATGATAACTACCTTAATTATCAGAAAGAAGACAAAAGACAAAGGATTTTGGTGGTGTGGTGAATTATACACACATATGTAAATGTAAACTTATACCCCTAAAATTGAATACTTTTATAAGCCACTGTTAAATCACTAACCATACTTTTATTTATTTATTTATTCCTTTTTGTTGCCCTTTTTTATTGTTGTAGTTATTATTGCTGTCGTTGTTGGATAGGACAGAGAGAAATGGAGAGATGTGGGGAAGACAGAGGGGGAGAGAAAGATAGACACCTGCAGACCTGCTTCACTGCCTGTGAAGCGACTCCCCTGCAGGTGTGGAGCCAGGGGCTCGAACCCAGATCCTTACGCTGGTCCTTGCGCTTTGCGCCACGTGCACTTAACCCGCTGCGCAACCGCCCGACTCCCCTAACCATACTTTTTAAGTATTGATTTCAGCCAGATTTAATTGAAAATTCAGTTTCTTTAAGAACATGTGTTTTCCTTAGAACAATGATAAAGCTTGTCACATTTTTATTTTCGAAATCACTTTATTTAGTAAAGAATCTATAAAACAGTTGTCACATGAGTACATTTTCTATCTCCTTATGTTGGGTGCCTATAAAACACATCCATCAAAAACTTATGTCTTCCTCTACCTACACTATGCATTGGATCCACAAGAATAATATTTAGATTTTGGTTTATTTGTAATAACATTACATTATGAATGATATAGTAGTATTTCACTGAATAATTTATTTAATAATATTTATTTATTTAATAATTTCACTAAATAATGACATTTTCATTTGAAAATGTAATTATTGAGGTAAGTGTACTCTGTACAGCAAGAGTGGGTTCAGCTATGTACTTCTCCAGGGAATAATTTTTACAGACTCTGTTTATCTGGTAATTGTTGTTTTGCTATACTTAGTGTTAGCTGAGATTTTGTGAATTATTTAGGATGGGATGGTAAGTAACTTGGGGACATCTGGGAATATTTTTATACATAAAATAATGGCAGATGCCTCCTATTTTTATACCATTTACACTTAAAATATATTTCACAAAAATGCCCTATATTCAGCCAGTGAAAGAACCTACAGCCAAAACTACGTAGCAGATGTTCAGTATTTAGATCCTTGAAAAGCAATAGTATTTCACATCCACATAGTATCTCATGGTGGAATATCTCTGACTTCCTCATTTCTCACATCAAATTGCATGAATTATATTTTCTTATCTTCTGTATTCTTAGTGGTCTAGTATCCTGGGTCTCCCTGGCTGGGGATAAACTGTCTTTTCTAGAGTTTAGCAATCCTAAGAGGTAGCAAATACAATGACTTGCCCTTTCATATGCAAACCAGCCAGTGTACAGTGATACCCTAAACTCCCTCCTTTGACTAATACTCTACAAAGTGATGTTTTTCTTTTTTTTATTAGTTATTTAATAATTATTGGAAATATTGTGGAATGAGGGCTATAATTCCATACCATTTCCACCAACAGAGTTCATATCTCTTCCCCTCCATTGGAAGCTTCCCTGTTTTTATTTTTTGTGGATTTTTCCCCTTTATTAGGGGATATTACTGATTTATAGTCAACTTTAAAATACAGTAGTGAGTATTTGTGTAACATTTCTATTTTCCACATAACAATTCAACCCCCTCTGGATCCTCCTCTGCGATCATCTTCAAGGACTTGAGCCCTACCCTGAACCCGTCTTTTACTCTGGTGCAATACACCAAACACAATCAAATATCTGCTTTGTGTTTTATTTTTCAATTTATATTTTTACTATTATTGATTTAATAATGATCAACAATATTGTGGGATAAGAGAAGTACAATTCCCATTGTAAGAGTGTCATATTCTATCCCCTGCATTGGAAGATTCTCTATTCTTTATCCCTCTGGGTGTATGGACCAAATATCTTTATGGTGTGCAGAAGGTAGGAAGGTTGGATTCTGTAATTGCTTCTCCTCTGGATATGGTTATCTACAGGTCAATGCATACCCCAGCCTGTTTTTAACTTTCTCTAGTGGGTCAGGGCTCCCGGAGCTGGGGTTACAGGGCTCGTTGTTGAGATTATCTTTCCAGGGAAGTCAGATTGGCATCATGGTAGCATTTGTAACTTGGTGGCTATAAGGCATAAAGATATAAAGCAGAAAAAAAAGTTTAATAATCAGGAACCTAAAGGTAAAAGTATAGCAGATGAAATTTTGGGTCTTTGTGTTGGAAGAAGCTTGAAGTCCATTTTAGCTATATTCCAAGGAACCCATGATTTTACTAATTTTTGCCTTTGATTCATAGCTAAAATGCAGGTGGGCTGAAAGTATTGTCTGAGAAGATAGTATCAGAGTTCAGAATGGGACCAAAAATCTTGATCAGGGAGAAAGTAGCTTCCAAATATGTGAAAAGTAACTGATCCTTCACAGATCCTTATACTAGAGAAATAAAGATAGGCCTATACCAAAGAACCTGCTAAAATTATTCAACTAAATAAAAAATCTGCCTCCCCACCCCCAAACACATAGATTAAATCATAACAACAACAATGGACTCCTCCCCATGTCTTTTCTTTATCCTTCTGCATTCTGGTATTCCCAAGTGCTTCTCCACATAGCGTTGCATGATGTGGTATGCCCACTTCTTTTAGAAACGGTGAGCAATAAATGGTGTTCCAGTATTCCAAAGATAATTGTCTCATGATATGTTGATCTCAGCACACCTGAATAATACATGTTAAATTTAAAAACAAAACATTCTACCAGGTCCTCATAAACTAATTTTAATGTGCCAGTCTTTTTATTTTAATTTTTCCTTTTATTGCCTGTGTTGTTTAACATTGTTGTTATTGGTGTTGTTGTTGTTGGATGGTACAGAGAGAAATCGAGAGAGGAGGGGAAGACAGAGAGGGGGAAAGAAAGACACCAGAGTCGGGCGGTAGCACGGTGGGTTAAGC
The DNA here is from genome assembly GCF_950295315.1 of Erinaceus europaeus. Lineage (NCBI taxonomy): Eukaryota > Metazoa > Chordata > Mammalia > Eulipotyphla > Erinaceidae > Erinaceus > Erinaceus europaeus. The sequence goes on along the minus strand of NC_080171.1, from coordinate 87,445,346 downwards.
ACACTTGGAGCAAGGCACAAGGACTGGTGTAAAGATCCTGGTTTGAGTCCCTGGCTTCCCACCTACAGGGGAGTCACTTCACAGGTGGTGAAGCAGGTCTTTCTGTCTCCCTCTCTTGTTTCCCCCTCCTCTCACCATTTCTCTCTGTCCTATCCAACGAGGGCATCAATAACAACAGCAATAATAACTGTAAAACAACAACAGTAAAACAACAAGGGCAACAAAAGGGAATAAATAAATAAGTAAATAAATAAGTAAATAAAATATTACATGTGGGACTATGTGGAAGCTTGGTAGAGCTTAGGGAAGCTCTCCCATCCTCAGATGGAGGTCTGGAAAGACACCCTGCTTGTTAGCCTCTCTTCTTATAGAGATGAGCCAAGAGGGAAAAGTCTCCCAGACTCAGTTTCCCCTTGTTAGTCTCTCAAGCTCACAAAAACCTGCAGGCCCTCACACTTAGTTCCCCCAAATGGTTGGCTGCTTTAAGGTTCTTTCACTCAAAGTTCACACATATACTTCACCTTTTGACCACAAAGGAAGAACACATCCTGTCACACACTCCTAACACAGTGAAAAGCCCCAAAAACTTATTTCCTGGTGCCCTTTGATGTCCTTAATTCTTCCTTCTCTATCTCACCTTACTGGTTCAACCCCTATTCTTCTCTCAAATGCCTTTGGATAATTAAATGCCTGCATCAGGAGACTAACTGTTTTGACCTTTATGTATCACATCAACTCTTGTCATACCAACCCCCTACCATAGGGGGCAAGCTGACCTTTAAGAAACCTGTAATTTATGACGTATTTGAAGAATGTTTTTTGTTTAAATCTCTATATAAAGCCAAGCCCACCCTCAAATAAATGAGTGTTTGTACCAGAATGCTCCCCGATATCTCCTGTCTAGATCTTTGAGCCCTTTAGAGCCAAAGAGGGAGAATCGGTAAGCTTAACTCCCGGATGGAGCCACCCCACATAAGCCCCAGCAATTAAAAAGAAAGAAAGAAAGAAAGAAAGAAAGAAAGAAAGAAAGAAAGAAAGAAAGAAAGAAAGAAAGAAAGAAAGAAAGAAAGAAACTGGCAGACCCACGCCAAGAGCTCAAACCGGGATCCTGATGCCCATCCGTGCTCTTTAAAATGCCACTCTTTAGCTCTCCTAACATTATCACTCATGTGCTGTCAATAGCTCTCCCAAGGAAATTCTACTGCTATAAAAATACATCCTTCTATAATCAAAACATTTTCCTAAAATACAGTTTTTCTCATGATACATTAATACCATTCTAAATATTTGTGTTCTCTAGGTTTCATTCATTTTGGCCTCTCAACACAGACACACACACACACACACACACATCCTAGATCTTAAGAAGAAGAATAAACTTCTGTTTAGGTTAGATATATGGCTATATCTTAACCCCATTTCCAGGATGCACCTTTTAGGTAAATAGAGAAATTTTAGTGTATTGGTGAAAATAACCTCTTTTCATCACTGGAGAGAAAAATCCCTTGGGGCGGATCAGGGGGTAACACAGCTGGTTAAGTGCACTTGATGCAAAACCACAAGGACCAGCGTAAGGATCCGGGTTCGAGCCCCCAGCTCCCCACCTGCAGGGGGGTCACTTCACGAGCAGTGAAGCAGGTCTGTGGACAACTTTCTCTTCCCTTTCCCTCCTTTCTCCATTTCTCTTTGTCCTATACAACAACTACATCATCAACAACAATAATAAAAACTACAAAAATGATAAAACAACTAGGGCAACAAAAGGGAAAAAAAAAAAAAAAACCTCCAGAAGCAGTGGATTCATAGTGTAGGCACAAAGCCCCTGCAATAACCCTGGAGGAAAACAAAGGAAAGAAAAGAAAAAGAAAAAGAAAAATACCTTGGCTTTCAAAATGACACTACGAGTTTGAGAAGTTCTCTTTGATGTTGTTTCATGAGCTGTTATAGTATTGTATAGGACTCTGAATTATTTCCTGTTTTCAACTGGAAAAAATTTAATTATCCTTATTTATTGCATAGAGACATCCAGAAATTGAGAAGAGTGTAAAGATGGAGGAGAGATACAGAGAAACACTTGCAGTGCTGCTCCACCACTTTTGAAGCTCTCACTTGCAGGTGGCTTGAACCTGGTCCTTGCACATTGTAACATGTGCACAAGACCAGGTGTTCCATTACCTGGCCCCTTAACTGAAAATTTTGTATGGTACCTAAAGTTCTCCTTTTCATCAAATTAATCCCCATTTATCTATTGGACTTAACCAAATACATCTCTACCCTGGGTGCCTCTTCAAAGTGTGTTTCACCTATCAAAAAAAAAAAAAGAGAGATTCCAATTACTTTGTTGTTGAATCTTACTTATTATGGATCTATCACTGCAGAATTTCAATGCTGCATAGAACATAGTGGTAAGTTACCATTCTGGATCCATAGTTTCTGCCACAACACCTTAATTAATATGCCATGAGCATAGTAGTAGAAATTTAGACTAAATGACTTGGGAAAGTCTTGTTTTTCCACTACCCTCAGCATAAGCAAAATTAACTCAAGATTCATAATTGTTCTGCCAATAAAGAACTCCATCTTCACCAGAGATCTGGAAAGTCTGTTTTGTATCACCTAAAATGCACAGCATAATAAATCAGAAATATGTAAATAATAAAAAGCTTATCTGTTTTAAATTAGGTTAATTGCCACAAAAGTCACCAAACTTCAGCAACTTACATTGCTGAAATATATTTATTACATGAAATACTCAACAATGACAGCCTTGATGGTGGGTTGGGGTAATTCAAGAGTGATGCATGAGACCAGAAACTGCTGCATCTGTTAAGCATAGATATTACCATGTACAAGGACCTGGGTTCAAGTCCCCTCCCCTCCCCTTAGCCCCACCTGAAGGATGGAAGCTTCAGGGCTGGTAAGTCAGTACAGCAATTGTCTCTCTTTCACCCTATCTCCTTCTTCTCTTTTAATATTTCCTTGTCAAATAATAAAATGGGGGAAAGGTGAAAATAGCTATGAGGAATGGTGCATTCAACTGCAGGCACCAAGCCCCATTGATAAGCCTGGTAGAAAAAATAAGAGAGCGAGATAAAGATTCATAACACTGACAAAAACCACAGGATGAAAGGGGTACAACTCCACACAGTTCCCACCACCAGAACTCCATATCCCCTCCCCTCCCTGATAGCTTCTTTATTCTTTATCCCTCTGAGAGTATGGACCCAGGGTTATTACAGGGTGCAGAAAGTGGAAGGTTTGTCTTCTGTAACTGCTTCCCAGATGAACATGGGCATTACCAGGTTGATCCATACTACCAGCCTAGTGGGGCTGGGTTCTGGCAAAGTGGGGTTCCAGGACATATTGGTGGGGTCATCTGCCCAGGGAAGTCCATTTGGCATCATGTTAGCATCTGGAACCTGGTGTCTGAAAAAAAGAGTTAATATATTGAGCCAAAAAAAAATGTTGACTAATCATGAACCTAAAGGCTGGAATAGTTCAGATGAAGAGTTGGTGGGTGGTCTCCATTTTGTAGATAGTTAATAGTCCTATTTTAGTTATATTCCAAAAGCTCATGACTATACATTTTTTTTTAATTTTTTCCTGAGCCTGACATCTGATATGCAGGTAGATCCAAGTTATTGTCTGGTAAGATGATGTTGTGGCTGGAAAAAGGGACCAGAAAGCTGGATCAGGAAAGACAGTAGCTCCCAAATATGGGAAAGCTGTATACTTATTGATAACTGTAACCCCCATCAATTTGATCTGATCTGGGGCTCATATTCAGCTTAGTAGACTATGTGACCTCTGCATCCCTGTAGGTCTGAGCTCACATTCTATGGACCTGATTTTTATTAATGCCACTATGCTAAGCACATCTGTCATGAACCTTCTAGGTTTGCAACAAGACATGGAAAAAAAGAAAGAAAGAAAGAAAGAAAGAAAGAAAGAAAGAAAGAAAGAAAGAAAGAAAGAAAGAAAGGAAACATGCACAGGTATCTACCTATCTTTGTGCAGAAGTGATATAAGTGACCTGAGAAATGTCTCAAGGGGGCAGTGATGGCCCACCCAATTAAGCGGACATAGTACTATGTGCAAGCACCCACACAATGATCTGGGTTCGAGACCCAGCTCTCCACTGCATTGGAGATGCTTCAGAAGCAGTGAAGCAGGTCTGCAGAATGTCTATCTTTCTCTCTCCCTCTCTGATTCCTCCTCCCTCTCAATTTCTCTTTGTCTTATAAAGAAAGAAACAAAAAAAGAAAGAAAGAAGGAAAGAAAGAAAGAAAGAAAGAAAGAAAGAAAGAAAGAAAGAAAGAAAGAAAGAAAGAAAACCACCAGTAGCAGTGGATTCTTAATGCTAGCAACAAACCCCGGTGATAAGCCTGGAGGCATAAAATTAAGGGGAAAAAAGTGACTCAGCACTATATTATAGGATTTGTTTAAATGAGGTCCTGGGTTTGATCCCAAGTGTTACATATGCTCTAGTCTCTCTGTCTCTCTCTCTCTCTCCCTCATGAAAAAAAAGTTTTATAAGAGGTGAAATGACAGTCATCCTCTCAGTTCTCAATAAGTCAGCCTACACTCCTATTTGTGAGGGTTCTCTGTATCCCAAGCTTTGAACTTCCTCCACCTTCCACAAACTTTCTGTGCCACAAACTTATCATGTTGTAATATCCATCTTATCTCAGTGAAAACAAAAACGTAAGAACTTTCTTAGCATAACCTAGCTCAAAGGTAAAAGAATTCACTTGATTAGGCATATTAAAACCAAACCACTTTGATAGTGGGTGTAATATAGAACCATGCCCATGTTTCCTTATAATCTTGTAACTCTCTATTTTAAAAAGGAAAAATACACATAAAATTCTACAAAAAAGTATAAATATAAGTTTGTTCAAATTTTCACATGTGAATATCTTTCAAATCAGAATCTGTCTTCCAATTGACAATAAATTCCAAATGTAATTTTCAAAGATATTTTTTTCTTACTAGACTAGTCTTAGACTCATATCCAATGAGAAATAATTTCAAATAGGTTCTTTCAAATAGTAAAAGAAACAAATGACTAAAGAAAGAGATTTGTTTAATAAGTACATGCACCAGACACATGTATATTTTATATCTACAAAGATAACTAATATATGACATATTTTCTGATTTTTGAGCCATTAGACTATTTTACCTCTTTTATATTTATTAATAATCCAGTATCAGTTCCTGTAAGGTATAATACAGAAAATGTTGCTCTTTTTGCAAAAGTTCAAAATAGTTTGCAGTGACCCAAAACAGCAAGTAGAAAGATTGAAAAGCAAATAAACAAAAAAGAGCACCATAAAATGATAAATGTATACTTTTCCCATATTTAGGAGCCACTTTCTTCCCTGATCCAGCTTTCAGGTCCTATTTCAAACTCTGACACCATCTCCCCAGACAATACTTTTGGTCCACCTGCATGTTAGCTGTCCTGCTCAGGCAAAAATTAGTAAAGTCATGGGCCCCTTGGAATATATCTAAAATAGACCTACTAACTTTTTCCAAAATGGAGATCCCAAAACTCATCTGCTATTTTCTTGCCTTTATGTTCCTGACTATTAAGAAATTTGTTCTGCTTTAAAGCTAATGTTTTTTTCAGCCACTAAGTTGTAAATGCTACCATGATGCCAACCTGACTTTCCCAGACAGAGAATCTCACCAATGTACCCTGGGCCCCACTTCTCCAGAGCCCTGCTCCACAAGAAAAGATAGGGACAGGCTGGGAGTATGAAATGACCTGTGAATGTCCATGTCCATTGACAAAGCAATTACAGAGGCCAGATATTCCACATTCTGCATCCCATAGTGATCCTAGGTTCATGCTCCCTGAGTTATAAAGAATAGGAAAGCTTTCAAGGGAGTGGATGAGGGAATGAGATATGGAACTCTGGTGGTAGAAATTGTGTGGAATTGTACTTCTCTTATCATATGGTCTTCTCAATATGTTTTTTATTTTATAAATAAATTGAAACAGTAACAAATATTTTTACTATTTATTTATTTATGTGGTAGAAACAGAAATTGGGAGGGAAGGGTAGATAGAAAGATAAATAGGCACCTATAACACTGCTTTACCACTTGCAAGATTTCCCCTGGCAGTTTAACAGAAGTTTGTACCAGGGTCTTTGCACATTGTAATATGTGTGATCAACAATGTGTAACACTACTCAGAATAGAATAGAAAAATATTTTCTTAATTCTAGAAGACCCAGTCCTGCTTCTGGGGCTGAACTCTCACATTAAGCACAACTCTACACACCTCAATGTTTCTTCTAAATATTCCTCATACCAAGAGAAAGTGACTGTAATCCCACAGAGGCTATCAAGATAAACAAAGTAGTACCTATTTTTATCAGTCTGAAATGTCAATGATTTGTTCCTGTTACCATCTGAAAAACTACTATGAGGACCAGTTAACTTACCTGAGAGGATTATTTATCATTTCCTCTCTTTAATATAGTTCATTCGTTTATTAGAGCTTCAGTAGCAATTTGAAGTTTATAAAATGATTGGAACAATTTCATCTGATGTGGTTCACTTTCTAACAAAGTCCCAAAACCTAGATATACACCAGTTTCTGTGAGAGAGAGCTTATGTTCACATGTATCCATAAACTACTGCAAAATATATACCTGAAAGCAGAAGTACACTAGAGTTTGCAGTGAGTACCTCCCTAACACTTCCTCTCCACTATTCCAAGCTTTGGGTCCATGATTGCTCAACAATTTGTTTGGCTTTGTATGTTAACTCTCTTTTCAATCACCAGGTTCCAGATGCCATCAGGATGCTAGCCAGGCTTCCCTGGATTGAAGACCCCACCAATGTGTCCTGGAGCTCAGCTTCCCCAGAGACACACCCTACTAGGGAAAGAAAGAGGCAGACTGGGAACATGGACCTACCAGTCAACGCCCATGTTCAGCTGGGAAGCAATTACAGAAGCCAGACCTTCCACCTTCTGCAACCCACAAAGAGCCTGGGTCCATGCTCCCAGAGGGATAGAGAATGGGAAAGCTATCGGGGGAGGGGGTGGGATATGGAGACTGGGTGGTGGGAATTGTGTGGAGTTGTACCCCTCCTACCCTATGGCTTTGTTAATTAATCCTTTCTTAAATAAAAAAAAAATTAAAAAAATGATTGGAATATAATTTCATATCACTCCTACCATCAAGTTTCTGTGCCCCACAACCTAATGGCAGTCACCAAAATTCTTCCAAATTCTCTATATCATACCTATGAATGAAATTGTCCCATGATTGTTCTTCACTTCATTACTGACTTCACTAATCATAATCATTGTCAATTGTATCCAGTTAGTGCTAAAGGACACATTGCAGTCTTTTAAAACTGCTGAATATAATCCACTAAGTATAAGTTCCATGACTTTTAAAAATTTTATAAGCCTCAAATTGTTGAGTTTTATTGCATGAGTAAAGGGTGTTTTCCCCTAAATCTAATTCCTGATAGGGTCCCCACCCACACAATATTTTAAACTTTTAAATATGGAAAGGCACACACCAGAGAAGCATGTAGGCAATTTGGAGAAAGATGGCAGACCTCTTGTGGAAGCTGAAACCCACTTTTTATTCATTACTAAATCCTGCCTTCACTTGCTTTCTGAGTCACAACTGTACCTTCTACAACTTCCAGATGTCCTTCCTTTTCCTTCTTCCCATTCAGATAAGAAAAACAGCACCTGAATTCCTCAGGTATTCCCCGGAATCTCTCTCTTCTCTCTCAGTGATGGTAAAAAAAAAGGGGGAGGGGGCTCTTGGTCACAAAAGATTCACACCTCAGTAGATTTGGGGTTCAGAGCCCTATGTTCACCTATGCTCATTTTCTCTTAACATTTACCTATGTGGGAATATGGACCAACATTCTTTTGGGGGGAGGGTATAGAAAAAGGTGTTCTGGCTGCTGTAACTACTTCCCAGTTGCATCTGGACATTAACTAGTTGGTCTATACTCTTGACCTATTTCTATATTTCCTTAATAGGGTGCAGTTATTATCTCATTATTTATACCTGAAAAAGTTATGAAGACCTCATAATGGAAAAAAAGGAAGGAATGAGGAAAAAACGAAAGAAGAAAGGAAAGAGAAAGAAATAAAAGCCCTAAAAATTTCTTAAAACCTTATCTCTGTTTTCTGACTATACTAGTATAAAGTTCCATGAACATAAAGTATGTGTTGAGATTGTCAGTTTTATGAATCTTGATTACATGAATAGATAGATACTCAACTAATTAATGAACTGATGAATAACACAGGTGAATGATCTTCATATGCAACTAGTGTTTTATTTTGAGTATTTGCCACTTTTATGTATTGCACCATACTAAGTTATTTGACTCTTATAAGATGTTCTGTAGATACTCTGGTACTTCTTTCATACTGTTTACATTCCAACATTGCCTGGGGATATATGTACCCCATTTTAACATGAAATGAGACTGTTATAGAAAAATCATAGTAAGTAGGTTAGGGTGGAAGTCCTTGTTACTCTTGACACATTTCCACTTCTTGGTGTTCTTTTTTCCATTTTAAGTCATGAACCCTCTTTCAGATGTATGACACATTTTCCCCACTGCAAACAGGAATCTGTTATGGTGGTGACTCCTTTTGCTGTGCAGAAGATTTAGGTTTGATGGAGTCTCATTTTTTAGTTTTCTTTAGGGTGCTACCAATGTGTAAGTTAGAAAGTTAGAATGTTAAGGTCATGCCAACTTGAAATAAAAGTTAAAATTTTGTTTCAGGTCAGTATCTGCAATTAAGGAAATCAGGGTAGCTTAAAACTTTGGTTGACTCTAAGTACTTGTTCTAATGTACTTAAACTGTGGGTTCTATTTTGTTCTTTCTTTACTTACCAATAAATTATATGGAATAACTCAAACTCAGAAAACATAATTCTTGACAGTATTCCACACTGTACTAACCAACAAATTATATGATATAATTCAAACTCAGTATATACTGTTTTTTTACAGTTTGCCACACCATAGACAACTAAAATAATATCCAGCTTGAAATAAAAAGGATTAATTGTCTGCATTTCTCATTTGACTTTAAACAACTTGGCAGTAGTATCAAATATGGTTAATTTCTGTACACTTATCTCAAAACCGCATTAGAGTCTAATATATGTTCATTACATCAATTATTATGCTAGTAATTAGATAGCAATGGCAATTGTTTTTATTTAAATTTCATATTCAATCTGGTAAGACCTAAGAGAATGCAATTTATGTCTGTTGCATCTTTCAAAAAATTTTACTAGTGATTTACAAGATTATAAACTAATAGGATTATAATCCCATGTTACTCACACCACCAAGGCTCTGTGCCCCATATCCCAATAGTAATCATCATAGTTCTCACAAGGTCATAATTATGGTTTGAATGTATATTCAAGTTCATATGTTCAATTCTGTGTATTCCATTTATTACTGAAATCATCCTTTAGTTGCCCTCTCTTTTTGCTCTTTCCTCTCAGATAAGCAAAACACAGTCTGACTTCCTTAGGTGTTCTCTAGAATCTCTTCCATCTAGTGGTGGTGTAAGAGCAAAGATTTCATGTCACAAAAGTTCCAGGTGGAGTTTAGAGCCACCTAGTAATCTTGTCCTAAAATTCTCTCCTCTGGAAGTATGGACAAAATTTCTTTGGAAAATGCTTCAAAATTTCAAAAATTTAAAATTTAAAAAAATCATCCTGGAGAAGTGAGGTTCTTGGATATTAACATATAATTGCTTACAGCAGAGTTCCCACTCTCAGAAAACAATCTGGGAAGAGAAGGAGGAGTCTGGAATTTTCATCCCATCCTACCAAATTAGACCTCAATTTAAGGGATATCATTCACCATAATATTATGTCACTTCTTCAAAACATTACAAAAATTTTAAACACATGTATAAATTACATAGTGAATTTGAAAATAGATTCTTAATTATATTGTACATATATTTTAACCAAATGCAGTACAGGTCTTTCTATATATGCTATATTTCAAGCACTCCCTAGAGTCTATTGCATTGAAATAAATTTGACTTCATTATATCTTGACTTTCTATCTTGACATTCTATCTTGACTAGTCAAGATAGAATGAAGTTAAATTAAAAGTAAAGATAGAATGAAGTTAAATTAGAAATATTCAAAATTACTTTAGAGTGTTGAACAATGTATTAAAACATACTGGTAAGTGTGTTGAATGTTAAGGTAGAGGCTTGAACCAAGATTTTTTCTGAAACAGCAATTAAATATAATGAAGGGAGTACCACCTTCACAGCTTTCTATCAGAAAAAGTTTAGGGAGGAGAAGCTTTGGTCAACAGCCACAGTGAGACCCTACTGGTAGGTATATTGCCTAGAAAGCCAGAAGTCCTCAGGCTCAAATCCCCAAAGATATCAGGGACATTTTTTAAATTGCAAAGGTTTGAAATATGTGTATAAATTAATATCATGACCTTTTATAAGCTAATTTATAACCATACTTAGCATATTTTGAAACCAAATCCACATTATGTCTCCCCAAAGTTAGTATTGAAACTTTCAAGCATTTTCTTATTTATTTATTTAAGAAAGGAGACATTAACAAAACCATAGGATAGGAGGGGTACAAATTCACACAATTCCCACCACCCGTTATCCATATCCCATCCTCTCCCAGGATAGTTTTTCCATTCTCTATCCCTCTGGGAGTATGGACCCAGGGTCCTTGTGGGTTGCAGAAGGTGGAAGGTCTGGCTTCTGTATTTGCTTCCCCACTGAACATGGGCATTGACTGGTCAATCCATACTCCCAGTCTGCCTCTCTCTTTCCCTAGTAGGGTGGAACTCTGAGGAAGTGGAGCTCCAGGACACATTGGTGGGGTCATCAGTCCAGGGAAGTCTGGTCAGCATCATGCTGGCATCTGGAACCTGGTGGCTGAAAAGAGAGTTAACATACAAAATCAAACAAATTGTTGAACAATCATGGACCTAAAGGCTGGAATAGTGCAGATGAAGTTTTGGGTGGGTACTCTCTGAAGACTTTTGTGTACTTCTGCTTTCAGTTATATATTTTTTCCCTGGTTTATGGACACGTGTGAACATATGCTCTATCTCTGGGGACCTGGTCTTTATCTAGGTTTGGGGACTTTACTGGGGAGTGGAACACCTGGAATGGAATTAGAGAATACTATGAAAGGAAAGGTCTTACCCAAGTGATGAAGCTGAAGGGTTGTCATTCCACACCTAAAGTCTCTGGACACAGTCTGAAGTGAAGCATGCTGTACTGGCACTCCTTGTGTTGATTAGGTTGCGATCGGCAGATGCGATGTTATTTCATATGAACTGAGAGAAGCATGCAGGAAAGTGGGCCCCACCCTAAGTTTCAAGGACTGGGGTAAATATAGGCTCTATAGTGAAACTGTGAGGTTCATGCCGTCTTAGGGTTCAAGAAGACAATGGATAGTTATTGTCATCATCACATTATTTGGCAATTGGGTTAACTTTGAAGAGTCCCTTTGTTAGGGTTTGCTGTATAGTACCCAGCATCTTGTATATAGCTGTGCCACCAATTGTTTCTGTTCTCCATGGTGTAGGCTTTTGAAAGAGTCAATATGTGAAAGACTCAGTCTGTGTTTTAAAAAGTTCTAGACATATGATCAATTTTCCCCTCTCATATTAATTGAATAGTGGTTTATATGACTACACTTTAATAGGAGTGTACATAAACACCATTCCCACCACCAAAAGACTGTGTCCCATCCCACCCACCAACCCCCATCCCCCCACACCATCCAGGAAGCTGAATGTGCACCCTCCCCTTCACCACAGGGTTTTTAGTTTGTTTCCCTACTCTCAATTTAATCAGATCCTGTGTATGCCTATGTTCATAGCAGCACAATTCATAATAGCTAAAACCTGGAAGGAACCCAGGTGCCCAACAACAGATGAGTGGCTGAGAAAGCTGTGGTATATATACACAATGGAATACTATGCAGGTATTAAGAACAATGAACTCACCTTATTTTGTTGTTGAGTGCGATGTTGTTGCATGCAGGCCGCGGAGAAGAGAGAGGGGGTCCAGAACGAAGAGGAAACACAAATCTTTATTTGGGCTGGCACCTCAGAGTTGGGTGCTAGAGAAGCAGGTTGGGCCATGTGGAGGTAGCGAAAATGGCTGCCTCACACAGTAACCTTTCCTGCATCTGAACACCAGAGTGAAGCGCTGGCAAGAGAGCGAGGTGCGGAAAACGAAGGGTTTTTATAGGAGTAGCTTTCACGAGAATGGGAAGGGGGAGGAGTAACCATAGCACTCCAGGATAGGATGATAACTCTCATGAGAATGAGAGGGGGGAGGAGTGACCAAAGCACTCCAGATATCGCGGGGATATAGACAATGTCCTGAGGGCATAACATAGTAGAACAGGAACTCCGAGAATGTCCCAACTCTCACAGGAACTAGCAGTAGCCTGAGGGGACAACATAGCAGATGTGACTGCATCGGCATAATTTCCCAGCATTATCTGACCCATATTAGATTGAGCTAGAAGGAATTATGTTAAGTGAACTAAGTCAGAAAGACAAAGATGAGTATGGGATGATCCTACTCATCAACAGAAGTTGAGAAAGAAGAACGGAAAGGGAAACTAAAACAGGATCTGATTAAATTTCAAGCACTTTCTATAGTTGTTGGGCTGTGACGCAGAGGAGAGAGAGGAGATCCAGAGTAGAGAGGGAACACAAATCTTTCATCAGGCAGGCACCTCAAAGTTGGGTGAGAGCACAGCAGTTCGGGCCACAAGGAGCTAGCAAAATGGCCACCTTCCACTACACAGAGCACCCTTCCCTGCGTCCAGTCACCTAGGTGAAAAGCAGGTGAGAGAGAGAGAGAGAGAGAGGTGGAAGCAGGAGGGCATTTTAGGGCAAAAACCGGAACTGACGAGTCAGGACAGGATTGGTTGGGAAAGGTACTCTGGGAATATCATTTCAACTCCTGTGGGAATTGACAGTACCCTGAAGGGATAACATGGTGGAACAAGGCACTTGGGGAATATCGTTTCAACTCTCGCAGGAATTGACAATGCCCTGAGGGGACAACATGGTGGAACAAGGCACCAGGATTAGAATTACAGCTTTTGCGGGAATGGACTATAACCTGAGGGGGGATAACATGGTGGATGTTACCTCATCTGCAAAATTTCCCAGCATATAGTCTGTTGCATTCAAAATTAATTTGAGGGATTATTTCTCCAGTAAAAGTGCAGATAACATAAAATTAAAGTAGAAATGTTATTCAAAAGTACTGAGTATATTGACTAAAGTATTGAAACATCTTAGCCATTGTGTGATGAGTATCAAGATTTGCTGACACATTGTATTTGTAGAAAATAGGCCAAACTGTTTATCTCAGTTAAATAAGCACTAACTTTACAGCTTTCTCTCATTAGTAAGAAAACACTAGGCGGAAGGAAGAAGCACTCATGAGCAAAGCCTAAGCAATAGTTCACTGGGAGAGATTTTGTTTGTCAAACTGGAGAGGGAGTGGAAAGGAAGAGGAGAGGAAGAGGAGAGGAGAGGAGAGGAGAGGAGAGGAGAGGAGAGGAGAGGAGAGGAGAGGAGAGGAGAGGAGAGGAGAGGGAATGAGGAGAGGAGAGGACAGGAGAAGAGGAGAAGAAGCGGAGAAGAAGAGGAAGTTGAAGCAGAAGAGGGGAGGGGAGGGGAGGGGAAAGGCAAGGCAAGGAGAACGAGAGTAGAGGAGAGGGGAAGAGGAGAGGAGAAAGGAAGAGGAAAGGAGAGGAAGAAGAGAGAACAGAAGAGAGGAAGAGGAGATAGGAAAAGGAAAGGAGAGGAAGAGGAGAGGAGAAGAGAGGAGAGGAGAGGAAGAGGAAGTGGAAAAGGGGAGGGGAGAGGTGATGAGAAGGAGAGGGATGAGGAGGGGAGGAGAAGGGAAGAGAAGGGAGGAGAGGAGAGGAGAGGGGAAGAGGAGAGGAGAAGAGGAGAGGAAGAAGAGAGGAGAGGAAGAAGAGAGAAGAGCAGAGCAGAAGAGAGGAAGAGGAGAGAGGAAGAGGAGAGGTAGGGAGAGGAAGAGGAAGCAGAAGTGGAAGAGAGGAGAGGAGAGGATTCTTCTTCTTCTAGCGTTTGCCCTTCTTCCGTAGCCAGTCAACAGCGTCAGGTTGAGCCTGATGTAAAGTGTTGAGACCTCCTTTGAATCTGGAGAGGTGGCAGTCATTGACTATGTGGGTCATAGTCTGTCTGTAGCCGCAGGGGCAATTCGGGTCATCTCTGGCTCCCCAGTGATGGAACATAGCGGCGCACCGGCCATGGCCTGTTCAATAGCGATTGAGGAGGGCCCAATCATAACGTGCTAGGTCAAAGCCGGGTTGACGCTTGCAGGGGTCTGTGATGAGGTGTTTGTTCTTTACCTCAGCTGACTGACAACTCTGTTTCCAAGAGTCTGGAACAGAGAAGTTCAGTGTAGGCGTAGGGGACCAGATTGGGTGACGGGATGTCAAGCGTTGGACAGGGTGGGCAAAGATATCTGCATATATTGGCAGGTCTGGTCGAGCGTAGACATGGGAAATGAACTTAGATGATGCCGCATCCCGACAAATATCTGGCGGGGTGATGTTGCTAAGAACTGGCAGCCATGGAACCGGGGTGGAATGGATGGTTCCAGAAATTATCCTCATGGAGGAATATAATTCGGAATCGACCAAGTGGACATGGGGGCTACGGAACCATACTGGGGCACAGTATTCTGCAGTGGAATAGCATAATGCCAGAGATGATGATTGCAGTGTGGAAGCACTCGCGCCCCATGAGGAGCTGGCCAGTCTTGCAATGATGTTATTCCTCACGCCCACCTTTGCTGCAGTTTTTATGAGATGTTTGTGAAATGACAGGGTGCGATCGAGAGTAACGCCAAGATAGACTGGCTGGGCTTCATGCTGGATTCTCGTACCGCCAAGCTGCACATTAAGCTCACGCGAGGCCGAGGCATGGTGTAGATGGAAAACAGATGATACCGTTTTTGCAGTGCTAGGGATTAGTCACCATTTTTTACAGTAATCAGATATCAGAGACATGTCTTTCGTGAGTGTTTCCTCGAGGATGTCGAACTTGGATGCCTGAGTTGCACATCATCGGCGTAGATGAACTTCCTTGAAGGGAAGGGAGAGGAGAGGATAGGAGAGGAGGAGAGAACAGAAGACTATAGCATCACTCTGGCATAATAAATGCCTGAGGTCAGACTCAGGGCATCATGTTTGAGAGTCCAATGCTTTATTCATTGTGTTATTTCCCAGGATGCATAAGCAATTTTTTAGCAAGATAAAATGTCAGACAATAATGTTATGTCGGTGAGCAAGGAGAAAGGCTGGGCCATATCGGCATGATTGATGGATGCCAGCTGTCCTTTGCATAAGGCAGACATAACATACAATGTAACTGAGAGGACTTAATAAAGAACCTGGCAGAAATAGTTCTTATTTATTTATTTTTGCCCTTTGCCTTTTTGATCTTTGTCCTGTCTCCTTCCCAAGTGTCCTGGAAACTGAATGCTGGAGAGCAGAGTTAATGCCAAAATAACTGTTAGCAGCTTAGGGTTTTAGGTATTTCCTCTTTTATCTTATATCCCTACCTTGAGTTTTTTAAGAACTTAATAATTCTACTGATTTTATAAACTCAAGCAAAAAAGAGGTTATTTTTATCTTATAATAGATATGGAGAAACAGAAGCAAAATGGGAAATCATCTACATAGAATCAGAATTTGAGAAATAGCAAATAAGTTGATAACTCATAGCCAATCTGAAAATGCTGAGCCACAGTGTATCTTTCTCACCTCACTGTGTTATCAATAGCATCATCACTGTAAGAACAAATAATATTATCACAAATGAATCAAGTGTCAAAAGGCTTTATTAGGCCAACTTATAATGGTTAAGTTATGTTCAACCATTCATCTCTTTTTATGATCATGTTCCTAAGAAAGAGCAATCTTATTTTCAGAAGTGTGGGAAAATTCCCTTTCTTTGCCTTCTCCATTTCCGTCTCCTTCTGCTTCCCCTCTTTCTCCTTCTCCTCCTTCTCATTCTCCTCCTTCTTCTTCCTTTTCTTCTTTTTCATTTTTGTGCAAAATTTAATTACACCAATGCACCTTTACACAGTGGCTGACCTAAAAGAGTTGTAATTAAAGACCACATAACTATTCTTAGTTACTATCAACAGAGAGGAAAAAAATAGACAATAAGCAAACCCTTTAAAATGAAACATAAAAGAGAGGTTCACAGGATATCTTGATGAAGAATGACAGGGAGAGCTAAAGGACTTAGATGAACAGCTAATGTGATTATTAATATCATTGTCTTTTCCAAAATTAATTAAGGTCTACTTCATGTGTCAAATAGTCATTTTATTATCTACAGATAGAACTGAACCATCAATAGGGTCTTGCAAATGTAGGTTTTAGAGACATAGTATAAAATCCACCCACTTGAAGAATACAACTCAGTAAGTTTTAGCATATTGACAAATATGTTCAATTATCACAATAATCGAATGTTTTTATCACTGCAAAGGTACTTTGTGTTGTTTTTCTCTCACTGCTGTATTATTTGTCCATTGTCAAAGCTTTGAAGATATATATATATGATAGAACAGCAAGAAATGAAGAGGAAAAGGGGTTATAGAGAGGGAGAGAGACAGAGAGACATTTGCAATACTGCTTTACCACTTGCAAAACTTTCATCCTGTAGGTGGTAAGTGGGGGCTCAAACCTGGGTCCTTGCACATTATAACATATTATAACATGTGCACTCAACCAGGTATGCCACCACCTGACCCCATCCAGACGTGTTTTGTATCAATAGATTTACTTAGTATGTGAATTGCTTGTGAATATAATTTTGTAATTTATGGCATGTTGTGACTGACATCTTTCACAAAGAGTACAATTCAAGGTGCTCTTGAATATAAGTAAAAGTCAGCTTATTAGCTTATATTTTATTAGATGTTGGATAATTTGTTTCTACTTGTTAACTATTATGCCATTATTGTTTGAAAGTTGTTTCTTTTTTTTTGTGTGTGTGTAGACTTGGTTTTATTTCTCATATTTATATTCCACTGTAGATGTATTTCTAAGATATAATTACACTTTTAAAGGGGAATTGAAGAGTTACATGGTAACTCAATTTTTAATCCTTTGAAATAAAGTCAAATTTCTTCCACAGTAATAATTTTGCTCCTGCCAGGAGTAAGTGCATGAAAATTCACATCTGCATGTGCTCTAAAGTATGTCTCATTATAAAGTTATGTTCATATTAATTAGTTTGTAGTGGTCTCTCATTGTGGTATATTTTCTTGATGAATATTAATGCCTATTATATTTTCAATTGCTTACTTGCCATTTATGTATCTTCCTTGGAGACATATTTATCATAGTAGTTGTCCTCAGATTTGATTATTTTTTATTACTGAATTGTAAGTGTACAAACATATTTTGGATATTACTTTCTTATCACATATATTGTTTGCAAATATATTCTATCTTACTAAGGACATCTTTACTTTCTGGAGAATGTCCTGTTGAGAAAAATATTTTGCTCTCAAGTCCAAATTATCTTTTTTGTCTTTGTTGCTTTGCATTTTTTTCCCAGAACAGGAGAGCATGGATATGTAATATATGCTTATTTGTTATAATAATGGTTTTATAGTATTAGCTCTGATAATTAATCTAAACATTGATAAATATTAAGTTTTGTGTATGGTGTGATGTAAGGATTCATATTCTGCATTTGGCTTTTACATTCCTTAACAGTGTTTGGTAAAAAAATAAAATAAAAAATAAATTCTGATTAATAGTCTTGACACCTGGTCAAAAATCAGTTAACCACAGACATAAAGGTTTATTTCTAAGCTCTAAATTATGTTATTATATTCATTTATATGCTGACCAGTTCTATGCTGTCTTGAAAATTGTTGCTTTGCAAGAAGTTTTGAAATTCAGAAATTCCAATTAATTAAGCTTATACCTTTTTATTTAGATTATTTTGACTTTTTTCATTCTTTAAAACCCATGTAAATAGAAAGAACTTGATGTCTTTCTAGTCTGAATATATTTCACTTTTGTTTCTAAAGATTTCCCTGAATTAAACTTTTTACAATGTATCATATAAGCTCTAATTCCTCTTTTTCCAGATTGCATCCCTTTATTTATCCAAATTGCTCTGATATCTATTTTCTCAATTATTTGACATTTATAAATACTTTTTTATTATCTCTTGTATAATTGTTGCTGTTTTTTTTTTCCTTTCTCCCTTATGGTTTCTTCATACTCAACCAACTCTAATTTTCTGAGAAGAAAATTCAAAGATTCATCCAACTTGTTTTTTTCCCCTTATTTTAAATAAGCTTAACCAATGCAGATATCTTTTTTTTTTTTTGCCTCCAGGGTTATTGCTGGTGCTCAGTGCCTGCGCTATGAATGTGTTGCTCCTAGAGGCTATTTTATCCCTTTTGTTGCCCTTGTTATTTATCACTGTTGTTATTATTGTTATTGTTGTTCTTATTGCTGTCATTGTTGTTGCATAGGACAGAGAGAAATCAAGAGAGGAGGGGAAGACAGCGAGGGGGAGAGAAAGACAGACACTTGCAGACCTGCTTCACCACCACTTGTGAGACGACTCCTCTGCAGGTGGAGAGCCAGGCGTTCAAACCGGGATTTTTGAGCCCATCCTTGCGCTACTGCCGGGCCGGACCCCCTCATATATCAAATTAAATATATATATATATATATATATGAGGAGACTGTCACAATGAGGTGTTCATTAGCAGTTTCAAACTATCAAATGAGTAACATTTAGATAATGAACTAAAATATGATTGTCAGAAAGAATTAAAAGTGTGTATCATCCGACTAGGAGACAAAGAAAGCAACTCATAGAAACAGTGGAATAATGATAGAACAGGGTAGTTCTGTAACCTCTGGGAATTTTCTCATTTTCCTTCATGCTTCTTTTGACCCATACCATTTTATACTGTATCTGCTGATCTCAGTCAATCAGTGCAATTAAATCACCTATAATCTTAGACCAGGGAGAACAAAAGCAAGTAGTTTTATCAGTATATAAGATACAATTATTTGTAAATAGCATTAAATGACATAAATAATGATGAGGTTTTGTGTGGTACAGTAAATCCTAACCATGGTATTGTCAAAGTAAAGTTCCCAAATAACTTGCTTATAATAATAATTATATATTCCCTTCTTAAACTCTAAGACATCAAGGAAGCTTCTTCATTCTCTATAAACCCATACTTCTCCCAATCCTGGAACCTCTGGGACTTTACTCATTTTCTGTCATGCTTCTTTTGATCTATACTATTTTATACTGCATTTGCTTACCTCAACCAAATCAGTGCAGCCAGTGCCAACTCCAATGTTTCAATTCATTATGTGTCCAGAAACACCAGACCCGGGATATCAACCCTTCAGCTCCAGTACTCTCTTGAAACATTTACTAGCTCATAGGATTCCTTAGTTTCATTTCAAGTTGCGGTACTTTCTAACAAAGTTACAGAACCTATATACAGGCCAGTGCCCATAAGATAGGGCACATGTACACATGTAACCATAAGTTGGAGGGAACTATAAACTATAAAGTATAAGTATGCAATAGTCTACAGTGACTCAATAAGTACAGCAAGCAAGTAGAAAGACTTAAAAAAAAAGACATCATAACATTCTTGATCAACTATTTTCTATTTAGGCTTAGATATCCCCCTCACCTAATTCTTATTTCACTTCCCTCAATCAATTTAAGTCTAACGTTGTCAGATAAACTAAGGACTACAATGCTGGATAATCACACAACCTCATCATTTGGAGCCCTAATTAGGGAATCCTTGGATTCCCATACACATATGATGGGCCTAGAACACTAAAGAGTCTCTCTCTCCACCACCACTGGTTGCTCGCTTCCGTAAGGAAAAGGAATGGCATCATGTGGGCCCTCCCAGGACCTTGTCCTCACTATAAACCAATGACAGTAGGGATAGACCCAGTCTCCAGTCTGCGAAGGGAGGCTGGGGGTATCCTGCCCTGCCTCTCAAAAAAAGACTGGTCCTGAAATAAGTGCACCCTACAACTTTCCCTTGTGACCATGAGCTATAAACTCAGACCAATAAGGACTTAGAGGTTACACAGGCTCTGGTGCTATATATTTATATATACCCTGGAGCAGGTGGATGGAGGTAAATAATTAATTTTCTTATTTTTCACTTATCCCTCCCCTTTTTTCCCAGAGAACTTTTCAGCTCTGACTTATAGTGGTGATGCCTGTGATTGAACCTGAAACACTAGAGCCTCAGACATGAAAGACTCTTTGCATAATAATTATGCTAATTCCCTTTATCTGGCTCCTTATCTTAAAAAGGGGGGGGGGGGTAGGAGGGGGAGGAAAGTTAAAGTCATGGCTTTTATCTTTCAGTTTTTGTGTTCAAGAACTCTATTGTGTTCAAGGATTCTTATTGCTATAGTTTCTATTTGTTATCAAACCTGAATTTCTTTGAAAAATAATATGCAATATAATGAACTTGTAGTTGAAAAACAAAAGTAGCCCAACTATCACTAAAACTCTGTCAGAACTATGGTGGTTGCCACTGAGGAGCTGGAGGTGTGGGGAGCAAAAAAGAACTTTTGTGATGAGTATGGTGTGGAACTATATGTAATTTTTTTTCTTTTTTTTTTAATTTAAGAAAGTATTAATTAACAAAACCATAGGGTAGGAGGGGTACAATTCCACAAAATTCCCACCACCCATTCTCCATATCCCACCCCCTCCCCTGATAGCTTTCCCATTCTCTATCCCTCTGGGAGCATGGACCCAGGGTCATTGTGGGTTGCAGAAGGTAGAAGGTCTGGCTTCTGTAATTGCTTCCCTGCTGAACATGGGCGTTGACTGGTCGGTCCATACTCCCAGTCTGCCTCTCTCTTTACCTAGTAGGGTGGGTCTCTGGGGAAGCTGAGCACTTCCTCTCCACTA
Source organism: Erinaceus europaeus (assembly GCF_950295315.1). Classification (NCBI taxonomy): domain Eukaryota; kingdom Metazoa; phylum Chordata; class Mammalia; order Eulipotyphla; family Erinaceidae; genus Erinaceus; species Erinaceus europaeus. The sequence continues at coordinate 87,424,291 of NC_080171.1, read as the reverse complement.
TTCCAAGCTTTGGGTCCATGATTGCTCAACAACTTGTTTGACTTCGTATGTTAACTCTCTTTTCAGTCACCAGGTTCCAGATGTCATCAGGATGCTGGCCAGGCTTCCCTGGACTGAAGACCCCACCAACTATATGTAATCTTATAATCTTGTAAATCATTATTAAATTAAAAAATTAGTAACATTATAAATAAAACCAAACTAAAATAATGTGTGTTGTTTATATGTATGTATATACACATACATGTGCATTTTAAAGGGGTTTCTTCTTTATTAGTTATTTACCATTATTTTACACTATTATCAGTTTTCAGGAGTATTTTTATACCTACAGTTGATGCACTTGATGCATGCAAGTCATCACATCACCCACCAAGTTCTGTATACCTCCTCACAACACATTTCCACCCCACAGAAAACATTCTTCTTTCTTTCTATTTTTTTTTATCATTTTGTGGGGGGATGGTTAATGGTTTACAGTACAGCTCTTGATAACATGGTAAAATTTCCCACCTCACTGCAAGAGGTGTCTGCAAAACACTGTCACTTCTACCTTAGATTCTTTTCTACCACTGTGCACCAAGACACCAAAGCCTACCTGTCCCCCTACTTGCTCCTACTCCAGAGTCCCTTGATTTGGTGCAATACAAGAAACCAAGTCCAAGTTTTATTTTGCTTTTCCCCTTTCTGTCTTTGTTTCTTAAGTCTGTCTGTGAGTGACAGCATCCCATATTCATCCTTCTCTTTTGGATTATCTCTCTTAACATGACTTCTTCAAACATCATGATGAGAAGAAAAAGCTGACTTCATCATTCTTTTTTAAAATTGTTTCTTTACTGGGGTGTTAATGGTTTAAAGTTGACAGGACTTTATCATTCATAACACCTGAGTGTGTGTGTATATATATATATATATATATATATATATATATATATATATATATATAATTTTTTAAAAATGAGGGAAGTGTAAAAGGAAGTAGATGGGGGGGTATCTAAGTCTAAGTAGACACTTGTTGCTGAGGAATTATTCTGATGCAGTCTCTGCCCCCAGGTTTTTCTACGCCCGCAAAATCCTAGCAGTGCCCCCTTCAACGAATCCTGGCCCCATACGTCATCCCTGGTTGTCGCTCAATAAAGTGCCCCCTCCCCCCTCCCCCCTGCTCTCTCTGGGCTCTCAGCTCCCCCTCTCTCAGATCTCGCACCCTGCTCTCCCCCTGTGGTCAGGTAGGTGGGACGGCCAGCTGGCTCCACGTGGTCTGAACCAACCCCCCCCATCCTATAATAAAGATTTGTGTACCCCTTTGCTCTGGACGTCCACTCTCTTCTCCACAGTGCAGCCCGACACCAGACCGCCACAACAACAGACACTATTTCATTATGAACTTTATACTGATTCACTGCAGACTATTGTGTACTTTTGCTTTCAGGTATATATATATTTTGCCCTAATTTATGGATACATGTGAACCTATGTTCTATCTCATGGGACCTGGTCTATATCTAGGCTTTGGGACTTTGTTAGGAAGTGAACCACCTGGAATGGAATTGGGGAATCCTGTAAAAGGAAAGGTCTCACTGGAGTAATGAGGCTGAAGGGTTGACAATCCACACCTAATGTCTCTGGACACAATCTGAAGTGAAGCATGCTGGGGTGGTATTCATTGCATTGATTAGGCTGGGATTGGCAGATGCAATATCATTTGGTATGAACTGAGAGAAGCATACAAGAAAGTGAGCCCCACCCTAGAGGTTCCAGGACTGGAGTGGGGGGGGGGTATAAGCTCTATAGAGGAAGCAGGAGGCTCCTGCTGCCTTAGGGTTTAAGAAGGCAATAGTTTTTGCTATAATCATATTATTTGGTAATTGGGTTAACTCTGAAAAATACCTTTATTAGGATTTGTTGTATCACACTCAACGCCACCATAATTTATGTCCACTGGCACTGGCATTATTCCTATATAGCTCTGCCACCAGTTGCTTCTGTTCTCCCTGACTTAAGTTTTTAAGAGAGTCAACATATCAAAGACTCAGCCTATGGTCCTAAGTAATGCTAAACAGCACTGGGATTCTGATAGGCAGCTATTCAGATAATTGGACATAGCAACAGCTTGAGGCCTCTAGTGAGATTAAAGCGTTAATAATGTAGTTTTACAGTTAGTGTCATTTTATTCTGGAGGGATCCTGTATCTGCTTTTTAAGTAAGATTAAAAATAAAACAAAATAAAATTCACTCTCAGGAGGCCTAGAAGGAGAACTGGAGTATGATAGCAAAGCCAGCCATGCACTGGAAGATAGGAAAAGTGTGACAAGTAAAGAGAACCAAAATGAGAACGACGAAGACATGGAGGATGAGTCAATTTACACCTGCGATCACTGTCAGCAGGACTTTGAGTCTCTGGCACACCTGAGAGACCACTGGGCCCACTGCTGTCCTGGAGGAAGTAATATATTATGTATTGATACCACAACTTAATTTTTGCAATTTTATTTATGAAAAGGAAACACTGACAAAACCATAGGGTAAGAAGGATACAACCCCCAGACAATTACCACCAGAACTCCATATCCCATCCCCTCCCTTGATAGCTTTTCTATTCTTTAACCTTCTGGGAGTATGGACACGAAGTCATCATGGGATACAGAAGGTAATTGTAATTCTGTAATTGCTTCCCCTCTGAACATGGGTGTTTAAAGGTCAATACATCCTCCCAGCCTGCCTCTTTCTTACCCTAGTGGGGCAGACTTCTGAGGTATCAGAGCTCCAGGACACATTGATGGGGCTGTCTGTCCAAGGAAGTCTGGTTGGCATCATGCTAGCATCTGGAACCTGGTGGCTGAAAAGAGAGATAACATATAAAGCCAAACATATTGCTGACTAATTATGAACCTAAAGATTAATATCAAGTGCAGTATCTGTTCTTATCAGTTTAATATCTGATACCACAACTTTCTTAGCCACTCATCTATGGCTGGACAACCAAGATGCTTCCAAATTTCTTGTCTGTTTTTGTTGTTGTTGTTGTTTGTTTTTGCAAATTCCTTTGCTTTAGTCAGTTATATTGTGTATGCTGTGCATATGATTGAAATCACCTAGTGAATGTCTTTTACTTTTTTACTGATTTAACTAAGAATAATTTCCTCAATTTCCATACATTGTCTTTTAAATGACAAAACCTCATCATTTTTATTGCAGTATAGTGTATTTTAATAATACTTCCTCTAGCTAATGTCATAGTCAACAAAATGATGACATAAAATAGGACATTCAACAAATTATTTGTATTTGTTATTTTCCCCTTAGCTACTGAATGACTTTGTTTCTTGATAACATATAGTTTTCTATGATCACAGAATGTCCTCCTCAGAAAACAAAACAACAACAAAAACTTCATCATTTATTTAATATGTTCTGTTCTAGAAATAGTCTGAGAACTCTTTGAGGACTTCAATATCCTTAGGACACAGAAACAATCTTTCTCCTCTCACTGGTGCAAAAATGAGTATGTAAATGTTGTTAAAATTTGTAAGGCTCTTGCCGTGCGGGTTAGCTTCACGGGCGGGTAACAGAGACGCGGAGACAACGGCTGGGCAGGGAAGCTGTATTTCTTTATTCAGGAACAACGATTCATAAACTAAGACAAACTAATCACCAAACAGAACTCCGCTGTCTCTTTGCGGCGGCGCAAGCACTCTTTCTTTTACTCTCGAACTCAGGAACCCTCTCCCTTACTCTCGAACTCAGGAACTCAGGAACTCTCTTACTCTCTCACTCTGGAACTCTTGTACTGGGGAACCCTCTGAAAGTCTGGCACACTGGAACTCTCTCTTACTCTGTAACCCTGAAACTCTCGAACTCAGGAACTCTCTGACTCAGGAACCCTCTCTCGGGGTTCCTTGGGGCGGGGCCAAGCAGGCCCGTAAAATTAGCAGGACTGATCCAATTCTCTTGGCGGGGGAGGGCTAGAACAAACCAATGTAAAGCATACGACAATTCCCCCTTTTCTTTTTAACTAAATGGCTACAGTATCAAGGGTGTGGGGTGAACAGAAACCTATATCGTACAGGCATTTTTTTAAAAGAAACTGGCACAAACTAAACTTTATCAGCTTAAAAAAACATTTCTTGCCTCTGGGGGGCGTACTTTCTTCGACGGGCATTTGCATGGGGGCGGGGAAAGGCCTAGAGTCCCACAGGCAGCTGGCTGCAACTTACTTACTATGAAACAAAACTTGTTATTAGCATATCTACTGCAGGATCCAATGTTTCTAATAGAGAAGGAATTTGAGACTTTTACATATCAACAATGTCTTTTAACCTTTTGTTACACCCATTCAAGATGGAGACACACCCTAGGTGTGGGCCGGAGAGGAAACCTCAGGCATGAGAATAATTAGCATAGCCATTGTGTGATCTACCATTTCTAATAGAGAAGGTAGTGGAGAGTTTTACATATCAACAAGTCTATTTAACCTTTTGTTTAGACTAACTTAGTTAAAATATATTGATTGTTAACTAATTTTTACCTTAGACTTTAAATGTAAGTTAATTTTATCTTTATGAGAATTACATTGAAAACCTTTTTCATTTAACTTTGACTAGTAAGAATTTAGCCTTAAAGCTACTGTTTACCAAACTTTAAACATACACATAAACATGGTCATTAATACACAAGGAGAGAAACCTTTGTTACAAAAGCATGTCATTTTAAACACAAATTTAAATCTGTACTGTCTTAGTTGTTGGGGGGGGGGGGGTTCACCATCCGGAGGTGGCTTCCCGTGCAGCGACACTTCTAGGAATTGCAGGTTGCGATCTCTGCACAAATCTCTGCGTACTCCAGCTTGTCTGCCTTCAGACCGGACCGGTGGCTGGAGATCTCGTGTGCCCAGTTTCGGCAGGGAGTCCGGGGGTCCAGGAGGCCCGGGATGGTTCCAGAATTCATAGAAAGAGGGCAGGCAGGCCATCTTTGTAGAAGGCATGGGCCAAGGTGCCCAGGGGTGGCGGCCATGATAAGCCACCGCGGCCCTGCCCCATGGCCCTGCCATGTCTGCTGCCCTGTTCGCAGTGGCCAAGAAGCATGGAGGTATCACACGTCCAGTGTCCTGCGCCACGCGGTAGAGAGCCGGCTCCTGTGGGCTGGCCTCGGGCTCTTACGTGTTGGCATCGGGCTCCAGCATGTTGGCGTCAGCCTCCTGTGGGCTGCGGGGCTCTTGGGGTTCTTGTGTGCTGGCGCCGGCCTCCTGCAGGCTGCGGGGCTGCGGGGCTGCGGGCGCGGTGCGCAGGGTTGTCTGGGCGCAGCCGGCTGGCTGGCTGTTTAACCAGGTGGAAACGGCAGCTCCGCGCCTCGCCTCCCGCCCCGCTGGCTTTTCCCGCTGGCTGTTCTGAGTTCGCCCGAGCGAGTGGAAACCACAGAGTGGTCCAGAGATAAATATTCCAGAAAACAGTCTCGTGAAGAAAGAGCAGAGGCCTTTGGAGATCTCTTCACAAGCAGAAGAGAAGGCCATCATGCATAGGTAGCCAAATTGTCTTTACTTATCTGAGAGATGCGCAGGTCAGGTCCACGTGGGCGCCATTTGTTTTTAAATTTTCGTAGGCTCTAGCCGGCTGGTCTAGCTTCACGGCGGGTAACAGAGACGCGGAGACAACGGCTGGGCAGGGAAGCTGTATTTCTTTATTCAGGAACAACGATTCATAAACTAAGACAAACTAATCACCAAACAGAACTCCGCTGTCTTTTTGCAGCGGTGCAAGCACTCTTTCTTTTACTCTGGAACTCAGGAACCCTCTCCCTTACTCTCGAACTCAGGAACTCAGGAACTCTCTTACTCTCTCACTCTGGAACTCTTGTACTGGGGAACCCTCTGAAAGTCTGGCACACTGGAACTCTCTCTTACTCTGTAACCCTGAAACTCTCGAACTCAGGAACTCTCTGACTCAGGAACCCTCTCTCAGGGTTCCTTGGGGCGGGGCCAAGCAGGCCCGTGAAATTAACAGGACTGATCCAATTCTCTTGGTGGGGGAGGGCTAGAACAAACCAATGTAAAGCATACAACATGTAAAGCCTTCTATTGTGTACTTATCCTTAGAAGAGCAAACAAGTACTGACAATATATATTTGGTCTCATTCTTTTCATATTTAGTTAACAAAAGGACAACATACCTTCATAGAAGCACATCCTGTAGCCCCATGAAGAATTAAGAATGTTATAAGCTCCTATATTTCCAGTAAGGAGTGAGAGTAAAATGGCACATTCTGAAATTGCTTATATAGTTCACTCATTGCTTTTCCAATGGATTAAATGAATTAATACAAATACAAAAATAATCCTCATGCACCAACTTGCTTATTCACGAAGAGGTAGAATCATTTAGTTTATAGAGAATATCAACTCACTGATGGATTGAATGAGGATCATAGGTCATTTGTGACTCTTCTATTTAATAATAAATAAAAATAATGTGCTTTCATGTGACTAAGGGATAGTAATGCTTATTTGAAAAATAATTTTACTTTATGCAAAGTAATTAAGATTTGAAATTAACATACAAGCACACACAACAAAGTCAGGACCCTGAATCAGTATTTACTCCTGATGAAAATAAGTAATTATATTAACAGATAATGAACATTTAGAGCTATTTATCGATAATAGACAGCTACATATTTGATTATTAATAGCAATAGGTTTCATGAATGTGATTAAGAGAGAGAGTTCAGAGATAATATATAAATGATGAATAACAAGATGCTTTTAAGTACTTAAAGAAGAGATAAGAAGGACCAAGGCATTTGTATTTCTCAATAGCTGCCACTTATAATGTTTCATAACATTTATGTCATTTACTGCTATTTACAAATAACTGTATCTTATATACTGATAAGACTAGTTGCTATAAGTCTCCCTGGTCTAAAATTATAGGTTATTTAGTATTCCAAAATTATTATTAGAAATGTATTAACATGTGCACATAACCTGCTGTGCTACCGCCCAGTCTCCTGATTCATTATTCATCATTATTGAGTACTATTCTATTTTGTATGTATAACACAACTTTCTTAGCCACTCGTCTGTTTTGGGGCAACAGGTTTTGGCTATTACAAAATGTGCTGCTACGAATATAGGTGTACACATATCTTTTTGGACTGGAATGCTTGACTCCTTATGATATATCCCTAGGAGAGGAATTACTAAGTCATAAGTGAGGTTCATTTCTAGTCATATGAAGGTTCTCCAGAATGCTATCCACAAGGGTTGGGGCAAGTTAAATTTCCACCAGCTATACATAAATCATGGTAAGGTTTTGTATGCTACATTAAACCCTAACCATGGGATTTTCAAGTTAAACTAAGCTCTCAGATAACTTGGTTATAATAATAATTAGCTATTGTCTTATTAAATTTTAAGAAATCAAGGAACCTTCCTTCTTCTTCTAGCATTTGCCCTTCTTCCGTAGCCAGTCAACAGCGTCAGGTTGAGCCTGATGTAAAGTTTCGAGACCTCCTTTGAATCTGGAGAGGTGGCAGTCGTTGACTATGTGGGTCATAGTCTGTCTGTAGCCACAGGGGCAGTTCGGGTCATCTCTGGCTCCCCAGCGATGGAACATAGCGGCGCACTGGCCATGGCCTGTTCGATAGCGATTGAGGAGGGCCCAATCATAACGTGCTAGGTCAAAGCCGGGTTGACACTTGCAGGGGTCTGTGATGAGGTGTTTGTTCTTTACCTCAGCTGACTGACAACTCTGTTTCCAAGAGTCTGGAACAGAGAAGTTCAGTGTAGGCACAGGGGACCAGATTGGGTGACGAGACGTCAAGCGTTGGACAGGGTAGGCGAAGATATCTGCGTATATTGGCAGGTCCGGTCGAGCGTAGACATGGAAAATGAACTTAGATGATGCTGCATCCCAACGAATATCTGGCAGGGCGATGTTGCTAAGAACTGGCAGCCATGGAATGGGGTGGAACGGATGGTTCTAGAAATTATCCTCATGGAGGAATATAATTCGGAATCGACCAAGTGGACATGGGGGCTACGGAACCATACTGGGGCACAGTATTCTGCAGTGGAATAGCATAATGCCAGAGATGATGATCGTAGTGTGGAAGTGCTCGCGCCCCATGAGGAGCTGGCCAGTTTTGCAATGATGTTATTCCTCGCACCCACCTTTGCTGCAGTTTTTATGAGATGTTCGTAAAATGACAGAGTGCGATAGAGAGTAATGCCAAGATAGACAGGCTGGGCTTCATGCCGGATTCTCGTATTGCCAAGCTGCACATTAAGCTCACACGAGGCTGAGGCATGGTGTAGATGGAAAACAGATGATACCGTTTTTGCAGTGTTAGGGATTAGTCGCCATTTTTTACAGTAATCAGATATCAGAGACATGTCTTTCGTGAGTGTTTCCTCGAGGATGTCGAACTTGGATGCCTGAGTTGCACAGCAGATGTCATTGGCATAGATGAACTTCCTTGAAGAAGTCTCTGGGAGGTCATTGATTGTTGATAGGCATGAGACCCCTTCTGTTTCATTTGGTTTAAATCCCCCCTGCTTAACACTATTCTATTTTCATAACCACTTCATTCTATTTACATAACCACTGTTAACAAGTACCACGCTCCCTCCAGGGCATTGGTGGTTCAGTGATAGTATTCTCGCCTGCTCTGCCCCCTCCTTGTCACACTCTGATTTTCACCAGTCACTTTTCTCTCCATCCTCTCTATGTCACATCCTGTTTCCACCCTATTTGGCAAGTATATATAAAGACAGCATTGTGAGTTTTAGAGTACTTTAGTTTAGCTTAGCTCGGCTTAGATTGTGCTGCATCCTGCATGAATAAAGAGATACTGCGTACAACTCAGCCATGAGTCCCCGGCCGTCTGTTACCTGCCCGTGAAGCCAGCCGGCGAAAACAACATAACTCATCGAAAACAGCAATTGATGTAAATATTAAATAGCGTAGGAACCAGAACAGAGCCCTGGGGGAGGCCACTTGAGACAAGTCTCCATCTGCTAGACTTGTCACCCAGATGCACCCGGAATCTTCTGTTTTGGATAAGAAACAATATAGTGTTGGCCACCCATGGAGGCAGGCATCTTGAGATCTTGACTAGGAGACCACGGTGCCAGACCATGTCATAGGCTGCTGTGAGATCAACAAAGACAGCACCCATCTTTAAATTCTTCTGGAATCCATTTTCAATGTAAATTGAGAGGGCCAGGGCTTGTTCGCAGGTAGATCTTCCTGGGCGGAAACCAGCTTGGGTGGGTGATAGGAATTTCTCTGTAAGAGGAGAAATACATGACAGAAGCAGCCTCTCAAGGAGTTTGTAACACACGGAGAGGAGAGAAATTGGTCTATAGCTGGCGGCCAGTGTTGGGTCTTTCTTTGGTTTCAAAAGAAAGGAACCTTCCTCATTCTCTGTAAAACCCATATATCTCCCAGTCCTGGAATCTCTAGGGCTTTCCTAGTTTTGCTTTATGCTTCTCTTGATCCATACCATTTGATACTGTGTCTGCTCATCTCAGCCAAATCAATGCTAGCAATTGCCTTGATATGCTTCACTTTGGACTAAATCCAGAGATATCAGTTCCTGGGATATCAACACCATTTATCTGGTAAGACATTTCCTAGCTCATAGGACTCCTTAAGTCCATTTTGGGTGGCACACTTAGTAACAAAGCTACAGAACCTAGATATAAACTAGTGGCCATAGCATAGGATAGGGCACATGTGCAAATGTATCCATAAATTAGGGGAAAACATGTACCTTAAAGTAAAAGTGTATAGTAGTTTTCAGTGACCCAATAAGTACAGTAAGCAAATAGGCCTAAAAAAAGACACCATAAAGTACTTAAATATTGTCTAGTTAGACCTAGATATCCTCTCAAATATTTCCTATTTCACTTCCCTCAATTACTCAAAGTCTACTTTGTCAGATAAATTAAGGATTATACCAGCTGCATGAGGGCAAAAGACCAGAATACTTTCATGATGGCCCTTTTGATCTCTACGAGGCCACCCCATTATCCAGGGTCCTAGTCAGGAAGTCCTTGTATTCCCATATAGATATGATAGGCCTAGACCTCAAAAATGCCCCTCTCTCCCCCATCACTGGTCATCTTCATCAGGAACAACATCATAAACCCTCATGTGGAACTCTAGAGAACCTTGTCCTTAATGTACTGCAAAAATAAGAGCTGTCCCACTTTTTTTTTTTTATTTAAGAAAGTATTAATTAACAAAACCATAGGGTAGGAGGGGTACAATTCCACAAAATTCCGACCACCCAAACTCCATATACCACCCCCGCCCCTGATAGCTTTCCCACTCTCTATACCTCTGGGAGCATGGACCCAGGGTCATTGTGGGTTGCAGAAGGTAGAAGGTCTGGCTTCTGTAATTGCTTCCCTGCTGAACATGGGCGTTGACTAGTCGGTCCATACTCCCAGTCTGCCTCTCTTTTTCCCTAGTAGGGTGTGTCTCTGGGGAAGCTGAGCTCCAGGACACATTGATGGGATCTTCAGTCCAGGGAAGCCTGGACGGCATCCTGATGACATCTGGAACCTGGTGACTGAAATGAGAGTTAACATACAAAGCCAAACAAATTGTTGAGCAATCATGGACCCAAAGCATGGAATAGTGGAGAGGAAGTGTTAGGGGAGTACTCACTGCAAACTCTAGTGTACTTCTGCTTTCAGGTATATATTTTGCAGTAGTTTATGCATACGTGTGAACATATGCTCTCTCTCACAGAAACTGGTGTATATCTAGGTTTTGGAACTATGTTAGAAAGTGAACCACCAGAGATGGAATTAAAGTATACTATGAAAGGAAAGGTCTCAGCCGAGTAAGGGTTGTCATTCCACACGTGTAGTCTCTGGACACAGTCTGAAGTAAAGCATGTTGAGGTGGCAATCATTGTGTTGGTTAGGTTGTGATCCGCAGATGCAATATTATTTGATATGGATTGGGAGAGGCATATGGGAAAGTGGGCCCTATCCAATGGTTCCAGGACTGGGGGAAGTAGAGGCTGTATAGTGGAGATGTGAGGTTCCTGCTGTCTTAGAGTTCAAAAAGACAATCGATAGTTAATGTTATCATCACATTATTTGGTAATTCGGTTAACTTTGAAAAGTCCTTTTGTTACGGTTTACTGTACAGTACCCAGTATCTTGTATATAGCTGTACTATTAGATGCTTCTGATCTACTTGGTCTAGGCTTTTGAGAGAGTCTTCATATCAATAACACTGCATATATTGAGAAAAGATTGTTTGTGTTTTGAAAAACTTTGAGACATAAAATTAATTTTCCCCCTCTCGTATTAATTAACTAGTGATTTATATGACTACATTTTACTAGGAGTGTACATAAACACCATTCCCACCACCAAAAGACTGTGACCCATCCCTCCCACCCATTCCCATCCCCACTGGCCCAGGAAGCTGCATGTCTACCCCTCGCCTCAGGGTTATTACTTTGGTGCCCTACTTACAATTTGGTCATGTCCTGCTGTTAGTTTCCCTTTCAGATCTTCTTACTCAACTTCTGTTGATGAGTGGGATCATCCCATACTCATCTTTATCTTTCTGACTTAGCTCACTTAACATAATTCCTTCTAGCTCTGTCCAAGATGGATCAGCGAAGGTGTGTTCATTGTTCTTGATGGCTGCATAGTATTCCATTGTGTATATATACCGCAGCTTTCTCAGCCACTCATCTGTTGTTGGGCACCTGGGGTGCTTCCAGGTTTTAGCTATTATGAATTGTGCTGCTATGAACGTAGGAGTACACACCTCTATTTGGTTGGGTGTTATGGAGTCCTTGGGGTTTAACCCCAGGAGAGGAATTGCTGACCATGTGGAAGGTCCATGCCTAGCCTTGTGAGAGTTTTCGAGACTGCTCTCCACAGAGGCTGTACCAATTTACATTACCACCAGCAATGTAAAAGGGTTCCTCAGTCCCCACAACTTCTCCAGCATTTGTTGCTGCTGTCCTTTTTGATGTATGCCATTTTTACAGGAGTGAGGTGGTATCTTAGCTTCGTCTTAATTTGCATTTCTCTGGCAATCAGTGACCTAGAGCAGTTTTTCATATGTTTGTTAGCCTTTTGTATCTCCTCTGTAGTGAATGTTTTCTTCATATCCTATGCCCATTTTTGGATGGGGTCATTTGCATTTTTGGTGCTAAGTTTGCTGAGCTCTTTATATATTTTGGTTATTAGTTTCTTGTCTGATGTATGGCATGTGAAGATCTTCTCCCATTCTGTGAGGGGTCTCTTTGTATGTTTAATAGTTTCTTGGATGTGCAGAAGCTTTTCAATTTGATGTAGTCCCATTGGTTTGTTTCTGCTTTAGTCTTCCTTGCAATTGGGTTTGATTCATCAAAGATGTCCTTGAGGTGTAGGTGGGAAAGTGTTTTACCAATGTTTTCCTCTAAGTATTTCATTGTTTCTGGTCTAACATCTAGGTCTTTGATCCATTTGGAGTTGAATTTTGTTTCTGGTGAGATAAAGTGGTTCAATTTCATTCTCCTGCATGTTACAACCCAGTTTTCCCAGCACCATTTATTGAAGAGAGCCTCCTTCTTCCATTTAATCCTTTGGGCCCCCTTATCAAAGATTAGATGTCCATAGGTGTGGAGATTTATTTCTGGGCTTTCAATTCTGTTCCACTGGTCTTTGTGCCTATTTTTGTTCTAGTACCATGCTGTTTTGATGATAATGGCTTTATAATATAGTTTAAGGTCTGGGAGTGTGATGCCTCCATTTCTGTTTCTTTTCCTCAAGATGGTTTTGGCAATTCTAGGTGTTTTCTGGTTCCAGGTAAATGACTGTAGTGTTTGTTCTATTCTCTTAAAAAAGCTTGGTGGAACTTTGATAGGTATTACATTAAATTTCTATATGGCTCTGGGAAGAATATTCACTTTGATGATATTTGTTCTTCTAATCCATGAGCATGGGATATCTTTCCATTTCTTGTTATAAGTTTCTATTTCCTTGAGTAGCGACTCATAGTTTTCAGTATATAAGTCTTTCACTTCTTTGGTCAACTTTATTTCTAGGTATTTGATTGATTTTGCTGAAACAGTAAAGGGGAGTGATTTCTAGATGTCTTCTTCACCAGATTTAGTGTTTGCATAAAGAAATGCCATTGATTTTTGAACATTGATTTTGTAGCCTGATACCTTGCTAAATTGCCTAATAAGTTACAGTAGTTTTCTGCTGGATTCTTTAGGTTTCTCTATGTATACTATCATATCATCTGCAAATAGTGAGAGCTTGACTTCTTCCCTTCCAATCTGTATTCCTTTGATTTCTTTCTCTTGTCTGATTGCTATGGCAAAAACTTCCAATACTATGTTGAAGAGTAACGGTGACAGTGGACAGCCCTGTCTAGTCCCCGATCTGAGGGGGAATGCTTTCAGCTTCTGTCCATTGAGTTTGATGTTGGCTGTAGGTTTCCTATATATAGTCTCCACTATCTTGAGGAATTTCCCATTTATTCCCATTTTTTGCAACGTTTTGAGCATGCATGGCTGTTGGATTTTGTCAAAGGATTTCTCTGCATCTATTGAGATAATCATGTGGTTTTTGGCTTTGCTTTTATTGATGTGGTGAATGACATTGATTGATTTATGGATGTTGAACCAGCCTTGCATTCCTGGGATGAATCCCATTTGGTAATGATGAACAATCTTTTTGATATGTTTCCGTATCCGTTTGGCCAAGATCTTGTTTAATATTTTGGCATCTATGTTCATCAGAGATATTTGTCTGTAATTTTCCTTTTATGTTCTGTCCCTATCAGCTTTTGGTATCAGGGTTATGTTGGCTTCATAGAAGGTGGAAGGGAGTATTCCTGTTTCTTCAATCTTATGGAAAAGCTTAAGAAGTATGGGTACTAACTGTTTCCTGAAAGTTTTGTAGAAATCATGTGAAGCCATCTGGTCCAGGACTTTTGTTGTTAGAGAGATTCTTAATAACTGTTTCAATTTATTTGTCTGTGATAGGTGCATTTAGATTTTGTAGTTCTTCCTGGTTCAGTTTTGGAAGGGTATATGTTTCTAGGAATTGTTCCATTTCTTCCAGATTCTCTGGCTTGGTGGCATATAGTTCTTTATAGAAGTTTCGCAGGATTCTCTGGATTTCTGTGGTGTCATTTGTGATATCTCCTCAATAGTTTACAATTCTATTAATTTGAGTCTTCTCTCTTTTTTGTTTGGTGAGTCTGGCTAGGGGTTTGTCAATTTTGTTTAATCTTTCAAAGAACCAACATTTGGCTTCATTGATCTTTGTATGGTTATTTCATTTTCGATGCTGTTTATTTCTTCTCTAACTTTAGTGATTTCTGTCCTTCTTGTAGCTGTAGGTTTCCTTTGTTCCTCTTCCTCTAAGTCCTTGAGGTGTGCAGTAAGGTCGTTCATTTGAGCTTCTTCTTGGTGTTTAATATGTGATTGTATGGCTATAAGTTTCCCTCTCAGTACTGCTTTAGCTGTGTCTCAAATATTTTGATAGGTTGTGTCTTCATTTTCATTTGTTTCCAGGAACATTTGAATTTCCTGGTTGGGTGAATCTCTGACCCAGTGGTTCTTAAGGACTATCTTGTTTAGTTTCCAAATTCTGTGACTTTTAATGATTGTCTGTCTGTTGTTATATGTTAGTTTTACTCCACTGTGTTCTGAGAAGATACTAAGGATGATTTCGATGTTCTTGAATTTATTGTTGCTGTCTTTGTGGCCTAACATGTGGTCTATCCTTGAGTATGTGTTATGTGGATTTGAAAAAAAGGTGTATTCCAGTTTTTGGGGTGGAGGAGTCTGAAAATGTCCAAGAGGTGTAGTCTGTCAATCTCTTCATAAAATTGTCTTGTATCTTTGTTGCTTCTCTGCTTTGTTGATCTGTCTAAGTGAGAGTGGGGTATTGAAATCTCCCGCTATTATTGTATTACTATTGATGTATTTTTGAAATTCTTTCAGTAAGTGCTTGACTTATTTAGATGGTCCCTCATTGGGTGCATAGATGTTAATGATTGTAAAGTCTTCTTGGCTGATTGATACTCTAATTATTATATAATGTCCTTGCCTATCTTTTATTACTTTATTTAATTTAAAATCTATCATGTCTGAGATGAGAATGGCTGTTCCTGCCCTTTTTTGTGGTCTGTTAGCCTGTATGATAGTTTTCCATCCTTTCACTTTAAGTCTGTGTTTATCTTGTTGTGACAGATGGGATTCTTGCAAGAAGCATATGGTTGGATTATGTTTTCTGATCCATCCCCCAACTCTATGCCTTTTGATGGGTGATTTTAAGCCATTGACATTTATTGATGTTATGGATTTAATGTATTGTAGTGCCATTGTTAAAAAAATTTTTTTTGTTGTTTGCTCTGATATATTGCCAGTATTGTAGTGATGTTATTGTTTATAAGAGGTCTTTTAGAACCTCTTTCAGGGCCGGCTTGGTGATGGTTGCCTCCTTTAACTGTTGTTTGTCTAAGAAGGTTTTGATCCCTCCATCTAGTTTGAATGAAAGTCTAGCAGGATATATTATCCTTGGTTGAAACCCTTTTTCATTCAGGGATCGATAGATATCTTGCCATTCTCTTCTGGCTTTTAGAGTTTTGAGTGAAGAAGTCTGCAGATAATCTTATGGGTTTTCCCTTGTATGTGACTTTGTTTCTCTCTTGCAGCCTTTTGGATCCTTTCTTTATCCTTACTTCTCAGTGTGACTATGATGTGTCTTGGTGTCTTCAGGTCTGGGTTGATTCTGTTTGGTACTCTCTGGGCCTCTTGAATCTTGATGTCCTTTCTGTTATTCAGGTCTGGGAAGTTTTCTTCTATTATTTCCTCTAGAATGTTTGCTTCCCCTTCCTCTCTTTCTTCCTCTGGCAGGCCAATTACGTGAATGTTACTTCTTTTGAGATCATCCCATATGTCTCTGTTGTTGTTTCCAGTGTCTCTCAATCTCTTTTTAAGCTCTTTCACCTATTTCTTCATTTTCTCCAACTCATCCTCTGTCTGACTAATTCTGTTTTCTGCTTCTGTTAGTCTGCTTTCCCTTGCCTCAGCTTCTTTCTTAATTACAGCTTTCAGGTCTCTAATTGCCTCAAGATAACCAGTATTTTCCTTGGGGGTCTCAACGGTTGTTTCCCTAATACTGCCATTCCTTTCCTCCAATGTTGTTCTCATTTCTGTGATTAATAAGTTTATTATTGCTTGCATACTTTTCTTATCTATGGTTACTTCTGGCTGATTTGTAGTTTCTTCTGGGCTCTTGTCTTCATTCATTGGAGTAGCAGTTTTATTTGTTTTTGATCTACCCATTTTTTTTGATTTATGTGTTTCTTTTTTTTATTCTCTGTTGTTCTTCAGTTGTTGTGTCTTGAGTACAAGCAACACTGTACTAAATACCTTTATGACAATTACACTCACCAACCTCAGGAATTACAGTAGCAACTGAAGTAAGTATTGAAGTAGTTTAATCGTTACCATTTAGCCAAACAATTTCTCCAGTCCATGAAAAAATAGGAACCAAATCCCAGTGAAGAAAGAGAAAAGAAAGGATAGCAAGAATAGGCAGTTATGCAAGTATACTATCCACTGTATATTCTAGGGGTAACAAGAGGGGAAAGGGAACTAGAGCAGAGATACACACATAGAGAGTCCACTCTGAGTCAGAATTCTTCCCCAAAATAATTCCCAGATGTGTATCCGTGAATTCAAAAAAGCACACTGTTTGGTGGTGTGGGTGATGGGGCCTGTGGCTTTGGGAGCTGTAGGATTAAGGAAGAAAGGATGAGACGAATGAGAAAAAGAATAAAAAGAGAGAGAGAGAGAAAAAAAGATAATAAAAATAACAGTTATAAAAGAGTGGTGAAAGGAAAGATTTTTTAAATTAATTAATTTATTTTTACTTATTTAATTAGCTATGTGGGGTAAGGTAGGGGGGTTGGCTACTTAGAAAGAAAAAAGGCCAGAGGTTTCATAAGGGTATAGACTTAGAATGAATGATACTCCCAGGTGGGACAGGAATTTGGTAAAGACAGAAGCTCAGCAGGGGATTCTGCTGGAAGCTGGTCCCCAGGGACTGGTTAGTGGCAGGGGGGTTGGGGGGGGTAGGTGGTGTCCTTAATAATTAAATGGAAAAAAATTTTTGTTCCCTTTTTTTCTAATCTAATTCTTAACCCAAATTAAGTTATAGTCACCTCCTTGGTGTCACCGCTAGGACCCCTAATGGCTGGCCTACTAAAGGCAGAAAATCCTACCATTCCCAGAATATGTGATCAGAGCTCTAGCCACTAGCCGCTTCTCAGTCCGCCATCTTCCAGATTGGACCACTGTCCCACTTTCTAAAGGGAAGCTGAGTTGACATACTCTACCACTCAAGGAAGATGAGTCCTGAAATGAGTGTAGCCTAAAATGTTCCTAGCTATGATAAGGAATACAAGTTCAGTCCTACAAGGATGCAGAGGTTACACAGACTCCTGTTCTAAATATGAATAGACATGGGCCCTAGGCAAGACTGATAGGGTTTATAGTTAACAATATTCATATACTTACCAGATATTAGGTACTACTGTCAGTCCTGTTCCTTCTTTCTAGTCCTATTCCCAACTCTGACAATATATCCCCAGACAATACTTTTAGCCCACCTTCATGTTAGCTGTCAGGCTTGGGCAAAATTTAATAGTCATGGGCCCCTTGGAATATACCTAAAATAGACCTACTAGCCTTTTCCAAAATGGAGACCCCAAATTTCATGTGCTATATTCTTTCCTTTAGATTCCTGATTATTAAACATTTTGTTCTGATTTATACCTTAATGATTTTCAGCCACCAAGTTGAAGATGCTACCATGATGTCAACCTGGCTTTCTTGGACAGACCTCACCAATATGTCCTAGAACCACACAACCCCAGATCCCTGTCACACTAGGGAATGATAAAGATAATTTGGGTGTATGAATTGACCTGTCGTTACCCATGTCCAGTAGAGACGCAGTTATAGAACCTAGGCCTTCCACCTTCTATACTCCTTAAATAACTTTGTGCAATACAGCCAGAGTGATAAAGAATAGTGAGACTTTTAATGGAGGGGATGAGATATGGAACTCTGGTGGTAGGAATTTATGGACCTGTACCCCTCTTATACAATTATCTTGTCAATAATTATTAAATCACTAAAAATAAAAAAAAATGGAGGTAGGCAGTGGCACACCTCTTTGACCCCATATATTACAGTGCACAAGGACCAGAGGTCAAATCCCTAGTCCCATCTACAGGGGGAAAGATTACAAGTGGAGAATCAGAGCTTCAGGTGTCTCTCTGTCTCTCTCCGTCTCTATCTCCTCCTTCCTATCAACTTCTTGCTGCCTGTATCCAATAAATCAATAAAAGATAATAAAAAATTTAAAAATGAGAAAAAAAAAAGATTTTATAGCATTGAGAAAACCAGGGAGAAGACAACAACTTAGAAACAAATTACCCATAAGACTCCTAAGTAAGGTGTATATCTTCTAATTTAAAGCCCTTATGTAAAATCAGGACAAAATGATATTTTAAGCTATCAAAAGATGTATCATTACTATTTACATTTATATACATATATAATTTTTATTTATAAAAGGAAAACAATGACAAAAATCATAGGGTAAGAGGGGTACATCTCCACACAATTCCCACTAGTAGAACTCCTTACCCCCTCCCCTGATAAATTTTCCTTTATCCCTTTGGGAGCATGGACCAAAGGACTTTATGGGGTACATAAGGTGAAATGTCTGGATTCTGTAATTGCTTCTGCACTGAACATGGGCATTGGAAGATTGATCCATACTCCCAGCCTGTCTCTCTCTTTCCCTGGTGGGACAGGACTGTGGGGGAAGCAGGGTTCGAGGACATATTGGTGGGGTCCTCTGTCAAGAGAAGTTCAGTTGACATCACAGTAACATCTGGAAACTGGTTGCCCAGTAATGAGGCTGAAGGGTTGACATTCCATGCCTGACATCTCTCCACACTGTCTGAAGTGAAGCATGCTGAGGTGGTACTCATTGTATTGATTAGGTTGAGATCAGCAGATGCAATATCATTTTGTATGAATTAAGAGATGCATGCAGGCAAGTGAGCCCCACCCTAGAGTTTCCAGGACTGAGGGAAATATAGGCTCTATAGAGGAAGTGGGAGGTTCCAGATGACTTAGGATCTAAGAAGGTAACAGATAGTTATTGTTGTAATCAAATCATTTGGCAATTGGGTTAACTTTGAAAATTACTTTGTTATGATGTACTGTATCATACACAAGATCACCATAGTTTATGTCCTTTGACATTATTTGGTAATAAGAACCCAGTGGATCTCAAGCAGCATGTTGCTGAGTTTCCAAATTTTGTGACTTTTAGTAATTTCCTGTTTGTTGGTAAATTTTAGCTTTACTCCACTGTGGTCTGAGAAGAGGCTTGGGATGATTTAAATGGTCTTGAATTTGTTGATACTGTCCTTGTGGCATAAAATGCGGTCTCTCCTTGAGGATGTGCTGTGTGGATTTGAAAAAATGTGTATTCCAATTTTTGGGGGTGAAGAATTTTGAAAATATCCAGGATGTCTAATCTGCCCATCTCTTTGATTAATTCTCTTGTTTCTTTATTGATTCTCTGCTTAGTTGATCTAAGTTTGAATGAAATTCTAGCAGGATATTTTATCGTGGTTGAAACCGTTTTTCATTGTGGGCTTGATAGTTATCTGCCATTATTTTCTGGCTTCTAGAACTTGGGTGGAGAAGTGTGTTGATAGTCTTATGGGCCTTGCCCTGTATGTGACCTTTTGATTTTTCTCTTGCACCTTATAGGATCCTTTCTTTATCTTTACTTCTCATTATAACCATGATGTGTCTTGGTGTCTTCAGGTCTGGGTTGATTATGTTTGGGACCCTCTGGGCCTCTTGAATCTTAATGTCCTTTCTGGTGTTTAGGTCTATGAAGTTTTCTTCTATTATTTCCTCTAGAATGTTTATTTCCCCTTCCTCTCTTCATCTGGTAAGCCAATTATATGTATGTTACTTCTTTTGAGGTCATCCCATATGTCTCTGTTGTTGTTTATAGTGTCTCTCAATCTCTTTTGAGCTCTTTTACCTATTTCTTAGTTTTTATCTAGCTCATCCTCTGTCTAGCTAATTCTGTTTTCTGGTTCTGTTAATCTGTATTCCCTTCCTTCAGCTTCTTTCTTCAGTTCAGGTATAGTATTAGCTTGTTCTGCTAATTGGCCTTTAAACTCAGCTATTTCAGTTTTCATTTTTCTAATTACCTTGAGGTAGCTAGTATTTTCCTTGAGGTTCTCATCTACTGTTTCCCTATTTCTGATAGTGCTTTCCTCCATAGTTGTCTTCATTTCTATGATTATTAGGTTTCTTATGACTTACATAATTTTTGTATCTATGGTTACTTCTGACTGACTTGGAGTTTCTTCTAGGCTCCTGTCATGATTCATTGTGGTAGCAGTTTTATTTCCTCTTGATTTAACTTTTTTTTAATGTGGTTTGTATTTTTGTGTTCTGTCATTCTTCAATTGTTGTGTTTTGAGTACAAGCCACGCTAAACTAAAGTATTTTCACAAATGCAGTCACAAACCTCAGAAAGTACAAAAATAGCAACTAAAGCAAAGATTGATGCAATTCAACCTTTACCAGTTAGCCAAACAACACCTCCAGTCCAAAAAAAAAAAAGAAAGAAAGAAAGAAAAAAAGAAGAGAAAGTGAAAAAGACAAGGTAATAATAGACAATTATGCAAATCTACTGTCCACTATAAATTCTAGAGATAGCAAGAATATAAAGGAAAGGAGAAAAGAGATAGAGACAGAAAGATTCCACTCCAAGTAAGATTTATTCCACAAAATAATTCACAAATGAGTTTCAGTGAATTTGGAAAACAAAAGAAGAAGAAGGGAGGGGAGAGCAGTGAGAGGATATATATATAAATTAGATAAGAGGAGAGAAAAAGGAAAGTGGAGGGAAGAGGGAGAGAAAAGTAAGTTCTTCCCACAATGGATAGCACACCCAGTGACCTATCAATGGAAAAAGCAACACCAAAATTAACACCAGTTAATTTTGTTCAACCTGAGGAGGAGGGGAAAGGGACACACATATCTAATAAAAAGTTACAATAAAATATAATAGAGTAAAAAAACCTGAAAGTTGGTCTGAAGCTTGGACCACTTCAGATTGACTGCACACAGGCTGGTACCCTTCCTAAACAAAGCAAAACAGCCAATTATAAGAAGTATCAAAAAAAAAAAAAAATCAACTAGTCTTTCCCAGGCAGACTGAGGCTCTGATTGGTCAGGTATTCTGTCACTCAAATAGAGCTCCAGCCCCCTT
Source organism: Erinaceus europaeus (assembly GCF_950295315.1). Lineage (NCBI taxonomy): Eukaryota > Metazoa > Chordata > Mammalia > Eulipotyphla > Erinaceidae > Erinaceus > Erinaceus europaeus. The sequence continues at coordinate 87,402,927 of NC_080171.1, read as the reverse complement.
CAAAAATGAAAAAAAAAAAAAAAAAGGTGGGCTTGGAATGACACTCCTGCTTTGCCAGGACTCTAGATAAAGAAAATAGCTCCACAGGAAGCCTGTTAGGAACAGTTGGCCACCCTGTGGGGGCTGGTTTTGGGGTGGTGACAGCAATGGTGAGTTCAGAAATAGTTAAGCAAAAGATATTCCTTTCCTTTGTCCTTTTGTCCTCTTTTTGCCAGCCCAGGAGCAGGTTATACTACTCTTTTTGGTGCCACCCTGACCACCACTTGCTCTCCCTTACTACAGATGGTCAGAAACCCTTCTCTCTCTGGAATCCCAAGTTGAGAGCTGATTTTCTCCAGAGCTTATACTGGGTGTTGTCTCCACATTGCTACCCCCCCCCCCATTACTATTTACTTTAAGCATCTGTGTTTTTTTTTGTTGTTGTTGTTAAGTCACACAGTGAATGAGAGACTGGTGGAAGAGTGAATCAAAAGGTTTTAATATAAAATTGTATGAAAACAGAGTACAGAATATTTGCAAACAATTTAAATTTAGTATCTCTGATCCCAGAAATGGCTCACCCAGAATACAGAAATTCCAGATCTGTGGCCCCAGAGGCAAAATAGTCAATTCTCAGTGATATCTTATGCTAAATAGATATCTCTTTATATAAATAAACAAATCTTAAAAACCAGTCTCTAAGATTCAAACCTCAAAGTGCTAATTAATGTACCAAGAAGTATATACTCATCCTCATTTGTTTAAATTTAGAAAATTGTATATAGCTGCACTTTCCAGTATAGAAGACTTTCCAAAGTTTGTTTCTCTGATAAATTTCAGCTAAATTTTTATTCTAGATAAATATTAAGTCTTACACCATATGGAAATGAGCACACTCAGTTGACTTCACACGTTACCATGCACAAGGACTTATTTTCAAGCACCCAATACCACCCCAGCCATGCAGGGCAAAAGCTTCACAGGTGGTAAAGTAATGCTACAAGGTCTTTCTTTCTCTCCATTTATATCTCCACTTCTACCTCAGTTTCTCTCTGTCTATATCCAATATTTAAAAAAATCAGAAATCTATATAACTGTTTCAGTATGGTATTTAAACTTGAATTACTTTTCCTCCTCTAAGTCTTCCCTGACTGTTAGTGGTATTGTCTTGGACCTGATGAAAAAACAGCAACAACAACAAAAAAAAAGGAGGGGAGGAGAAGTGTTTCATTAGGAAGAATGACCTAAATCAGGAGTCTTATATAATTAAGTGGAAGAGGCATCCTTAGCAAAGACACAAATTCAGTACTTCCATTTTTTTATAAGGACAGTGAAAATAGTCAACCATATCAGGGTAGGAATTTATATGAAATGTAATTCAATTCTGAGCACTAAGAATAAAAATATTTGGATTGAGAGGTTGTTGGATATCAAGTGTGTGATGATGTAAGATAAGAAGACTCAAGTTGGTAGCAGGTGTGGTGCTCAGAAATCTATCATGGATTGGTAAATCGTACTCATGTGATAGAAATGTCTTGTAGACCAATAAAATGATTTGGGGAAAAAAAATTGGGTCACTCAGTCACAAAATGTGAACTTATAATATACATCATATATTCTGTTCTCAGGGTGGTCTATAAGGACTGCTAATTGGAAGCTTCAGATTTCTGGGACTCTTATCATTAGAGGAACAATACATACTCACTTTCAGTTCAATCCTGTGAAGAAAAAAAGTTGGAAAATTTTTATCTATCCAATGTATTTCTCCTTTAGTATTCCAAATAAACTGTAGCATCATTGTAAATAGAACTTCATTCTCTCTCAATACTTTTTCCATTTAATACTATTAGTAATAATTAGACATATCTAATTGGTTTTTTTTTTTGTGTGTGTGTGTGTTTGGTCTTAAGTATTCTGCTTTCTTATTATACAAATACTTCTCAAGAGGGAACACATTTGGTTAAGTATCTTCAGATATCAGCTATTTAATTTGACTGTTTAGAAATTTGATTGATTTTAAATATTTTACCCTATTTGAATCAATTAAGTGATTTTCTGTTATTTAAGTGCACAGAAGATTGGGGTACATATGCCTTTATCTGTTGACAATATTGTCAGGAACAATATTATTAATATTGCTCCCAAATGTAGTCTCTCTCTATAAAAGCTGCTCCATAGTTGATAATAAAAACTGGATGTAGACTGAAGACATTTTTTGCATGCTTCTGAGTAAAATACCCAAACCACTTTTTAAGTCTTCTTTAATGTTTTAAAGTTCTATTACCAGAGTGCTCAGAATCACCGTAAGATATTGATGTTTTTCTCTTAGTCATAAAACCTGTACCCTTATCTAGAAACAGTCTTCATTAGGATGAAAACATTCTGGGTTATCTTTGCAGAATCTTATTGATAGAAAATATGCAAAACATAAAAATGCCCTATAATTTTTAGTTCATCATCCTTATAAACACCATCATTAAAGCAATGTATCACAATATAGTCCTCTTTCAGTGTCTAGGGTATTATACATATATTTGCATAATGACATAGAAACATAACTATTATTTCTGGAATTATAAATATTGAACTTAATAAGAATTCTGTTGATTTATTTTCCTTTTGCTCCCTCTAATATGGATTCATCATGCATAAGTTATCTCAGAATGAGTATCACCCAACAGTGATGATTGTCCATGAACCTTAAGATTTTTTTCTTAAATAACTTTAAAATCATCCCCTTATTATTTGTATGATCTCCTCCATACTTTGAACTCCAGACAGCCTATCTATGTTAAATTTCAATATTGAATATTGCAGTTCCTTCACTCAAAACCTCCCTAGTTTACTGGGCTCATATATGCAATTTTCTTGGCCAAAAATATGTGTGTCAATGTAAAGGACAGCAGTGTAACCAAAGACATTGCAGTGAAATTATTCAAAAATTTTCTATTTGCTTTGATATACAACAAGTATTTTGGTGATATTCTTGCTTATAGGAGGTATTTTAGAACCTCTTTCAGGGCAGGCTTGGTGATAGTTGCCTCTTTTAACTGTTGCTAGTCTGAGAAGGTTTTAATCCCTCCATCTACTCTGAATGAAAGTCTAGCAGGATATATTTATTATCCTTGGTTGAAACCCTTTTCATTGAGAGCTTGATAGATATCTTGCCATTCTTTTCTGGCTTTTAGAGTTTGAATGGAGAAGTCTACTGCTAGTCTTATGGGCTTTCCCCTCTATGTGACTTTTTTTTTCTCTTACAGATTTTAGGATCCTTGTCTTATCCTTACTTACCTTTTCATTGTAACTATAATGTGTCTTATTGTCTTCAGGTCTGAGTTGATTATGTTTGGGACTCTCTGGGCCTCTTGAATCTTAATGTCCTTTCTGCTGTTTAGGGCTAGAAGTTCTCTTCTATTATTTCCTCTAGGATGTTTTATTTCCCTCGCTCTCTTCCTCTAGTAGGCCAATTATGTGAATGTTACTTCTTCTGAGATTATCCTGTATATCTCTGTTCATGTTTTCAGTGTCTATCAATCTCTTTTTGGCTCTTTTACCTCCTTCTTAGTTTTCCTTAACTCATCTTCTATCTAGCTAATTCTGTTTTCTGCTTCTGTTAATCTGATTTCCCTATGCATAGTTTCTTTCTTCAAACATGCTATTGTATTATTATCTTCCTCAGTTACAGTATTAGCTTGTTCTGCTAGTTGTCCTTTTAGCTCAGCTATTTCATCTTTCAATTCTCTACCTTGAAGTAGACAGTATTTTCCTTTAGTATTTCATCTTTTGTTTCCCTATTTCTGATAGCCTTTTTTTCAATAGCTGTCCTTATTTCTTGCAGGTCGCTCAGTGTCTCCTGTGCACCTGGCCTTTGGGTGACAGAGGTCAGAATAGCCTCCTGGGAGTCCCAGGGTAACTCTGCATGTCAGGGGTGATGTGCGCAGAGAGAAAAGAATCATAGACTCATTCAGTTCCAGGAGCATCCTAAGAAAGATGATCGACTCATTTACTGAGAGAGAAAGCAGGAAAATTATAACTATTTCACAGGGAGAAGATTAAAGTAATCATTAATCCAAACACAAAGCAACACAATGCATAGTTACATTTTTGACCTACAAAATATTTGATCACAAGTGAAGAGTTACCATACAAGGGTTGATCATGAGCTTCACAATGCTTATTTCCCCGGGGATAAATTACAGGCACCTCAGGGCAAGGAGAGGAAGAGGGGAGGGGCCGAGTAACAGGACTTTCCAGTGATTTTTCAAGTTTGAGCAAACACAATGTACAGTAATTAATGGCCTTTTTTTAAGGGGAGTAGAAGGGCATGTGCAGGAAGGTAGCCTCCATTCTGGAGAAGCCATCCATCATTAGTTCAGGAGGTCAAGAGAACCTGCCATTGTCTTGACACAAAGGTAGAACCCAGTTGGACCTCATAAAAACAATGGGCTGCACTTTCCAGGACAGTAGGCCTATCCTTCAACAATTTCTGTGATTAATAGGTCAATTAATATTTGGGTATTTTCCTTATTTACAATTTTTCTGGCTTTTATAGAGTGTTTCTCTGGGATACTGTCCTGATTCATTTTTGTAGTCAATTTAGTTGCTTTCAATTTGAGCATAGTTATTTATTGGTGTGTTTTGTATTTTTGTGCCTGGCTATTTATGCTCAGTTGTTTTGATGAGTGAGGAAAAGCCACACTAAACAAGACAGTAGAGTCCATATACAGCAGACGCACAGCCAAAATTATATACAAAGGACAGAAAATGAAAGCATTCCCCCTCAGAATGGGGACTAGACAGGGCTGTCCATTATCACCATTACTCTTAAAAACAGTATTGGAAGTTCTGGCCATAGAAATCAGGCAAGAGAAAGAAATCAAGTGAATACAGTTTGGAAGGGAAGAAGTCAAACTGTCACTGTTTGCAGATGATATGATAGTATATATAGAAAAAACTAAAGAATCCAGTAGAAAGTTACTGGAAATCATTAGGCACTATAGCAAAATGTCAGGCTCCACAACCAATATGCAAAAAAAAAAAAAAACACCTTAAAGTACCTAATGAAAAATAGTTTCTACTTAGACCTAGATAACCTCCTCACCTATTTCCCATTACACTTCCCTCAGTCACTCCAAAGCTAACCATGTCAAAATAAGAACTACAAAAGCTGAATAAGGGCAAGAGACTGGCATACTTTACTGATGACTCTTTAGTCACTATCAGTCCACATCATCATCTGGGGCCCTAGTCTGGGAATCCTGGGATACTCACACAGACACAATGAGCCTAGACCTCAAATAGATCCCTCTCTCCAATATCACTGGTCATCTCCATCAGGAACATAATGGACCTTTTTGGGGGGCTCCTAGAGGACCTTGCCCTCAATGTAAATCAACAATGGTAGAGAATGTTCCATTCTCTGAAGGGGGGTTGGATATCATACTCTATCTACCACCTAAAAAAAGATTGCTGAAATTGGTGCAACTCAGAATGTTCTTACTGATGACCACAGAATACAAGTTCGGACCTACAGGGATGTAGAGGTTACATATGCTGAATATGGGTCTCACATCAGATCAGTGGGGTTTATAGTCAACAATATTTATATACTTTTCCCATATTTTGGAGCTACTCTCTTGCCTGACCCAGCTGTTTAGCCCTTTTTCCAGTCATGACATCATCTCCCCAGACAATAAATTGGGTCCACCTGCATATCAGATGTCAGACTCAGGAAAAATACTAACAAAGTCATGGAACCTATGGAATATACCTAAAATAGACGTACTAGATATGTCTAAAATGGAGACCCCAAATCTTCATCTTCAATATTCCAGTCTTTAGGTTCATGATTAATGAATAATTTGTATGGCTTTGTATGTTAACTCTTTTTCAGTCACCCTGTTCCAGATGCTACCATGATACCAGATGGACTTCCCTGGACAGATGACTCCACCTGGAGCTCAGCTTCCTCAGAGCCCTGCCCCACTAGGGAGTGAGAGAGACAGGCTGAGAGTGTAGATTGGCCCATCAATACCCATATTCAGTGGGGAAGCGATTATAGAAGCCAGACCTTCCACCTTCTGCATCCCATCATGACCCTGGGTCCATACTTCCAGAGGGATAAAGAATAAGAAAGCTATCAAGGGAGTGGATTGGATAGTGCAATAGATTGTATTGTTTTTTCATGTCTCTTATACTCCTACCCAGTACCATAAAAATATCATATATTTGAGGGACTAGTTCTTAAATACAAATCTATAACTGAGATACGAATGAAATCAACCTGAAACAACTAATGCTTTGAACTAGAGTCTCCAAGGAAACTCACACAATTGTGAGGGAGAAGTAAATGTTTGTTGTTTAATGGTGAGATATCAAGGTTAGTTTGCCATGACATGTAAGCATTGTTTTAGCATTGACCGTGTAATGCATTTACATATCTATGAATTTCATCATCCTAGTTTCTTGCTCTTCCTTTCCAAATTTTGCTCAGTTGTCTTCAATAATCCTAAAATTCTCTCTTTAATTATTTACTTCATGTTCTATGATAAATCATACAATGACATAAAAAGAAGTCTTCTGATAAGACTTTCCAAAAAAGTAAAACTAAAGCATGCTTAATAAAAATGCTCATTTTGGCATTAAATTTCTTTTATATAATATTTTCTTTGTTTAATGCTATTCTTATAACAATAAAACATGATCATTTGGGCCTGAATCCTAGCTTCAGCCATTACTTAGCACAAAGTCTTCCACTAGTTTCTTAACCAAATAATGTCTCATCTTTGTTATACATAAGTGGAAATCACAAAGCTATTATGCAAAATTCAAAGCAAAATATAGCAATTTCATAGATATTACATGGTCAAAATAGTCCTGAAAAAAATAGCCGGAACTCAACAATTGTGGAAATTAATTTCATGACATCACAACCTCCAAGATCATCATCTTAATCATTTATCGCATTTCAAAGTCTTTGTATGATATCTCAACTAACTTGTGGCTTAATTAGTTGTTTGTTGTGTTTAAAATGAGCAGACACCTCTAATGACATTTAATAAGAAGATGTCACTAGTAGCTATAATTATTAATGGGGTATTTCTATTTTCAAAATATTATAATTTTCTTGAAATAACATATTTCTCCAAAGAACTCTCATAGGAAATAAGGCAAATATTAATACTCACATTTTAAATATTAAAAAGAATGAGAATGAAAAAGACTAAAAAATTTAAACTAAAATTTCATGAGTAATTTCCTGGGTGAAATGAACTGGTTTAAAAATACTCTTTTATTGGACAACTTTCAGGTTAATTCCAGTTCTATTACATTTTAAGTTCACTGATTTTGGGACATGAGCATAATTAGCATATGGCTGATGTCATCCTGAGAAGTGTACTTTGCAAATCCACAAAGGGTTGGGTTTATAGAAAGTCCTTTAAGCAAGTGTCTCATGGAAGCTATTCTGTTACTGCTCCCTGTTCCTACTTGCTCTATTCATGCTGTCCTTGCTCTCCTTCTCCCCAGGACCTGTCATTTCACTTCCCCTGAAAACATGTAGGTGAGCATTGGTAACTAGTTTATGCACTCATGGCTCTTACCATCATGACTAGCTGACTTTTGCACAGTTGACTATTTTTCTATACTTACCTAAATAACTGGGACATAGTAAACCTTACATTTATTTAAAACACTAGACAAATCAATTAAAGTTATTATTACTATTATTATTTATCATTGGAAATATTTTATTTTTTTACTATTATAATTTTTATTTATGAAATCATAGGATAAGAGGGGTACAATTGGGAGATGGGCAGCAGCGCAGCGGCTTGAGCGCATGTGGCACAAAGCGTTAATGGACTGGCTAAGGATCCGGGTTGAGCCCCTGGCTCCCCACCTGCAGGGGGGTCGCTTCAGAGGCGGTGAAGCAGGTCTGCAGATGTCTGTCTTTCTCTCCCCCTCTCTGTCTTCCCCTCCTCTCTCCATTTCTCTCTGTCCTATCCAATAATAACTATAACAATAAAACAACAAGGGCAACAAAGTGGAATAGATAAATAAAATAAAATTTTAAAAAGACGGGTACAATTCCACAAAATATTCACACCGCCAGAACTCCATATCCCATCCCATCACCTGTTAGCTTTCCCATTCTTTAACCCTCTGAAAGTATTGACCCAAGGTCATTGTGGGATGCAGAAGGTGAAAGGCCTAGCTCCTGTAATTGCTTCCCCGCAGAACATGGGCATTGACAGGTGAATCCATACTCCCAGCCTGCCTCTTTTTTTTTCCCTACTGGAGCCGGGTTCTGGAGAAGCAGAGCTCCAGGACACAGTGGTGGGAAAGTCTGGTTGGAAACGTGGTAGAATCTGGAACCTGGTGGCTGAAAAGAGAGTTAACATATAACCAAACAAAATTTTGACTAATCATGAACCTAAAGGCTGGAATAGTGCAGAAGAAGAGTTGGGGGGGGGTTGTCCATTTTGAAGATTGCTGGTAGGTGTATTTTAGTTTCATTACAAAGGGCCTGTGGCTATACTAGGGTATTTTTTGTTTGTTTGTTTGTTTGTTGTTTCCCTAAACCTGAAATGATATATAGGTGGATCCAAGTTATTGTCTGGGGAGATGATGTCATGGCTGGAAAAAGGACCAGAAATCTGGATTAGGGAAGAAAGCAGCTCCCAAATATGGGAAAGGTGTATAAATATTGTTGACTGTTAGCCCCATTGATTTGATGGGATTTGGGGTCCATATTCAGCTTAGGAGCCTATGTGACCTCTGCATCCCTGTAAATCTGAGCTCACATTGTGTGGTCATGAGAAGGAACATTCCAAGCTTTCCCAATATCAGGATCCATCTTCCTCAGGTGTAGCATAGAGTATGTTGTGCAGCTTCTCTTCAGAGATGAAACATTCTCTACCATTGTGGATCCCAGTTGAGGGCAAGGTCCTATGGGGCCCCACAAAGGGGTCTATTGTGTTGTTCCTGATAGAAATGACATGTAACAATGGAGAGAGGGATTTATTCGAGGTCTGAGCCCATCATGTCTGTTTGGAAATCTCAGGACTCCCTGAATAGGGCCCCAGTTGATGGGGTGTCCTGATAGTGACTAAAAAATCATCCTTAAAATATGCTAGTCTCTTGTGCTTATTCAGCTTTTGCAGTCCTTGTATTGATAAGGTTAGCTTTGGAGTGAGTGAAGGAAGTGTAATAGGAAGTAGGTGAGGAGGGTATCTTAGTCTAAGTAGACACTATTTCATTATGAACTTAATACTGACTCATTGTAGATTATTGCATACTTTTGATTTCAGGTATATATTTTGCCCTAATTTATGGTACATGTGAACATATGGTGTGTCTCATGAGACATGGTCTCTATCTAGGCTCTGGCACTTTGTTAGGAAGTGAACAACCTGTAATGGAATTAGAAATGCCTGTGAAAGGAAAGATTTCACCCAAGTAATGAGGGTGAAGGGTTGACATTCCATGTCTGACTTCTCTGGACACAGTCTGAAGTGAAGCATGCTGTGGTGGTACTCATTGCTTTGATTAGTTTCAGATCAAAAAATGCAAAATCATTAGGTATGAATTGAGAGAAGCATTCAAGAAAGTGAGCCCTACCCTAGAATTTCCAGGACTGGGGAGAATATAAACTTTCTAGAGGAAGCACGAGGTTCTTGCTGTCTTAGAGTTTAAGAAGACAGTAGGTAGTTATTGCTATAATCACATTATTTGGCAATTGGGTTAACTTTGAAAAATCTCTTTGTTAGGATTTGTTGTATCACAAACAATATCCCCATGATTTATGTCCTTTGGCATTATTTGTGTATATCTGTGCCACAGTTTGCTTCTGTTCTTCCTGGTCTAAGCTTTTAAGAGAATGAACATATCAAACTAAACCTATGGTCTGTGCATTAAAAATTTTGAGACATTCATTCAATGTTCCCCTCTCATATTAATTAAACAGTGATTTATATGACTACAAATTCATAGGAGTGTAATAAACACTGTTCCCATCATCAAAAGACTCTGTCCCATTTCATCCCCTTCACCCCCTTCTGTGCTCCCTGAAGCTGAACATCCACCCTCATCCTCATCCCAGGATTTTTACTTTGGTGACCTACTCCAAGCTCAGTCAAATCCTGCTTTGAATTTCCCTTTCTGTTCTTCTTTCTCAACTTCTGTTTATGACTAGGATCATCCCATACTTGTCTTTATCTTTCTGACTTAGCTCACTTAACATAATTCCTTCTAGCTCCATCCAAGATGGGTCAGAGAAGGTGGGTTCATTGTTGTTAATAGCTGCATAATATTGCATTGTGTATATAAACCAGAGCTTTCTCAGCCACTCATCTGTTGTTGCTTACAGGTTTTAGCTATTACAAACTGTGCTATGAACATAAGTGTACACATATCTTTTTGGTTGGGTAATGTGGAATCCTTGGGGTATATCACTAGGAGAGGAATTACTGAGTCACAGGGAAGGTCCATGTTTAGCCTTGTGAGAGTTCTCCAGACTACTCTCCACAGAGGTTGGACCAATTTACATTCCCACTAGCAGTGCAGAAGGGTTCCTATGTCTCCACAGCCTCTAGAGCATTTGTTGCTGTTATCATGTTTGATGTGTGCATTATCACAGGGGTGAGTTGGTATCTCATTGTTGTCTTTATTTGCCTTTCTCTGACAATCAGTGACCTGGAGAAATTTTTGCTGTGTTTGTTAGCCTTTTGGATCTCTTCTGTAGTGAATGTTCTGTTCATGTCCTCTATGCATTTTTGAGTGGGGTCATTTGTTTTCTTTTGTTTGTTTGTTGAGCACTTTGTATATTTTGGTTATTAGTCTCTTGTCTGATTTATGACATGTGAAGATTCTGTGAGGGGTTTCCTTGTCTGTGTGATAGTTTCTTTGGCTGTGAAGAGCTTTTCAGTTGATATAGTCCAATTGATTTTGTTTTGCTTTAGTCTTCCTTGCAATTGGGTTTGTATCATCAAAGTTGTCCTTGAGGTTTAGTTGGGAAAGTATTCCACAAATGTCTTCCTCTAAGTAGTGGATAGTTTCTGGTCTACTATCCAGGTACTTGATCCTTTTGGAGCTGATTTTTGTTTCTGGTGAGATAAGGTGGTTCAGTTTCATTCTTCTGTATGTTTCCACCCAGTTTTCCCAGAACAATTTACTGAAGAGAGCTTCCTTCCTCCATTTAATACTTTGGGCGCCCTTATTAAAGATTAGATGTCCATAGGTGTGGGTAGTTGTGGGCTTTCAATTTTGTTCCACTGGTCCTGTGCCTATTTTTGTTTCAGTACCAGGCTGTTCTGATGATGAAGGCCTTGTGAAATAGTTTGAGATCTGGGAGTGTGATTCCTCCATTTCTGTTTCTTTTCCTCAAGATATTTCGGTGATTCTAGCTGTTTTCTGGTTCCGGATAAATGATTGTAGTTTTTTTTCTATTCTCTTAAATAATTTTGGTGGATCTTTGATTGGTATCACATTAAAATGTATATGGCCCTTGGGAGAATATTCATTCTGGTAATATAAATTCTTCCAATCCATGAGCATGGATGTCTATCCATTTCCTGGTATTATTTTCTATTTCCTTCAATAATGACTCACAGTTTTCAGTACAGAAGTCTTTAACTTCTTTTTTTTTTTCAATTTTATTTATTTCCCTTTTGTTGCCCTTGTTGTTTAACATTGTCATGATAATTTAAATTCTTTGGTCATGTTTATACCTAGGTATTTTATTGATTTAGCTGCAACAGTGAATGGGAATCATTTCTGGATATCCTTTCCTTCCGATTTAGTGTTTGCATAGAGAAATGCCACTGATGTTTGTACATTGATTTTGTAGCCTGACACTTAGCTATATTACCTAGTAACTTCCAGTAGTTTTCTGCTGGATTCTTTAGGCTTTTCTATGTATACTATCATATCATCTGCAAATACTGAGAGCTTCACTTCTTCCCTTCCAATATGTGTTCCTTTGATTTCTTTCTGGTGCCTGATTGCTATACAAGAACTTACAATATTATATTGAAGAGTAATGATTATAATGGACAGCCCTGTCTAGTTCCTGATCTGAGGGGGAATGATTTCAGCTTCTGTCCATTGAGTACAGTGTTTACTATAGGTTTGCTATATATAGATTCTACTATCTTGAGGAATTTCCCATAGATTCCCATTTTTTGTAGTGTTTTGAGCATGAATGGGTATTGTATTTTGACAAAGGCTTTCTCTGCATCTATTTTTTTGTTTTTAAAATTTTTATTTATAAATAGGAAACACTGACAAAAAAACATAAGAGGGGTACAACTCCACACACTTCCCACCACCAGAACTCCGTATCTCATCCACTTTCCTGATAGCTTTCCTATTCTTTTACCCTCTGTTAGTATGGACCCAGGGTTATTATGAGGTACAGAAGGTGGAAGGTCTGGCTTCTGTAATTGCTTCACCACAGAACATGGGTGTTGGCAGGTCTATCCATACTCCCAGCCTGCCTCTTTCTTTCCCTAGTAGGGCAGAACTCTGGGGAAGTGGAGCTCCAGCACACGTTGGTACGGTCATCTGCCCAGGGAAGTCCAGTTGGCATCATGGAACTTGGTGGCTGAAAGAGGAGTTAACATATAAAGCCAAACAAATTGTTGACTAATCAGAAACCTAAAGGATAGAATATTGCAGATCAAGATTTGGGGGTCTTTGTTCTGAAGATAGCTAGTAGGTCTATTTTAGTTATATTCCAAAGGTCCCATGACTATAAAAAAAATAGTATTTTTTTCTTTTTTTTTAAATTTTTTATTTAAGAAAGGATTAATGAACAAAACCATAAGTTAGGAGGGGTACAACTCCACACAATTCCCACCACCCAATCTCCATAACCCACCCCCTCCCATGATAGCTTTCCCATTCTCTATCCCTCTGGGAGCATGGAACCAGGGTCATTGAGGGTTGCAGAAGGTAGAAGGTCTGGCTTCTGTAATTGCTTCCCCGCTGAACATGGGCGTTGACTGGTCAGTCCATACTCCCAGTCTGCCTCTCTCTTTCCCTAGTAGGGTGTGTCTCTGCAGAAGCTGAGCTCCAGGACACATTGGTGGGGTCTTCAATCCAGGGAAGCCTGGCCAGCATCCTGGTGGCATCTGGAACCTGGTGATTGAAAAGAGAGTTAACATACGAGGCCAAATTGTTGAGCAATCATGGACCCAAAGCTAGGAATAGTGGAGAGGAAGTGTTAGGGAGGTACTCACTGCAAACTCTAGTGTACTTCTGCTTTCAGGTATATATTTTGCAGTAGTTTATGGATACGTGTGAACATAGCTCTCTCTCACAGAAACTGGTGTATATCTATATCTGGGACTTTGTTAGAAAGTGAACCACCTGAGATGAAATTAGAGTGTACTATAAATGGAAAGGTCTCACCTGAGTAATGAAGCGGAAGGGTTGTCATTCCACATGTGAAGTCTCTGGACACAGTCTGAGGTGAAGCATGTTGAGGTGGCAATCGTTGCATTGTTTAAGTTGTGATCAGCGAATTCAATATTATTTGGTATGGATTGGGAGACGCATACCGGAAAGGGGGCCCTATCCAAGGGTTCCAGGACTGAGGGAAGTAGGGGCTCTATAGTGGAGATGTGAGGTTCCTGCTGTCTTAGGGTTCAAAAAGACAATAGATAGTTAACGTTATCATCACATTATTTGGTAATTGGGTTAACTTTGAAAAGTCCTTTTCTTAGGGTTTGCTATACAGTATCCAGTATCGTGTATATAGCTGTGCTATTGGAGGCTTCTGATCTACTTGGTCTAGGCTTTTGAGAGAGTCTGCATATCAAATACACAGCCTATATATTAAAAAGATTCAGTTTGTGTTTTGAGAAACTTTGAGACATACAACTGATTTCCCCCCTCTCATATTAATTAACTACTGATTTATATGTCTACATTTTGCCAGGAGTGTACATAAATACCATTCCCACCACCAAAAGACTGTGACCCATCCCTCCCACCCACTCCCACCCCCCACTGGCCCAGGAAGCTGCATGTCTACCCCTCACCACAGGGTTTTTACTTTGATGCCCTACTTACAATTTGATAAGGTCCTGCTTTTAGTTTCCCTTTCGATCTTCTTACTCAACTTCTGTTGATGAGTAGGATCATCCGACTTCATCTTTCTGACTTAGTTCACTTAACATAATTGCTTCTAGCTCTGTCCAAGATGGGTCAGAGAAGGTGGGTTCATTGTTCTTGATAGCTGCATAGTATTCCATTGTGTATATATGCCACAGCTTTCTCAGCCACTCATCTGTTGTTGTGCACCTGGGTTGCTTCCAGGTTTTAGCTATTATGAATTGTGCTGCTATGAACATAGGAGTACACACCTCTTTTTGGTTGGGTGTTATGGAGTCCTTGGGGTATATGCCCAGTAGAGGAATTACTGGATCATATGGAAGGTCCATGTCTAGCCTTTTGAGAGTTTTCCAGACTGTTCTCCACAGAGGCTGTACCAATTTACATTCCCACCAGCAAGGTAAAAGGGTTCCTCTGTCCCCACATCCTCTGCAGCATTTGTTGCTGCTGTCCTTTTTTGATGTATGCCGTTCTTACAGGAGTGAGGTGGTATCTTAGTGTTATCTTAATTGCATTTCTCTTACAATCAGTGACCTAGAGCAGTTTTTCATATGTTTGTTAGCCTTTTGGATCTCCTCTGAGGTGAATGTTTTGTTCATATCCTCTGCCCATTTTTGGATGGGGTCATTTGCTTTTTTGATGATAAGTTTGCTGAGCTCTTTATATATTTTGGTGATTAGTGTCTTGTCTGATGTCTGGCATGTGAAGATCTTCTCCCATTCTGTGAGGAGTCTCTCTGTTTAATAGTTTCTTTGGATGTGCAGAAGCTTTTCAATTTGATGTAATCCCATTGGTTTGTTTCTGCTTTAGTCTTCCTTGCAATTGGGTTTGATTCATCAAAGATGTCCTTGAGGTGTAGGTGGGAAAGTGTTTTACCAATGTTTTCCTCTAAGTATTTCATTGTTTCTGGTCTGACATCTAGGTCTTTGATCCATTTGGAGTTGATTTTAGTTTCTGGTGAGGTAAAGTGGTTCAATTTAATTCTTCTGCATGTTACAACCCAGTTTTCCCAGTACCATTTATTGAAGAGAGTCTCCTTTTTTCCATTTAATCCTTTGGGCTCCCTTATCAAAGATTAGATGCCCATAGGTGTTGGAATTTATTTCTTTCAATTCTGTTCCACTGGTCTTTGTGCCTATTTTTGTTCCAGTACCATGCTGTTTTGATGATGATGGCTTTATAATATAGTTTCAGGTCTGGGAGTGTGATGCCTCCATTTCTGTTTCTTTTCCTCAAGATGGTTTTGGCAATTCTAGGTGTTTTTAGGTTCCAGATAAATGATTGTAGTGTTTGTTCTTTCTCTTTAAGAAGCTTGGTGGAACGTTGATGGGTATTGCATTAAATTTGTATATGGCTCTGGGGAGAATATTCATTTTGATGATATTAATTCTTCCAATCCATGAGCATGGGATATCTTTCCATTTCTTGGTATCAGTTTCTATCTCCTTGAGTAGCGACTCATAGTTTTCAGCATACTAGTCTTTCACTTCTTTGTTCAACTTTATTCCTAGGTATTTGATTGATTTTGCTGAAACAGTAAAGGGGAGTGATTTCTGGATGTCTTCTTCTTCAGATTTAGTGTTTGCATAAAGAAATGCCACTGATTTTTGTACATTGATTTTGTAGCCTGATACCTTGTTATATTGCCTAATAACTTCCAGTAGTTTTCTACTGGATTCTTTAGGACTTTTTATGTATACTATCATATCATGTGCAAATAATGAGAGCTTGACTTCTTCCCTTCCAATCTGTATTCATTTGATTTCTTTCTCTTGCCTGATTGCTATGGCAAGAACTTCCAATACTATGTTGAAGAGTAACGGTGACAGTGGACAGCCCTGTCTAGTCCCCGATCTGAGGGGGAATGCTTTCAGCTTCTGTCCATTGAGTATGATGTTGGCTGTAGGTTTGCTATATATAGACTCCACTATCTTGAGGAATTTCCCATCTATTCCCATT
Organism: Erinaceus europaeus; assembly: GCF_950295315.1. Lineage (NCBI taxonomy): Eukaryota > Metazoa > Chordata > Mammalia > Eulipotyphla > Erinaceidae > Erinaceus > Erinaceus europaeus. The sequence continues at coordinate 87,386,871 of NC_080171.1, read as the reverse complement.
TTTTGTAGAATTTTTAGCATGAATTTGTGTTGGATTTTTTCAAAGGCTTTCTCTACATCTATTGAGATAATCATGTGGTTTTTGGCTTTGCTTTTATTGATGTGGTGAATGACATTGACTGACTTACAGATGTTGAACCAGCCTTGCATTCCTGGGATGAATCCCACTTGGTCATGATGATCTTTTTGATATGTTGCTGTATCTGTTTGGCCAAGATCTTGTTTAATATTATGGCATCTATGTTCATCAGAGGTATTGGTCTGTAGTTTTCCTTTTTTGTTCTGTCCCTATCAGCTTTTGGTATCAGGGTGATACCTCAATTTATCCCAGGGATGCAATGCTGGTTCTGTATATGTAAATCAATCAGTGTGATCCACCATATCAATAAACACAGAGAAAGCCTTTGATAATGGGAAAAGATGGAAAATTCCTTGATCTAGTATACTTCATATACAGCAAACCTACAGCCAACACCTTACTCATTGATGAGAAACTGGAAGTTTTCTCCTCAGATCAGGTATTAGACATGGCTGCCCACTATCACCACTACTATTCAATATAGTATAGGAAGTTTCTACCATGGCAAACAGGCAATAGCATGGATGAAAAGGATAAAAATTAGAAGAGAAGAAGTCAAACTCTCACTATTTGCAGATGGTATGATGGTATACATGATATAAATAGAACAACCTAAAGAATCCATCTGGAAACTCTGAAACATTGTCAGGCAATATAGTAAGTAGTCAGGCTACACAATTAACTCACAAGATTTAGTGATATTCCTCTACGCAAACAGTAAATTAGAAAAAAAATATATCTGGAAATCAATCCCTTTTACTACTGCAACAAAAACAAAATATATAGGAATAAAATCAACAAAAGAAGTGAAAGGAAACTGAAAATAATTAGTCAACTAAGGGAAATACAACATTTCTACAAAGAAGAAGAAATATATTCCATGCTCTTGGGTTGGAACAGTTAACATAATCAAAATGTTTATTCTACTCAGAGCCGTACACAAATTTAATGCCACTCTCATCAATATCTCATCCAGTTCTTTAGGAGAATAGAAGTAAAGTTACAAATATTTATCTGGAACCAGGAAATGCCTAGAATTGCCAGAATAACCTTGAGAAGAAAGAAGAGAATTGAACACATCACATTCCCAGATTTCAAGTTGTATTGTAAAGCCAATAAAAATTGTTTGGTACTGGAACATAAATAGAAACACTGACTAGTGGAATAGTATTGGGAGTCCAGAAATAATATCCCACATCTATAGCGTTTAATCTTCCACAAAGGTGCCCAGACTATTAAGTAGGGAAAGGAGAGTCTCTTCAACAAATAGTGTTGGAAAAATTAGCCTGAAACATGCAGAAGAATGAAACTGAACCATTATAATTCATCAAACACAAAAGTAAATTCCAAACGTATCAAGGACTTGGATGTTAGACCAGAGACTGTCACATACTTCCAGACAAATATTGGCAGCATTTTTTTTCATCTAAATTTTATAGGTATCTTAAATGATTTAAATCCTATTGAAAGGAAGACAAGAAAGAAAGAAAGAAAGAAAGAAAGAAAGAAAGAAAGAAAGAAAGAAAGAAAGAAAGAAATAGAGAATGGGAGGAACTACATCAAATTAAAAAGTTTCTGCACAGCCAAAGTAACCATCACCCTAACAAAGTGACTGATCCCTTACAGAATAGGAGAAGATCTTTACATGCCATACATCAGACAAGAGGCTATTCATTAAAATATATAAAGAGCTTACCAAACTCAGCAACAAAATACCAGTGTCCCCATCCAAATTAGGAAACAGATATATAAAAATATGCTACAAATCATTGATTGTCAGAGAAATGTAAATAAAATGAATGACATACCACTTCACTTCTGTGAGAATGTAATCAGAAACATTAGTAATAGCAAATGCTGGAGAGTTTGTGGGGGGAAAAGAACCCTCCTGCAATGCAGGTCCAGTTCCTGTGGCAAGAAGTTTGGAGAACTCTCTGAAGACTAGAAGTGGACATACTATATGACACTGTAATTCCTCTCCTGGGGATATGTCCAAAGAAACTAAATACACTCATCCAAAGATATGTGTATACCCGTGTACATATCACACAATTATTTTTTTCTATTTTTCTCTATTGGTGGGGATTAATGGTTTGTAGCTGACAGTAAAATACAGAAGTTTGTACATATGTAACAATTCTCATTTCTCCATATAATAATCTAACCCCCCAGGTCCTCCTCTGTCATCATGTTCCAGAACCTGAACAACCCAAACCTCCCCAAAATCTTTCATTTTGGTGAAATACACAAAACATAGAGGCACAATTTTTAATGCCAAAACCTGGTATTAAGGTAGTTGTCCAAAAACAGATGAGTGGCTAATTAATCTGTGGTATATATACATAACGGAACAATATTCACCTATTAAAAATAGTGAATTCATCGTCACAACATCATAGAAGAAGCTAGAAAGAATCTAGTTACATGAGATAAGCCAGAAAGAGAAGGATGAATATGGGATGATCCTACTCACAGACAGAAGTTGAAAAATAAGAACTGAAGGGAAAACATATCAGAATTTGAACTGGAGTTAGTGTATTGAACCAAAGTAAAGGACTCTGGGACAATCGGGAGTATTCAGGTACTGGAACAATGTTAGAGGAGGATCTACTTGGTGGATTATAGTGTTATGTTGAAAAATGAGAAATGATACACATTTACAAACTATAGTATTTTACTTTTGACTGTAAACCACGTATCCCCCAATAAAAAATCTTGAAACAAAAAATATTCCAAAATCTCTCTGACTTACCTTAGTCAAACTATATTTGGTATTACAACATTTGGTAATTTTGCAATAGTTTCATCCAGTTTACATGTTTTTTATACATGTATAAGTTGAACTTTATATGTGAAATGGAGATCAAATCTATACATAAAGTGCTTATATATTTCAAATTTTACAGTGTCAGACAAAATATGAAGGGTGGTGGGCAGTAGAACAGTAGGTTAAGTGCACATTGCGCAGAGCGCAAGGACCAGTGTAAGGATCCCTGTTCAAGCCCCTGGCTCCCCACCTGCAGGGGGTTTCTTCATGAGTGGTGAAGAAGGTCTATAGGGTTCTACCTTTCTCTCCTCCTGTCTGTCTTCCCCTCCTCTCTTGATTTCCCTCTGTTCTATCCTACAACATTGACAGCAATAACAACAATAATAATAATACAACACTGATAAACAGCAAGAGCAACAAAAGGACAAAAATAGCCACCAAGAACAGTAGATTCATAGTGCAAGCATACTCCCAGTCTGCCTCTCTCTTTCCCTAGTAGGGTGTGTCTCTGCAGAAGCTGAGCTCCAGGACATATTGGTGGGGTCTTCAATCCAGGGAAGCCTGGCCAGCATCCTGGTGGCATCTGGAACCTGGTGACTGAAAAGAGAGTTAACATACGAAGCCAAACAAATTGTTGAGCAATCATGGACCCAAAGCTTGGAATAGTGGAGAGGAAGTGTTAGGGAGGTACTCACTGCAAACTCTAGTGTACTTCTGCTTTCAGGTATATATTTTGCAGTAGTTTATGGATACGTGTGGACAGGTTCCTGCTGTCTTGGGGTTTAAAAAGACAATAGATAGTTATTGCTATAATCACATTATTTGGCAATTGGGTTAACTTTGAAATATCCCTTTGTTAGGATTTGCTGTATCATACACAGCATCACCATAATTTATGTCCTTTGGCATTATTTGTGTATAGCTGTGCTATCACTTGCTTTTGTTCTCCCTGGTCTAAGCTTTTAAGAAAGTCAACATATTAAAAACTCAGCCTATGTATTGAAAAGACTCAGTTTGTGCTTTGAAAAAATTGAAACATTCAATTTTACCCTCTCATATTAATTAAATGGTGATTTATATGACTACAAATTATTAGGACTGTACATAAACACCATCCACACCACCAAAAGTCTCTGTGCCATCCAAACACCCCTCCCCTCCCCCCCCTGCCCTGTGAAGCCAAACATCCACCCTCACCCTCACCCCAGGGTTTTTACAATTGTTTCCTCCTCCAAATTTAGTCAAATCATGCCTTTAATTTTCATTTATGTTCTTCTTTCTCAAGTTCTGTTTATGAGTGGGATCATCCCATACTTGACTTTATCTTTCTGACTTAGCTCACTTAACATATTTCCTTCTAGCTCCATCCAAGATAGTTCAGTGGAAGTGAATTGATTGATCTTAATAGCTGTGTAGTATTCCATTGTGTGTATATATACCACAACTTTCTCAGCCACTCATCTGTTGGACACCTGGGTTGCTTCCAGCTTTTAGCTATTACAAATTGTGCTGCTGTGAACATAGGTGTACACATATCTTTTTGGTTGGGTGCTATGGAGTCTTGGGGTATATCCCTAGGAGAGAAATTACTGGGTCATATGGAAGGTCCATGTCTAGCCTTGTGTGAGTTCTCCAGACTGCTCTCCACAGAAGTTGGACCAATTTACAGTCCCACCAGCAGTGCAGAATGGTTCCTCTGTCCCCACAGCCTGTCTTTCTAGCATTTGTTGCTGCTGTCCTTTTTGATGTATGCCATTCTCACAGGGGTGAGTTGGTATCTCATTGTTGTCTTTATTTGCATTTCTCTGACAATCAGCGACCTGGAGCAATTTTTCATGTGTTTATCAGCCTTTTAGATCTCTTCTGTAGTAAATGTTCTGTTCATATCCTCTGCCTATTTTTGGATGGGATCATTTGCTTTTTTTGTTGCTAAATTTGCTGAGCTCTTTTATTACTAAATTATTCTATCATTTTAAAAAAAGCAGGGTGAGATAGAAAGAAGGTTTATGCAAAAAACCTTTCATGGTTGAGTATCCAAAGTCTCAGGTTTAAACCCAAGCAATGCAGTAAACCAGAGCTCTGGTTTCTCTCTTTCTGGTGACTTGCAAATCTAGCATCAACCTGTTCCACATGATTCTACTATATGATGTAGCTTCACAAAGATTGTAAACTCCATATAGGGGCTTTCGTGCCAACATGCCTCTTCAGAAAAAGTACATTTTCTATGAAGAAATTATTTTTTGAACTTTTTTGTTGGGAATGGTGTGGAAATATACCCGTACTATCCTATAATCTTATAAATCACTAGTAAAATACATTTTTAAAAAATAAAATAATAGAACCATACAAAAGAAGCTAAATGTTGCTTCTCTAAAAGGGGAAACAAAATTGACAAACCCTTGGCCTACCTCCAGCTAACATCACATTAGGAGTTAGGTCTTTAACACATAATTTGAAGGGGAACAATTTAGTCTATAGAAATAATGATTAATTGTAGACACATCACACACTAGCAACAAAAATAGAAATAGTACCATTAAAATTACTTTAGTCAGTAATGCACAATAATTTTGTTAATTTTTAAGTAAAGGAAATTCATAAAGACAACTAAATAATAGAAGATGGAGTTGAATGTGCTCCTAAGTAACTGTATTTATGGCATTCTCAGTTATAAATTTGAGATGCCATTTTGTTTAAAATGTCATCCAGAAAGGAAAAAAAAAAGAACAGAGTGACATTACTTCAGGGAATAAATCTTATTGTGACTCATGGTCAAGACAAAGGTGTTGTTGACAGAATATCCCTCAGAGTGTTCTTTAGAATTCCAAAACATATACAAGCATGCATATACACATACATGCACATGCACACGCACACACACACACACACACACACACACACAGATATTTAAGAACAATCTAAAAATATATCATATGTCAGCAGTTGAGGAACTATACCTAAAAAGGAAAACTATGTATTCTTTGAAAGGACACTGTGAGTTTATATTTGAAGATAACATTTGTAAGTGATAATATATTACTGTGTGAAAAGCAGACCACAAGAGCAATGGATAATATGATCACATATAAACGTATATATATGTACATATGTTTAGATATATCTATATCAAGTGAAATAGGATTAGAATATAACCAGGTAAAATGACTCAGGAAATGCAACTTTAGTCCTTGTGAAAATTAGTAAAGAATTGAAAATTGGTACACAGAAGTTTGAAGCAAAGAGTTTTATTGCAGTGTTAATTAATAAAATTATTTTCATAGGATGAATGGGCTCACTACTCACATAGGAGATGAGCCCCAAAGTACAGGACTGAATGTTTTAAAATAATACTTTGAGATGTGTTCCAGATTACATCATTGATTGACAGGTCGGGGCTTGTATAATCAGTATTACTCCATGTATGTGTTTACCCACAATGTATACAGAAAACCACAATGCTAATTTATTACAATAGCAATGCAATGAAGCAATGATCACCTTTGGTCACCTATCTCTTCTCTCTTTGTCTGTCCCATCTGTGGTAATTGACAAGTAGGCTTCAATCTATCATAAGTCAGGTGATGTTTGCTTAACATTTAGTTCCTTCCTGAGCATGGTAAGTGTGAGACAAACTGTTTTTTCTGAGCAAGATATACCTGGCCATGAGTTCTGCCATCTGTATTTCTCCCAGTCCTGAAATCTCTGAGACTTTTCTTGTACTTCTTTATCCCTCTCCTTTCCATCTCTTACCCCTTTTCACCTAAACTAAACCAATGCAACTAGCGCCAACATGCCACATTATGCTGCCACTGCCCTTTTGCTTTAGAGTGTATCCAGAGATGTAAAAACAGATGTCAACTTTTTAACCCCAATAATCTAGTGAAACCTTTCCTAACATGTGAGACAACCAAGTTCCACTTCAGATGTTGCTTTCTCTAGCAAAGTTACAGATCTTAGATATAGGCTAGGGCCACAGGAGCTGGTTATATGTATACATATATCCATAAGTTAGAGGCAACTATATACCTAAAAATAAAAGTGCTTAACAGCCTTATATGATTAGATTTAGAACTCTTAGCTTAGCAATATAATAGAAAGGCTTAAATATAGCACCATATATTTTCTAATCAAATATGTATTACTTAGGCTTAGATATCCTACTCTCCTACCACTTACTTCACTAACCTCAAAAACTTTATCTACTCAACTAATTACACAAAAGAAAGTAAGATACCTCTCTTGATCTGTTTGACAGTGTTAGCATTACTATCACCCCCTGATAATCTTTAGAAGAAACACTGTATACAGTTGGCCAAGAGATGTACTGTCAAAAAAAATACTTGTCAATTAAAGGACAAATATTTTTTCCTATGATAACTGTTGAAACAAATAAATGCAGTAAAACTGAAGGTTAGCTTAGACTCCATTAAGACCCTAGGTGTATTTCTTCCCTAACTTGAGGCCAAGCCCCATAAACCTAACACAAGTTTGGATACAATAAATGATGCTCAAAGCTTTAACAGATAGAAGAAAGCCTAAGCATGTCAGGTAAAACAAGGGTGGGGGGGGTAATAAAAAATGGCTTTTGTAGGTCTTTCTACTTGCTTGCAGCACTTAATGAGACACTGAAAACTATTGTTCACTTTTATATTACGGTAAATATGCTCCCTTAATTTATGGATACATGTGAAGATTTGTTCTGTCTCATGGACACTGGTCTATATCTAGGTTTAGTGGCTTTGTTAAGAAGTGCATAACCCAATATGGAATTGAGAAGCCCTATGAGCTAGGAAAGGTCAACATAGGAGGTAGAGTTAACATACTCTGCCACTCAAGGAGGATGGGTCCTGCAATGAATGTAGCCTAGAATATTCCCAACTCCCCAAACAATACCTTTAGCCTACCTGCAATGGTAGATGTCAGGCTCAGCAAAAACTAGTAAAGTCATGGGCTCCTTGGAATATACCTAAAATAGACCTAGTAGTCTTTCCTAAATTTTCCTAAATTCTTAGTTTTAGGTTCCTAATTACTAAACAATTTATTCTTATTTATAACGTAATGCTTTTTAGCCACCAAGTTGTAGATGCTACTTTCACACTAAATTGACTTCAATGGACAGATTACCTCACCAAGATAGAAACAGGCTGGGCATATGGATCAACCTGCCAGTGTCCATGTCCAGCATAGAAGCAATTACAGAAGCCAGTCTCTTCATCTTCTGCATTTTATAATAATAATCCTGGGTCCATGCTCCCAGAAGGATAAAGAATAGGAAAGCTGAGGGCCCGGCCGTAGCACAGTGGATTAAGTGCACACAGCACGAAGCACAAAGACAGGAGTAAGGATCCTGATTGGATCCCCTGGCTCCCCACCTGCAGTGTGTGTGTGTGTGTGGGGGGGGGGTTGCTTCACAAGTGGTGAAGCAGGTCTGCAGGTGTCTATATTTCTCTCCCTCCCTCTGTCTTCCCCTCCTCTCTCAGTTTCTCTCTGTCCTATCAAACAACAATAACAATAACAACAACAACAATGATAAACAACAAGGGCAACAAAAGGGGAAAATAATAGCCTCCAGGAGCAGTGGATTCTTAGTGCAGGCACCGAGCCCCAGCAATAACCCTGGGGTGAAATAATAATAACAGGAAATCTTTCATGGGAGGGATGTTAGGAACTGTGTAAAATTGTACCTCTCTTATCGCACAATCTTGTTGATCATTATTAAATCAGTAGAAAGGGGGGCCTACAAAATCTGGAGATGCACAAGGGACTGACTTACTCAGTGACAACCTTCTTGGTCAATGGCCAGGCCACCCCATCACCTGGGGCCCTAACCAGGGAATTCTTGGATTCCCTTACAGATTCTATGGGCCTAGACCTTTAATTGTTCCCTCTCTGGTCATTTACATCAGGAACATCACTATAAGTCCTGTTACATATTTTCTTAAAGTTTGAGAGGTACTCTCTGTACTGATCTAGCCTTCTAGTCCTATTCTCAACTCTGACACCATTTTCCCAGACAATATTTTTAGTCCACCTACAGTTTAACTGTCAAGTTTCAGCAAAAATTACCAGTCATAGAACCCTAAGCACATACCTAAAATAGATTTCCTACCTTCTCTTCACCATAACTTCACTAATCACATTTTAATTTTTTTTTGTTTTACAGTCAACAGTAAATACAATACTTTGCACATGCATAACATTTCCCAGTTTCCCATCTAACAATACAACCCCCACTAGGTCCTCTGCCATAATGTTCCAGGACCTGAACCTTCCTCCATCCACCCACTCATCCCAGAGTCTTTTACTTTAATGTAATACACCAACTTCATTCCCAGTTCTACTTAGTGTTTTCTCTTCTGATCTTGTTTTTCAACTTCTGCCTGTGACTACTAACATATTTTATATTCCTGCCTTATGATTCCTGATCATTCAACATTTTGTCCTGTTTTATATCTTATGCAATTTTCAGTCACCAAGCTGCAGATGCTACTATAATTTTATCCTGAACTCCCTGGGCAGAAGATCTCACCTTTATGTCTCAAACTCTCACCTCTCTAGAGTCCTGCTCTATTAGGGAAATATAAAAACAGGCTGCAGGTATGGATTGATTTGTCATTGCCCATGTCAAGCAGAGAAAGAGAAGTCAAACCCTCCATCTTCTGTACCCCATGTAGAATTTTGAGCTATACTCCCAGAGGGGTAAGTGTTAGGGGAGGATGACTAGAGGGTTCTCAACTCCAATTCCATCAAGACCAGAGACACAAAATGGGGGGAGGAGGTGGGTATGGGGGGAAAGACATTCAGAAGTAGTTGGTATGACTTAGAAAGGAAGAGATTGCTAGGCCATAGAAAAATGGACAAATATACATAAATATAGATAGTTGTTAAAATAATGATCATCCCATGTCTGTGATGTTGGGAAAGCTAGTACAGTTTTCAATGGAGGGAATGGGGACACAACTCTGGTGGTGGAAAAGGTGTGGAATTATATGCCTTTTATCTTATTCTTTTATAAATCAGTATGAAATCACTAATAAAATGAAAAAGTACATTACATAAGTATTTCAAATAAAATGTCACAGATAATTATAAAACAAAATATAAGTAAAACGGCTCAGCCTAAGCTATGACACCTAGAACCTCACAACTGCCTTCCCCCACCAGCATCATGTCAAGTCTCATTCACACAGATCTATTTTGAAAATCATGGATCTACTTATTCTTAATCTTATAAGTCTGTTGGGGACACAATATATGAAAACCGGAGGAAATGACTTTTACTTATTACTTAGTCCTTAACTGAACCAAATGTGTCCCATACCAGGTAATCTGTGTAAATGAATCTAAATTAGGGGTCAACAAACCAATATCTATACCCTGTGTCTACCTAAACATCTCCATATCAAAATCTATAGGAGATACCAGCACTCAGCTAAGGAGCAAAAGCACTGATGAGAAACTGAAAAAGATCCTCTTGCCTAACCAGGAGATCACCTCTAAATAAGGACACTTTTCTTAGGACTTATACACAGGCCTGATACACTGGGAAGTCAATAGACCTATCAAATAAATTAAACTCAGACTTGGCAATAGCATGGTTTAAATCAAAGGAGTTGATCATAGCACAAAATTACCACTGCTGAGCCTTCAAGCACATTTTTTAGAAGTCAGTGAGAAGAGCAAGTCCATAGCAAGGTATCATCATTTTTATAAACATGGGTGGAAGTAAAGGAACTTCCAGAGGTAAAGGTCTGATTTTCCTCTCAGCTTTTAATTAAATGAAAATTCAGAGATTGGAGTTGAGGTCTAATGTAAGATGCCACAGAAAATGAAATACATGCAAATATCTTGAAATTCAAATGTTGGGTCCCAGCAGTGTCTGTAACCTGCAGTAGACTGTTCTGACTGTCAGTATATTAAAAACACACATGCACAAGGAGATAAATGTCTCATGAGGAAAATGAAAATTTTGAACACTGAGATTTATTAAAACCAAGTTTGATTAAATGGTAATAGCAGATCTTCTATAATGATTAGTATCATGCGTTTAGTTTACATTTATTAAATTCCTACTATCTGTCAAGCAGTTTACATGCATTATGTCACCTTTGTTCACAGATGGTTCACAATAGTTAGATTATTTCCTTGTGCATGGCAAGGACTTGACATAGACATATGAAATGAATGCGTAAATAAATGAAAATTCCCCTCACTGACCCTCAACTATGATTTTCATTAAACAGAAAGCAACAGAGACTTGGATAAACAAAAGGTCTTCCTGGGAAATCTATCCAATACCACCTGTCCAAACCAGTATGGAGCCAAACTACCAGACAGATATGTACATTTATGGATTGTCATTACATGTAGTATCCTGAACAATTATTCTATACTCGATAATACATTAATAATTTACACATTTTATTTCCTCCTATTTTTATTAATTGGTATTCCCATTTAAATAGAAGGAAAATAAGAATTAAGAGGTAAATAAAATGGGGCCAGGTTCAAGTCCCTAGTTCCCACCTGCAGGGGCAAAGCTTTACAAGAAGTGCAGTGTTGCAGGTGTCTTGCTTTCTCTTTCCCTCTATATCTCCCTCTTCCCTCTCAATTTCTCTCTGTTTTTATCTAATAATAAATAAATAAGAAAGATAAAAAAGGAAGAAAAAAGGAAAGGTACTCACGGAAATATTGGAAGGTAGATTCCAAAGATAATGAAGGATTATTGTACATATGTGAAAAGGCAAATGAAGCTGTCTCTTAAGTCAACACACTTCCCAGTTCCAGCCCCTGGGTCCCCACCTGCAAAGGAGTCACTTCACAGGTGGTGAAACAGGTCTGCAGGTGTCTATCTTTCTCTCCCACTCTCTGTCTTCCCATCCTCTCTCTAATTCTCTCTACCCAACAACAATGAAATCAATAACTACAATAATAAACACACAAGAAAAAAAAAAACAAGGACAACGAAAAGGGAATAAAAAATAAACAAACATACTTATAACTGTGCCACACAACATAACCTCCTTCAATATGTATACCACACACACACACAAACACACACACACACACACACACACACACACACACACACACACACACACACACACGGACAAGCCATGAGAGATGCTGAGATGTGACGATAAACTATAATAGCAACTGATGAATGAATACTTTCAAAGAATATAGTCAAATGCAAGGAATTTGTGAGAAGAATGACAGCCTACAAACTTTTCTAATTAGGATATTGCGGGTTGCTTTTCTTTGATCAGACCATTGACTAATAATTGTGAGGCCTTTAGTAAATAGTTTATAGTATTTATACAATGTTTATTTCTCCTGATTTTGAGCCCTTGAAGAGTAGAATCTCTATCATTTTATTTTTTCTTGTTCTTTAGCTTATAGTATTTATTGATAAAGTTTAGAAATGAATAAGTAAGAAAAGCAATGTTTTTTTTTAAGTTTTTATTTGTAAAATGGAAACACTGACAATACCATGGGATAAGAGGGGTATAATTCCACACAATTCTCACCACCAGAGCTCCATATACAATCTCCTCTCCTGATAGCTTTCCTATTCTTTAACCCTCTGGAAGTAAGGACCCAGGATCATTATGGGGTGCAGAAAGTGGAAGGTTTGGCTTCTATAATTGCTTCACTGCTGAACATGGGCATTAGTAGGTCTGTACATACTACCAGCCTGTCTCTCTCTTTTCCTAGTGGGGCAGAGCTCTGGGGAAGGAGGGCTCCAGGGAATATTGATGAATCTTCTGCCATGGAGGTCTGTTTGGCATCGTGGTAGCATCTGGAACCTGGTGGCTTAAAAAAAGAGTTAATGGGAGTTGGGTGGTAGCACAGTGGGTTAAGTGCATGTGGAGCAAAGTGCAAGGACCGGTGTAAGGATCCATGTTCAAGCCCCTGGCTCCCCACATGCAGGGGAGTTGCATCACAGGCAGTGAAGTAGGTTTGTAGGTGTCTATCTTTCTCTACCCCTCTCTGTCTTCCCATACTCTCTCCATTTCTCTCTGTCCTATCCAACAATGATGACATCAATAACTACAACAATAAAACAACAAGGGCAACCAAAGGGAGTAACTAAATAAATATTTTTTAAAAACTATATAAAAAAAGAGTTAACATACAAAGCAAAACAAGTTGTTGACTAATCATGAACCAAAGCCAAGAATATTGGAGATGAAGATTTTATTTTGGGTCTTTGTTTTGAAATAGCTAGTAAGAATATTTTAAGTATATTACAGGGGGCCTAAGAGTTTAATAGTTTTCTTTTTTTTTTTTTTTCCTAAGTCTGACATCTGATATACAGGTGAACCCAAGTTATTGTCTGGGGAGATGATGTCATGGCTGGGAAAGGGGCTAGAAAGCTGTATCAAGGAAGATAATAGCTCCCAAATCTGGGAAAAGTATATAAATATTGTTGACTATAAATCCCACTTATTTGATCTGTGGCATACCATGGAGCTGCGCTGTGGAGAAGAGAGAGGAGATCCAGAGCGAAGAGGGAACACAAATCTGTATTTGTGCTGGCACCTCAGAGTTGGGTGAGAGAGAAGCAGCTTGGGCCATGTGGAGGTAGCAAAAATGGCTGCCTCACGCAGCAACCTTCCCTGTGTCTAACCACCAAAGTGAAGGGCTGGCAAGAGAGAGAGGTGCGGAAGAAGAAGGGCTTTTGTGGGAGTAGCTCTCACAAGAATGAGAAGGGGGAGGAGTAACCATAGCACTCCAGGGTAGGATAATAACTCTTATGAGAATGGGAAGGGGGAGGAGTAACCAAAGCACTGCAACTATTGTGGGGAATAGACAATGCCCTGAGGGCACAACATGGAGGAACAGGCACTCCGAGAATGTCCCAACTCTCATGGGGACTAGCAATAGCCTGAGGGGACAACATGGCAGATGTGACTGCATCTGCACAATTTCCCAGCAACATACATTTAGTATAGGAGTCTATATAAGCTCTGCATCCCTGTTGGTCTGACCACATTCTGTGGTCATAAGTAGGAATATTCTTGAGTTGCACCAATTTCAGGGCCCATCTTCCTCAGGTCAAAGATAGAATATGTTGTCTAGGAGAGTAGTAGACTTCTGGAGGCAGGGTTATGGAGCAGCAGCAGCTGTGTTTCTCTCCTCTCCTGTCCCAGGTCAATTAGGAATACCAAAAAAGACCACCTGGGACCACAAAAAGACAGGACTAGAACAATTTCAGGAATCCACCACATCACTGGTGAGTGCAAACATGTGTGGTTCATGGGTAGAGAAGAGCGTAGGGAGAGATTAAGTGGCCGGTAACAGTCCAGCAGTTTACCAGTTGAAATACCACCTCCAGTCTGTTTCACCACAAAAATATGGCTGAAGGGAGGAGAAGAGTCCCCTGAGACTCACCAAATGCAACTGTGAGTCTCCATTGCTACTGACCTCAGAATCTGTAGAAGCGGCAGGTAGGCCCTATGCTGACACCAGGGGACAGAGAACTAATCAGGAAACTCAGGGGAGATCTATAACTAAGTGAACTAGCAGTGGGGCTATGACAGTCTCTTTGTATAACCACTGGTTTATCTCTGTCCCACCCTGCTTTATCTCTTGGTTGGGAGTCAGTGATTAAGAAACCTACTTTTAATTTAAAAGCCCTCAGGCTCCCATAGCCTACAGAGAATAAAAAGAACAATAGAGGCTTTTAAGCCCCTGAGCTCCAGCTCAGGGATTAAAATCAAATTGAAAAACTGTCAATTTCCACAACTGTGAACTCTAATTACCTTACTTAGACACAGGTCAATCCAGGCAAGAGTGATCAGTAATTTGAAATGTACTGAGAGAGGGACCTCATAACATACTATATAAAATGGTTCAACCAACAAGAAGAAATATGGGAGAAATGAACCAGGACAAGAGTTCAACTAACCCCCCCAAAAAGGTTGAAGCATAAAATAATGAGGTCAACATCCAAACACTAGTTAAAAAAATAATCAGAAGGGTGAGTAAAGAGTTTGAAAGAATTGTCATCAGAAATGCAGAAACAATGAATGAGACCCTGGAAGAAAACATTAATTATTTCAAGGTTATTAGAGAGCTAAAAGATGAAATGCTGAGCCAAGGACACAACTAGCTGAATAAGCAAAAACAATATCAGAACAGGGTAACAAAATAGATGATCTCCAGAAAACAGTAGAGAGGAGAGAGAATAGAATAAATGAGGCTGAAGACAGAATTAGTAAGACTGAGGATGAATTAGAGACAACTAAAAAAGAAGAGATCTCAAAAAGATATTAAGAGATACTGAAAACAACTACAGAGACCTGTGGGATGACTTCAAAAGAAATAATATACACATTATTGGCTTACCAGAGGAAGAAAGAGAGGGAGGGGAAGAAATCATTCTTCAGGCCATAATAGCTGAAAACTTCTCTAGTCTAGATAACATAAAAGACATAAAGGTTCAAAAAGCCCACAGGGCCCCGAACAGAATTAAACCAGACTTAAAGATATCAAGACACATCATATTTAGGATGAAGGGGAAAAAGGATAAAGAAAGGATCCTGAAGGCTGCAAGAGAAAAACAGAGTCATCTACAGAGGAAAACCATAATATTAGGAGCAGACTTCTCCATATAAACACTACAGAACAAAAGAGAATGACAAGGTATCTATTGAGTGCTCAATGAGAAAGGTTTTCAAACAAGAATACTGTATGCTACTAGACTGTCATTCAGATTAGATGGACACATAAAAACTTGCTCAGTCACATAACAGTTCAAAGAATCAATTATCACCAAGCCTGCCTTAAAAGAAGTTCTGAAAGGACTCCTATAAACAGACCACCATAAATATGCCATATATCAGAACACTCTAAAACTCTACAAGAATGGCATAAAAATATCTTCAATCTTTAATATCAGTAAATGTCAATGGTGTGAATTCACCTATTAAAAGGCACAGAGTAGGAAGATGTATCAGAAAACACAACCCAATAATATGCTATCTACAGGAAACCCACCTAACTCAACAAGAAAAACACAGACTCAAAGTGAAAGGATGGAAAACTATCATACAAGCCAACAGCCTGCAAAAAAAAAAAAGGCAAAACAGCTATTCTCATATCTGACATGATAGACTTTAAAATAAATAAAATTTAAAAAGATAGGGGTGGACATTACGTATGCTCAGAGGATAAGTCAGTCAAGAGGACTTAATAATTATTAACATCTATGCACTCAATGAGAAGCCATCTAAATACATCAAACATCTACTGAAAGAGCTATACCAATATATTAACAGCAACACAGTCATAGGAGAGGACATCAACACCTAACTCTCTCAACTTGTCAGATCATCCAGACAGAAAATCAATAAAGACTTGAGGGAACTAAATGAGGAAATAGATAAAATAGAACTATTGGACATTTTCAGAGTCATTCATCCCAATAAACTGGAATATACATTTTACTCAAGTACACATGGTCATTCTCAAGGATAGACCATATATTAGGCCACAAAGACAGCATCAGCAAATTCAAGAGCATTGAAATCATCTCTAGCATCTTCTCAGACCACAGTGGAATTAAACTAACACTTAACAATTAACAAAATATTAGTAATAGTCCCAAAATTTGGAAGCTCAGCAGTACACTACTTAACAACTACTCTATCAAAGAGGAAATAAAGTAAGAAATCAAAATGTTTCCGGATTCCAATGAAAATGAAGACACAAGCTAGCAAAATATTTGGGACACAACTAAGGCAGTACTGAGAGGGAAGCATAGAGTCATACAAGCACACATTAGGAAAGAAGAAAAAGCACAAATAAACAGCCTGACTTCACACCTTAAAAACCTAGAAGAAGAAAAACAAAGGAACCTTAAAGCAACCAGAAGGACAGAAATAACTAAAGTTAGGGCAGAAATCAATTAACATTGAAAATAAGAAAACCATACAAAAGATCAAGGAAATCAAATGTTGGTTCTTCGAAAAAGTGAATAAAACTGACAAAAATTTAGCTAGACAAAAAAAGGAGAAACAAGCAAAAAAAAAAAAAAATGAAGACCCAAATAAATTGGATCATAAATGAAAGAGGAGATATCACAAAAGACACCACAGAAACTGAGAATATCATGCGAGGCTTTTATGAACAACTATATGCTACCAAGCTACAGAACCTGGAAGTAATGAATGATTTCCAAGATATCTATAAACTTCCAAAATTAAGTAATTAGGAACTAGACAGTATGAACAGGCCCATTACAGCTAATGAAATTGAAACAATTATCAAAATCTTCCTAAAAATAAAAGTCCTGGACCAGATGGTTTTACAAATGAATTCTACAAAACCTTAAAAGAAGAACTAATTCCTCTACTTTTTTTTTTTATTTAAGAATGGATAAATTAACAAAACCATAGGGTAGGAGGGGTACAACTCCACACAATTCCCAACACCCAATCTCCATATCCCACCCCTCCCCTGATAGCTTTGACACTCTCTATCCCTCTGGGAGCATGGAACCAGGGTCATTGTGGGTTGTACAAGGTGGAAGGTCTGGCTTCTGTAATTGCTTCCCCACTGAACATGGGCGTTGACTGGTTGGTCCATACTCCCAGTATGCCTCTCCCTTTCCCTAGTAGGGTGGGTCTCTGGGGAAGCAGAGCTCCAGGACACATTGGTGGGGTCTTCAGTCCAGGGAAGCCTGGCCGGCACCCTGATGACATCTGGAACCTAGTGACCGATAATAAAGCTGAAGGGTTGTCATTCCACATGTGAAGTCTCTGGACACAGTCTGAAGTGAAGCATGTTGAGGTGGTAATCGTTGTGTTGGATAGGTTGTGATTGGCAGATGCAATATTATTTGATATGGATTGGGATAGGCATATGGGAAAGTGTGCCCTATCCAAGGGTTCCAGGACTGGGGGAAGAAGAGGCTCTATAGTGGAGATGTGAGGTTCCTGGTCTCTTAGGGTTCCAAAAGACAATCGATAGTTAATGTTATCAACACATTATTTGGTAATTAGGTTAACTTTGAAAAGTCCTTTTGTTAGGGTTTGCTGTACAGTACCAAGTATCTTGTATATAGATATGCTATTGGTTGCTTCTGATCTACTTGGTCTAGGCTTTTGAGAGAGTCTGCATATCAATTATACAGTCTATATATTAAAAAGATTCAGTTTGTGTTTTGAAAAACTTCGAGACATACAATTAATTTTCCCCTCATATTAATTAACTAGTGATTTATATGACTACATATTACTAGGAGTGTACATAAACACCATTCCCACCACCAAAAAACTGTGACCCATCCCTCCCAACCACTCCCACCCCCCCCCCACTGGCCCAGGAAGCTGCATGTCTATCCCTCACCACAGGGTTTTTACTTTGGTGCCCTACTTACAATTTGGTCAGGTCCTGCTTTTAGATTCCCTTTAATATCTTCTTACTCAATCTGTTGATGAGTGGGATCATTCCATACTCATCTTTATCATTCTGACTTAGCTCAGTTAACATAATTCCTTCTAGCTCTGTCCAAGATGGGTCAGAGAAGGTGGGTTCATTGTTCTTGATAGCTGCATAGTATTCCATTGTGTATATATACCACAGCTTTCTCAGCCACTCATCTCTTGTTGGGAACCTGAGTTGCTTCCAGGTTTTAGCTATTATAATTGTGCTGCTATGAAAATAGGAGTACACATTTCTTTTGGGTGGGGTGTTAAGGAGTCCTTGGGGGTATAAGCCCATGAGAGGAATTACTGGGTCATATGGAAGGTCCATGTCTAACCTTCTGAGAGTTCTCCAGACAGCTCTCCACAGAGGCTGTACCAATTTACATTCCCACCAGCAAGGTAAAAGGGTTCCTCTGTCCCCATAACCTCTCCAGCATTAGCTGCTACTGTCCTTTTTGATGTATGCCATTCTTACAGGAGTGAGGTGGTATCTTAGTGTTGTCTTAATTTGCATTTCTCTGACAATCAGTGACCTAGAGCAGTTTTTCATGTTTGTTAGCCTTTTGGATCTCCTCTGAGGTGAATGTTTTGTTCATATCCTCTGCCCATTTTTGGATGGGGTCATTTGCATTTTGGTGCTAAGTTTGCTGATCTCTTTATATATTTTGGTGATTACTTTCTTGTCTGATGTGAGGCATGTGAAGATCTTCTCCCATTCTGTGAGGGGTCTGTTTGTTTAATAGTTTCTTTGGATGTGCAGAAGCTTTTCAATTTGTTGTAGTCCCATTGGTTTGTTTCTGCTTTAGTCTTCCTTGCAATTGGGTTTGATTCATCAAAGATGTCCTTGAGGTGTAGGTGGGAAAGTGTTTTACCAATGTTTTCCTCTAAGTATTTGATTGTTTCTGGTCTGACATCCAGGTCTTTGATCCATTTGGAGTTGATTTTTGTTTCTGGTGAGATAAAGTGGTTCAATTTCATTCTTCTGCATGTTACAACCCAGTTTTCCCAGCACCATTTATTGAAGAGAGCCTCCTTCTTCCACTTAATCTTTTGGGCCCCCTTATCAAAGATTAGATGTCCATAGGTGTGGGGATTTATTTCTGGGCTTTCAATTCTGTTCCAACGGTCTATGTGCCTATTTTTGTTCCAGTACCATGCTGTTTTGATAATGATGGCTTTATACTATAGTTTAAGGTCTGGGAGTATGATGCATCCATTTCTGTTTCTTTTCCTCAAGATGTTTTTGGCAATTCTAGGTGTTTTCAGGTTCCAGATAAATTATTGTAGTGTCTTTTCTATTCTCTTAAAGAAGCTTGGTGGATCTTTGATGGGTATTGCATTAAATTTGTATATGGCTCTGGGGAGAATATTCATTTTGATGATATTTATCAGAATTCTTCCCCAAAATAATTCCCAAATGTGTATCAGTGAATTCAAAAAAGCGCACTGTTTGGTGGTGTGGGGGATGGGGCCTGTGGCTTTGCAAGCTGTAGGATTAAGGAAGAAAGGATGACAAGAATGAGAAAAAGAAGAAAAAAAGAAATAGAGAGATAATAAAGAAAAAGATAAGAAAAAGAACATTCATAAAAGAGCAGTGAAAGGAAAGATTTTTTTAATTTATTTATTTTTAATTATTTAATTATCTATGTGGGGTGATGTGGGGGGTTGGCTACTTAGAAATAAAAAAGGCCAGAGGTTTCAGAAGGGTATAGACTTAGAATGAATGATACTCCCTGGTGGGACAGGAATCTTGGTAAAGAAAGATCAGCAGGGGAGCCTGCTAGGAGCTGGTCCACAGGGACTGGTTATGGAGGGGCAGGAGGTGTGCTTAATAATTTAAAAGAACAAAATTTTTCCCCTTTTTTTCTACTCTATTTTTTAACCGAAATTAAGTTATATTCACCTCCTTGGTGTCACTGCTAGGACCCCTTATTGACTGGACTACTAAAGGCAGAAAATCCTACCGTTTCCAGAAGATGTGGTCAGAACTCAAGCCACTAGCAGCTTCTCAGTCCGCCATCTTCTGGGAACCACCCAATTTAATTTAATTTTTTTAGTTAGCTAGGAGGAGGAGGAAGAAGAGTCTGTAGAGGAGGTAGGAGTAACAAGACAAGTTCCTCCCACAATAGATAAGATGCCCACAACCCTAGAAATGAAAGATACCCTAAGAGTTAATTCTGATCAACCTAAAGGGGGGGGGAAGATATATGCCTTTATATAATATTAATAATAAAATAGAGCAGGGTAAAAAAACAAAAAACGCTGTCCCAGATTACCTCAAACCTCATGATCAGAGGCAGCTGATTTTTAAGAAAGAAAAAAATAAATAAAAATCCTCAGGACTAGACAAGGATAGCTGAAATAGACAGTTATGCAAATCTACTATCCACTGTATATTCTAGGGGTAGCTAAAGGAGGAAGGGAAGTTGAGCAGAGATACTCGCAGTGAGAGTCCACTCTGAGTCAGAATTCTTCCCCAAAATAATTCCCAAAAGTGTATCAGTGATTTCAGTGAAATCACACTGTTTGGTGGTGTGGGGGATGGGGCCTGTGGCTTTGGAAGCTGTAGGATTAAGGAAGAAAGGATGACAAGAATGAGAAAAAGAAAAAAAGAAAGAGAAAAAAGAAAAAGATAAAAAGAACAGTAATAAAAGAGCGGTGAAAGCAAAGAGTTTTTATTTATTTATTTTTTATTATTTAATTAGCTATGCACAGGGGTATGGGGGGGCTGGTTACTTAGAAAGAAAAAAAGGCCAGAGGTTTCAGAAGGGAATAGGCTTAGAATGAATGATACTCCCTGGTGGGACAGGAATCTTGGTAAAGAAAGAAGCTCAGCAGGGGAGCCTGCTAGGAGCTGTTCCCCAGGGACTGGTTATGGAGGGGGGAAGCAGGAGGAGGTGCACTTTGGGAATAATAATTTAAAAGAAAAAAAATTTGTTTCCCTTTTTTTCTACTCTATTTTTAAGCCAAATTAAGTTGTAGTCACCTCCTCGGTGTTGCCACTAGGACCCCTTATTAAGTGGGCTACTAAAGGCAGAAAATCCTACCGTTTCCAGATGATGTGGTCAGAGCTCAAGCCACTACCAACTTCTCAGTCTGCCATCTTCTGGGAACCCACCTCTACTTTTAAAAGTGTTCCAGAATATTGAAGATACTTCAATATTCCAGCTTCCATGAAGCCAAAATCATTTTGATACCAATAGCAGACAGGGACACAACCAAAAAGGAAAACTGCAGACCAATATCTCTGATGAACATAGATGCTAAAATATTGAACAAAATTATTGCAGAGGGCTTAGGGTTGGTCAGGATTAGGGCAGGTGGGGAGACAGGCTTGGGAGGTTTTGCTTTCTCTGGAAGGCATGTATGGGGTGGGCAAACAGATTGACTTGTTTCTTTAAATCTTGAATAGCAGCCTCAAGGCTGTTTGGACTAGGGCTGTTTTCCAAGTTAGAGTCACCACTCTCTGTGGGAGACACAGGAGGGGAAGCTGAGTAAATCTTAGGGGGGACTTCCTGGTATTATTGGGAGGGGGCCCTACATATCTCCTGAGAGCTGTGATCATGGTCAAGAGGAACCAAGGTTTGGCCCAGAGCAAAATGTCCCAGAGATAGGGAACCTGTCTAATGAAAAAGGAGTAGAGGATTTGGGGATCCTCTTGATAAGAAAGAAGGTTGCCCATGACAGAGGGGTCTCAGGAAAATAAGAAGAGGGAGAAAAAGAACTGCAGCATCTGCATAAGTGAGGAGATGCTGAGGGCCAAGAAGCCCTGGTTAGACTCACCTGTGATGCTTGTCTGTGTCCTTTTCTTCTTCCATGGACTTTGCTGCATGTGAGGCCAAGGAGGCAGGGAGTATTGCCCTACATTGGGCGCCAGATGCTAGACTAGTGACATGAGAGAGATAATCCAGGAACCAAGCTGGTTGTGGCAAGGCAATTCAAATATTGATTCATGCAAATGCCCCAGAGTCAGGCAGTAGCACAGCTGGTTAAGTGTGCATGGTGCAAAGCCCAAGGGCTGGCATAAGGATAACTGTCTGACCACTTCCCCTCTCTGAGGCTGAAAACAAGTGGCAAGTTGAAAACAGAAGTCACTTGACAGTACCATATATTGTTAGGAAAGGGGTGGAGAAAAGTAAAAGGGATCTGGGAAAGGTAGGAACTTCCTTAGAAACTATTGTGAGGGGTTTAACTAGTAGGATTAATAATACCCTGCAGGTAGGAATGGTCTTGGGGGTAGAAAGAGAATATATCAAATGTGCAGAATAGGGAGGAGACCTTAAGTCATTTGTTAGACAGAGCAGAACATTGATATGTAGATAATAAGAGAGTGGGCCATTGTATTAATGAATGCATGGTGAAGCAGGGGAGCTGGCTTAATGTTTTAAGGAATGCTGAGCCCCTGGGGTCTGAAAAATGCGAGGTCTCTGGAGACAGGGAGTAAGCAAACAGGGAGGATGAGAATTGAGGTCAGTACTTCTCCCAAGCTCAACCTCAGAGAGAGATTCTGACAGGGAGATTTGTTTCCTCAGTTCCCCATTTTTCAGTGGGAAAAGCCTCACCATGCTCAGCTTGGTTCTCACAATATTCCAAATAAGAAGAAAGAACAGAGTTGGAGGCATCACACTCTCAGATCTCAAATTGTGTTATAGAGCCATTGTCATCAAAACTGATTGGTACTGGAATATGAATAGATACACTGACCAGTGGAATAGAATTGAGAGCCCAGAAGTAAGCCCCCACACTTATGGACATCTAATCTTTGACAAAGGTACCCAGACTATTAAATGGGGAAAGCAGAGTCTCTTTAACAAATGGTGTTGAAAAAAAGGGTTGAAACACAGAAGAATACAACAGAACCACTATATTTCATCAAATACAAAAGTAAATTTCAAGTGGATTAAGGACCTGGATTTTAGGCCAGAAAATATCAGATCCTTAGAGGGAAATATTGGCAGAACTATTTTATGCATACATTTTAAAGACATCTTCAATGAAATCAATCCAGTTACAAAGAAGACTAAGGTAAGCATAAACCTATGTAACTGCATGAAATTAAAAAGCTTTTGCACAGCAAAAAAAGGCAATACCCAAACCAAGAGACCCCTCAGAGAATGGGAGAAAATCTTTGCATGCTATACATCAGACAAGAGGCTAATAATCAAAATATATAAAGAGCTTGCCAAAATCAACCACAAGAAAACAAACTCCATCCAAAAAATGTTTAGAGGACATGGACAGAATATTTACCACAGAAGAGATCCAAAAGTCAGAGAAAATCAAGAAAAAATGCTCCAAGTTTTTGATTGTCAGAGAAATGAAAATAAAGATAACAATGAGATATCACTTCACTCATGTGAGAATACCATACATCAGAAAGGTAACAGAAGCAAATGCTGAAAAGGTTATGAGGTGAAAAGAACCCTCCTGCACTGCTGGTGTGAATGTAAATTGGCCCAACCTCTGTGGAGAACAGTCAGGAGAACTCTCAGAAGGGTAGAAATGGACCTACCCCATGATCCTGCAATTCCTCTTCTGGGGATATATCCTAAGGAACCCAACACATCCAAAAAAGATCTGTGTACACTTATGTTCTTAGAAGCACAATTTGTAGTAGCCTAAACCTGGAAGCAACCCAGGTGTCCAACAACTGATAAGTGGCTGAGCAAGTTTTGGTATATATAAACAATGGAATACTGCTCAGCTATAAAAAATAGTGACTTCACCGTTTTCAGCCAATCTTGGATGGACCTTGAAAAATTCACGTTATTACAAATGTGAGTTCAGATCTACAGGGATGCAGAGGTCACATAGGATCCTAAGCTGAATATGGGCCCCAGACCAAATCAAATTGATGGGGTTTACAGTCAACAATATTTATATACCTTCCCCATATTAAGGAGCTGCTCTCTTCCCTGATCCAGCTTTCTGTCCTTTTTCCAGCCATGACATCATCTAACCAGACAATAATTTACATCCACCTGAATATCAGATTTCAGACTTAGAAAAAAAAACTAGTATAGCTATAAGCCCTTTGAAATATAACTAAAATATGCCTACTAGCTATCTACAAAATGGAGGGCCCCCCAACTCTTCATCTGCACTATTCTAGCCTTTAGGTCCATGATTGTTCCATAATTTGTTTGGCTTTTCATGTTAACTCTCTTTTCAGCCACCAGGTTCCAGATACTAACATGATGCCAACCAGACTTCCCTAGACAGACAACCCACCAATATGTCCTGGAGCTCTGCTTCCCCAGAGCTCCACCCTACTAGGGAAAGATAGAGGCAGGCTGTCAGTATGGATTGACCAGTTAAAACCCACACTGAGTGGGGAAGCAATTACAGAAGCCAGACCTTCCACGTTCTGCGTCCCACTATGACCTTAGGTCTATATTCCCAGAGGGATAAAGAATAGGAAAGCTTTCAGGGGAGGGGTGGAATACGAAGATCTGGTGGTGGGAATAGTGTGGAGTTGTACCATTCCTATCCTATGGTTTGGTTAATATCTCCTTTTTTTTAAATAAATAAAAAGAAAAATTCATGTTAAATGAAATATGTCAGAAACAGAAGGATGGATATGGAGTAATCTCATTCTCAGGCAGAAGATGAAATAAAGATCAGAAGAGAAAACACAAGTAGAACCTGAACTGGAATTGGCGTACTGCACCAAACTAAAAAGACTGGGGTGGGGACTGCGGGGGGGGGGGGGCAGAGAATACAGGTCCAAAAAGGATGACAGAGGACCTAGTGGGGGTTGTATTGTTATATGGAAAACTGTGAAATGTTATGCATGCACAAACTATTGTATTTACTGTTGAATGTAAAACATAACTCCCCAATAAAGAAATTTTTAAAAAAGAATATGTTGTCTAACCTCCCTTCGTAGGATGGAACATTATCTACCATTGTTGATACACATCAAGAGCAAGGAGCAATGATTTTTTTAAAATCTATATAACCTCTCTTACAGCTCTAACAATTCATCTGTATATGATTCTAACCCATGTGAGGATTAAGATAATACTTCTTCACGGCATCATCCCATCTCTTATCTTCTCTATAATCTCACTACAGTAAATATAAAAGTGCTCTTTATTCTTTCACAGCCCAGATTAAGAAGTTAGTAAACTAAAAAGCTGACTCTGGTATTTCTAAATACAAAAATCATGAATTTAATGTATTTAAACCAGATTATAACATAAATTCAAACATAGGTTTGATAACTTCTAACACTTTCACTAAAATTTGACTGGATGCCAGTCATTGCCAAGAATACCCGTAGTTGCTTCTTTGACACCAACCTACAGGAAAAGTGTAAAACATTACTTTCTGACAGTGAGAACTGAATGATGTTCTCTCACCTGTACCATTTCAATCATCATTCTACATTTGCTAAAGTCTCCTTTGGATAATATCGACTTCTCACTTTCACATAACACTTGACAGCCTTCCAAACACTTTTTTCTTTTATTATTCCATTTGATGCTCAGCAAACTGATGAGATATGCAAGAGTGAGGAAAACAAGTTCAAAGAAACTATCTGACTTTCTCAAATGCACAAAATGACAATTTCTCTGATACTTGACTTACATTCCCCCCCCCCCCAGTGGAATCCTCCAGTTTTTCTTAAACATAAGACAGGTTCTACCTGAATCTGAATGTTCTGGGAAATATCTCAATATGCTTAAGCCAATACTGACTTAAATATCAAGAGAAAAGTTTAAGAGATCAGAAGATAGCTTCTCCAACAGAGTGTGTGCTTTGCCATGCACATAACTTGAGTTCAAACCCTGGTACCACATCAGAGTACCAAGGTATCAGGGGACAGTGCTCTGGTTCATGCTCTCTCTCTCTCTCTCTCTCTCTCTCTCTCTCCATATATATATACCCAAGAATAGCACTATACATGTGTCAGACCCTGACACCATAAAGTGAAGGAAAATAATATTTGCTTATTAGCATCAGTATGAATTTAGGCAAATGATTTCAGAACATTAATTCATTCAACTATGCCAAAGGGTGCTACTTTTCTTCCCAAGATGAGCTGAGTATTAGTTATGGAGATGTGTGAAACTTAAGTATGCATAGAAAGCATTCTGTATGTCAGTTCTTCAGTTTCTTCCTGAACAATGTGCAGAATGAACTTTCCAGTAAAATAAGGTGGAAAATCCTAAGACATTTATAAATTTATCAATAGAGGTCAATGTTGAATAGAACCAATATAAGCAATCCCTGCTAGCTCACCTTGGGGACTGCCTAAACTGAATCTCTTTCTAAGGAAAGAAAGCATAAATTGAGTATCTTTCCTTATATCTGATGAAAATCAACATGCTTATAGATAATCTGCTTCAAGGCAACACAGAGCTAGAAAAGGACAGGTGGCTATTTTCAAAGAGACTCTATAAAAAGTATACTAAACTCCAGTGGCATTAATTTGATAATCTTTATTCCCTGCAGGGAGTCACACCTTATTTCTTACCAGCATCCAAATTTGAGGTGAATGATGATTTATTCTTTACAAGATTCTAAATGATATGAAGTAAAACCATATATAGTAAATTGAAATTTCTATAATGTTTTTAACAGACACATTGCATGCAATATCCCTAGCACTTTTCTAAGGTAGGCATAATCACTCACTTAGAGACAAATTGAAATTCACTTGTGAAAGCCAAGAAGTTAATAGGACACAACGTTCACTCATTAGACCCGCTTCTCAATCAGATTTAGTAGTGATTTAACAGGGTTGTAACAATTACATGATTTCAGAACCACACACAATGTTTGTTATTATTATTTTTTTTCACCTTTAAATGGTTTTTATTTATGTTTCTATTGCATATTGATACAAATTATCACCCAGGATTTTAACTCAGATATCCTCTCCTGGAAAGCCTTTCTTTCTTTCTTAATCTTTTTTTTTTCACTTAAGAAGATTTATTTATTTATTATTTTTTAACAAAGGAGACATTAACAAAACCATAGAATAAGAGGGGTACAATTCCACACAATTCCCATAACCCAATCTCCATATCCCATCCCCTCCCCTGATAGCTTTCCCATTCTCTATCTCTCTGGGAGTATGGATCCAGGGTCGTTGTGGGTTGCAGAGGGTAGAAGGTTTGGCTTCTGTAATTGCTTCCCCGCTGAACATGGGCGTTGACTAGTCGGTCCATACTCCCAGCCTGTCTCTCTCTTTCCCTAGTAGGGTGGGGCTCTGAGGAAGTGGGGCTCCAGTACACAAGGTTCCGGATGCCAGCAAGATGCTGACCAGATTTCCCTGGACAGATGACCCTATTATTAATTTTTTTATCACCAGAGTTATCACTGGAATTTGGTGCCTTACACAACACAACTTCTGCAGTCATTTCTTCTCCCTTTTACTTTTTTTTTTTTACTTTTGCTTGGCAGAATAGAAATAAATTGAGTGGGGGAGGAGATAGAGAAGAGGAAAAATATAGATATCTGCACCATGGCTTCACTGCTCATAAAACTTTCCCCTTGCAAGTAGGGGCCAGGGACATGAACTCAAGTTTTTGCTCATAGTAGCATGTGCACCATGACCCATCCACTTGCTTGTTACTTATAAAGCATGTTGACTTTTTATCATAAAGATTTATGACATGACTCGTGGCCCTGGATATGGAACTATTCTACTGATATAATGATCCTGGGATTTTTGTTTGGGTTATAACTTGTTTAGAGAAGATCATCTTCAGAGTAATTGTAAATAGGAAAAAAGGTCCCTATGTCAAAGTCATATAATGCATGTTTTCTAAAAGTTTTCAGTGATTCTTTTTAAAATATTTATTTTTCCCTTTTGTTGCCCTTGTTGTTTTATTGTTGTAGTTATTATTGTTGTTGTTATTGATGTCATTGTTGTTAGGACAGAGAGAAATGGAGAGAGGAGGGAAGACAGAGAGGGGGAGAGAAAGACAGACACCTGCAGACCTGCTTCACCTCCTGTGAAGCAACTCTATTGAAGTGGGGGGGCGGGGCTTGAAAGAGGATCCTTACTTGGCTCCTTGCACTTGGCGCCACATGTGCTTAACCCACCTGACTCCCAAATGCCGTACTTTTAAAAAAATGTCTAGTCATTGTTATTTTATTTGGGTTTACCATTGTATTTTCTAACATAGAAACTGGAAAAAAAAAAAAAGTACTGTAGGGAGTCTGGCAGTAGCAGAGCGGGTGAAGCGAAACGACCAGAGTAAGGAACCAGGTTCCTGCCCTGGGATCTCCCACCTGCAGGGGGTGGGGGGTCGCTTCACAGGTGATGAATCAGGTCTGCAGGTGTCTATCTTTCTTTCTCCCTCTCTGTCTTCCTCTCCTCTCTCCATTTCTCTATATCCTATGTAACAACGATGACATCAATTACAACAATAATAACTAAAACAATAATAAAAAAGTACTGTAAAAAAAACCTCTTACAGCCAAAACTTAACATGTTAACCTACTAAACATATTTACACAAGCTGAGTCATTTAAAGTGCTAACAGTAAGACACATGAACATTGTAGTTCATCACTCATCAGCTTTATTATAGATTGCATTTTGAAATATAGACCCTAACTATTTTAGTAAAGCACTTATCTTTAGGTCACAAATTGAAACAATCTTCAAAATATTTAAATAAATCTGATTTTAAATACCCTTATTGAGAAATAATTAGAAGTATAAATGATACCTAATAACCTTTTAAGATACTCTACTAAATTAAAAAAGTAGAATGTACATAGTGTTGCATGTTATTGAAAGCTTAAGACTTATTTTTTCACTTATTAATTGAATTTTGTACACATTAATTCCAATAAGCAGGGAGTACCTACTTACCACCTACCAGCATCAATACATATAAGATACTTTTTCTATTATGACTGAAAGTTTGTGAATTCAAGGGAAATGATATAAAAAAGCTAGTCAGTTCATATCTACAAATTGATAGTTATGATGAGGTGAGGGTTCTGTATTTTCCCCACCTGGTCCCCCATATGTAGCACACATATGTAAGGCCTCCTCCTACAAACTGCAGGAGCTGTGGTGATGCAGTCATTTTTACCCAGCCAAACCATGAGATTCTCATCTACTTCCCAACATTCTTGGGGGGAAAAAAAACTGATGAAATGTGGTTTCCATGCAGAAAATTAAAAGCAGAAATATAAGAATCTGAGTAAGAGGTTATTTTCAGACAATAAGCAAGGATATAGAAAGATCATAAAAGGCAGGCAAAAGGATTTAAGAAGCAACTTAAATGTAGCTATTTGGTGAAAGAGCAAAAACACTCCTAAATAGCTTACCCCAGACTCCAATGAAGTAATGGATGGGATGGTTAAGTGTCATTCCAGGCATGGAGTAAACTCTCCACACTATATAGAGGCTACTAAAAAAGATTAAAAATAAAGACATTATGGAAGTACTGTGCTGGGGTACAGTGTCAGAGCAGATGCTCATAATGCCAGTTTTAATCACACAGAGATAAAATGAGATCTCAGTCACAAGTGAAAGACAATTACCGGATGCTTTCTTTCATGTGTGGAATGTAAATAGCCAAAGCAAACAGACTAAGGAAACACACTCACAATAACTCTCAGGTTGTTTAAAACTTGACAGTCACTAGAGGGGAAGAAGGGGAATGGAAGGAGACACCAGAAAGGGGAAATTTGATATGGTAAACAAACTAGAATGTTGGTGGTGGGTGCAGTGAGGTGTAATACCATATGAAGATATGAAGCTTAAAACAAATTTGTGGGTTGGCAAAATAGCTCACTTGGGTAGTGCACTACATTTGTTATGGTTCAAGCCAGCATTATAGTAGGCTTCAACCCATACATTGGATAAAGAATTGTTGTTGTGATATTTTACCACTCTTCTTCTCATCCTGTCTCTCTATCTCTGTTTAATCTTCTAAATATTAGAAAAAGTTGGCCCAGAGTGGCAAAGTCCTGGTGATTTTATTTAAAAAAAAAACAAAACATATAACCCACCCACCTATGGACATCTAATCTTTGATAAGGGAGCCCAAAGTATTAAATGGAAGAAAGAGGCTCTCTTCAATAAATGGTGCTGGGAAAACTGGGTGGTAACATGCAGAAGAATGAAACTGAATCACTTTATCTCACAAGAAACAAAAATCAAATCCAAATGGATTAAAGACCTGGACGTTAGACCAGAAACAATCAAGTACTTAGAGGAAAACATTGGTAAAACACTTTCCCACCTAAACTTCAAGGATATCTTTGATGAAACAAACCCAATTGCAAGGAAGACTAAAGCAGAAAAAAACAATGCAACTATAGCAAATTGAAAAGCTTCTGCACAGCCAAAGAAACTATCACACAAAGAGACCCCTCACAGAATGGGAGAAGATCTTTACATGCCATACATCAAACAAGAGACTAATCACCAAAATATATAAAGAGCTCAGCAAACTTAGCACCAAAAAAGCAAATGACCCCATCCATAATGGGCAGAGGATATGAACAGAATATTCACTCCAGAGGAGATCCAAAATGCTAACAAACATATGAAAAACTGCTCCAGGTCGCTGATTGTCAGAGAAATGCAAATTAAGACAACATTGAGATACCACCTCACCCCTGTGAGAATGGCATACATCAAAAAGGACAGTAGCAACAAATGCTGGAGAGGCTGTGGGGACAAGGGAACCCTTCTGCACTACTGGTGGGAATGTAAATTGGTACAGCCCCTGTGGAGAGCAGTCTGGAAAACTCTCACAAAGTTAGACATGAACCTTCCATATGACCCAGTAATTCCTCTCCTGGGGATCTACCCCAAGGACTCCATAACACCCAACCAAAAAGAGGTGTGTATTCCTATGTTCATAGCAGCACAATTCATAATAGCTAAAACCTGGAAGCACCCCAGGTGCCCAACAACAGATGAGTGGCTGAGAAAGCTGTGGTATATATACACAATGGAATACTATGCAGCTACTAAGAACAATGAAATCAACTTCTCTGACCCATCTTGGACAGAGCTAGAAGGAATTATGTTAAGTGAGCTAAGTCAGAAAGATAAAGATGAATATGGGATGATCCCACTCATCAACAGAGGTTGAGAAAGAAGATCAGAAGGGAAACTAAAGGCAGGATCTGACTAAATTGAAAGTAGGGCAACAAAGTAAAAACCCTGTGGTGAGCAGGAGGGTGGACATGAGGCTTCCTGGACTGGCGGGGGGGTGGTGGGGGGGAGTGGGATGGGACACAATCTTTTGGTGATAGGAATGGTGTTTATGTATACACCTATTAAATTATAGTAATATAAATCACTATTCAATTGATATGAGTGGGGGAAATTGATTATATGTCTAACAAAGAGACTTTTCAAAGCTAACACAATTACCAAATAATGTGATGATAACAGTAACTATCCATTGTCTTCTCAAACCCTAAGACAGCAGGAACTTCAATTTCCACTATAGAGCCTAAACATCCCCCATTCCTGGGACCCTAGGTTAGGACCCACTTTCCTGTATGCTTCTCCCAATTCTTATCAAATAATATTGCATCTGCTGATTGCAACCTAATCAACACAATGAGTGCCACCCCAGCATGCTTCACTTCAGACTGTGTCCAGAGACTGCCGATGTGGAACGACAACCCTTCAGCTTCATCACTCGGGTGAGACCTTTCCTTTCATAGTATTCTCTAATTCCATCCCAGGTGGTTCACTTCCTAACAAAGTCCCAAAACCTAGATATAGACCAGGTTCTAGGAGACAGAGCATATGTCCACATGTATCCACAAACCAGGGCAAATATATACCTGAAAACAGTAGTACACTAGAGTTTGCAGGGAGTACCACCCAACACTTCATCTCTACTATTCCAACCTTTGGGTTCTTGATTCTTTAACAATTTATTTGGCTTTGTATGTTAACTCTCTTTTCAGCCACCAGGTTCCAGATGTCATCAGGATGCCAGTCAGGCTTCCCTGGACTGAAGACTCCACCAATGCATCCTAGAGCTCAGCTTCCCCAGAGACTCACCCTTCTAGGGAAAGAGAGAGGCAAACTGGGATTATGGATCGATCAGTCAAGGCCCATGTTCAGCGGGGAAGCAATTACAGAAGCCAGACCTCCCACCTTCTGCAACCCACAAAGACCCTGGGTCCATGCTCCCAGAGGGATAGAGAATGGGAAAGCTATTGAGAAGGGGATGGGATATGGAGATTGGGTGGCGGAAATTGTGTGGAGTTGTACCCCCCTCATCCTATGATTTTGTTAATGTCTCCTTTCTTAAATAAATAAATTAATTTAAAAAACCATATAATATTATAAAAATATTTAATCAATTAAATATTATTAAGAAATAATAGTTGTACAAACAAAATAGGATCTGTCACTCTCCACTAATACTTTCAGAAAATTTCTATTTAGAAAAATATTTAGAACATTTTTCTCTAAAAATGTCAAAAGTGAGAGTATGTTCTCTTGAAAAGTAAATGCTTCATTTTTGTTTTTTTTGAAGAAGGTTCCTAAGAAAACTGTCTCATTTATGGTAAAACCAGATTAATTAAAGCAGTCCTGTACATGTTAATCAATGTAATATTTGCTGTGCTGGTACCCTTGATTAGTGGTTATATTTCTCTTATCTAAAATTTGCTGTTTTTTGTTATGGAGGGTCAGCTAAGCTTTTACTCAGGGCATATCTGGCACTTGGTTCTTATCTATTTTCCATATGCATTACAAGAATTGATCTAGTGTACGAATTAGTTCATGTCTTCTTTATTCCACAAAATGTTTGAACAGGATGATAAGCATGGAACACACACACACACACACACACACACACACACACACGAAGTAAATACATTTGTTAAAAATAAGGATCTGATTTTTATGTAGGCTGTGTCAAAATATAGAGATAGTTCATGGTGGGCGTGTCTACAAATAAATGGTTCAACTACAAAGCACTATAGGATGGGATACATTCAGAGGGAGGCACTGGGAAGTGTACATGAATGCCCAAGGGAATTACTGCTCTGTTAGCTGACCCTGGAATAAAATATAATCATTAAAAGCAGGAATGATTATAATTACAGCACTACAGATGTTTCACAAATATGTTACATTGCCCACAAACTGTGAAGGTAATGTTATGACTCTCTTCAAGTGGTATGTAATAGAATAGTCCACATTATAGTAGTAAGTTTTTATTCTATAAAACATAGCAGCAAAAGAGGGGAGGGGAGTTAAGTACCTCTTTCAACTCACCTCAAGTTACTGAGAATATTTTCCTTCAATGTAAAAATGTAATGAAGTCTCTTTCACCTCATCTTGGGTGAAACTTAAAAAAATCATATGGGGCCAGGCTGTGGCACATCTGGTTGAGCACATGATTTATAGTGTGCAAGGACCCAGGTTAGAGCTTTCAGTCCCCACCTGAAGAAGGAAAGCAGTGTTGCAGGTGTCTCTTTTTCTCTCTCCCTCTCTATAACATCTTTCTCGATTTCTGGTTGTCACTGTCAAATAATTAAATAAAAATAATATTAAAAAAAAGAAGTCATGCTAAGTGAGATAGGCCAAAATAAAGAAAGATAAATACCATATTATTTCACTTATAGGCAGATATTAAGAAAGGAGGAAAGAGAGGGAAAACACAAAGTTAAATTTGGACTAGATTTGGTGTAGTAAACCAAAGCAAAGGACTCTGGGGAAGTAGGGCAGGAGCTAGGGAAATGGAAGTTTGAGGTCCTGGTGCTTAATGGTGGAAAACTACCTAAGTTGGGGTTAAGTGTTTTGCAGACACCTAACATAGGGAGATAAGAAATTGTACTCATGTAGAACTGTACTGTAAACCATTAACCCTAATAAAATGATGCTTTTTTAAAATTTTTTTAAATATTTATTTTATTTTATTTATTCCCTTTTGTTACCCTTGCTGCTTTTTTATTGTTGTAGTTATTATTGTTGTTGTTGTTGTTGGATAGGACAGAGAGAAATGGAGAGAGGAGGGGAAGACAGAGAGGAGGAGAGAAAGATAGACACCTGCAGACCTGCTTCACCACCTGTGAAGCGACTCCCCTGCAGGTGGGGAGCCGGGGCTCGAACCGGGATCCTTATGCCAGTCCTTGTGCTTTGCGCCATCTACGCTTAACCCGCTGTGCTACAGCCTGACTCCCAAAATGATGTTCTTTTAAAAAAAAATGGTGAGTACAGGTCCAGGAAAAAGATAACAGAGCACCTAATGGGAGTTGTATTGTTATGTGGAAAATTGAGAACTGTTAGCATATACAAACTATCATATTTACTGTCAAATGTAAAACATTAATCCCCCAATAAAGGGGAAAAAAGATGGTGAGAATTGACAGGTCATTGACAACCAACTGTATGAAATGTTAAAGCAAGCAGAGGGGGCCAGGTATCTGATTAAACACACATAATACTATGCACATGGACCCTGATTCCAGCCTTTATAAGGGGTGAAACAGGTCTGCATGTGCCTATCTTTCTCCCTCCCATCCAGTTCCCCTGACTCAATTTCTCTCTGTTCTGTCGAATAAAATAGAAAAAAAGTGGATGCAGGAACAGTGACTTTGTAGCATCAATAGTGAGCTCCAGTGAAAACCCTGGAGGCAAAAAAAAAAAAAAAAAAAAAAAAAGTAGAAAATATGGTCTACAACAAGCAGAGAAACAGAAATGTCATCCCCAAAAGTATATTATCTAAGCACTTAAGATTTCGAATTGGTAGCCTGATTGAATTTTAACAGTGGGCTTAAATTGTTAATACATTTTGAACAATGTCTTTTTCTTTGAAATATTAAATCACCTATAATCTTAGACCAGGGAGAACAGAAGCAACTGGTTGAATCACTAAATAAGATATAGATATATGTAAATAGTATTAAAGGATATAAATTATAGTGAAGTCTTGTATGATACAGCAAACTCTAACAATGGGATTTTCAAAATAAACAAAATTTCCAAATAATTTGGTTATAAAAATAACTATCTATTACATTCTTTTAAAATTTTTTATATTTATTTATTTTCCCTTTTTGTTGTTCTTGTTTTTTATTATTGTTGTTAATTTATGTCATCGTTGTTAGATAGGACAGAGAGAAACAGAAAGAGGGGGCAAGACAGAGGGGGAGAGAAAGACACCTGAAGACCTCCTTCGCTGCCTGTGAAGCAACTCTCCTGCCAGAGGGGAGCTGGAGTCTCAAACTGGGATCCTTCTGCAGGTCCTTGCATTTTGTGCCATGTGCACCTAAACTGATGCACTACCACCCGACTCCTCATCTATTACATTCTTAAACCCTATGACACGAGGAACTTTCCCCAATTTCTATAAAACTCATATTACTCCTAGTCCTAGAACCTCTGGCATGGGGCTCACTTTACTGCATTCTTCTGTCAATTCATACCAACTGATACTGAATCTGCTGATCTCACCCTAAACAATGCAGCCAGTACCACCTTGGCATGTTTCACCTCAGACTGTGTCCAGAGTAATCAGGTATAGAATGTCAACTCTCCGCTTCATTACTCTGGCGAGACCTTTCCTAACACATAGGACTCCTTAATTCCATTTTGGGTGTTAATTCCTAACAAAGTCTCAGAACCTAAATGCCGACCAGAGCCTATGAGATAGGGCATATGTACATATGTATCCATAAAATAGGGGAAATTATATACTTTAAAGTAAAAGTTCACAATAGTTTGCAGTGTGTCAGTAAGTTTAGCAAGCAAGTAGAAAGACCTAAAAAGATACCATAAAGTACCTAATCAAATAGTTTCTACTTAGACCTAGATACCCTCCTCACCTACTTCCTATTACACTTCTCTCAATGAATCCAAAGCTAACCTTGTCAAATAAAGTTAGGACTACAAAAGCTGGATATGGGCCACACCAGCATATTTTAATGATTGCTCTTTTGGTTACTACCAGGATGTCCCATCACCAGCAGCCTGAGTCAGTGAATCCTGGGATTTCCACACAGACATGATGGGCCTACACCTCTAAAAGATCCCTGTCTCCACTGTCACTGGTCATCTCCATCTGGACTAAAATAGTGTACCCCTTTCTAGGTCCCTATAGGCCCTTGACCCCTATAAGGATCAACAACAGTAGGGATTGTTCTATTCTCCAAAGGGAGGTTGAACAACATATTTGGTTACCACTCAAAGAAAATGAGTCCTGAAATTACTTTAGCCTCTAATTTTCCTATCCATGACCACAGAAGCAAGCTCAGACCTACAGGGATGCAAAGGTTACACAGGCTCTGTGCTGAATATGGGCCCCAGATCAAATCGATGGGATTGCAGTTGACAATATTTATATACTATTCCCATAATTGGGAGCTACCTTTATCCCTGATCCAGCTTTCTAGTCTTATTCCAATCTCTGATACCATCTTCCCAGACAATACATTGGGCTCACATCCGTGTTAACTGTTGGGCTCAGGCAAAAACTAGTAAAGTCATGTACCCCTTAAAATACCTAAAATAGACCTACTAGCATTTTCTGAAATGGAGACCCAAATCTTAGATGCTATATTATTGCCTTCAGGTTCCTGATCAACAATTTGTTTTGATTTGTATATTAATGTTGTTTCAGCTAATTTGAAGATGGTACCATTATGCCAACCTGACTTCCCTGGGGAGACAACCGCACCAATGTGTCCTGGAACCCCACCTCCCCAGACTACTGCCCTATTAGGGAAAAAGAGAGACAAGCTGGGAGTATGGATCAACCTGCCAATGCCCATGTTCAGCAGAGAAGCAATTACAGAAGCCAGACCTTCCACCTTCTTCACTGCCATAATGATCCTTGGTCCATGCTCCCAGAAGGAGAAAGAATAGAAAAGGTTTCAAGGGGTGGGATGGGATATGGACCTATGG
Organism: Erinaceus europaeus; assembly: GCF_950295315.1. NCBI lineage: Eukaryota > Metazoa > Chordata > Mammalia > Eulipotyphla > Erinaceidae > Erinaceus > Erinaceus europaeus. The sequence goes on along the minus strand of NC_080171.1, from coordinate 87,349,722 downwards.
TGGTGGTAATTATATGGATGTATACTCCTTTTATCCTATGGTCTTGTCAATATTTCCATTTTATGATTAGATTAAAAAGAAAATGCATTACATGAAAAATGGGAGATATATGTGTTACACCAGAGATACCATTTGTGTCTTCTAAGTAGAACTTGCTGCTCAGTAAGTAATTTAATAAGGTAGCAATTAAAACTCCAACAAATGTGTCCATAATCATATTAAAATAAATCCAAGGCCAGTAAATTAGCCCATTCTCTATCGCATCTGTTTTGCAATGGACAAGACTCCAAACTCAGTCTCCATCACAGTGGATGAAGCTTCAGTCCTGTGGTGTCTTTCCTTCTCTATGTATGCTTCTCTGTCTCTCTGTCTGAAAAAAGGTCCAGAGCAGCAAACTACCAATGACGACAATTACACAACTATAGAAAGGGTGGGGCAGAAAAATTGAATGTATTCATAGAGAGGAAATTCTGCAGGAGAAAAAATGTGTCAGCAGGTGGATGAAGGTGTAAAAACAGATGAATTGTCACTTTCATGATCTCTTACAATGTACAATCCAGATCAGAGATTCTATGAAAGATTCTTGAATATTAAAGCCATTTGATCACATATAGAAACAGTTCTGGTTGTAAGGGAGGAGTGAGGGGATATTACTCGCATTAGTGCAGAAATGTCATACTGTAGGATATAACCAAATATCCCACAATATCTAGAACCTCTTACAACTATCCCCCCAAAAAAAAACTAATCTGAATTTCTTGTAACTGCCTAACATTGAATTAGTTTCACATCTTCAAGTCAATGATATGTTTATTTTCACTTCCCAGAAATTATGCCATTACTGGATTCTGCCATTATATTTTGTGTATGTTTTATGGCAATGCTATAATTATTGATCACTTCTCATCTGCTTGCATCCATTTCAACAATGGTGTAAGTTCTCCAGGGCTAAGAGGGAGATAATTCTTATTTTTGTATCTCTGACTCTTGCTAATGTGTGATCAATAAATAAGTACATTTAAATGGAGAGAAAATAAATTATTTGTGGTCAGAGAGGTGACGCAGTGATAAAGCTTTGGACTCTCAAGCATGAGGTCCTGAGTTCAATCCCTGACAGCATATGTTCCAGAGTGATGTCTGATTCT